>NC_132783.1:48086490-48740353 GCF_048418805.1 Vulpes vulpes | reverse complement strand
TGAAAGTTGCCAAAAAAGCAGATCATAAATATTTTTGCTATAAAAAGAAATGGTAATTATGTGTCATGAGGGGGGTTATTAGCTAAATTTTGGTGGTAATCATTTTGCAATATGTAAGTATCAAATCAATACATCTTAAGCTTGTACAATGTTATATGTCAATTATATCTCAATAAACCTGGGGAAAACAAAACAAAACAAAAAAAAAGTCACTAATGTTAAAAAAAAAAACAGCTGTTTCAAACCATGATACAGGTCAAGCAAAATTAGGAATAAGTATTGACCATTGAGTTTAGCAACGTGATTCTGGATCACACTCATAATTCCTCAACTCCTCTCTCCCAAGCAATTAAATTTTCAGTTAGGCAGATCAGAAATACAGGAGATGCTTTAATCCAACAGAATCCAATACCATAATAATCTTGAGATCTGTCCTCACTTCTATTTTATCTCATAAAGAAACATTAAGAGAAAAAGAAGTCATAAGCCATCTAATTACCAAACATCGAGATGGTTCTATATTTCTTATAACATTACTCCTATTCTTGCACAACTCTCCTAGCGAGTATATTCCTAAAATATTAGTTCCTTTTTCCCTACATATAACTAATAGTGCAATCCCGTTTTTTGCTTAGGCATGAAGATGAATGGACTTTTGACTTACTTTTACGTTATGCAACCTTATGAATGATTTTTCTATGGATCATCATAAAACATAATTAAAAATTACATTAAACTTACATTTGTTGAATAACAAGATACTTCTACAAATAATTACTTTAAGTACTCAATTGATATATAATTTTTTAAGTAAGCAGAAATAAGAAAAATTTTTAACCCACTTTCATTATCATGAAAATACTCTTAAGAAAATGTTTTCAACAATTTTTTAAAAGATTTTATTTATTTATTCATGAGAGACAAAGAGAGAGGCAGAGACATAGGCAGAGGAAGAAGCAGACTCCCTGCAGGGACCCCAATGTAGGACTCAATCTCAGGACCCCAGGATCACGCCCTGAGCCAAAGACAGATGCTCAACCACTGAGCCACCCAGGCATCCCTGTTTTCAACAATTTATTAATAAAGCATCCAAATTACCAATAAGTTAAAAATGATTTAAAGCTCATCAAGTTTGTGAAATACAATATATAAAGCTCATCAAGTTTATGAAATACAATATATAATTGCATGCAATTCTTTTAACTTCTTAATTATTTTATTTATAAAATTATTTCACGGTTCCAGGGTTTCTGGCTAGCTCAGTTAGTAGAGCACGCCACTCTTAATCTTAGGGTAATGAATTCAAGCTCCAAGTTGGGCATACAGATAACTTAAAAAAATAATAAAATAAAAATTTTATAGCCCTTATATATTTACATAAAAATATGCCCATAGTATATTACTGAGGGGGAAAAAAGCAGGTTATAGAACAGTATAATTAATAATAATAATAATAATAATAATAATAATAATATAATTATTCCACTCAGAGCTTTAAAAAATCTATCTATATGTATATTTATAAATACATGGGAGAAAATATGTGTCAAATTATTGACATTTATAGTCTAAGGGATTAAAAAAGGGATTGTGTTTTACACACTTCTAATTATTTGGGATTTGCCACTAATAAATACTCTTATATTTTAAAAAAATACATTTAATTATAATAAATAGTTTCTGCTTTTACTTTGTCAAAGTATTTATATTAGTATATACATGTTATAAATTAAACTATATATAATTTTTACATATTAGGAGATATATTAGTAAATACTCTTAGTAAGAAGAAGATTTTATTTTTAACAAATTAGAATCCAATTTTAGGTCTTTGATTCTCTGGATTTTTAAATGATTACAGTGGCTTATGTGCAAAAGCCACAAGACTATGAATCAAGACTGATCACTAGAGACAGTCTGCATATTTCTCTTAACATAAAATTCTATTATGTAATAATACTCTGCTGTTCTGTGAAAATTAAAAGAAAATCTAGTTGCAACAATTTAAGTTTTATAAGGTTTTTTATTCCATTGCATTTTCCAAATTTATTAGCTGGATTGAAGTAAATCAGGATTTTGCTTCATGGCTTTTTTAGTTCTACATGTTCATTTCCCAACGTGTTGCCATAGGAATGATGAGGAAAGAAAGACTTTATGTCTAGTGACACTTTGTTCTAAAAAAGCAACCTAATTGTCACAAATACATATAAAATACTTCAAATTACAGATTACTTTCACCATACATCCAAATATATTTATTGTGTATTCTGGTTTGTTCTTTTTTTGAAACAACACCCATCTTTACTATCCTATATAAGAAAGAAACTGTTTTCTCAACTTTTTTAGGTGACCTTGAAAAAAACCTTGTGTAAAAAGCAAGGTGAAATGGCTAACAGTTCATATTAACCAGGACAAAGCAGCATCTCACAGAAAATCTTTAGCTTGCACAAAGTCAACTTGCATCCATTCACCTGTGAGAAGAGTCAACGTGTCTGATGCAAGAAATCTAGCAGGCAACAAGAACCAAGCACAATTAGAAATATACCAGAGAAAAAGCATGCAATCCACTGTAACTAACCATCTTTTCAAAGAAGAGTTACTTTGAATTACAATCAAGAAGCTCTGTCTTATATATAGACTGGGGGTGATTTTGAGGGGTGGGCTCATTTAGAGGGTATTACTAACCCTCTAACTCACCGTAGTGGATCTCAATAGACTAGCCTTCTATACTATAAGACTCTGACTAAGCCATAGTAAAGTTATTTGTGTTTCAAGCTAATTAAAATAAGTTTGCAACAGCAATTTTACTGAAATTTTAGCTAATCTAAAGCAAAAGGAAATCATAATATACCATTTTCTTACCTAATAAACAGGAACCAAAGCCATTTCTAGATATGTTATAGTGCTCAGAACATTGATTATGCTCCACAAAGACAAATAATAAACATTTTTAAATTATTTCAGACTAAGAATATTGCTCTCACACACCAGATTTCACTGAAAAGAAGCAAGGTACTTTTACTTTCTTCTTTATAGTTAAATCAGTAAACATTTACTAAGTATCTATGGTTTACAAAACACTCTGCTAACCATTGTATTTAAGTTGAGGGTAAAAATATTTATGGTTTTTCACTGTACCTTTCAAATATTTTTATCAGGAGTATTTTTGGCAGTTCAACATGGCCTAGGTTATCTTTTCAGAACATTTATCTTGCAAATAATCTCTTGCATAAAAAGAAAATATATTCTTCTTATAAGTGATCTAATGGCAACCTGTGATATTTTCACTTTCTCCCCTTTTTATGGGGAGGATCTACTTCTATTTTGGAGATATTGATTTATATCATTTTCTAGATTGTGAAGCTCTGATTTTAAACACTTGATCATGTCAAAATCAGAAATAAATGTACTAAATGGTACCCTGCTGCCTATTTCCTTCTCAAAATGTGTCAGCAGGAGTTTCATCAGGAAAATAGTTTGGAAGTCCGAAACAGCTCTAGGTGTTTCAATCAGGAAACAGGTCATTCTTAGAAAAAAGGCTCAGAGGAGACTGCTGCAAAATCTCACCTCTACAAAAGCCCGTAAGTCTGCCTGCTGCTGCTAGAGAAAAGAAAACATGGTTTCCACTTCTCTGCCACCTTGCAGATTCCACATGAACACATCTCCTAGCGGAACCTAACCCAGAAAGTGGTGTCAGAGATTCTGGGAATGTAGTTCCCAAGTGTCCTGCCACCCCCACCAAAGGAGAACATAGAAGGAGGGAACTGATGCTAATGTGCTAACAGATAATGTATAGGTAGGGGGTGGGATTGAGGTAAATTCTGTCCCATTGATACCATCTCAAGAGGTTTGAGCTGTAATTGAACAGCTCATGCTTACAACTACTGAGGTGAATGATAGTTATAATCCACTCTTGGTTACCCTTTAAGAAAATTTTGCTTTTTGTTCCTCCCACTTTTATTTCCTTGACCACTTGGATAGGAAATTTTAATTTCTTAAATTTCAATGATTTAACAAATAAAAAGAATACATATGAAATCTTGACATATCTGATCTGCATCACTATATACCTGTGAAGAGCATACTAGGTACCAGACATTGTATAGGAAGTCACTCTGTGGGGTGCAAAGATGGTCCCTGACTTTCAAATGTTCACAATTATTGGGAGGCAAAAGGAAAATACAATCAATATAGCTCAATTGTGTTGTGTGTACAATTAATAAAGGGCAGAGAAAGAATTAAAGCCAGAGAGACCTGTAGGAGGTGATAAGGAGTGACTGAAGAGAACCATGGGAAGGAAATGCTCTCTGAGGTGTAACCATTCTTGACAGATGGAAATGGAGTGAGGGGTGTGGCGACCTGAGGGGCCAGAGTGAGTAAAGTGAAGAGGCTGAAGAACTTGCTGGAATTAGACTAGAAACAGATACCACAAACTCAGGGGCATATAGGGGCCAGCAGTATTGCAAATGAAGCAGCCCATGTGAGGACTTCAGCAGCAAAAGAATGATATACCAGCCACCTCAGGCGACATTCCTGGTGAGACTGTTGGCCCAGTGCTATCAGAGCTTCCAGTTGTTCAAAAGAAGGTGAAAATCCATATTATAAGGTAAAATTCCTATTTTAGAATATTAGCACCTAATTTAAAAAATTGAATAAAAACAAAACTAAAGCCATGTGTAAATTGAAGAAAACTCTGGCCCACATATGCACCAGTGGTCATCTATTTGCAACCTCTAGGAGATGCTTTCTAAGGTTCCATCCAAGCAATTCTGGTTTCAATTGTGAACCTCATTCTCACTGAATAATATATATTCATCTTTTAATATGCATATTAAGCATTGCCTCAGAAATTTTCTTCCTGTGAATTGTGTGTTCTTAATGCTCTTCATAAAGAACTGTAGAGTTCTTAAGACTTTGACTTGCAAGAGGCCTACAGTGAAGAGAATGACAAGAAGGGGAAAACAGAAAGAAGACCATTAGAAAATGTCAAAGCTATAGACATTTACCAGTGTAACCAGCCTTTATCCATCTCCGAGACTGAAGACTACTGCTGTCATTTCTCTTTACTAGCAAGGAAATGATAATGAAAAATATTTGTAGTAGAGGAAATGTTGACAGGAGTCAGAGCTACCTTAGCGAATAATACACTCAGTACGTATAGTTATTTAAAATCCAGTCTACTATAATGTACAAAATATCCTCTTACATTTGTGGATATTTTTTTATTTTTTCAAAATCACTAATTATTTCTCAAAAACTGTGATCATATCTTTTAACAAGACAGGAAAAAGGATAATGATAACAGGGCACATATCAACTAGTAAAATCAATGCCTAAAAAATAGCCTTAGTGCTGTCTTGCTTTACAAACAGTTTTAAACTGAGCTCAATGCTGAACCAGTGAAAAATATTGGATCTATTTTTTGCAAGAAATTAACAAAAAAAAAAGCAAATAATAACACAAGCCACTACATGAAGTTTCTACTTTCAATGAAACAGGCCAATGTGAATATTGAATTATCTATGTTAATACCTCTGATCACATAGTTCTTCTACATGTGATCTGCCACCAGGGGAAATCACATTTATCCATTTCAAGGTAGGACTGGGGTCCTCCGGAGAATCTCCTTTAATAGGACGATTTCGTACCCTTAGAAAACATTTCAAACTAGAAACTTGGATAGATATTTGAACGGAGCTTTTCCCAATAGTGGTGCTTTTTCAATAACACAGTAGAGTACCTAATGGAACATAATGAAAAAGATCAACAATAAAATTGACAATTTCAGAAAAAGAAAAAAAAAACCCACCTGACAATGTTCTCCTTGCTTATGAGTTACCGCTTCACAGAGCAAGCACTACAGCGTGTACGTAAGCACACATAGTTTCAGCTTCAGCACAAAGAATAAAAGTCTAAAAAGGTAAAAATGAAAATGTGTGCTGCCCTGCTACCATGTAGCTGAGAGTTATAAAGGCCCCCTGAACAATATTGAGTTTGCGGTGGCACAATCACATCACAAAAGATTTACCTTCACTCTGCAAACTTAATATAGGGCAATAACAGTCGATTACAAGCAGAGCAATACAACATCAAAGGAATGTTTAAAAGAACTGGACAGAACCTTTAAATCAACACAATTGAGTTATCTTCCCCCAAAGGAAGCACCATGGGAGAGATCATAGCAGGGTTTTTCAAGAGGTATTACTAATTTACCATAAGTTATATTTAATACACTTTCTAAACGTGGTTTGTAATCTCTCTCCACTTTTTAGAACACAGAGCAATAAATTAAAAGAGAAATGGTCCCCAAAGAGCAAAAGACTGGAAGAAAAAAATGACAATAGTTTTCTTCCGGAGAGGAGGGTTAACCTTTCAAATAATTCTTCCATAGTTGGAAAGTCAGCATTGGATCTGTCCTTTCCCAATTTCAGGGAGATTCTTCAAATCCGGACCTAGAGAAATAATAGAAAAGTTCTATTATTTATATTTATAAAACTAATCAATATTCAAATTCCGTTAAGAACAGCAATATTCACCATAACATTTTAGAAGAATGGTAAGAAATTCTTTTTAACATCTCCCACAGAGAACAAAGCAATTTTACTCCACCTTCTTATGGCTGAAAGGAACATTGGAGAAGTTGAATTTCTTGTCCAGGTCATGTCAGAAAGGGGGTAGAATTTATTTATTGTGGAGTAGTACTGTTCATTGTTGGCAGATCTTAGATTTTTTTTAGCATTTTACTATTTCTGCATAGGTTTCTATTTTTAATTTATATAATAGAGTGCTTAGTTTAATGAAGACCTGTTATATTACTTTTTTACATATAAAAAGATATTACTTTTCTACATGCATTGCAAGGCTTATTGTTACAAATTTTCATCTAAAGCCATGCATTTATGTTTCCCAGGAAGGTAAGTGGAACTATTGGGTATTGCCAAAACTTTTCATCATCTTTTAATGTCTGAGATTTGCATACATAAAATCATAAATTTCTATATGATGCTAATAGACCTGTTCCTTTGATTCTTTCAAAAGTTATAACCTTTTTTGCCTTTTGTTTAGCACTCTTGTTTCAATTTAAGTTATCTTGATTTATACCAGACATATGTATTCAAAAAGGCTTTAAATTCTGGATAATTTGTATCTAAAATGACTTTTCAATACATTAATTTTTTAGTGCTGAAAACACACCCATAACAGGTGCATGAAACTGCCTGTAACACATGCCATATGGGGAAAGTACTAGGGTTTGTCCCTTTTGATATAGAATGGTTTTATTGGTGTCATACTGTAAGCTTTTACAATAAATCAGATCATATATGGATTTATCCTTATGTATCTGGCGTTAGAAAATATTTAATTCATGTTTATAATGCTTTTAATTTTACAACCTGCTTCCTAAATTTCTTTACAGTTAACCTTTATGTCAAGATTATTTCATTTGAAATTGTCCATTACCAGATAATCTTTTTCAGATATTTGAATTAGACTGCTGTTTTTCTTTTTTGTAGCATGTTCTTTTTCAAGTCCACCAACTTCTTCATACTAATATTGTTAACTTAAAGGCAAAATTCTGATTCATTAGTTATTACCTACTCTTGGTAAATATTTTTGGAATTCATTATTTGAAATAGTTGGTGTGAATGTGACAGAATTTTTTTTCGTATTTATATCAATGTGATTAGAATAGGTGATCCCAATATGTGTTTGCAGATCTATCAAGGTTAGCTTGTTTATAATTATAAGATTCAAATAGCGACTAGGAATTCTCATTTTTTCTCCTATCCATTCAACCTACATTAATTGTATCACTAAGATGCAATGTCCAACAAGAAGTAGTTCTAATGTCATAAAAAATACCACACTGATGTTTGACCACTGGTTGATGTCAGCAAAGTGGCTAAAAGAATAGGTAATCTGGAGTCAAACCTGACTTTGAAATTCTGCTCATCTGGTTAATAGTTGTGTGACTGTGCCTCAGTTTCTCTTCTGTAAAACAGAGATAATAATAATTGTTTATAGATTGCTATAAAAATTAAATCAGATACCACTTATAAATTCCTAGCACCATGACATGCAGCATGCACCCAAGAAATGTTAGCTATTTATATTGGAAAAAATATGTCCAGAAATGCTCTAATGCCTTTCAATTAGTATCATGAATATTATAAAGTTTTACCCAACCAAGGAACCCACTGGTTGTGATAAAACCAAATAAGAATGTTTACTTTTGTGCAGAGATTAGAGAACCAACACCTGTTGCCTAACAGTAGTGGGACTTATACCAGAAATCAATGAATGAGTAACCACCCTCAACAGCTATCAGAGTCATAAGACAGTTGGTTCTACGGTCTAGACCTGCTTAAGAATTGAACAAAGTCACCTGCTGACTATAATAGCCATTCATAGGAGTGATATAAAATTTAATGTTAGTGATTATCTGTTGTGATATGACATCATGTGCATATTGCCTTCCCAGTCTGGCTTGAAGGACATTTTAGAAATAATATTTCAGAGTATTTTTTCAATATTAGAGGTTAAGTACCATCAATTTTCACTAAATCTTGGCCTGTAAAAAAAAAAAGCTACAATTCAGTGGTATCTAGGTCATCAGTACTTTTAAATAAGGTGGCAGAGAGAATATGACTATTGTCAGAAAGAGACAATTCATAGCAAAGATAGCTTGCCAGAATTTTTTTTAAATAGGAAGATCATTCTCTTTCAACAGTGAAGCTTCAAACAAAAATGTATAATAAATCTCTTATTAAAATTTTATTAACTTTCTTTCAACATTTGGTATTAATTGGCCAACATTGTGCTTGAGTTTTATTTGGAAATATTGGTGCTTCTGGACTTGTATATCTCTTTTTGTCCTTAATTGCTTCCTATAAAATAGCAGCAGTAGACAATCCTTTCACTATTTCCAGGTGGATTGTCATAACTTGTCTATGATCCATTAAAAGATCAAGAGGTCTTTGGGACACCTGGGTGGCTCAGTCAGTTAAGCATCCAACTATTGATTCTGGCTCAGATCATGATTTTAAGGTCATGAGATTGTGCCCGGTGTGGGGCTCTGTGCTGGGTGTGGAGCCTGCTTGCAATACTCTCTCTCTGTCTCCTTCTGCCCCTCCCCCTCACCCCTTCTCACTCTCTTAAAAAAAAGAGCAAGAGGTTTTTAATGGCCTACTTCATTTCCTACTTTATTTATTATTGTTATTGTTACTATAGAGATTGAAGCCTTAAAGAATTGATAATACTTCGCCATGTTTTCAGATACTGAAATATGTGAATAAGTAAGCAAATATGAATAAGTAATGAATTAATGCAGAGGACATTTAGGAGAGTTCCAGTTTCTGAAAATCATAGCTAATTAATGCCAACTAAGAATTTCTAGTCATTAAAGCTTCTTGGCCTTCTCAAATACAAAATGAAATTTAAGTATTACATTACCTTATCTCTCAGTGGAAGTTGATCAGCAAGTTTAAGTTTCTACTTATTCCCAACCTATAGACTATGCTGATCAAAAAACAAGTCCAAGGACCTTATACTTCAAGTGAAATGTAGTCAGTTGCTTAAAAGAACCAATTCTGCATCTAGAAACCTTGGGTCTGAGAAACATATGGGATTCCTGATGTGTTAGAGAATTACCTCAATCTGGGAATTAATCCCACCGAAATCCCCAATATTCCTTAAGATTAGACCAATCTCTTGGTATAATATGGGGTGGGATGCTAAGATTCTTCAAATTAGGGTGTGACTACGCATACTAGACCGTTATCACTGCTCCCACAGACTAAGTTGCCAGCCACACAGTGGTACACGATGGTACATGGTAGCCTATTCCAGTTACCACCTATATCCTATCTACTATCTTTTACTACACCTCTTAACAAAATTCTAGGCATCCTTCAGGATATGGCTAAAATATTATCTCTTTTCTCAGTTCTTTCAGGAGTCATTTCCAAACCTGACCATTCATATGCCCATCACTTCCTTCATGAGTTCACCCATTTGTTTATTCAACAAATATTTTTTGAGAATCTGTTATGCACTAGACACCTTTATATTTCGTCTGAGCCAAGCAGATAAAAATTCTTGCCATTATAGTGCCTAACTTCTGATGAAAGACTAATTATTCCTTCTATATTCTCTTATTACTTTATTATTGCATTTGTCACATTTATTTTAGGTAATTATTTTTGTGTATCTCTTACTGGATAGCAAGGGCCAGATAACATTTATCTTATCACCAGCACCCAAAACATTACCTTGCCACATAAGAGAAAAGGCAAAACAAACTTTATAGCTTGGAGGCTCCCTAATCAATATAAATTTAAACAGTATTTCTGTTTTGGTTATCTATTGTTGTTTAGGAAGTTAACTGAAAACTTAGTCATTTAAAGCAATGTTTTTGCTTTGCTCACAATTTTGTAGGTCAGAAATTTGGGAAAGACTCAGCAAGGTAGTTTAGCTCTGCTTCACATGGCTTCAGCTATAGTTATGGTGGCTGAGGCTAGAGGATCCTCTTCCAGAATACCTTCTTAATTCGTATTTTTGGTACTTTGCAGCGACTTGCTTCCTTCCTTCTTTCCTTCCTTCCTTCCTTCCCTTTTTTATTTCTTTCTCTTCTTTCTCTTTCTGTCTCTCTTTGTCTATCTCCACATAAGTTCTCATCCTTCAGGTCCACTCCATGAGATATGGATTTCCACACCATGGTGTCTCGGTGTCACACTTCTTACATAATATATGGTTTCTTTTTTTAAAAAATTTATTTAAATTCAATTAATTAACACATAGTGTATTATTGGTTTCAGAGGTAGAGCTCAGTGATTCTTCAGTCTTATATAACACCCAGTGCTTATTACATCACATGCCTTCCGTAATGCCCATCACCCAGTTACCTCATTCTCCCACCCTCTTCCCTTCCAGCAACCCTCAGTTCATTTCCGATGATTAAGAGTCTGTTATGGTTTGTCTCCCTCTCTGATTTTATCTCATTTTTTATCTCATTTTTCCTCTCTTTATCTCATTTTTTCCTCTCTTCATCCATGATCCTCTGTTTTGTTTCTTAAATTCCGCATATGACTGAGATCCTGTGATAATTGTCTTTCTCTGATTGACTTCTTTCACTTACCATAATACCCTCTAGTTCCATTCACATCATTGCAAATAGCAAGATTTCTTTTTTGTTTGTTTGTTTTTAATGATTGAGTAGTAGTCCATTGTATATATATACCACATCTTCTTTATGATATATGGTTTCTAAGAGGCAGAAAGCAGAAACAGGCAGGCAGGTTAGGGCTACACCAGGAACTGGAACTGTATCATTTTACCATGTTCTTTCTAACGGCCAAAGCAGCCATAAAGACTACCCAGATTTAAGGAGATATTTCAGATACCATCTCTTGAGAGTGGAATGGTACGTAGTACAGAAGGGCAGTTGAATGAATGACATTTTTGTGGCCATCTTTGGAAAATGCCATAATTTGTGATAGCTATCTAATATGTCCAATCAGCCATAATGTGTTTAGGGGAAGCAGATCAGCACTGAAGTAAAATTTAAATTCTTATTAAACAAAAAAATCCGTTTTCTTATAACAAAAATTTTATTTTAAAATGCTAAATGAGGGACACCTGAGTGGCTCAGCAGTTGAGCGCCTGCCTTTGGCCCAGGGTGTGATCCTGGGGTCCGGGGATCAAGGGCAACTTGCATGGAGTCTGTTTCTCCCTCTGCCTGCATCTCTGCCATTCTCTCTCTCTCTCTCTGTGTCTTTCACGAATAAATGGATAAATAAAATCTTAAAAAAAAAAGATAACTATAAAGCATTAAACAAAATAATCAAAAAGCATTCTAAATTAGCCAAATATTTATTTCCACCTCAGTATTTTAAAATCTAAGCTTTAAGTCTTTTTTGAACATTTAGAACAATCAAGTTGAAATCATTTAATATCACAGCTCAATGAAGTGAAATTTCACAATATCTTCCATCTTGTGAGTCTTTTAAAAATCACCCTTTTGGTAGACTTAGTGTCCAAATCCCGGTCCCTAAAACCATTTCCCACTAAAAGGAATCAGTACTCCTTGGAGAAATGGCTGAGTCCAGAAATGGGACAGAAAATATACAAGACAAGCCCAGAACATTTTGTCAGGGCAGAAGTGAGGAGGTGCTCAAAATAAATAAACAAATAATGGAGCATGTTACAAGACTCAGGAGACAGCTTGAAGGTATCCACTGGTCACATCAAGGACAACCTGAGTACAAAATAAGTACACAAACATGATAAACCATTCTAAAAAATTGGAATTTGTGAGTTCATATCAATAAGAAGTAGATAAACAAATAGGAGGGAAAGAAGTACTCTAGGGATGCCTCTGCTGCTCAGTGGTTGAGCGTCTGCTTTCAGCTCAGGTCATGATCCCCGGGTCCTGGGATCGAATCCCACATCCAGTTCCCCACATGGAGCCTGCTTCTCCCTGTGTCTCTGCCTCTTTCTCTGTGTCTCTCATGAATAAATAAATAAAATCTTTTTTTTAAAAAAAGAAAGTAATAGTCTAGGTTATATTAAAATGTTAAATGCCAATTGACAAATAAGGAGGGAATAGAGTTGGAAAGTCAGTATTTGTAATCATCATACTAAAGACTGGATCAGACAAGAATCATCAATGGACAATGTATCCAGGGAAAAGTTTTGGTGAAAAGCACATCATTTGCATGCTCTTAAAGTGTCTCTCCATAGATTGCTTATTAGCTTCAAGGTAAAAAGTGATATTTTACAGTGGAGAAACCAAATAACACATTGACTGGGTGATCTAAATTAACATCAAGAGGAGTATATGGACATTGTGTGCATTCAGATGAGATATCCTGAGAAAGCCATAATATCACCTATGTAGTATTCTGAACAAAAATATATAATGAAAATCTAAACATAAAATGATATCAGATACATGCTAAATGAGGAACAAATTTTCCTAAGGAAAAAAAGATGGGCTATTGTAATCTTCAAAAATGTTCAAGGTGTAAAAGACAGAGTATAGAAATGTTCTGTATTTAAAAATACTACAAAGACATGACAGCTAAATACAATACCACCTTCTAGAGTGGACCCTTACCTAGAGTGGAAAAATGTATTAGAGCAGCTCTTAAAATTGAAATTATAAGGATAATAGATTTGACAAAGGTATTCTATCAATCTTAAATTACTAAAGTTGTTAACTGAACTGCAGTTATATAAGAGAATATCCTATTAAGAAATATCTGGGGCACCTGGGTAGCTTGGTTGGTTGAGTGTCCAACTCTTGATTTCAGCTAGGATCATGATCTCGGGGTCATGGGATCAAGCCTCATGTAGGGCTCTACCCTCAGTGTGGAATCTGGTTGTCCTTCTCCCTCCCCTTTGCCCCTCCCCCCAAATAAATTAATCTTCAAAAAAAAAAGAACTATCCACTGAAATATTAAGGGGTAAAGGACCATGATATATGTAGCTACCCTGAAGTGATTCAAAAAAATATATGTATGCATATGCAGTGAGAGAGAGAGAGAGAAAGAATTGAGCCAATGATAAGTCAAGTGAGGTAAAACAGATAGTAAGTGAATCTGTGTAGTGAATATCAGGACGTTATTTGAACTGCACTTATTATTTAAAAAAAAATATTTATTCATTAGAGACAGAGGGATACAAAGAGCATGAGCAGAGGGAGAGGGAAAGGGAGGAGAAGCAGACTCTCCACTGAGCCAGGAGCCTGACGTGGGGCTCTATCCCAGGACTGGGAGACCATCCCAGGACCCGACGATTAACACTTGAGCCAAAGGCAGATGCTTAATTATCTAAGCCACCCAGGCACCCCGAATTATACTTATTCATACAACTTTTCTAAAATTCTGAAATTATTTCCAAATAAAACATTAAAAATAAAAAAGCAGCTCTGTGAATGAAGCAGCATGTAACAAGAAGAAAAACATTGCTGTTTCCCACTGGCAGACACCCCAGCATGTAATGGAGTATGCCCAAAGCCATTATGCAGAAAACTAGGAATTATTGTGTGTTCACATCTCAGGTGAACTTGACTCTGATTCATGTAGTAGGCAGTCTTGGTAGTTAACTAAACTGCCTTCCAATCAAAGGCAGTGTAGTACAGGTCATGGGATTGAGTTAACTGTAAAAAGCCTCGTTCTTAAGTCCCTAGGTGATACCTGACACACTCAAGCACTAACTTTGTAGGCTTGGGTACAGAAGATAAGCAAAAAGTCACACAGTGGTTCCTTTGCATTTGGCCCAGTAGCCAAGTTTAAAAGGACAAACAGGCTGTACTGCATAGAAGGTGAAATGCTTAAATGTCAGAGAAGCATTGTTAGGACCTATTTGTATGCACAGAAACTATCATGTGTTCCAAAAAGAAGAGAGTACATTTCACGAAGGGAAATGAGAATAAAAGACTGTATCCTGTTTTACCATTCCCAGAAGACTTAGAAAAAAATCTTTTAACAATTTAAATGTTGTTGACTTTACTGACCTATGCATTGTAGCAGTCTCAAAACCAAGGGAAAATATACAAAGTGTTTACCTATTTCTCATCTGGGGGCAAAATAAGGGAGCCAATCAGTTTTTGTCTTCACTTGTAAAGGGGGGCATCTACTTTCTAATACATTTTAGTACATCACTAAGAGCTATAAATCTTGACAGATTCTTTTGCCCTATGTGCTCTCCACTAAAGGCTTTTAGGAAAGCCTGGTAAAAGATTTGTTTCACCTAAAAGACATGACAAATAAAGTTTTGGTTTGTTTTGGTTATGGTGGTGGTGGTGGTGGGTTTTGTGCCCTGACAAGATGATTTTTTTCTCTTTATTTTTTATTTCATCTTTTAAAAGTATATTTCCTGTTCAGATGGAATTATTTAGCTAAAATTATAGGTCAAGTAAGTTGATTATTTATTACACAGTGATGAAGAATTGATCCTTTAAATTTTCTCAAGAAACTGAGACTGGATGAGATTGAGCAGCTGTTCAAACCGCAGTGGAATTAGCAAGGAAAAATTGTGAATGACCAAGTACAAGAAAGAGGACAAAGAATGCTGGCACTTAGCGGAGGGGAGTTCTCTGGCTCGCTTGCATGGGGCAGCTCGGCACCGCCACACAATCAGAGGGGGCCCTCTGTTACCATTTCTGAAGCACTCCCTCACGTTATAAAGAGCTTTGTTCAAAATGACAGGTTCTTTCTGTACCATCTTTTGATATTTGTTACGTTTTGTTATGAGTAAGAAGATGGCAGTTTGGTTAGTTCAGTGAAACAGAGATGGAAGGAAGATGCCAGAAAAGCCAAGGTCTTGGGATGCTTGGGTGGCTCAGTGGTTGAGTGGCTGCCTCTGATCAGGGTGTGATCCTGGAGTCCTTGGATCGAGTCCCACTCAGGCTCCCTGCATGGAGCCTGCTTCTCCTCCCTCTGCCTGTGTCTCTGCCTCTGTCTGTGTGTCTCTCATGAATAAATGAATAAAATCTTAAAAAAAGAAAAAAAAAAAAAAAGGAAAGCCAAAGTCTTAAATTGCAATCCTCTATTATAACGGAGGGAAGGGGGGCATGCCCTAGGGCAAATCATTTCATTTCTTTAGGATTGTTACCTCTTATTTAAAACTTGTGAAATATAAAGAATTAAATTGTTGGAAGAGTTGAAAATTTTTACATATGTTTTAATAAGTTTATTAATAATAATTTAATTAACAAATAATAAATAATAATTGTATTATACATAATTGTTGTATAATTAATGATTTAATAAGTTTACCGTTAATAAGTTTTAATAATAGGTAAATCCTGAGAAAAATGGATCTCAGAACTCCCACCTTTTTTTTTAAGATTTTATTTTTTTTATTTGAGAGAGAGAGAGAGCATGAGCTCGGGGAAACAACAGAGGGAGAGGGAAAAGCAGACTCCCACTGAGCAGGGAGCCAGCAGCAGAGATAAATCCCAGGACCCTGAGATCATGCCCAGAGCCATAGGCAGATGCTTAACCCAGAGCCATGCAGGCACCCAGAACCCCCACCTTTGTAGTTACATTTTGTTGCTTCATGAAGTCCCAGTTTCTTAGTTTGTAGAATAATGATAATACAAATACCTGCTTCATATGTTTCTGAAAAGACTAATGACGTAGGGCCTGATAAATACTAAGTGTTAACTGATATTAGTATTGGCATTTTCAATTATAATTATATGAAGATCATTCTGTGGACTGCCCATCAGTCAGGGTTATGGATCTTCTCACTCTACTTGAATTGTCCTTTCAAGACCCATTGTCCCATTATTATGTCCTCATTTTCTCCAGTTGCTATTGGGGGATTATAAATTTACGTGTCTAGTTCTTCCTACCAGGATAACATCTGTTTCAACTCTGGACAGTACAACAGAGCCCAGCCTGCACTAAACCCAGAACTTGCTAACACTTATTAGGCACTAACCAGTGCCAGGCCCTGCTGTAAGCACCTAACTTGTATTGTCTCTTTCACACATGATGTTATCTAATTCTACTTCTCTAGGGCAGAGATTACAGCATGATCTTAATTTTACAGATGAGGAAATTGAGAAGTTGAAAACTTCATGAAAGTCACCCAGTAATAGTTAGAGCCTGTGATTTGACACCAGGCTGTCTTCCCAGAGAAACTACACCACTATCTATCTTAGGGAATGTGCATTATATATAATAACACGCAGACATATTCCTATTCTTCTTAGGTAAATGGTAAGATCATGGACATATGCTGGAGCTCCTGGGTGGCTCAGTGGTTGAGCTTCTGCCTTTGCATGATCCTGGGGTCCTGGGATTAAGTCCCGTTTCGGGCTTCCTGCAGGGAGCCTTATTTATTTATTCATGAGAGTCACAGATTGAGGCAGAGTGTACACAGGCAGAGGGAGAAGCAGGCTCCATGCAGGGAGCCCGACGTGGGCCTTGATCCTGGGACTCCAGGATTACACCCTGGGCTGAAGTCGGCGCTAAACTGCTAAGCCACCTGGGCTGCCCTAAAATCTTTATTTTTTTTTTTATTTTTTTTTATTTTTTTTTAATTTTTTTTTATTTATTTATGATAGGCACACAGTAAGAGAGAGAGAAGCAGAGACATAGGCAGAGGGAGAAGCAGGCTCCATGCACCGGGAGCCCGACGTGGGATTCGATCCCGGGTCTCCAGGATTGCGCCCCAGGCCAAAGGCAGGCGCCAAACCGCTGCGCCACCCAGGGATCCCTATTTTTTTTTTAAAAAAAAGGATGTATGTTATATCCAATAAACCAAGTGAAACCAGCTGGGGCATATGTTTGTACCTTGTTCTAAGAAGAGTAAAGCAAAAGGATGCTCTTCTCATTAGATTTAGTATGGAGTAATTCTTAATTATAAAAGAGAAAATTGAAACCCAAGGATGAAGCTACCTCCCTAAGATCACTCACTGATTCAAGTTAAGCATCCCCTGGTCCAGGGATTCTCAAAACTCTTACATGCAACGGAATTACAAAGAGGGCTTGTTAAAACACAAATGTGGAAACCTCGTTCTCAGAGTTTCTTATTCAGTATATCTAGAATATCTGCATTTCTACTAAGTTCCTCATAATCTCGGTCTAGAGACCACACTGAGAATCTAGTCAAAGCTCAATTTATAGTTGTATATTAGTGCCTCCATAATTCTTTGGCTTGTTACCTGAAGTCATACAACATTTGTAAATGTTTTTTTACACACAGTGATGCATCTCTGTGTCACAGATACCTAACTATAATTCCATTCGCAAATTTAAGAAATGACATTTCAGCATCATCTCCAGCTGTACGACAGAAGCATTTTCCATGTGTCCATCAATATGATAGAATGATTAAAGTTCTCCCTGACATCAAGGAGAATAAAGTCTGATAGGCATACACGAGTTTGTCCTCTTGAATTCCCGGATTTCGTGAGAAAATAGATAAAATTGCACCATGAACATTATATGGATTATACATTACATGGCTGAGCATTATTTTGAATAAAAGCAATGAAGCACTTATGGCAGAAAAAAATATTTTTGAGCTGTAAATGACTTTTAGCCCCACTTACTTTTGTCCGCTGTTCCCTTTCTCTGTCCAGGCAAATGGTGTGCTCTCAATTCCCTTCTGTTTCTAAGGAGATATTGGGTCGTGATGATAAAATAGTTACTAATCCATCTTACTGCTTTGATCGCCTAAAATCAAATCCCTTGAGACAATGTAAGATCCCTCCAAGGCAAAATAGAGTAGACTTTCTCCCAAGACTTTAAGATTTCCCATGAGAGGATGAAGCATAAGAGAAAGTTATGAGTGCAGAGAATGTAGTCAACGGTATTGTTGTATAGCGTTGTATGGTGACAGAGGGGAGCATAAGACTTGTTGAATCAATCCCTATGTTGTACACCTGAAACTAATGCAACATCGTCTGGGAACTATACTTCAACTTAAAAGAGGGGGGGGAGGGATGGAGATTATGAGGGCAGTGGTCTGCGGGTGGTGGAGTGAAGCACCCTGCACTCTTTGCCTGGCTAGATCCCTGTGAAGCCAGAGAAGAAATGCTGCACAAAACATTTAAGAAGATAGGCCACAAAGAGCTTCATAGATGTTCACGCTCATGCAGTTTAAAGTACCAGAAGCATTTGCACATTACAAAGCATAATGGAAAGTGATGGAGAACATCACCCAGTTTGACAGGGGCTGTAACATGAGAAACAAGGAATGTCTAAGTGGTTAGCAACCTATATAGGGGAATGAGAGGATACCTTCAACACAGATGATTCCTTGGTTAGATGCACACTACTCCAATGCCCTGCACTCTGTGATCCCATCCAACTTAAGCGCATCCCCCTCAAGGCAACAGGGCACAAC
This sequence comes from Vulpes vulpes, assembly GCF_048418805.1. Classification (NCBI taxonomy): domain Eukaryota; kingdom Metazoa; phylum Chordata; class Mammalia; order Carnivora; family Canidae; genus Vulpes; species Vulpes vulpes. Next base: position 48,721,486 of record NC_132783.1, on the reverse strand, counting down.
AGGCTGACCAAGATTAATTTCCCAGAGCCATAGAAATTAATTTGCACAATTGCATCTGGGAACTGAAAATTAAGTCCAATAACAACTTGAAGGGAAAAGTCTAAGCCCTTTTACTTAATAAGGAACCCCAGGTAGTATTTACCACCTGGGGGAGGGGGAGCAGTTAGGAATTTCAGAAAATATTTCAAGGAGCCAGCATATTACTAGAAGCCAAAAATAGTTTAAACTCTAGAGGAAACTCTACTAGATGAATGGCAATAGCAGTATCAGATACAGGTTTTCCTTCTGCATGTCAAAAAGTCTTTCCCATTTACATCAACATTTAAATCTTAGAAAATGACAGAGACATTCTGAGTGGTAATTTTAAAAATAGTGTCTCTCTGATGTTATTTACTACTTGTCTCCATTTTTCTTATATTTGCTACCAGGATAATACCAGGGTGTAATTAGCACTACATGTAGAGAATAATATATCCCAAGATTGACTATAAAGTCATATCAAGTTTTTAACGTTTTTATTATTAGGGGCAGGGATCCAAATTCTTTGTCAGGGTGATGGTTAATCCTTGCACAAAATAATATAGTCCATTTAATCTTTCCATTTTTAAAGGCATTGAATTTTCTTTACCACAAAATGCCATCCATATTTAGCTGTCCCTTCTGGGGTACAAAGTCTTCCTCTCTAACTTTTCAGCTAATGACTGTCTTCTTGCTGATTGGCGGAGTGAAAATATAGCTACTGTCAGGGCTCCCTACCTCCAGGTAGACATCTTGGAAACACTGATAGAACTGATAACAGGCCATTTTCTAGGGACTTAAAAGCTACTCAAGAAATGAACAAGGTCCATTAGACTTTCTGTCATGCATATGATGGAAAAAAATATCCCACCATAAGATCCACTCAATTGTCCTGCTGTGACAGCAGTAGCTATTGTGTGCGAAGTTTGGGGAAGGTGGCTCCACCTTGGTGTTTATGCTCTGCTGGCCAGTGGAAGTCTCAGGTACGGCATCCTAACAGAAGGGGCTTTGTGATAGGCTATCAGTGACAAACAAGAACGACAACGTGCAGCACAGTGGTTCGACAAGAAGGAGAAGCTCAACAAAAGGAGAATGACCTCCTTCAGTCTCCCATTTCAGTCTGACATTTAGTTCCTCACACAAAGCTCAGCTTGGTGTGTTGGTGTCCAAATCACATTTGAACCTTGTACAGAGTGATGAGAGTCAAGCTGAGAGATTTTAAGTGGATTTCTTTTCTCTGTAGCCTGCTTTCAACTGCTTTTAAACCTACAGATGTTTGGCAGAGCTGCCCAAACTAAAAAGTTGAGGAAAAGAAACATGGAAATTATGTTCCCAGATTAATGTTTTGTTTTTACACATGTGGAGTACATCTGTGTTTGTGTGTGTGTGTGTGTGTGTGTGTGTTAAATATGCCCTGCAGACCATTCTCTGATATACAGATAAATAAGAGTATAATAGATAAACTTCCTTTTTTTCTTATAAAAAGGATTGCTTTTTCAGGGGGGTTGGGTGGTTCAGTTGGTTGAGAATCCGACTCTTGATCTTGACTCTCATTTCTTGATCTTACAGTTGTGAGTTGGAGTCCCACACTGGACTCCAAGCTGGGTGTGGAGCCTACTTAAAAAAAGAAAAAAAGCAAAAAAAGGACTGATTTTTCATGAAGAGCTGTATATATTCTCAATTCAATAAATCTTTATTGAACACCTACCACTCAATATTATACTGCCTCTTGATGGAAGAAACAAATGCAAAGATAACCAATATATGGTGTGGTAATTTGCCCTCTGTAAGGAAACCGACAAACATAGCAAAATAATTATAAGGCATAATACATTGTTAACAATGCCATGTTTCCTATTAAGGCACTTCCAAACTTTTCCCATACTTCTTAACTGGCTAATTCTACTTCTCATCTTCTTGCTTCTTACATATGACATTACCTGTTACCTGAGAAAATCCAACATGAGAAAAGTCACTTCACCTGTCATTATATAGAAGTTGCTTTATTTTTATTAAGATTTTTTAAATTTATTCATGAAAGACACAGAGAGGGAGGCAGAGACATAGGCAGAGGGAGAAGCAGGCTTCCCGCAGGAGCCTAATGTGGGACTCAAAGGCCAGAATCTCGGGATCACACCCTGAGCCAAAGGCAGACACTCAACCACTGAGCCACCCATGCATCCCTAGAAGTTGTTTTTAAAAAAGCTAAAAATGTGTCAAAGAAGCAGCATAGGTACCTGTTCAAAAGGATCTAATAGGAGCACCTGGGTGGCTCAGTTGGTTAGCCGTCTGCCTTTGGCTCAGGTCCTGATCCTGGGGTCCTGGGATCAAGTCCTGTGTCAGGCTCCCTCAGCAGGGAATCTGCTTCTCTTTCTCCCTCTGCCCATCCCCACCACTTATTCTCTCTCTCTCTCTCTCTCTCTCTCTCTCTAAATAAAGCAATACAATTAAAAAAAAGAAAGAAAAAAACTAACAGAACCTAATGGAGATTCGGGCAAGTCCTCAGTTTTAAAGTTAAAGCTTGAATTTGATGCTACACCAACATGAGATCAGTCTTTTGGGTTCTTTTTAATTTTTCTCATCACTTATTCAGACTCTTACTTTATTTTTAGATTCTCTTGAAAGAGGAAATAAAGTAAGCAAGCATGTTGCGGTCATACTCTTGACATCAGTTTCTGTGCTACCATGTAATAATGTGTCTCATTCAATCCTCATCACACTTTCTGAGGCCAGTGCTATGATATTCATGCAATGGGGGACATAGAAGCTCAGCAAGATCTCCCAGCTAGGTAGGTCTTGAACCCATGTGTGTCTGAATGTCGTGTTCTCTCTCTAGCACACTGACACTCTGCCTATCTGGTGCCTACCATTATACATGGGACAGGAAAGGAGTCAGAAAGGAAGGTAGCTGTTGTGAATTGCATCAAGTATTTCACATCATTATACTTAACACAGGTTCGAGCATTCCTTTTTGAAAAGCAATCCTTAAGAAGTAATCAATCTACTATCCTATATCAATCCTTACTTTTACTGACTAATTTTATTTTTTAATAATGTATAGACTTTTTAAGGTACAGTTGTAGATTTATAGAATAATTGGGTAGATAATACAGAACATTCTTTAGAGCAATTCCCCATCCTCCAAACCCCCCTCCACACACACACAACCTCCTTTACTTTTAACATCTTGCATTAATGGGGTTGATTTGTTAAAACTGATGAGCCAATACTAGTACATTACTATTACTGTTATTTTCTATAGTCCATAATTTACATAGGAGTTTTCTCTTGATGTCTTGCAGTTCTTCAGGTTTTAACAAGTGAATAATAACATGTATCCATCATTACAATACCATACAGAATAGTGTCACCACAGTAGAAGTTTCCTGTGCTTCATCTACTCATTCCTTCCTCCCCTGGGTCCCCTATTCTCATCCCCCAGCAACCACTGATGGTTTCACTGTCTCTACAGTTGGTCTTTTCCAAAATGCTATACAGTTGGAATCATATGGCCTTTTCAAAGTGGCTTCTTCCACTAAGCAATATACTTTTAAGGTTCCTCCAAGTCTTTTCATGGCTTGATAGCACATTCCTTTTTATTATCTAAATATCAATTCTTTCAACACAAAATTGTGGCATCTGTAACACATCAGACCCTGTAATGGGCACTAAGGATATAGAGACGAATAGCACACAACTCCTACTCTCAAGGACCTTGCTGCCTACCATTAGGGAACATAAAAAATAATAGCATTTTATAGGTGTCATAATAGAACTCCTTGGGGTCTGAAAAAGGAGCAAAGTGGGGAGAATCCAATTTCACCTGTGGAACAGAGAGTCAGGATTGATTCCCTACAGGATTTAGAGTTGCCACAGGACTGGTAAAAGCCAGGCAAAGTCCTGGGAACCAAGCTGCAAAGTGGTGGGTGGTACATCAGGACATGTTCCAAGAAACATTCGCAAGAAACCCAGGCAGAAGCTGATAGATTTGGACATGAAAATGCTAATTTCTGAGGTCCCATCTAGAGCTTGTATTCTCTCTCACTTCTTTCATGTCACCTCTCTAGAGGTTTATCCAAAAGACCCTAGAAAAAAGACACCACCCTCTTCCTACCTCATATCCTTTCTCCTTACCCTCCTTCCTTTTCTCATAGCAATTACCCACTTTAATATACTGAATACATATTTTCTATTGTCTGCCCCCTCCCACCAAAATGTACAGCCTCAGAGCTGGGACTTTAGCTTTGCTAATTCCTAGCCCACAGTAGGCCTGCAATAAACATTGCTGAGTGAAGGAATACACAAATCAGTTTTATTCATGCCTGCAATCCTTCCTGTTGGGATAAAGCACCGTAAAAGGATGTATTAACTCTTACTGGTAAACAGGGGAATATTCTAATCCTAATTTATATTTTTCCAACCACTGCTACTAAATCCACTGTAATTCCCCAGATTCTAATACTCTAATTGCCCAGATTTGAATATATTTTATTTTTCTACATTATATGGGGAGACAGAAAAAAGAATCTCAAGAGTTTTCAAAAATGTCAAATAACTTTGAACTTCTCATACTGTAATTTTGACAAAACTTTTTTCCAGTGCTATGAAGTTGTGCTCTGATAAATACCTGGTAGTTACTCAAATGAGAATGTGTTTAATTAAATACTCAAATAATTACCCTGAAGAAAAACTGGAGATCAACACCCAATTCTTTATTTTTATACAGTACATCTTGTGATCTTCAGGGTTTGAAATTTTAAAATTATCTCTTGAAGGCTATACCTCGTGAACTTTCCACTGGGAATGCTATCTTGAAGGAGTGGGTACGAGGAAGCAACATGCTCTGAACACTACAGTGTGGAACGTGATTCAAATAGCACCGTATCAAGCCACAACTAAAGCCCCAGGCCCTGATATCAGTGATGAGAGTCACTGGGAGAAATGACAAAGAGATAATTCTGTTATGTGGCCAGAGTGACAGTTTCAGTTTTGGACAGAACTGCCCAGAGTATTTTTTCCCTGGGGAGCACTTTATGGAAAGCACTGTCTTTCTTCATCCCTTGCCTTCTCAGTTCTTAGATCTTCTTGCCAATCTTTTTCCTCTAACTCCATTTATCATGTCCAATGCCATAACTCTGGACCTTGACATCACTAACAAATATACACAGTAAAAACGTCTCAATGTCAAGTTCCCACCTTTTAGGCATGCATCCTTTCCCTGCTCCTCCCTTTCCCACTTCCAGTGCCAGTAATTATTCAACTGAGTAGAGAAAAGCAAAGGGTTTTCCATTCCCATCATCTCACATCCTCAATTCTTACCTCTGCCAGTCTAGATTCCATGGATGATTATCACCATCAACCTGCCTTTAACTCTTTTTCCTCTCTCTCCCTCTTTCCCATTTAATTACATGCAAACACTGGTTAAACTCAATTGTCCACTTCTTTGCACCTCTGCTGCAGAAGCTGGATGTTCCTGGAGAAAATCAACAATCATGTAGATCGATCTTTCTCTAAATTTATGAAGAGCACTCACCAGTGCTCAGGAATCCTACTGCATTTCCCATTGGAGACAAAATTCAGATCTTCTTTCTCCCCAAGGCCCCCTCCCCTCCACAGCTCATGAACTCACCTCATTCTTTTCTGAGAAAAGAGCAGCAATCAGATGGGAACTCCCTCAACTTCCCACCACCAAGTTTATTAACTTATCTACATCAACAGTCACATTCTCTGCCTTCCTCTTATTACAATGGAAAAAAAAAGTCCCCTAGTGCCTAAAAATGCCAACCCCTCCCCTTACTTTCTGAATTTCATGCCCCCTTCCCATGTTCAAGAAATTCAAGCCTGCAATTACCCTGTGATTCCCCACAAACCATTAGACTCTTTCTGTCTACTAGATAATTCCACCAAGCACACAAACCATTAGAAAAAAAAACCCTTCTTTGAACTTACATTATTACCTCATTTTTCTGACCCCTTCACAACAAACTTCTCGAGAGATGACCAGTCAGACTTACCGACTTCTTTTTATCATCTCACTTGTATCCTCAACCCACCCCAGTCAAGTTTATCTCCTTTCCAACCACTGAAATTGTACTTGTCAAGTAAGAATAATGTCTATGATGTGAAACTAATGGTCATTTCTCTGTCCTCATCTGACTTGACCTTGCAGCAATTTCCTTCCTTCCCCAAACGCCTTATTTTCTTCAATTCCTTGTCACAACATTGAAAGACATTGTCCATGTTTTTCTCCATGGAAATGGACTCTCTTTTCAGCCTCTTTTGCTGGCTCAGACTGGGCCTGCTTCACTTTTTTATCTAGACTCTCTGCTGAGATGCCATCCAGTCCCATGACTCTCTTTCTGTGTGTTGTGCTGCTTTTGATGCCCGATTTTGAATCTCTAATTCTGAGCTCTTCCTCTGAGCTCCTAAACTTGTTTCTCTCCTTGTCTTCCCTAACTAATAATGGCCATCCCTTCCAACCATTTATTCAAGCAAAATTCCTGGAAGACATCCTTGACTTCCTTCTATCCCTCATCCCTCTTACATCACCTGTACACTTACTTCCTCATCTGGCCATCTCTACCCCCTTAAAAAGACCCTCTTTATCTGTCCTCTTCTCTCCAGCTCTGCTACCACCTGTGCCCATGTCATTGTCAGCTTTGGCTGATAGCAATATTCTTTTTTTCTCAAGAACCCTTAAAATCTATTCTCCACACAGCAATCCAAGTAATCCTTCTATAATGTAAAACAGATCAAGTTAAGTCCCTTAAAACTCACCAGTGGCTTTCCTTTGCATTTAGAACCATTCACAAACTTCTTTTTCTCACCTAAATGATCCCATATAATCTATCCCCATCTATTTCTCCAACCTCAGCACATCTCAGTCTATTTCTCTCTATAATCCAGCCACACAGGCTGGCCTTCTTTGCATTCTTCACATTCACCAAACTCCTTCCCAATTCAAAGCTTTTGAAATTGCTTTCCCTCTGCCCAGCGTTCTCATCAGGTTTCAGCTCTATATCAAGAAATGTCATTACTAAACGTCTTATCTAACATGAATCTCCTCGCCAGGCACTATTATCAAATGATTGGTTTACTTCTCTCATAGCATTTATTATTATCTAAAATTATATGATAGCTTTAATTTACTGTCTGTCCTCCTCCCTTCAGAATATAAGCCTATAACAACATGGATCTTGAATGCTGTCTCATTCACTCTCCTGTTCAACTTATTTTAAGCAGATATCCTACTAAAATGTGGTCAGAATTATTTGTTGAATGAATTAACTGGACATTGGTTCTCAGTTTTTATTGCTAACTAAGACATAAGTATTAAATATCAAAATCATTAGATCATGTTGTTCTTTTTGTCTTAGGATTAAGGCTTGAAATCCAGTGTTTGGGTTGTGACATAAGACTATATTTATATCTTGATAAATTTGTTGTGAAATCCAGTGTTTGGGTAGATCAGTGGTTAAGGGTCTGTCTTCGACTCAGGGCATGATCCTAGTCCGGGGATTGAGTCCCACATAAGACTCCCTGCGGGGAGCCTGCTTCTCCTTCTGCATATGTCTCTTTGTCTCTCATGAATAAATAAATAAATAAATAAATAAATAAATAAATAAATAAAATCTTAAAAAGAAAAAAAAGGACCATACTTCAGGAATCCTGAGAAGATTCACTACAACAAAAACATACATCATAAATTATTTTTTACATTAAAATAAATATGTACACTATTTTTTCACATATATTAAAATCTGACATTATGCATGCAATAATCTACAAAATAATAAAAGCTAAGACTCAGTACTTGGTAGCCTTTCTGTTATCTTTATCCCAACTACTATAAATTCTCTAGAGTTATCAGAGTTTGCAGATAGACTCCAAAGCTATAAAATGCCAGTTTTCTTTTTTTTAATTTTTTTTTTTTTTTTTTTTTTTTTTATGATAGTCACAGAGAGAGAGAGAGGCAGAGACACAGGCAGAGGGAGAAGCAGGCTCCATGCACCGGAAGCCCGACGTGGGATTCGATCCCGGGTCTCCAGGATCGCGCCCTGGGCCAAAGGCAGGCGCCAAACCGCTGCGCCACCCAGGGATCCCAATGCCAGAGTTTTCATAGGAAATAAGCCCCAAGACTCATAATATCCTTCCAAGACGGTGCTGAAACTAAAGCAAGATCCTTTGAAGCCATCATTTTTGCTTAGAGTTTTTGTCTGCCAAGTTCACTTCAAAAATATTTTAATTGTACTGTGTTAGCCCTAGTATCTGGTGTCTGTTTCATTAACAACACGGCCACTGTAGTAGTCTCTGCATTCAATAGTCACAAGTATAGTAAAGAATTAACGTAATATTGTAATAATCCAGATACCAGAAATAAAAAAACAAAAAAAATCTGGAGGGAATTGCTCACAATTTTTCAAGGATTAGTTAAGAAATAATCACAAACTATCTTTAATTAGTTTTAAACTATTATACTTTAGATAGTAATGATAATAAACAAAGTTAAGCTAATAATGATTTAATCTGTACAAAAGAAAAATTTGATCTACAAATATTTAAAAATTTAATCTGATAAAATTATTGAGTAGAGAAAGTTTATTATTAAAATTGGTTATCATTTGGAATGGTTTGCAAAATTGTGAATGTACTAAATTCCACTAAACCGTACTTTTAACAATTGTTAAAAGTTAACAAATTTCACCACAATTTTAAGTACTATATTAAGTAAAACAAAGTAAATAGTACAAAATCAGGGCACCTGGGTGGCTTAGTGATTGAGCATCTGCCTTCAGCTCAGGTCATGATCCTGGGGTACTGGAATTGAGTCCTGCATCAGGCTCCCCACAGGGAGCCTACTTCTCCCTCTGCCTATGTCTCTGCCTCTCTTTCTGTGTCTCTCATGAATAAATAAATAAAATCTTTATGAAAATAGTATAAAATTGTGGAGAAATGCTTAAATTAACTAGTTTTCTGCTTTCATTCTTAATAAAAATGGTTTTCAAAAAATTGATATCAGAACCTAAAAAGAAGACGACAGAAATCTCCTCTGTAAACTTCACGTGGAAAAGATTTTTATCTGTAAAACAATTTCAGCATAATAAAGTTGAAATGTAAAACAGAGGACATACTTAACAACTTCATTTTTAAAAATGAATAATTAATTTGGCTTACTTGAGTTTGCTTCATAAAATACTTATATTGCTAATTTTTTTATGCCTTTGTTTTTGACTAAACACAGTCAAATATTCTTAGGATCAGAATGATAAGATCAAAACAAATTATCCTATACCCAAATGTAACTTATCCCTCAGGCAAGAAACAAAAAGATCTCACTCCCGTTTCACTCAAGTTTTCTTCCTCTTAGCTATACTTTCTAATACAGCAAAAGAAAAGATATTTCTTTTTTTTTCATAAGGAATTTTTTTTGTTAATAATAAATTTATTTTTTATTGGTGTTCAATTTGCCAACATACAGAATAACACCCAGTGCTCATCCCGTCAAGTGCCCCCCTCAGTGCCCATCACCCATTCACCCCCACCCCCCGCCTCCTCCCCTTCCACCACCCCTAGTTCGTTTCCCAGAGTTAGGAGTCTTCATGTTCTGTCTCCCTTTCTGATAAGGAAAAGATATTTCTAAAATAAATTTGGTTGTTTTATTTCCATGCTTGCTTTAAAGGACTTTTTTTTTAAAAGATTTATTTATTTATTTTAAAAAGAGAACATACAAGTGGAGGGCAGAGGGAGGGAATCTCAAGCAGACTCCACTGTAAGTGCAGAGCCTGATATGGGGCCCGATCTCACCACACTGAGATCAGGACCTGAGCTGAAACCAAGACATTTTAATGGACTGAGCCACCCAGATATCCCTGCAAGACCTTCTATTAATGTAGAATAAAAATCAATGGTATTGGGAGTAAGAGGAAAAGGAGGCAAATGTTCTTTGTTTTCCCTTCCCATAGTTGCTTCTCCTTAACCTGCCATCCTCTTCATCATCACCACCTTAAAGAATTAACAGAAACAAAATAATCAGAATAAATGAGGAGTCCAGTTCCATTCTAGATGATAGTACCACTGAACTATCTAGATGAGAGTACCACTGAATTGTATTTGAGTTTTCTATTTCTTTTTTCTTCTGATGTCTCCTGTCTTGGATATGTATCCAGAAACCCCAGAGTTTCACACTCGGGGATGGGGCATCTGGCTGGCTCAGTTGGAAGAACCCAGTGACTCTTTATCTCTGGATAGTGAATTCGAGCCCTATGTCATAAATAAAACTTAAAAAAAAAAAAAAAAAGAAAAGAGAGAACTGCACATTGGAGCCCAACAAAGAGTTTCAAGGGAAGATCTTAATTCCTCATCCAAGGAAATAAAAAGAGAATCTTCACTGGTAAAAGAGTAGGAGAAATGCTCTGGTATTTTTTTTCCCATTCTCTCCCTTGGCCATGAGGGCAAGAAAGGTGTGGAAATATGCAGCAATGCATGTAACTAAAACCCAGTGTTCTAGTAAAGGTACCAAGAAAGGTAGACTCTAGAAACTGGATGTGTTGCAGAGCTGGAGAATGAGAAGGAGTTCAAGAAAGGAACCTAATAGATTTGTGCATGAACTCCTAGACTTTATCTGGAGCTGCACATGCATGGATCTGACCATTAGCAGAATACTAGGCTTTGAGAAATGAACCACAGGGTAAACAACTGCCCACATTACAGACTGTTATTGGAAACAGAAGGGGTAGCATTTCCTAACTGATTTTTTTAAAGTTTTATCTAAGGAGTACATGGCTGGCTCAGTCAGTAGAGCCTACAACTCTTGGTCTAGGGGATGTGAGTTTGAGCCCTACAACGGGTATAGAGATATCTTAAAATTTTTTTAAGTTTTTATTTAAATTCTAGTTAGTTAACACACAGTGTAACTTCCAGGTGAACAATAGACTGATTCAACACTTCCATATAACACCCAGTGCTCATCACAAGTGCCCTCCTTAATCCCCAACACCTATATCTACTATCCCCCCATCCACCTCCCCTCTGGTAACCATCAGTTTGTTTTCTATGGTTAAGAGTCTGTTTCTTGGGCTGCCTCTCTTTCCTAACTAATTTAGTGAGCCAGAACTACCCGATATGAGAATCAAAGAGACTATAAAGAAAGAACACTTCAGATCCATTTCCTTCATGAAAAAATAGAGAACAGAAAAATAACATAGAAAAGCAATGAAAAAGTTGCTCTATAAGTAGCTTAGCAAAACTGACAAACCTTCAGCTAGACTGACTAATAAAAAAAGAGACAAGACTCAAATTAAAATTAGAAATGGAAAGTGACGACATTACCGTTGAACTTACAGAATAAAAAGGATTGAAACTAAATACTATGAATGATTATATGCTAATAAATAAGATAATCTGGATGAATGAATAAATTCTTAAAAACATACAAACTATCAACAGAGACCAGAACAAATAGAAAATATAAACACACCTATTATGAGCAAAGAGATTAAATCATTAATCAAAAATTTCCACCAAGGGAAAGCCCAGGAACAACAGAAGGTTTTACTGGGAAACTTTATCAAACATTCAAAGAATTAATACCAATCCTTCTTAAACACATCCACAATAACATAGAGGAGGAAAAGCCTAGCTGATTTATTATATGAAGACTGTAGTACTCTGACCCCCAAACCAGACAAAGACATCATAAGAAAACTACAGATCAATATCCTTTATGCATATGGATCCAAAAATTCTCAACAAAATACTAACAAACTGAATCCAGTAGCACATTAAAAGGATTACACACCAGGAGAAGTAGGATTAAGCTCAGGAATATAAAGTTGGTTTAACATGTGAAAATCAATTTATAATACACACCATATTAATAGAATGAAGGAATAAAAGCACCTGAACATCTCAATAGATGTAGTAAAAGCATTTGGCAAAATTCTTCATAATAAAAAGCACAAATAGAAATTAAAAGGAAATTCTTCAACCTTATAAAGTTCATCTACAAAAAAAATTACACAACTATCTTTATACATACTGATGGTGAAACACTGTATGTTTTCTCCCTAATATCAGGAACAAGAAAAGGATATCCATTCTCACTACTTCTGTAAACATCGTATGAAAGGTTTTAGCCAGCACCATTTGGCAATTTTAAAAAGTGTCTACTTTTATTCAAAGATAACATGATTTTACACACAATCAGTTTAAAAATCTACAAAATAGATGATTCCCAGAGGGGAGGTGGGTTGGAAATGAGTGAAATAGGTGAAGGGGGTTAAGGGTACATTTATGAATGATGAGCACCGAGTAATGTATAGCATTGTTGAATCATTATATGGTACACCAGAAACTGACATAACATTGTATGTTAACCATCTGGGATTTTTTTTTAAAGATTTATTTATTTGGGAGAGAGTGAGTGAGGGGGAGAAGCAGAGGAAGAAAATCCTCAAGCAGACTCCCCATTGAGCATGGAACTCAACATGGCACTAAATCCCAGGACCCATAAAATCATGACCAGAGCTGAAACAAAGAATCCAATACCTAGTTGACTGAGCCACTCAGATACCCCTATCCTGGGAATTAAAAAAAAAAAATTACCAAATAACCATTGGAGCTCATAAATGATGTCAGTAAAGTTTCAGGATTCAAGATACACAAATCAGTTGTATCTCTGTACACTAGCCATGAGCAATCCAAAAATGAAATTATGAAAACAACTCCACTCACAGTATCATCAAAATAAATATAATACTTAGGAAGAAATTTTATCAAGAGAATGGAAGAGGAGCATAAGTCTTGTATACTAAACCAACAAAATATTATTGAATTAATTTAAAAAATAAATATATGGAAGACATCTGTGTTCATAGATTGGAAGACTTAATATTTTTGATACAGCAATACACCTCAAATTGATCTACAGATTTGGTGTAATTGGGATGCCTGGGTGGCTCAGTGGTTGAGCATCTGCCTTTGGCTCAGGGTGTGATCCTAGGATCCAGGATCAAGTCCTACATTGGGCTCCCTGCTAGGAGCCTGCTTCTCCCTCTGCCTATGTCTCTGCCTCTCTCTGTGTGTCTGTCATGAATAAATAAATAAATCATTTAAAAAATTTTGGTGTAATCTTTTAAAATCCCAATAACTTTTTTTTTAAAAAAGAAATGGAAAAGCTGATCCTCAGATTCATATAGAAATATAAGGGGCCCCAACCAACCAAAATAGTAGTGAAAAAGAAATGCAAAGTTGCAAGACAAACTTCCTTATTTCAAAACTTACTACAAAGTTACAGTTATCAAAACATTGTGGTACTGGCATAAGGTAAACCTATAAACCAATGGAATAAAACTGAGAGTCCAGAATAAACCCAAAATCTATGGCCAGTTGATTTTTGACAAGAGTTCCAAGACCATTCAACAGGGAGAAAATAGTCTTGTCAACAAATTGTGCTGGGGATAATTGTCTAACTACATGGAAAAGAATGAAATTGGACTTGAATCTCACTCCATAAGCAAAAATTAAGTCAAAATAGGCCAATGAAGCATGAGTCTCTTTTACAAGAAAATATAAGAGTAAATCTTTATGACTTGAGATTTAGCAGTAAATCTAAATTCTTAGATCTGACACCAAAAGCATAAATATGTTACAACTCAACAACAAAAAGATAATTAAAAAATAGGCTTGGGTGCCTATGTGGCTCAGTCAGTTAAGCATCTGCATTCAGCTCAGCTCATGATCTCAGGGTCCTGGGATTGAGCCCCACACTGGGCTCCTTACCCAGCATGGAGTCTGCTTCTCCCTCTCCCTTTGCACTCCCCCCACTCATGCACTCTTTCTCTCTCAAATAAAAGAATAACATTGTTTTAAAAATAGGCAAAGGACTTGGATGAGATTTCTTCAAAGAATACATACAACTGGCAACAAATAAAAAAAAAAAACCTCAACATCATTAGTCATCATGGAAATTTAAATCAGAGCCACAATAAGATACCGCTTCACATCCACTATGATGGATGGCTAGAATCAAAAAAGCAGAAAATAACAATTGTTGGCAAAGATATGAAAAAATTAGAAGTCTTGTTTTTTGTTGATGGGAAGATAAAATGTTTTAGCCATCTGTGGAAAACTGTCAGTTTTTCAAAAGTTAAATATATAGTAACCATATGACCCAGAGATTTCAATCCTAGGTGTATATACCTAGGAAAAATAAAAACATGTTCCCATAAAACTTGTAAACAAATGGTAATCAGCAGTATTATTCACCATGCTTAAAGAAATATAACTCATCCACAAGTTTATCAACTGGTGAATGGACAAATAGGTGATAGATGTGTACACAGTGAAATTAGGTAAGGATACATAATCTCTCTGTATTATTTCCTGCCTTTGCATGTGTGTCTACAATTATATTAAAATAAATTATTAAATTAAACAATTATATTAAAATAAATTATTACATTAAATAAGCCATTTCTATGTATCAGGAATGGATAATTAAAAATTAAAAATTTTAAAACAATATCATTCATGGTAGCTCCATAAAACATTTATGCATAAGTCTAATAAAGCATATTTAGAATCTGTATGCTTAAAACTACAAATGCTACAATTTTAGTATATGTTCTGCCAAAGCGAGCACTACAAATGCTACAAAAAAAAACCCAAGGTCAAAACAAATAAGATATATATTTTGCTTATGGATTAGAATATTTATTATATATAAGACATCAATTTATATGTTCTTCCTTAATTGATGTATATGTTTAACAGAATTCTAGTCAATATCTATCCCATTAGGACTTTTTGTAGATATGAAAAGACAATTATAACTAGTACTGAGGAAAATCTAAATAATTGTGGGTTTTTTTTTAAGATTACATTTATTTATTTGAGAGAGAGATAGAGATAGTGACAGAGATAGTGAGAGAGAGCACAGGCAGGGTGGAAAAAGAGAAGCAGACTCCTCGCTGAGCAAGGAGCCCCCCAAGCAGGACTCAATCCCAGGACCCTGGGATCATTACCTGAGCCAAAGGCAGATACTTAATCGACTGAGCCACCTAGGTGCCCCCTAAATTATTGTTTTAAGAATATAGCTGAAAGAGTCACACAACCCAATTTTAAGACTTACTATCATGCTACAGTTATCAAGGTAGTGTGGTATTGGTGAAGGGACAGACATTTTCAATAGAAAATATAGAGTCCAGTAAGAGAACAACATCAAATATACCTAACTGATTTTTTTTATAATGGCACAAAGGAAATTCGGAGAGAAAGAATATTTTCAAAGCAATGTTCTGAAGCCATTGAACGTGCCAACACAGAAAAATGAAACTCAATCTAAACCTCAAAAATTAGCTCAAAAGAGGTCATATATCTAAATATAAAACATAAAACCATAAAAATTAGAAGAAACACAGGAGACAACCTTCATGACCTAAGATTAGGTAAGGAGGTATTAGATATTACACCAAAAGCGCAATACACAAAAGTAAATTAATGGACCTCATCAAAATGTAAAACTTCAACTCTCTGAAACATACTACTAGGACAATGAAAAGCTACTAACTGGAACAAAAATATTTGCAAATCACATATATAATAAAGGATTTGCATCTAGAATTCACAAATACTCTCAAAACTCAAGAATAAAAACAACATCCCACCCCCAAAATATGCAAAAATGTGAACATTTTGCCAAATAGTTGCGTGATGGCAAAGAAGTGTGCAAGAAGATGTTCAACACCATTAGTCATTAAGGAAATGCAAAGTAAATCTGTAATATCACTACACACATACCAGAATGACTTTTAAAAAAATGACCAAACCAAGTATAGACAATAATGCTGATTAATTGAAACTCTCATACGTTGCCCATGGCAAGGCAAAATGGTACAACCACTCTGAAAAACAGTTTGGCAGTGTCTTAAAAACAAGATATACAGAAATTACACTCCTGGGCATTTATCCCAGAGGAATGAAAACATACCCACACAAAAACCTAGACATAAATATCCCTAATGAAATACTAAAAAACCTTAAATAGGGGATCCCTGGGTGGCTCAGTGGTTTAGTGCCTGCCTTCGGCCCAGGGCGTGATCCTGGAGACCCAGGATGGAGTCCCATGTCAGGTTCCCTGCATGGAGCCTGCTTCTCCCTCTGCCTGTGTCTCTGCCCCTCTCTCTCTCTCTCTCTCTCTCTCTCTCTCTCTGTGTGTGTGTGTGTGTGTGTTTCTCATGAATAAATAAATAAAATCTTTTAAAAAAAAAACCTTAAATAATATACATGTTTGCATTATATTGCTACTGAATGGTGCAACTATAGACTTACATATTCAACTGCCTGCTATGCATCTCTTGGGTGTCCTATGAGCATCTCAACCTCAATTTGATCCAGTATGGCAAAATATCCCAAATTCGACTCACTGTCTTTTCCCTAAAACCCCTTTATGGTATTTTTCCTTGATTACTGGCACCATGACACTCTGTTCAAGCAAAAAATCTTACTAGTCATCTTCCACTACTTTAAATCACTCATCAATCATCCCAATCATCCCATATTTTTTTACCTTCTTAATTACTCTCAAATCTGTACACCATTCTCTATTTTTACTACCATCTCTTTATTTCATTGTGTACTCCTATCACTGCATCATCCTAACCTAGCCCCTTTACCTTCTCCCATCTTTCCCCAATTCCCACACCCCCTCAGTCTATTATTATTCACTCTGCTGGCAGACTAATTTTTAGACAATTCAGTTTCAATCATGTAACTCTCTAACTCAAATTCCTTCTAGCTTCTAGCTTCTTTGAAACTCTAAAATAAATTCAGACTCCATAGCTTGACCTAGATAGACCTTATCATCCTGTTTCTTGCTTCTGTGCTTTTAGACTGCTTTTTACCTTGGCTGGATTGTAACTCCCCAATTTTATTTTAGCTCGCTTATTATCATCTCAGGATTTTGTGGGGGTTTTTTGAAGATTTTATTTATTTATTCATGAGAGAGGCAGAGACCAAGCAAACTCCATGCAGGGACCCCAATGCAGGACTCAATCCTGGGACCACAGGATCACGCCCTGAGCCAAAGACAGACACAACCACTGAGCCACCAGGCGTCCCAGTTATCTTAGATTTTACCTCTCAGGGAAATTCTTTTTAAGTGCCAGTCTCCAAACACCCTTATATATATCTTCATCTGCCAGCACTTGAACTAGCTGCTTTCTGTTTTATTTACCAATATGTCCTGCTAGACTAGATTCTCTGAAATCGGGGCCATTTTTTGCTCTTACTTTATACACCCAAAACCTGACACCTAAAGGGTTCCCTATACATGTTTATTAAATTAATGAGGAAAGGGATCTCCCTTTCTTTCCTTCTTTCTTCCATTCCTACTATGGAGGACAATTCATAGTCTGATAAAAGTGCCAGGCATGTGAAAATAATTATAAATCAACTTAATAAGTGCTAAAAGAGGAGGAATTGGTAGTTTTATAGAAGTTATTGACATGTTTTCTATGTAAAACTTAGAACTGAGCTTTCCTTTTTTAAAAGAACTTTCAACATAATTTCCTACAAGAGGAAACTTAGGAAGAAATCAGTTCAAATCAGAAGATGTTCCTTACCAGCTTTTGCTTGTAGATGTATATAGAACAAAGTTAGACTTTCTGTCTTCTTTCTACTTTCTCATAAGCAAAGGCAGTAGTAATTTATTTTAAACATGGATATTACTAGTTCCTATAATTTTTCGGTCTTCATTACTATTACTATCACATCAGTCATTGCTGCTAAACTTAGAGGCAAATCTCCAAAAGCTACATTTTAAAACTTTACATTTCCATTTTGATAATCCACTTTCAACACTGGAGTTTACTCACAATCCCACTGTGTTCTTATTTGACTTGGGAAGAGTTCTTTGGGGGCGCCAAGGCACAGACTCAGCTCCCAAGTGGTAAAATTTATAGAGATCCTATAGTGTGCAATGTGATACCTAATCCACACACAAAACACCTATGCAGTATGAGTTATTATCCCCACTAAACAGATAAGAAAAATGGAGCCAAAATAGATAAACTGGCTTACTCCAGCAAGACTTTAGCAGTAGTCAAATGGCACACTAGGATCCAAACCAAGATCATGGAATTCCACTGTCAGCACTTTCTCCACTTGATCATGCTTTTTGTGCATTATCAGTGCATCAGATCATGGAATGTAATAGCTAATGTATTTGCACTATTAAAATCTTTTACCATAAAATAACTCAAAGAGTGCCCCTTATTGATAATTGAGTAAATTTCATTCTGGGTATAAAATGTTGTTAAACCTCCCCTCAATAAGGCAATGACCATTTTTCATAGCCTCATCAAGAGTATTGGCATTTATCTTAACATGTTCCATGGGTCTATTTGATTGGATTTTTGTATTTATGAATGTGTAATATAAATACAAATTATCAAAATATAAATATCATGGCAATAAAAATCTGTTGTCTTATAGGAAAGAGGCCTGATGGGGCACCAGGGTGGCTCAGTAGGTTGAGCGTCTACTTTCGTCTCGGATCATAATCTTGGGGTTCTGGAAATGAGTCTTGCATTGGGCTTCCTTCTCAGTAGGGAGTCTGTTCTCCCTCCTCCTCTGCCTCTCCTCCTACTCATTCTCTCTCTTTCTCTCTGCCTCTCAAATAAATAAAATCTTAGGGACACCTGGGTGGCTCAGTGGTTGAGCATCAGTCTTTGGCTCAGGTCATGGTCCCGGGGTCCTGGGATTGAGTCCCACATCGGGCTCCCTATGGGGAGCCTGCTTCTCCCTCTGCCTATGTCTCTGCCTCTCTCTGTGTGTCTCATGAATAAATAAATTAAATCTTATAAATAAATAAATAAATAAATAAATAAATAAATAAATAAATAAAATCTTAAAAAAACCTCAAGAGGCTTGACTGTACCCTTACATTGATCAAAAACATACTAGCAGGAAAAGGCTTACTTTTTGTTATGTTGAAATTTATCTCAGTAATTGAAAGTTTTTCTGTAAGCTGTCAGCATTTATTCTAACTGTGAGTCACAACTGAAATCTTTGTAACAAATAAATAGAGGAGACACTGTCTAAATTGAGAGAGGATAGAGGGATAGAAATGGGATGAAAAATTAGATATATTAGATCAAACAGAAGAAGGTATATTTTATTCCATATTTTGAATGGCTATAACAGACTTATTCCCTTTGTGATCCTTTGGTTTCTTTTATTTCTTCCCAGTATTCAATCACATTTTCAATACAAATTATCGTATTATTTTGCAGAAACACTTTGTGTTCCTTGGCGGATTTATTCAGCTAATTAATGTTTTAAAAAGAATTACTGAAAGCAAATATTGCAAGAAATGATTTCTAAACTGAAATTTATACACTTGAAAGCTGATTCCTACAAAAATGATTTGGCTCTATAAAAAAAGAAGCAATCCATCAGCTCCACAGACCCAGACATGGGCCTGATAGGATTTCTTTTTCATAGGAAATTACTGCTATGACTGATTCTTGTTAACCCTAGGGAGAAAAAAAATCCAAAGGCAAGGCCTAATCAGAGACTGAAACAGAATGTTCTATTGTCTGAAATAATTATCTTTGTGTAGTAGTTGAAAGACAAATTAAATGTGTTAGAATCAAGTGAAATAGTCATTTTCCCTCTTGCTTCACCAGGCTACCTCATTTTAACTGAATTACTACTAGGTGCTTTTGCCCCTTAATTCCTTGCACCCTGATAATTAAATATATATCCCATATTTAGATTTTATTCACACTTACAGTGGAAGGCTGTCTACTGGTGAGAATTAATGTGGCCTGTCCTAGTAATCTAGCTGTATTCTCCACTTCAAACATCCCATAAAACCATCATCCCACACTACTAAGCACTGTGTCAGACACAACTCCCTGCCATGCACCCCTCTCATAGGTGGCTATTTCCCACCACAGGTGGAGCAACTATCAGCCCCACCCTCCCAGAAGGCTCTTGCCAGCACAGGCAACAGGGCGGCAACACATGAGAATCCTAGGTCTAGTAGTTTTTTGTACTGGTTTGTATTTATTTGTGTTCCTATGGGTGTATGATGGCTAGGTAGACCAAATTATATCTTTCAAGTGAAAGTACAGAGGCTCAAAACATTCCTGAATGCTAAGCCTTCTGTGCTTTTTTCTGATTTCCCAAATTCACCAGATACGCAGAGAGCATTTTTGAATGTCACATATCCTTTTCCTCTATCTTCAACAGGAAGTGTTTATTACATAATGAAACAGTGAACTGAAATCAACACCTTTGGAGATATTTTTAAATGCTAACTCATGACTCAGTGGGTTTTCTATAGTTCAAGTAAACCATGCATTTAATCAGTAGTAAAACATTACCTGAAGTGTTTTGTTTGTCCTAACACTTAGATTGTCAAGCTAATATTCTGTAACATAAAAATGATTATAGACAGGTTTTGTGTGCTTATGCTGAATTGACTGATGTTTTTCATCTGTGCTTAAAATTAATACATCTAGTGAAATCAGGTTCTTCTGCCATACAATATTCACGGCACAATGTAATGTTCAGAAGCCATCTTCTCAAATGCCTATCATTTAGATTTAGTCTTCTTCATGAAATAAGTAGCTAGTGATCCCACTGTTCTTTTTTTATACTGGTGAAATCAACATTTTCTCATTTTACCTCCTGAATACAACTGTGATTAGACTTCTGAAAGATATTTGCTTACAAAAAATAAATGAATTCATTTTCCTCTCAGTCATAAGTCAAATCCTCCTGGGAATCTTGCACTTTTTCCACTCTTCTATTCTTTATTCAACATTTTATAGAGAATTACTTTTGATATCATAATGTCTGTGCTTAGTGATGGTTGGTTTAAAACACGCACACACGACTTCTGATCAGAGCCTTCTGTGAAACAGAATTCCAAGTTGTTCAGCCACTAACTTACTTGAGGGTATTTATTTTATACTGATTCCCATGTTCCTACCAGAAACCTGTTTATTTCTTTTTCATAGGATATCTTTTTCTATATAAACTCTAGGAATAAAATGCTGGAAGCTGAAGGTGGCCCCTTAAAGTTAGCCCTTTCTTCTCCTTGGACAGTCATACAGGCAGCGACAGGCCCCGTGCTGATTTCAGAGGTCCCTGTGGTAGCTAGAGCCACTGCCATTATGTTTTATATTCTCCCTTACATGCTTAGTTCATGTAGACACCAGGCTTTCTTTCCCCCGCAATTATGCACAGATTTTGCATGGTTTCTTTTGAGACTTGAAACAGTTTTTCTCCCCAGAAGGATTATTCTTACAAAAATATATACTGTGGGTTTGGTTTTTCATTAGTAGTTCTCTAACCTATATAGGTTACAGGCAGTCATCCACTGCAATACTTAAATACTTTAGATTTTACAGACCTCATACATGGGTGCAAGATTCCTGCCCTAAGAATTTATTGTTACTTATTGTACCCAGAAACAAAAAAATAACTCTACCTGGTGGAACTCAATACAAGATCTACTAGATCTACTTTTTAAGTATGTTTTATTTAAAAGAACAAAATGTGTGATGTCAAAAATACTACATTGAGAAAATAAGTAGATTAACTATCTTGCAAAAAAATTAAACCTCATTCTTTCTTTTAAAATTTCTTTCCAATGAAATTTTCCATTGGGGGCGAGTTTTATTCTTATTTCTTGGCATTAGTGAGAAACAGAATTGTTTATTTTTATCAAATAAATTTTAAAACCTAAAAGTAATGTGTGGGGGATCCTGGGTGGCTCAGCGGTTTAGTGCCTGCCTTCAGCCCAGGGCGTGATCATGGAGACCTGGGATTGAGTCCCACATCGGGCTCCCTGCATGGAGCCTGCTTCTCCCTCTGCCTGTGTCTCTGCCTCTCTCTCTTCGTGTCTCTCATGAATAAATAAATAAAATATTTTTTAAAAAATAAATAAAAGTAATGTGTATAGCCTATAAACATAGCATTTATGTCATTTGGTTATAATTTTATTTTTACTTTTGTTTTTTATCTTTATTTGTGAGCAACATTCAAATTTGCAAAGTGTTCCCAAAGACACTTATTATGGTAGCAGTGTCACATTTTGTTCTAAATACTTTGCTCCTGAAAGAATTTTGTTATTCAAAATATCTGCACATATAAAATAGTCAATATGAAACATATAACAATACATATTGAGTGCATGTATTTCATTCCAACATGAAAAATGCATTGCAACATTGAAAGTATTTATAGTACAAAATGGTTCCATGTTCTCAAATACTTTGGCCATGACTGTAGTTAGCATATTCCTTAAGAAAATTCTGATAACCTTAAGCCGATATGATCCTCCTCTATGCTGTGACTTTCTCCACATCCTAGATAAGCATGACAAACTAAGGATCACACTAATTTTATATACTTTTATCAAACATACAGCAATTATATCATCTAATTTAAAATTTGGGATATTAAAATAAAAATAGTTCTGAATCAGTTTCATTTCATAAGCAAAATGTTATACGATTTTCTAATTTTATTTAGATTTGAATAAAGTGTTAAAGTATTAAATTTATATGTAGTTTATTCTATGTATAACCTTTTCTCCTTATATTTCATGTTCTTTTCCTTCCTCTTTTCCATTTATATCTGTATTTTATTTATCTCCTTGTGACATTTCCTTTAAGCCACCTGGAATCCTTTCTGAAATGAAGGATAGTATGAATCAGTTCATTAAAGTACATTTTGCATAAATAATCACTTTTCCCATAGAAAAGTAATAAAGTTATTAGCTGTAAAGTAATATTGTAATAAACTTATGAACTATAGAACAATGTACGCAATAAAATTAGTCACCATTTTAGTAGGAATTTATGCATATATTTTATAAGTTGAAGTGCTTTCCTTTATTTATTTTTAAAGATTTATTTATTTATTCAGAGAGAGCGAAGAGAGAGGCAGAGACACAGGCAGAGGGAGAAGCAGGCTCCATGCAGGGAGCCCGATGTGGGACTCGATCCCGGGTCTCCAAGATCACACCCCAGGCTGCAGGCGGCACTAAACCGTTGCGCCACCGGGGCTGCCCGAAGTGCTTTCCTTTAGAGAGCGCGAATTGTCCAGGCTCTGGCCATGCAGTGACAACCTTCACCGAAACTAAAATCCAGGATTGTGACAAGGAAGCTTGACCCAATACTAACTGCATACAATATTCCATTCCAGCTCTCCTCAGGTGAAACATAAGTTATAGACACTCTATTTCTGAATCCTGCCATGGCAAGCAAGCAGGCAAGAAACCCACTCTGCAGAGGGTATGCTTTTCTCTCTCCTTGGTGGAGGACAGCAGTCTCCGCCAAATGACCAAATGACCTCTGAGTCATGGCTCAGAAGAATCAATAGAGCTACCAAGAACAAGCAGCAGCCAAGCCCTTTTGAGCTGACAATAGCATTTGGCCATCAAATAAAAGATATATCCTGAGCACAAGTGAAGAAGAGAAAATATTCAAAAGTTACCAAACCTTTTAAGCATGCCACATGTTTCATAGGGAGATTTTTAAATTTACTTATCTATAAATAAAAATGTTTAACTGAGGATCCGCATCTTTCTAAAACAAAAATATAAAGACCTTGTTTCAGAAACAGGTAGTCATAGAAAAGGTAGAATTTATTTCGTACACAAGTTGAAGGTTGTTGAAATCTTCCTGACAATACCAGTTTGGCATAAAAGTAAGTCTGTAAGGAAATATGCTTTTTTAAAAAATAATTAGTATTCATAAAAAATAATAATTAGTATTCATGATGAGGTATCTATAAAAAAAAAGAAAAGAATTTGGGCTAAATTGATGAAAGTGTGATCTATCAAGGCTTATATTGTTGACACAATTTGGACTCTTCCTTGAGAAAATGCAATAACTAACATTAATTAATAATTATATTTATTTGACAAGTCTTACCCTGAAAATATGTCTATCAGCTGAGTCCTAGGAAAAAGGCTAAGTTCTTTTTATGTTTTGACTTTTATTGTCAATTCATTGACAATAGATATCAAGTAGAAAAGAGAGGTCTCTGTTTCCATCAGTCTTACTATTTTGAATCTGTTTTCTACAAACAACAGCATTAGAGGACTTTGAAATAACTGCGGCAATCACCTTAAACCAGTACTACATGGGTTACTGACATTTGAAACTTCCATTGCTTATAAAATCACGATCTTCAAAAGTAGTGGCTATTGGATCACTTGTCTCTAAACGCCATCACTAAAAACAATAAGCTAGATTCTCAACTCAAAAGTTCTTTTCTTCTTTTGAATCTCACAGAATGCAAATCTGACCCACTATGTAAATACTCACTTGTACATCTTTTAAAATGTACATTGGGTTGTATACAGTTTGTGCTTTGAGGCTTTTTTTTTTTTCTTTATCATGTCCAATAGAGATGTCTGAGAAGAGAAACTTAGCCCTTACCACACTACAATTTTCCAGGATGTCTGCCAAGTGAGTACTTAGGAGGATGGCCTGTAGGCTGGGAGGAGCACGTTATCCTCTATCTGGGCACTAGACACAATCCAGGCGGCTCCCGGGAGGATAGGCTCTGTTATCTGATAGTTCTTTTCCATTTCTAACTAAATAGATGTCAAGAGTTTCCAAGGGGTTAATATTTCAATTTAGACCAATAAATATACTCTTTTAGCTTTCCTTGAATATAGCATGTCATATTTTAATTTTTAGTTTCTTATTCTCAGAAATGTGGATTCTATAATTGATTTCCCTAATTAAAAAAGAAAATGCACATTTTCAACCCTTCATTGAATCTAATTAACAACCTTCCAATGCCATTCCATCTGGGTTCATCAGAAAAAGAATGGTTCTTCCCTTTGGAATTGATCATATATATAGCATTTTGGGAGCCTTGGAAATCTTATTTTGTCATAGTCATAGATGATGTTTTTAAGTCAGATGATGTTTTTAAGTAATGTTATCCTTTCTGCATTTTGTCTATTTAACTTCCCTCTGGTTGATGTCCTTTTTAAAAAGTCTTTTTACACAACTATTATTATATTTTATGATCCCAATCAAATATGCATGAACATCACAGTGACATTATGATTTAGGCCAAGGTTTATAACCATTACTGTAATAACTGAGAGAATTTTGAATACTGATGCCAAGACCTCAGCGCCAGAAGCCCTAACTTAATAAGTCCAGATTGGGACCCCAGCATCTCAATGTTTTTAGAAACTTTAAAATAATCTCCTTATTTAAAAAGCATTGGTGCAAATGCTCCAGGGAATTCTAATGTGCAGCCAAGGTTGAGAATCACTGGTTTAGGGCCTAAAAAGGAATTTGCATGCCTTCCTTTGGATTAGTGATTTTTTTTTTCTTGAGAGGGAGAAAGAGGTAGTGGGAGGGACCGGAGAGAGAGAGAGAGAGGGAGAGAGAGAGAGAGAGAATTTCTAGCAGACTCCACACCCAGTGTGGTGTCTGACACAGGACTTGATCTCATGACCTTGAGGTCATGACCTTAGCTGAAATCAAGAGTTAGACACTGGACCAACTGAGCCACCCAGATGCCGCTGGGTTAGTGATTTCTAAAAAACTGAGTGGACTGTTTGTGAAGCTTCACAAACTATTTCAAAAAATTTATTTTTTAAAAATCTTGTTTCAATAGAGAGAACACATAGAACATATAAAGAACATATAGAGAACATATCAAAACATATTCCCCACCCTTTGAAGTATCTGCTTCCTGCTCCTCATGAGTAATAGAGCTATTATGTAGCTAACTTATATTTCTTCTGCCCTTTATGTCCTAAATTTTGGGACTTTCACAACCCATTAACTACTAAATCAAAAGGTAGGGAAGAAAGAGGAGAAAACAAGGAGGAGAAAGAGAAGGGAACCAACACTTGTTAAACTTTGACCCACCAGGAGTCAGCAGTCATTTTTTTTTTTTTTTGCTTCTTTTCATTAACCACCATTAAAAGTCCATTTTATGGACGGTATTAAGTCCATCTTATGGATGAGAAAAGTGCTTCAGAATGAGGATGCACTTTATCCAAGGATACATCACTAATAAATGTTGGAGGAAGGATTCTAACCCAAGATTCTCTGGCTTCTAATTCATGCAATTTCCACCAATTCCAAGGAAACATCAAAGACTTATTTTGTTATTCTTCATTGGCAATAGTAGATGGATAAAGAAAAAGAGAGGAAAGGGAGGGGTTTCTTTAAAGATTTTTATTTATTTATTCATGAGAGACACAGAAAGAGAGGCAGAGGGAGGAGAAGCAGGCTCCATGCAAGGAGCCTGATGTGGGACTTGACCCCAGAAATCCCGGATCACACCCTGAGCCAAAAGCAAATGCTCAGCTGCTGAGCCCCCCAGGAGTCCTGGAAATGGAGATTTGAAAGAATACTTCAGTTGAAGTTTTGTGGTTATTTAGGACTTAAAGCCATAGAATTTTCTTGCCACCATACACAATGACAACTTGATTTGCAATAATGCAAAAAGTAAACTACTAAAACACATTGCAAAGCTTGGGGTTGAGAGCCATTGTGTGTGTCTATGTCCAGATGGAGGGAAAGTGTCCCTCACATGACACTAAACCCACTGCAGTGGCTTCTCCATCAGTGCAGCTCCCTCTGACTCCATTGCCTAACTGGAGGGCAATCTCAAAAAACAGACATGGGAAATTGGGAAGACCAATATAGAAGAAAGGAAGATTCTTACATCCCATAGCTCAAATGCAATACCCAGATTACTCTGGTTAACTCACTCTACTCTATGTTAGGCAAGTAAAGGCTCTTCCTCATTCCCTACCCTCTTCCTCTAGACATATAGCTCTCACATCCTCAGATTGAAGCAGAGTTTGGAGACACCATGACAGTGAGTGTGTGTGTGTGTGTGTGTGTGTGTGTGTGTGTGTAATAGAGACATGAGAGACCTCCATTAATCTCTGAAATCTCATATTACCAGTGTATGAAGACAGAAACATTGGAAATCAAACTCTCATCTAGCAGGAAGAACTTGTTTAAGAACCTAGCTCCTGGGGCAAGATCTTGGAACTGGAAGCCATGAGAAGTCATGTAGGATCTTGGTCACCCCTTACAACCTAATGACAATTTATAATTACAAGCCAGATGATTTATATGATATCTTGGAGGAAAAGAATGAGAAATGAAAGTACAGGTATTACTAACATGTGTTTCCATGATTCAATTTAGAATACTGAAAACTTACTGTGTTGGGCAGTGTAGAGGGTACCCGCAGGAATAGAACTGATTGAAATAAATCTTTGCTACAAGAAGCTCACTGTCTAACAGAAGTGATAAACATATAATAGGACATTTCAATCAAGATCCTTAAGCCCCACAACAGTGGTGAGGACTAAGTAATACAGTGAGCCTGAAAACGAGGATGGATCTGAAAACAGTCTTCATATTCTGCAGCTGGGTCTGGACAAGTGAGGCTGATTTCCCAGGTGGACACAAACACAAAACTAACCTACAGGTGAGAAATGTGTAAAGGAATAGAAGAATGAAGCCACATAGAACTTTCAGAGAACAGAAAATAATTCTACCTGAGCCCATATTTGACCAGATAAAATTAAGCATATGACAGGCTACTGTGGAATAACGGAATGAGTTCTAGAAGGAAACCAGAGGTCTTGAATTTAAGTTCTGGCCTTGACATTTTGTAAGTGCGTAAAACTCGACAAGCAAGTAGGCCTCTCAGGTTTTCCATTTCCTCTTCTGTAAAGTAGAGACAATAGCGTCCATGCAAACACTAGAAGTCCACATAGGATACCCAACCCAATCTGGGGGAGTAGTGCCTTTTGGGGAAGTGAAGTGTGACATTAAGACCTAAAGGATGAGAAGGTGAGATAAAAGGTCCAGGCTGATACAAGGTGAGGTTTGGGTGTGAAAGATGGCACTTTGAACAAGTACAAGTTTTATACAGCTGGAACATGAATAGTGAAATTAAGCCTGTAGGGGTATGATCATGGAAAACCATGAGCTGGAATTTCAGTGGATGGGCTAGGGATGAAGTAACAAAGATTTTTTTTGTTTCTTTATGTTTTGCTGGGCTCTATTTTTGCCTTGATTTTAAAGCTGAGAAGTAACTGGATCAGATTAGCCCTTTAGAAAGATGCATTGTGCTGCAGGTTGGGGAATTAATCAGAGGACAGTCAAGCTGGATGCCAACATACCAAGAGAGTAGTCTCAGTCAATCAGATGAGACGTGAAGGTGGGTTGACCTAAAGCAGTAGAAGTGGAATGAATACTCTGGTTTTTCTTCAGATCACATCTTTTGCCTTTTTCCCAGGGATCTTAGTTATGGCCACCTCTTCTCATTGTTTACTTTTCACATTGCAAAGGTTTCTATTCTTTGACCTGGTTCCTGTTTCTTGCTTTTACTTAATTCAACCTAGATTCATTTTTTAAATTTGTTCTGAATATTTTTTATACCAACATGGGAAATTATTGCAGTATTGTGAAGCTACAAAAATATTCAGAGATGTAAATGAGTGTCACCCTTGTGATGACAACCAAGAGAAAAATAGCATTTGTTCTCACTTGCAGGGTCTAATTGATTGGCTTGGAAAAGTTGTTCCCAAGGTGTGTAGACTTCAACAGCTACCGAGCAACTTTTACACCAAGCAACGTTTTCACATAACTAACTACTCCTTACCTTACTTGGAAAACTCATATATTGCATTTTTATTGCTTTGTAGGATGTATATCTTTGTTCAATAAACACAAATGTTTTCAAACACTTGCTGCACCAGGATTACACTTGTGCTGGAAGAACAGGGTCATCAAGGTTATACCAAATTGCATGATGATGGATTATCCTAGACAGCAGTTCCCAAAATCTTTATACAGTATGTCACAAGCAGGTCAAAAGTCATTCTACTGGGCCCTCTATCTCCAGATGCTCACTCTTACTCTGGGCTATGTACCAGAAGAAGGCAAGAGATTTTACAGAGGTTTAGTAAGTCACATGAAAAGTCCTAAGAATACAGGCACCTAAATTACAACTGTAATATTGCCTAAGAACCTAGCAAACACACATCAAATCAAAAGCAGGCTAAGATATAAGTTAGCAGAACGGCAAATATTAAATGAGGTGGGTCTCTTCAGCAAAATGTGCAGACTGCCTTCAATTTGACTTATTATGTACAGAAAGCACAATGGTTATTTTGGCAAATGAAGAAATAGTGCTAAAACAATGTTTCTTTCATTTCTAAGAATTATTGTGCTTTCTGTGGTGTACTGCTTTATTGTGACATGGCATGATCTCTCCCTCCTAACAATTTCATATGATTTAAAGCTCTTCCATATCAAATTTTATGCCTTAATGTAATATAGAAATGATTCTTTAAAGTAAAAAGTACTAATTTGACACTTATTAATCTCATTTCACTTCAAAGCTAGGAAAATGTCACATTTTGAAACTGTTTTGGCAAATCTTCAATATACTAATTTTAATAGCAGCTGGTAGTTGTACACAATAAATTTTTTAGACTCTTGAATTAATCCACATAATACCTTATGTAAATCTACTTAATCTCACAAAATGGGAAATAGGAAAAAATTTTTGTTCACTTCTAAGTGACACAGTATGTAAATTGCTGTTATCAATTGCTGTCAAAATTGCTTTTTTATCTCAATGCAGGAAGAAATAAGTTCCTACCTATATTCCTAAGCAACCAGAATGATAATTTGCATTATGTTAATAAGAATGAGTTAACATCTTTAAATAGATATTTAAACTAATTCTATTTTTCTATCATCAAAATGAAACAGCATTAGAAAAGACTTTAATTTCATATCTTTATAATATTTTTATGCCAGAATTGAAAACATTAGATATTTTAAAAAGACTGTTATTTTGCCCAAATGAAACAACCTGTGCTTTCAAATTACAGATTAAATGTCATTTTTAATTTTTTTATTACAATGACTCTATAAAGTCATCAAAGTGTTTGCTTATTTTATTTATGTATTACTAGCCTCCACTTCATTCATTTAAAGAAAAACAATAAAAGCATCACTTCAAAATGTGTAAGAAATCACTCATATTAAATATTTGATTTACAGCATGTTATATGACAGCCAAGAACTTAAATGTGCTTGTGCTTCCAAGAGTAAGAAATCTCATCTTCAAGTAACCATTAGGACAGGATTCTAGGGATGCCTGGGTGGTTCAGCGGTTGAGCATCTGCCTTTGGCTCAGGGTGTGATCCCAGATTTAGGATCGAGTCCCACATCAGGCTGGATGGGGACCCTGCTTCTCCCTCTGCCTGTGTCTCTCCCTCTCTCTCTCTCTGTCTCTCATGAGTAAATAAATAAAATCTTAAAAAAAAAAAAAAAAGACAGTGATTCTTAAGAAATTGATCCTCCTATGCTATTCCCTAGGCCAATCAACCTCTCCTAAGCTTTATAACCTCCATGAATTGATCAAAAGCTTGTATTGACTGGACACTGTCCAGAAAACTAGAAAGGGCCTACATGGAGGGAAGTGCAGGTTAGGGGATGCTGATATTGCAAAGCAGTCAGGAGCATAGACCTGGAGTGATTACTACCTCCTGAATACCTGCCTTACCATTTGCTGTATGTATGATCTGGAACAAGTCACATAACTTTTCTAATCTTCAGTGTCCTAATCCATCATTCAGAAGTAATACCTATACCTTCCTCTTGGGTTTAATGTGAAGACTCAATAAAATAATCCACACATCACACTTGATATAGTGCTTGGCACAAAATATAATTAGGTCAAGTAAGGGAGATGCTAATCAAACAAAAGGCATAAGACCCAAAAATCCCTTCTGGCTAGAAAGTTCTAAAAGCTCAGTTTCATCTCCCAGAGAACATTAATTCTGTAGTTAGAAAATGAGTAGAGCATGTTTTCCTTAGTACAATATCTGAATATCTATATGCAAGTTAAAAGCGGAGTAGTGACCTAAACATGTACCTCTACTTTGCTTTACGGAGAAATACAGTTGGTCTATTTTGAAAACATAGCAAATGAAGAGAGAAACTAGTTAAAACCTCAAAGAAAAAAAAAAAACCTCAAAGAAGATTAATAGCAGAATTGCTCCCCTTATAATCTACAATTTAATTCACTGTTCTTTGGAGATATAATATGCAAATTCAACTGTAAAAGATACTTACTAATCCAATAGTAGGAAACTTGTTCTATGGAAATCTCTGTGGAAGGATTTGCCATATTATTCTATACAATCCCTGCCTTGGAGGCAAAGACAATAATGGTAAATAATTACAATTACTTATTGAGAAGGTGTGTGCTGGGAACTATGCTAAGCCCATGGTATATACTATCTAGTATACTTTTCACTAAAATTCTATATGAAGGCTCAGAAAAATTAAGTAATTTTCTTGCATTTGCACAGTTATGAAGAGGTAGAACTAAGATTCAAATCCAGGAGTAATGTATTCCAAAAATCCTGTCCTTTCACTATGCTACATAACTCAGTAATCACTGAACAAGTTTGATCTCACCCATAACAAGACACTGCCTATACATTCACCCTGGCTCCCAGGACCAAGGTTACATAATGGTGTCCCGGGGACCACCCATGCTGTCAGTTCAGAGCACATTTATTGCACTTATTTTAAGACTTTTTTTCTTCTTATGATGGGAAAAACAATGGTATTAAGCAGAAGATTTGTCTTCATTTGCAAAACAGAAACATGGGAAATTTAGCCAACACCAGAAAATCAGCCAACTTCATTATTGTTACCCAAATTATGTTGCAACAGAAATGCTTTTTTTTTTAAGATTTTGTTTATTTATCTGAGAGCAGGAGAGCACATAAGCAGGGGTAGCAGCAGAGGTAGAAGGAGAAGCAGGCTCCCCACTGAGCAAGGAGCCCGATGCGGGACTCAATCCCAGAACCCCAGGGTTATGCCCTGAGCCAGAGGCAGATGCTCAACCACTGACATCCCCAGAAATGCATTTCAGTGAAACAGCAATTCCAATTCCAAGCTTGATTTGGTCTCTCAAGTTTCTAATAATATGCTCACAGTACCAATTGTCTTCATTCCTTTTCTAATTTCCAACCACCTGCACTGCAACTACTCATCATCTCTCTTCATGTGCATTGCTCTAAAGCAAGGCTTGCTAAAGACTTTTGGACATTTTCACTGTTCACCTATAGGATCTGAGATAGTAACTTAGGGCAGATAGAGACCTGTTCTATGCTCAGTCTTTCTGTGTTGATCAGCAGTTATGTTTTTACTTCAGGATGACAGAGTGAGGCTGCCTAATTAAAATCACCTATTTCTAAGCTCATCTCAGCTCATTTACAAATAGGAGAAGTATGAATCTGATCAGCAATGGATATGAAGTGTCACTCAGTTACATTTTTTCTTATCGCATCAGGGCCAGCCCACATAATCTTTAGCTTATTTTCACTGCTCAACGTGTAGCTTCTTCTGAGGCATCAAGATTTTTGAAACTAAGTGGAAATATAATCCTAAAGCAGTACCTGAAATTTCATAACTTAGTGAACTTATTCCTGCATGTTTTATTTTTTTCCTGCATATTTTAGAGATCCTCTTAAGCAGTAAGCCAAATTTTTGTGTAATAGCAACTGATAAAACTAAGCTATTATCAGTAAACATGTTAATGAATATACAGGTAAAAGTCCTATGAAGATTTACACAAGTACTCACGGAATGTTCTGTTTCATTCACCTCTCATTTATTTAACATCTATTTGTTGTACTTCTAATACATGCCAGGCATTGTACTTGGCATTGGATGTACAGAAATGAACAAAGCAGATGGTATGTCTGCCCTTCTACTGACCCCTGGTATAAATGATAAAGAGGAAAGAATACTATAAGTAAATTCCTTTATCATGTACAAAATGACAAAAACACTGAAAACTATAAAGATGGCA
The DNA here is from genome assembly GCF_048418805.1 of Vulpes vulpes. Lineage (NCBI taxonomy): Eukaryota > Metazoa > Chordata > Mammalia > Carnivora > Canidae > Vulpes > Vulpes vulpes. The sequence goes on along the minus strand of NC_132783.1, from coordinate 48,688,534 downwards.
TTTATGTGAACTTATTGCCAGAAAACTAGAAACAAACAAACAAACAAACAAACAAACAAAAAAACCAATGGGTCTTCATGCACCAGTATTTGTACCCATACAGCAAGGTTTAATAGGATTTTTTAATTTTAGAGTAGAAGACATGTCAAATGCAGTTTACATTTCTCAGTCAGTAATTATATTTTCTTACAAGTGGCTATTACATTTTTAGAGACAGACACAACAAATAATAAAAGGTTTTATTTGAGAGGAGAAACAAGCATGGTGCTTTTTTTTTTTTAGATGAAAGGGGTATAATAAATTTATGAGACCTCACATACAGCTATAATATAATAAATTAGAAGGATTAATAGAATTGTGAGCTACAGTAACCTGCACTAGTAGAATGCCTATTTTATGGAGCTCGATAATACAGTTTATCATTGACTCCATGGGAATTCCCACAATATATTAGCTGTGGTGTAACAATAAAGCACACACAGTAAGGGGCATGTCCCTTTTGACACACATTCTCTTCCCACACTTATTTTACCAGGGAAACAACTCTGGTGCAGTTTAATTAAACTGCACTGCAATGAATTAGTCCAGGTCTTAGCCCTCTGACAGAGAGGGGCCTGGCAGTACCACAGGGGTTCGTCCCCTCATGATACCCGAGAGACTTCAGAAAACCTGGGAAAGAAAGTGTAGGGTCCCTCAGATGACAGTGTCACTGGGCAAGCCTAGAGCTGTCAATCAGTTCACGTAAGGAAGCCCTGATCCCTTTGGAGAAGTTTTTATATTTCCCCATTTGTTGACTAAGACAATCTTTTGAGAAGCATCTAAATGCCTTGGGAAGGTTATGTTCCATTTCCCTAGCTGGGGACAAGACTACCATTGCTCATTTTAAACAAAAATCACCTTGCTATTTTAAAGTCCACTGTGTATTCATAGCTAGCTTTGGAAAGGCAAGCCAGAAAGTAATAACTGGAAATAAACTTAGGATGATGATGAGTTCAAATAAACTCTACTGGAAATCAGATATGAATAAAAACATTTTCGTTCAAAGTAAAAACTCTCCAGCTAAACATGATCTAGAATAGCCAAGATGGAAGTGTATTACAGGAGATATGTTATTTCCCCAGAGTTTCGGATCAACAGTGTAGTAAGTTTACACCCCCCAATGACACAGAAAATCTTGCATTATTGATGAATATTCTTATTTTATCTGAACACTGTTTATTAATTCATGAGGGTGTTTTGGAATTGAAAGATAAAAATTTACAAAACAATTACATTTTTGATAACTGCTTCAAGCAAGATACATTGAATATTTAAGTGAACCAACACAAAGACCTCAAAAGAATTTATTAGACAATGGCAATTAGATCTCTAATAACTTGGCTCCGCTGGAATTACTGGGCTCCATTTAGATGCCAGACATGGCACCTTAGTGATGGGTACACCATGTCGCCACCCTGCCTTTGGCTGGGGACCCTGAGAAATGACAGTCCCATTAGGTGTCGTGTAAAGCAGCTGACCTCACACTCTCAGCACTTGATCTTTGCACTGCAAGTGACCATTTGTCACTGTTGCCCAGAGAGGGGATTCAGGTGACTCAATGTCACCACTGCCTTTTCAAAAGAATAAGATAATTATAAGTTTTTTCAGGTCTAGAAGAGAAGATGCAAATTTGCTTAGAGAAATGGATAGGCAAATTAAAAGCAAGAAATAGAATTCTTTATTCATAGGGAAACCGCTTAATAATCATTATAAAAATTATCTGGATTTGAAACTTTTTGACCAAAAGGGAAAAAAGGGAGATTCATGGTCACCTGAAAACTTTTCCTATTTGAATCTTGATCAGAAGTAGGTAACAGACAATAAAACTATTCCTACCAGAACAAACACATTGACATAGAGCACCCACAGAGGCTCATTTATAAAAAGTAGTGTTTCTCTTTCCTTCTCAAGCAGGGCATAGTTTTCTGGAAAATTGCAACTCACATAATAGAAAAATTTCCACCAATAGAAAGATTTCCAATAGGAAATTTTTCAAGCTCTGAAGATAATATTATTTCCTCTATTTATTTTGCCTCTAGAAATCCTAGAATTTAAGCTAACTAGTTAAGATAAGCTCCTCACATTTCTAGTCTTCTGGAGCCTTTTTCACCTCTACTGATTCTGGAACCTAGAGTTGATTTCATAGTAGTAGCTATTGTGCTAGTAATCATTGCATGCAGACACTGTGCTACGTAGTCTACACAGTATATTTTATGAGTATTTCGTTTTATTTTTTTTATGAATGTGTCATTTTTTTTAAGATTTTATTTATTTATTCATGAGAGACCCACAGAGAGAGGCAGAGACACAGGCAGAGGGAGAAGCAGCTTCCATGCAGGGAACCCAACGTGGGACTGGATCCCGGATCCCCAGGATCTCGCCCTGGGCTGAAGGCGGCGCTAAACCACTGAGCCACCGGGGCTGCCCATGAATGTGTCATTTTAATTCCCATTAGAAACATGGAAGTTTGGTATTACTCTCTTCTTACCTATAACCAAATTCTAATTCTAGAATTTTGGTTATTTTCCTAAAAGCAACAGGACTAGTAGCAGGGCTTAGATTCAAACAGAGTGATTCTAATTTTAAAGTAGATGCTGTTAAGGGTGCCTAGTTTGTTCAGTCAGTAGAGCATGCATCTCTTGGTCTTGGGTCATGGGTTTGAGCCCCAGTTGGGTATAGAGTTTACTTAAAAAATAAAATAAGGGCAGCCCAGGTGGCTCAGCGGTTTAGCGCCGCCTTCAGCCCAAGGCCTGATCCTGGACCCGGGATCGAGTCCCACGTCAGGCTCCCTGCATGGGGCCTGCTTCTCCCTCTGCCTGCGTCTCTGCGTCTCTGTGTGTGTGTCAATAAAATAAAAAAATTAAATTACCCTCATTTGGGGGCACCTGGCTAGCTCAGTAGAGAATGTGACTCTTGATCTTGGTTGAGGTGGTGAATTCAAGCCCCATGTTGAGGATAGATTTTACTTTAAAAAAAAAGTTTAAAATAGATGCTGTTAAATTCTCAGCTACACTAATCCCTCAAAGTTAAAAGTTTGGAGATCTTTTCTCAGTATAAATATTTCCATATTGTGTCCTATTTGAAAAATGTCTAATTTTTTCAACAAGATTCCTTTTTTAAGAAATTTTTTTGGGGGGGATTCCTGGGTGGCTCAGCAGTTGAGCACCTGCCTTCCACCCAGGGTGTGATCCTGGAGACCCAGGATCGAGTCCCATGTCGGGCTCCCTGCATGGAGCCTGCTTCTCCCTCTGCCTGTGTCTCTGCCTCTCTCTCTGTGTGTGTCTCTCATGAATAAATAAATAAAATCTTTTAAAAAAATGTTTGTTTTTTTAAATAACTTCTACATTTAACATGTGGCTCAAACTCACAATCCCAAGATCAAGAGTCACACGCTCCCTCCACCAACTGAGCCAGCCAGGCACCCCTCAACAAGCTTTTTTTTTTTTTTTAAAGACTATTTATTTATTTATTTATTTATTTATTTATTTATTTATTTCAGAAGGAGGGAGGAGCAGAGAGAGAGGGAGAAAGAGAATCTCAAGCAGACTCCCTGCTGAGCACAGAGCCAACAGGGGTCTCCATCTGGCTGGATGTCACATGGAGGCTGGCATGGGGCTGCATCTTTTAACTCTGAGTCAAATGCTTAACCAATTGAGCCATCCACGTGCCCCCACTCCTCAAAAAGATCCTTAAGAGATTGAATTATTTATCCCTCTTGACCATCCTACTGGGTAATAGCAGAGGCCAACATATTATTCTATTTGAAGAAGCAACTTTGTTATTTATTCTGAATTCATGTTTCTTTAGAATGATATTGTTCACATGTATTGTATTCTTGCTCTTTCTTCATGTCTCTTCAGGAATTTTTTTCCACTGGAGATAGAATTCTGACACCAAAAATAAAGTATTGCCTTAATTGTCAAAGAAAGAAATAACTGAAACTCAAAATTATGATAAGCTACCTTTTACTATATTCCTCTCTATTTTTAACTGCCTCTCCCAGCCCTTGATTAGAAGAAATTAGATTGATTTACAGTTGAAAATATAATTTAATCACTTTAATTTATTGAAACTTGAATGGCAAGACCTTATTTTGGTGAATTCAACATCCCAGTTTTAAAATCCATGGCCCTTGTTTTTCTAATTTATTTCATATTCCCATATTTTACCAGTTTATACTATTTATGAAAATAAGTTTGTGTCATCTCTTGAACTTTTTATTCTGAAATGTCAAGCATATCAAAGAAAAGCAAAATTTTTGTTTCTATATATTTAGAACTAATACCTGGCTGACTTTGAACATGGTGGCCTTAAAATAAAATATAATTTAAAAGTATTAAAAATATTAAAATGCTAAGTACAACTATAACAGAAGGACAAAAATACATAGCTGACATCCAATGAAAGAAAGAGAAAGAGCCAGGTGCCGGGAAGGAGCCCACACAGGCAACTTATAAGAAATCAGTCAGACAAAAGTGGTGGAGTTATATGACCTAGGGGCCAGAGGCTAAGGTTTCAATTTCCATACAGGGACAAAAGACGTGGCCTTAAATATATATAATATAAAGAAGTAGAAATTAGACCTTTAATAGAGTTAGGACCCCTCCAGTATAAGACAATCATTCCACCCAAAAGTTCCAGAGACAAAAAAAGACAGTCTCTTCCAAAGGCTCTATAAGGATTTAAAAAGTAAAAATTCATTTGAGAAAATGAAGATTCAGTTTATGTTATCTTATGTCATTAACCTTAAGCCAAAAAACAGCATGAAGATTATTCCCAACTCTTAAATTTGAAATACCTGACAGAGGAAAATGCAAAGTTACTCTGTATCAACATTGTAGAAATCTAGATTGATGGTTATTTTCCTTCAGCATTATTTTCTGTCTTGGACAAATATGCCCACAATCATCGATATACCTGACCTAGAACCCCAAATTACAAATCCTAAGAAGAAATACTCCAACATAAATACAGTAAGCAGTGCAACAAACAAGGAGATCAGAACCTAAGAGCTTCAGGCAATAATATAATATGAAAGAAGGCCACCTGGCTGGTTCAGTCAGTGGAGCATGTGACTCTTGATCTCAGACTTGTGAGTTTGAACCCCAAGTTGAATGTAAAGATTACTTAAAGAAAACAAAATCTTTTTTAAAAAATAATATGAAAGAAACTATAAAATAAGTATATTTTAAAATTATTAAGGAGATAAGAAGAAGAACAAAAACTCTAGGGAAATAACATTATTTAAAAAATCAAGATATTGGAAAATTGATAGAACTTTTGGGAAAAAAAGAAGAAGGAAAATTTTGGAATTAAAGATTAAAATTAATTACATAAAGGATGAATTAATAACAGTGCATAGTGCTGCTGATGTTTAGATTAGAGAACTAGAGGGTAGCTCTGAGGACATGACCCAGGGTAACAGAGTAAAAAAAGAGAAGGAAGAGAAAATATGAAAGCAAACAGAAGAGGGCAGCCTGGGTGGCGCAGCGGTTTAGCGCCACCTTTGGCCCAGGGTGTGATCCTGGAGGCCCAGGATGGAGCCTGCTTCTCCCTCTGCCTGTGTCTCTGCCTCTCTCTGTGTGTCTCTCATAAATAAATAAAATCTTAAAAAAAAAAAAAAAGAAAGAAAGCAAACAGAAGAAATATGGAAAATAAAACAAAAATGTCTCACATACAAGATACAGGAGTTCCAGGAAAAGAGAATAGAAAGAATATATTCAAAACATGTTCAATGAGATGATGTTTGTTAATACTTTATTATTATTATTTTTTTAATTTTTATTTATTTATGATAGTCACACAGAGAGAGAGAGAGAGGCAGAGACACAGGCAGAGGGAGAAGCAGGCTCCATGCACCGGGAGCCCGACGTGGGATTCGATCCCGGGTCTCCAGGATCGCGCCCTGGGCCAAAGGCAGGCGCCAAACCGCTGCGCCACCCAGGGATCCCTGTTAATACTTTATTATTAAATCAATGTCATGAAAATAGTGAAGGCATAGGCCCTATGCTAGATTAAGATTTAAGAGATACAACAAATAAATGCAATGTGTTGTTTTTGGTTGGATCTGGTTTGAAAACAGAGATTAAAAATTTGGAATAATTGACAAAATCCAAATATATACTGAGTATATTAGTTGTACTAGAGAATTGTTGCTAATATTTTTACACATATTAATGAAACTTTACGTCTTAGAACTATCTTTAGAGAAACATACTAAGCTATTTGCATTTAAAGGTAAAGTAGCATGATCTCTGTAAATTTATTTTTCTTTAGCTAAAGTTCATGCATGTGTGTGCAGATAGAGAGTGCACACATGGCAAAAAGTTTAAAAATTTTTAGTCTAGGTAGGCATAAGGGTGTGCATAGTTGTTTTTTTTTTTTTTACTTTTCTATATGTTTGAAAATTTCATAATAAAACAGTTAATAGAGGAAGGATGTGTAAATACACTCCCATTCAGACTCTAGGTATTTTTTGTCACTTGCAAATAACACAGAACAAAAAAAGAATGAAAGAAATAAAACTATGAATCAAGTCACTCCAAAAGAAAGCAAGAAAAGAAACAAGAGAAAAATAAATGAAAAGTTACATATAAGATACTATAAATCAATAAAAGTACTCCAGTTATGGCTATAAGTGTAAATAGATTTTAATCACTAGTTTAAAAATTCTAGGGGCACCTGGGCAGGAGGAGGGCTCAGTTGGTTAAGCATCTGCCTTCTGCTCAGGTCATGATCTCAGAGTCCTGGGGTTGAGCCCCACATCAGGCTCCTTGCTCAGGAGGGAGTCTGCTTCTCTCTCTCCCTCTCTCTCCCTGCCCCTCCCCCTGCTCTCTCTCTCAAATAAATAAACAAAATCTTTTAAAAAGAAAGAAAAAAGACATAACCACTGGGAAAAAAACTGGATGGAGGAGGGACATAAGACCTCCCTGTACTATCCTTTGCAATTTTCTATGAATGTATGATGATTTCAAAATAAGGTTTTAAAAATACTATACCTTACTTTTAACTAAATATGTAGATAGCAAATGCATAAAAACATCTCAGTATTGTTTGAATTTTTCTGAATGCCACATGCTTAATACTTAATGTTTACAAAATAACAGCAATGATGCAGAAGATAAGAATTATAATATCTTACAAACAAATAAAAATGTTGACCCAGGAATCATGTCAGAAAATAGCATGCACAGGCAAACTAAACAAAACACTTAGACATTCTCTTTGTTCTGTGATAAATATTAATTCATTTAGCCAGTCTCAGAAGCTCAGATAGAATTATAATATTGCATTTTAAGCAGAGAATACAAGCAGTCCTGACTTTGCATGATTCCCATATACACGAATTTTGATTACTGTGGATCAGTTAAATAACATCTGCCCTCCAACAATTCCAGTTTCAGTTACCACAGTATATTCAGCATGAGCAATTAGACAAAGTTCATTCCACACATCACTACATAAGTAAAAGGTGTGCATCATGATCAGAAAACAACTGCATCACTTCTTTTCAAACTCTGGTGGTGGTCGATCACTGAGCATCTGTTAGTTCCCACACAGACCGTGAAGTATGTAGTTGTGCTGTGTCTGTTTCCCAGCGACAAACTCAGGCAACGTTTTGCAAAAAATGGATAATCAAAAGAGAAAACTGGCCAATAAACATGAAAGCAGAGCAAAGAAAGGAAAGGAGGAAATGCTGAAAGTCACAATTAGACATAAATGCAGTTATTGAGGGAATCATTGATCATGTGAATGTACACACTGGTGCCAATAGAGTCTCCAGCAAGGGGAACGTAGTGAAGGCATACATAAATAGAGAAAACGGTTGTAATGAAAAGTATAAAAATGTCCCAGAGGAAGTCACACCAGCAAAAAGCTTCACATAAAAGGAATTCTCAAAGATATTTTCCAACTTTGCAGTACATAGGATAAAATATTGGAAGTTGATCCAAACTTAAAAAGGAGTATGGCAATTAACCAACATGTAGAAAGGATTCTTACTACTTATTTTAAGTTATAGGACAAGAAAACAAGGTTTATTCAAACTACGTTGAAGTTTTTACAAACAAAGCATATTAATATATGTTTTATATTACAGTGTATTGAACATTAGTTATAATATTTTTTGTGTGTCCTTATATACATATAACCATAAACAGTAAAGATATTTTTAGTGTTTTGACAAAAAAATATTTAAAGATCACAGAACAATCATGATTTTTTTTCCCATGATTTTAAGATCATTTGCACAATTACTGACCCACACTACTGTGCAAAGTGAGGACTGCCTATATATGAAAGGGATAATCTACCTATGCATAAATTGAATAATGACTCCACTCCCCTTGAGGAAAATATATTTTCAGGGCACCTGGCTGGCTCAGTCAGTAGAGCATGTGACTCTTGTTCTCAGGGTTGCAGGTTCAAGCCCTGCATTGGGTGTGGAGATTACTTAAAAATAAAATCTTTAAGAAAAAAATGGGGGGGATATATTTTCTACATGACTTAGGAGGTAAAAAACACAAACAGGACTTACTTGTGCTTCTCTACTAACCCGGTGTGCTGTCATTTGATAGCCAAATCCTCTTTTTAATGGTCCTGCATAGATTTTAAGTAATAAAACTCCTACTTTAAATGAAATCTGAAGTGAAACAACTTATTAAACATCGGCTTACAATTACAAATAAATTTATTTTGTTTATAAAGCAAATGAGAATTATGATGAACTAATGACTATACATAACAGCTGCAGTCATTTCAACCATTTTAATCCAATTTTATCCTATGGGGTTTTCTTTTTTAAGATCTTATTTATTTATTTGATAGAAAGAGAGCACAAGCAGGGGGAGCAGCAGAGGGAGAGAGAGAAGCAGGTTCCCCACTGAGGAAGGAGCCCAATGCCAGACTCAATCCCTGGACTCCAAGATCACTGCCTGAGCCGAAAACAGACCCTCAACCTAACTGAGCCACTTAGGCACCCCAAGGCTAAAAATTTTTAAATGGAATTGACTTAAATATCCAAATTTAGATGAATGATTATGCAAAATATGATATATTCAGAATGGAATATTAAGCATCTGTGAAAATTTATGTTTAGGAAAGTTTTTTAACAATGAGAGGAGGAAATGCATATAATTTAAACAAAAAGAGTGTAAAGAGATACATCCAATGCAGCTATGTATTTCACAATGCACTAAAACATCAAATGGTAATATATTAACAACTTTCCCGGGAGGGTGAAATTGTGAATGTTTGCCTGATAAATAGGAAGGATTGATATTTACGTCTTTATACTTTTCAATACTTTCCAAAATATAAATGACAATAAAAGTATTTGAAAAAACTTCACTAATAAAAATTGTATATAACAATTGCATAAGCCTCCCCTTCCAGACTAGAAGTGGTTCTCAAAATACCCATACAGTTTGAGCAACAAAGCAAAGACTCTTCTTGGGGAGAAATTTTTTTACATCATATTCAGGCCCCATTTTCAGAGACAAAGTTCAGTAAGGAAAGGTAGGAGCCCATGATCCCGACCAAGAAAAGCTGCCAAATCCTGCGGCAACTCTCCCCAGATCCCATTCTAATTCCCCACCTCCTTGCACTCATAATGGAGAATTTGCCAGAATGGAATTTGCCTGTGGCTATTTTGTAACAACTTAACATGATGGAAAAATAAACCATGACTGCTGAATTGGGTTGGAGCTTCTATAAGACTTCTTTAGGGAATGCCTGGGTGGCTCAGCAGTTGAGCGTCTACCTTTCGCTCAGAGCATGATTCCAGGGTCCAGGATTGAATCAAGCATGGGGCTCCCCGCAGGGAGCCTGCTTCTCCCACTGCCTATGTCTCTGCCTCTCTTTCTGTGTCTCTCATGAATAAATAATAAGTCTTTAAGAAATACACACAAAACAACTTCTTTACTATTATTTAATTTAAAAAAAGCTCAGGACAATTGAGTACCCTCCTAAACAGCCAGAATTAAATAATCAAAACCAAACAAATGAAATGAAAGGAACAAAATCAGAGACAACTAAAAATCATCAAATATCAATTTACCCAAGTCATTTCTTAGAAGTAGTATATTTGAAAAAGTTAGATGTCAATGAACCTATATTACTTTGTTTCTCCATAGTTTATTATCAATAAGTTGGAAGTCTTTAAAAATCACTCAATTCTATTTGTAATGTAATTGTTTACTATAAAAACTACATATGCACACGACTTTCTTTATAAATTCAAAAAGGCTGAAGGCAGTAAAAGGGGAAAAAAAAAAACAAAAACAAAGCTCTCTGTACTCCAAACCTAAGTCTCACAATCCAGTGATAAAATTAAGTTTCTTGGGCCTCATCATAGAAAATTTGCATATATATACAAGATTACAAATACATACATACACATATTTATTTCGTGTGTGTGAGAAATATAATATGCCTACTGTTCTGCATTATCTTTTCTCCCTTAAAAATGTGTATATTGGAAATTTTCCATGTTGGTACATGAAAATAAACTTCATTCTTTTTAATAGTTAAATGTCATTACATGTATGATTGTTCCATAATATACTTAATTTCCTATTGACATATGTTTAAGTTGCTTCCAGTTCTTACACTACAATTTGCAAAAATGGGCATTTATGTATATATATTTCTGTATGTTAGTTTAAGTGGGATAAATTCTTGATAATGGAATCGCTAGACCAAAGGCATATCTAATTATTGAGAGATATTACCAAAGTACCCTATATATAATTTTACACTGATACTCCTATAATTGGCATAGTAAATAACTATTTTTCCCACAATTTTGTCTTGCAGCATTATTCTATAACTGTAAAACATACACCCTGAAAAATAAGTTCCATTTCATCCACCATTAGTCATCCGAAGACTTTGATCATGAATTCTTTCATATTATTCTTGCCATTAGAAATGTTAATCCTAGTCGTATAGTTGTTGGGGTTCTGGTTTGGGCATTAACAATGGAATCTAGCAGTACTGGATTCTGAAAACTTCATTTTAATGGAGGGAGTAACTGTATAATCTTATTTTTAAACTCTTAAATGTGTTAAAACTGGCTCAAATGGTACATCCGAATGTGGGCATTAAAGAAATGTTTTTTAAAAAATTAAAAGATAGTCATTTTGTTTTTGAATGATATCCTGATCTCCATTTGTATTTTCTCCAAAATATAACTTTAAAAATGTTAGCATTCTTCATGTCCCCCAGAATAACTTTGAAACGTTTATCTCCTCAAAATACATATTTTTCAAACCTTAGTAATGAGAAATTTACTTCCTACTTATTAGCAATGTAAAAATAAACCATTTCTTACCTGAAATCCTTGATTCTGCAAGAGTTTTCTTAAATGTTCTACAGAGTAGAATCTTTGAAACACATAGCACATCCAAGAAGGAAATCTTTAAATTTTGGACACAAGCACAAAGCTGTAGCTCTTAGAAGAGAATTTTCTCTACTGCAAACCAGCTGTAGGCACAGTCTAGTTATAGCCCTCTGAAAAGCTGTGCTGTGATATATTAATTTACACCTACTGTGCATTAAATGAGAAGCCAAAGGCCACGTACTGGGCACATAACTTATTACCCCAATATAAAACAGATATTACATTTACTAGGAAAAATATTTAAGGTATGATGTCTAGGAATTTGCAATGTGACAAACAAGTAAGGAAACTGAGTATTTATGGTATAGTTAGCTAACCCATGATGCCAGAATATCCATAATAAATAGTAAAAGAAATGAGATCAACTAGACTTTGAAAATTTTAACCAAATAATGGAAAATTGATAATTATTAAAATTACAAAGGCTGTAGGTCAATGTTTTTACACCAAATTTGTGAAGGATAGTTGATACTACCAAAGTGGAGTGTATAATAGTTATTCTTATTCCATAAAGCAAATATGGAAAAAAAGTAGTGATTCTACACTATTTTTCAAAGTATAGAGTCCTATATCTCAGAAGCAAAACAATAAATAACTATACCTTTCTTATTAGGAATGCTCCATTTTCATTGTGATAGCTGGACTACTTTTACATAAGAAAACACACAGAAAAAAAAAAAAAAGAAAACACACAGGAATAATACTGTATTATTCAGACAGGATGGCACCTCACATTGCTGACCGCTTCACCCACAGTGGCACATGAACGTGCCTTCTGGAACAGTGACAGCGCTGGAGAGTAAATACCCCAGGGAGAAAATGCCTTCATCCAGTGGGAAAGGAAGTCAGTCAGGAAATGTCCCAGAATCCCTACTTATTGTGGGTGATTCTGAGTTTCCTGGAGCATCCCCCATAGGATTTGCCTACAGCAGTTCCCCCACGGATTCCTGCACCCTGTGTTGTCTTTTCTCTCCTGCCTTTGTTTCCTAGGATGACTTCTCAAATAAATTAACTGCAAACAAGTCCTTGTCTCAGAGTATGCTGTGGGGTAACCCAAATTAAGGAAGCAGCGTGTATGTGATAGAAGCTTATCACTCTTTCCTGAACTAGTCCCGAGGTGTACAGTCAAGGGCTGGTAGTGTAACCCTGCCGTCCTTGACATGTTGCTTCTTTATCCAGTTACAGGATGGTCTCAGTTGGTTGTTCCAACTCTCACCATCTGCCACCCTGTGGAAAGGGGGAAAAAATCAGAGTGCACAAGCCAGTTCTTTTAGGGACACATCTTTGAACTGTACATATTTGTGTTCATGGATCTTTGGTCAGGACTTAGTAATATGGCTACATTTGGCCACAAGGATGACTATTGGGCAATCACGTACACAGGTAACACTCAGGAGTTCTACTGTTTAAGTAAGGGGGAGACAATATTTGCGGCAAACAAATACCTGCAACTTTATAATGTTACCTTAAACCAATTGTATTTAATGTGATTATTGGTAGGGTTAGGTTTCAGTCTGCCATCTTGATATTTATTTTCTATTTGTCCCATCTGTTCTTGATTCTCTCTTCCTCTTTCTCAGACTTCCTTCAAATTATTTTTTTTACAATTCCTTTTTTTCCTTTCTCTTTTTCCAACTTATTTGCTATAAAATTTGTCTTATTATTTCAAAGGTAACTTAAGGGCCACCACAAAACATTCATCTTTAACTTATCCCTGTCTCTCTTAAAGTAATAATATGCAACTTCACACATAGCATCAGAACCTTTCAAGAGTATACTTCTAGGGAAGGAGGGTAGGGGGATGGGGTAACTGGATGACAGGCATTAAGGAAGGCTCTTGATGGGATGAGCACTGGGTGTTACACTATATGTTGGCAAATTGAATTTAAATTAAAAAAATAGTATACTTCCATTTCTCCCCTTGCAACCTCTGTGCTATTTTTGTCAGATGTTTTAATTCTACCTATGTATTATTCCCACAATACATTATTATTAATTTTGTTCAATTATCTTTTAAAATTTTTAAATAATAAGAAAAAAAGTCATACATTTACCTGTGCGATTGGCAATTCTGTGCCTTTCATTCCTTTCTGTAGATCTGCATTTCTATCTGGTATCATTTTCCTTCTTCTTGAAGGACTTCCTTTAACATTTCTTGTGCCACAAATCTGATAATGCATTCTTTCAGCTTTGTATCTCTGAAAAAGTATCTCACTTTCATTTTTGAAAAATATTTTTGTTGGGTATAGAATTCTAGTTTTTTCTTCTGGTATCTTAGAGTTGTACTTCACTGTATTCTTATGTGAATGGTTTCTTTAAAAAAAAAAAAAAGATTTTATTTATTTATTCAGGAGAGACAGAGAGAGAGAGAGAGAGAGAGAGAGGCAGAGACCAAGGCAGAGGGAGCAGCAGGCTCCATGCAGAAGGCTGATGAGGGATTTGATCCCAGGTCTCCAGGATCACACCCTGGGCCGAAGGCGGTGTTAAACTGCTGAGCCATCCGGGCTGCCCAATGTCAATAGTTTCTTAAAAAGAAATTTGACATCATTGTTATCTTTGTTCCTCTATATATCACATGTTTTTTCATTTTGGCTGCTTTCAAAATTTTCTTTTGAAAATCACTGGTTTTGAGCAACTCATTATGTGTCATGATATCATTTTCTTCATGTTTCAGTGAATTAGAAATTGTTGAGCTTTTTGGATTATAGATCTATGGTTCTCATCAAATATGGAAATGTTCAGCCATTATTTCTTCAAATATTCTTTCTAAATCCCTTTCCTTCAAGGATTTAAATTACATGTATATTAAGTTTCTTGATGTTTGTCTCATAACTAATATTCTGTTCCCTTCTCAAAGTTTTTTACTCTGTGTTCCATTTTGGGGTTTTTTCTTTTTTTAAAAAGATTTTATTTATTTATTATGTGAGATACAGAGAGAGAGGCAGAGACACAGGCAAAGGGAGAAGCAGTCTCCCCACAGAAACCCTGATGCAAGACTTGATCTCAGGACCCTAGCATCTTGACCTGAGCCAAAGGCAGATACTCAACCACCAAAGCCACTCAAGGGCCCCTCATTTTGGACAGTTTCTATATCTACCTTTAGGTTCATGAATCTTTTCTTCTGCAATATGTAGTTTGTCATTATTTCCTACAGTGTATTTTTTGTCTCAGATATTATAGTTTTCATCTCTGGAAATTTGATTTGGCTTTGTTTTTTAATATTTTGTGTCTCAGCACATTTAATATTTCCTTTAGCTTTTTAAACTATGGCATATTGCAATAAAACTATTTCAATATCCTCATCTGCTGGCACTAATATCTATACCACTCTGGGTCAGTTTTAATTAAGTGATTTTTGTCCTCATTATGCATCATATTTTCCTGCTTCTTTGCATGTCTGGCAATTTTTAATGATCCCTGAAATCATGAACGTTAGCTTGGTTGCTGAATATTTTTCTACTCCTATAAACATTTTTTAAAAGATTTTATTTATTTAATTGAGAGAGAGAACACACAAGCAGGGGGAGGGGCAGAGGGAGAAGTAGACTGCCTACTGAGCTGGGAGCCACACACAAGGCTCAATCCCAGGATTCTGGGATTACAACCTAAACCAAAAGCAGCTACTTAACCAACTGAGCCACCCAGGTGCCCCCCCCCCATAAGGATTTTTGAGTTTTATTTAATCTTTTTGGGTCTTGCTTTTTAACATTGGTTAGGTGGGACCAATGTTGTGTTTAATCTAGGATTAAACTATTATATCCAATACCCTGTGAATTATGAAGTTTTCCACTGTGACCTACGACCCTATATGAGCCCTGGTTACTGTTGTCCTAATTTTTTGGTGGGTCCTTCTCCTGACTTTAGGCAGTTCTTTCACATACTATTTAATACTCAGTTCTCTAGGGCAACCATCTGCAGATCTACTGGACATTTGTTAATCATTGTAAAGGTTGAGCCTCCCGGGGTAGGATAGGGATGTTCTACTTTTAAAATAGGAGATTTTCACCTAGTAGAGGGAGAGAGCAGGTTAATATTTGTGGCTGCAATGTAAAAAGTTCCTCTTATTCATGTTTCCATCAATTCTGCTTGGAGCTTTAGGTATCAAGCACAGGTACAGGTATTAGGAAGCCTCAGAGATGGTAAATCACACATGGGAGTCACTGCCCCTTGAAAAAATGCCACAGTACCCCTCCCCAAACTCTGAGGATGTATTCTTGCATTACAATGGACCCTTTTGCAATAGTCTACAAAAGTCTAACTAGGAAATAAGGGATGGTTTATGGACCTTTTAACCAGTTTAACTGAAGATCAAAAACTGTTAGTATAAATAGCACTTTCAACCTCATCCCTAACACTTTTTCGCATCCACTGATGTGTCCGGGAGATTTTTTTTTTTTTTTTTTTTTGGTTTTGTTTTTAGATAGGAAAAGAAATAAAGAACTTGAGGGATGCCTGGGTGGCTCAGAGGTTAAGTGCCTGCCTTTGGCTCAGGGCATGATCCCACAGTCCCACATTGGGATCCCCTTGAGGAGCCTGCTTCCCCCTCTGCCTACATCTCTGCCTCTCTTTGTGTGTCATTAATAAAAAATAAAATATTTTAAAAAAAGAAGAAGAAGAACTTGAGATTGGAGCAGGACTCAGGTGGCAGAGAAGACAGAAGAAAGGATGGGTCTATCTGCTACTGAGACCCAAGAGTTAGCTTTCTTGCCCCTGTTGGTTCTGGGGAAAAGGTTAAAAAAAAAAAAAAAGACTTTGAAAGATTTAGGACACAATCAAAGCTACTTGAGGGCCAAAAAGGGAAATATTCTATCTTCCATTTTATTTTAAGATAGGGTTTTGTCCCAATAGAAAGCAATTTTTTAAAATAACAGTAAGTATTCACAGGGATTTGAGGAAACAAGTTCTCCCATCCAGTGCTGGGAAGATGGCAAATGAATGAATCTTTTTAGAAAGACAATTTAGCAGAATGTTGCAAAACATATAAGGTATACATCATTTGACCCAACAATTCCTCTTCTGAAACTCTGTCTGAAGACTATCATACACATACACAAAATTGTGCACAAGATTATTTTCAGTGTTTTAATGCCTTTGAAAGCAAAAAAAAAAAAAAAAAAGCCCTACTACAGGTTGAATTTTGTCCCTGATAAAAGGTGAGTTAAAGCCCTGACCCGCAGTACCTCAGAATGTGACCTTATTTTTTAAAAAAGCATTTTTTGTTTGTTTGTTTTTTAAATATTTAATTTATTTATTCATGAGAGACACAGAGAGTGGCAGAGACATAGGCAGAGGGAGGAGCAGGCTCCCCATAGGGAGCCTAATGTGGGACTCGATCCCAGGACTCCAGGATCATGACCTGAGCTAAAGGCAGACACTCAACCACTGAGCCACCCAGGTGCCCCTAAAAAAGATTTATTGCAGATTACTTAAGATGAGGTCATACTCAAGTAGAATGGAGCCGAATCCAATATGAGTGGTATCCCTACAAGAGAGACAACACTTTGTAAACACGGGCACCCAGAGAGGGAAGACATTTTGAAGATACACAGTAAAAAATGGTCACATGCCTGGAGTACTGCATCTACCAGCCAAAGAACACCAAGTATCACCAGCAAACACTAGAAGTTTAAAAAAGGAAGGAATTATTCTCTCCTACAGCTGTCAGAAAGTGTATGGCCCACTGGATACCTTGACTTCAGACTTATAGCCTCCAAACTATGAGACAATAAGTTGCTTCATAGATTTAGTGTGCATACACACATGCACATGTGTATGCATACATACACATCACTATGAATGGATTAGAAGGATATAAACAAAAGTCTTAGCTATGGTTTGTGTTACATCTTCTATATTCCCTCAAGCTTTAATAATAATAATGTAATGGGGTGCTGCAGTTGGTGGAACATGTGACTCCTGATCTTGGGATTGTGGGTTTGAGCCCCATATTAGGTGTAGAGATTACTTAAGAATAAACCCTTTAAATAATAATAACAATAATGATAATAATAATAATGTAGTTGTATATATTTTGTATAATTTTCAAAACATTTTTAAAGTCAAGTTTAACCACTTTCTTGAAAATCTCCTTTTAATAATTTATACTTTTGACTGAACACTGTAAGATTACAGCAAAAAAGGAACTTCTTAAATATTGTCTTCACACAGGAATACAGGTTAATAACACTGAAACTGCTATACACATATACTAGGATTGAATAAATAAGTACATGTATGGCTGATGGTGGGAGTAGACATTCTGTCCACTGAGAAAATGTCCTCTGGTCCACTGAGAGGACTTAGAGGCAATGACACCCCAGTGGCAACAAACATATTCAGTACCTGGAACTTGGTTTCTAATACCATTCTCCAATAAAAGAAATCAGGGATCCTTGGTAGAATGACAAGTTCTAGGACCAAGTTAGGGAAAACACAAAATGATTCTGAAGCATCTTTTAGTGCCAGAAAGTAAAAAAAACATCTGAAACCTAAATAATGGGACACAGAAGTCAACCAAAAAAAAAAAAAAAAGTCCCAATAGCTAAAACTAGAACAATTTAAGCAGCAAAATAAATACCATAATATTGAATTATAACCCAAAGTATAAAACTAATATCTATGTCGGTACTGATACAAATAAATGATTGAATAAATAAGTTAAAGGGAAAGAGATGAATCTCCCACACAATAGAATTCCAAAATAGTTTATGTGAGTACTTTCCTCCTCAAGAAGGTGAGGCTTAACTCTCACCTCCCCTTGATTTGGGGTGGCACTTACTGACCTGTTTATAAAGAGTAGAGTATAGAAAGTAAAAAAGAGAGAGAGAGAAAGAGAAAGAGAAATAAAAGTGTAGGGGGGAGGGATCCCTGGGTGGTGCAGCGGTTTGGCGCCTGCCTTTGGCCCAGGGCGCGATCCTGGAGACCCGGGATCGAATCCCACGTCGGGCTCCCGGTGCATGGAGCCTGCTTCTCCCTCTGCCTGTGTCTCTGCTTCTCTCTCTCTCTGTGTGTGACTATCATAAAAAAAAAAAAAAGTGTAGAGGGGAAACAAAGATGGGAGAGAAGTAGGACATCTTAGATTTGTCTGGTCCCAGAAATTCAGCTAGATTGCCATTAAATCACTCTGGACACCTATGAACTTAAATGGAGAACTAAGAAAAGAATTGCTGCAATTCTACAAATAAAAAAGTGACCTCTTTCTACAAGAATGACAAGACAGAAAAACTCACTACAAAAAAACAGAACAAGAGGCAGTACTGACTGCCAGGGACCTAATAAGTATGGATATAAGTAAGATCAGAACTAGAGTTCAGAATAACAATTATAAAGCTACTACCTGGGCTTGAAAAAAGCACAGAAGTCATTAGAGAATCTCTTTCTGAATAAACAAAAAAACTAAAATTGAATCAAGTCAAAATCAAAAAGGCTAGTAATGAGATGCAATAAAAAATGGAGACTCTAACTGCTAAGATAAATGACACAGAAGAAACAATTAACGATATAGAAGACAAAATGAGGAAGAATAAAGAAGCTGAGAAAAAGAGAGACAAACAACTACTAGATCACAAGGAGATAATTCAAGAGATAAGTGATACCCTAAAGCAAAACAATTTTAGAATAATTGGGGTCTCAGAAGAAGAGGAAAGAGACAGAGTTGAGGGCAGAATGTATATTGCAGCAAATTTTAGCTGAGAACTTCCCTAATCTGGGGAAGGAAAGAGGCATTCAAGTCCAGGAGGCACAGAGACCCTCAAAATCAATATAAATAGGGCAGCCCGGGTGGCTCAGCGGTTTAGCCTCTGCCTTCGGCCCAGGGCATGATCCTGGAGACCCGGGATCAAGTCCCACGTCGGGCTCCTGCATGGAGCCTGTTTCTCCCTCTGCCTGTGCCTCTGCCTCTCTCTGTGTGTCTTTCATGAATAAATAAACAAAATCTTTAAAAAATCAATATAAATAGATCAACATTTCAACATATAATAGTGAAGCTTGCAAATCTTACAGACAAAGAGAAAATCCTGAAAGCAGCTTGAAATAAGAGGTCCTTAACTTAAAATTGTAGAAACATTAGACTTGCAGTAGACCTATCCACAGAGACCTGGCAGGCCAGAAAGGACTGGTATGATGTATTCAGACTGCTAAATGAGAAAAATATGCAGCTAAGAATATTTTATCCAGAAAGGCTGTCATTCAAAATATAAGGAGAGATAAAAGGCCCCCAAGACAAAAAGAAACTAAAAGAATTTGTGATCACTTAGCCAGCCCCACAAGAAATATTAAAAGGGGTCCTTTAAGCAAAGAGAGAGCCCCAAAATAACATGAACCAGAAAGGAACAGAGACAACAGAAACAGTGACCTTACAGGTAATGTAATGTCACTGAATTCCTATCTTTCAATAGTTACTCTGAATGTAAATGGGCTAAAACCCCAATCAAAAGATACAGGTATCAGATTAGATAATAAAGCAAGACCCTTTGATATGTTGTCTATAAGAGACTCATTTTAGACCCAAAGACACCTCCAGATTGAAATTGATTGGGTGGAAAACCATTTATCAGCTAATGGACATCAAAAGAAAGCTGGAGTAGCAATCCTTATATCAGATAAATTAAATTTTAAAACAAAGACTGTAGTAAGAGATGAGGAAGGACACTATGTCATAATTAAAGGGTCCATCCAACAAGAAGATCTAACAATTACAAATATTTATGTGCCTAACAGGGGAGAAGACAGTTATATAAACCAATGAATAAGAAAATTAAAGAAACACATAGATAATAATACGATAATTTTGAGGACTTTAACACCCTACTCACTGCAAGGTACAGATCATCTAAGCAGAAGATCAACAAGGAAACAAGGGCTTTGAATGACACACTGGACCAAATGGACTCCACAGATATTCAGAGCATTCCAACCTAAATCAACAAAATACATATTCTTCTCAGGTGCACATGAAGCATTTTCCAGGTCTATTTTCCAGAATAGATCACATACTGGGTCACAAATCGGTCTCAACCAGTAACAAAAGATGGGGATCATTCCTTGCACATTTTCAGAGAGAAGAACACAGGCAGCAACCACTGTTTCCTCAGCCTCAGCAACTTCTGGCTAGACATATCTACAAAAGCAAGAGAAACAAAGGCAAAAATTAACTACTGGAACTTCATCAGAATAAAAAGCTTCTGCACAACAAAGGAAAGAATCAACAAAACCAAAAGACAACCGACAGAATGGGAGAAGATATTTACAAATGATATATCAGATAAAGGACTAACATCCAAAATCTATAAAGAACTTATCAAACTCAAAGAGCAAATAATCCAATCAAGAAATGGGCAGAAGATATGAACAGACATTTCTCCAAAGAAAACATACAAATGGCCAACAGACACATGAAAAAGTATTCAATATCACTCAGCATCAGAGAAATACAAATCAAAACCACAATGTGATTCCACTTCACACTGGTCAGAATGGCTAAAATCAACAATTCAGGAGACAACAAATTTTGGCAAGGGTGTGGAGAAAGGGGAATCCTCTTATACTGTTGGTGGGAATGCAAGCTGGGACAGCCATTCTGGAAAACAATATAGAGGTTTCTTAAAAAGTTGAAAATAGAACTACTCTATGACCCAGTAATTGGGTCAAATAAATACCTAGTAGTAGGTATTTACCCTAGGTATTTACCCCAAAGATACAAATGTAGTGACCCTACGGGGCACCTGCACCCCAATATCTATAGCAGCAATGTCCACAAGCAAACTGGAAAGACCCCAGATGTCCAACAGATGAATGGATAAAGAAGATGTGGTATATATTCAGCCATAAAAAAAGAAAAGAAAGAAAAAAAAGAAAAGAAAAGAAAGAAAAGAAAAGAAAAGCAAAGAAAAGAAAAGAAAAAGAAAAGAAAAGAAAAGAAAAGAAAAGAAAAGAAAAAAAGAAATCTTGCCATTTGCAATGATGTGTATGGAACTAGAGGGTATTATGCTAAGCAAAAGAAGTCAGTCAGAGAAAGACAAATACCATATGATTTCACTCATATGTGGAATTTAAGAAATAAAACAGAAGAACATAGAGGAAGGGAGGGAAAAACAAATCAAGACAAAATTAGAGAGGGAGATAAACCATAAAAGACTCTAAACTATATGAAACAAACTGAGGGTCAGTAGAGGGGTGAGGGGTGGGGATGGGTAGCTGGTTGATGGCCATTAAGGAGGACACATGATGTAATGAGCACTGGGTATAATACAACACTGATGAATCACTGAACTCTACCTCTGAAACTAATAATACACTATATGTTAATTAACTGAAATTAAATTTTTTAAAGATAAAAATAATTGAAATTGTATTTACAGTGAAGAAACCTGACAAACATAACTTTGTCAGGTGGTCAGGGTTGACATCATCAGTGATAAGCCAAGTTGATAGCAAGTACACTTAATATGATGTGTTGAGAACTACGTTTCATCTCTGGGATCAAACTCTCAAACACCCAAACCCCAGTTTAACCATGAGAAAAACATTAGACAATTATAAGTCAAGGGGCATTCTATAAAATATCTGATCAGCATTCCTCAAAAACAAAGAAAGCCTAAAAAATGTCACAGACCAAAATTGCTAAGGAAACATGACAACTAAATGTAAGTTGATATCCTGAATAGAATCCTGGAAGAGAAAAAGAACATTAGAGAAAAATTACTGAAATCTGAATAAACTGCGGAGGTTAGCATTGCTTGTGACAAATGAACCGTACTAATATAACATTAACAATATATGAAACTGGGTAAAGAGTATACAGAAACTCCCTGTACTACCTGAACAACTTTTTACTTTAAATTTAAATTTTATTTATTTTTTGGGAACACATTCATGTGGTTCCAGTTCTTTTTTTGGTCCCAGTTTTTAATTGTGGTGAAAACAAATGATTTATGATCTTAATAATTTATGATCTTAATAATTTCTAAATTTTACATAAAGTTCAGTAGTGCTCAGATGGAATTCACACTGTTGTACAATCAGAACTTTTTCACTTTGCAAAACTAAAACTTTATACTCATTAAATAACAGCTCCTCATTTCCACTTCCCTCCTGTCTCTGGAGACTACCATTCACCTTTCCATCTCTGTGATTTTGACTACTCTAAATACCTCATGTAAGTGAAATATTTTAGTATTTGTCTTTTTGTGACTGGCTTTTTTTACTTACCACAATGTTCTCAAAGTTCATCCATGTTGTTCTGTGTGTCTGTGTCTTAAGTCAGCTTAGGCTGCTATAGCAAAATTCCATAGACTGGGTAGCTGAAACAATAGACATTTAATTTTCATAGTTCTGGAGAATAGGAAAATCAGGGTGCCAGCACACTCAGGTTCTGGTGAAAGCCTTTTTTCTGGCTTGCAGACTTCCTGCTATATCCACATATGGTGGAAAGAGAAAACATTAGCCTTTCTTTTCTTATAAGGACACTAATCCCATCATGGGGTCTCTACCCACAAGACCTCATTTAGACCTAATTGCCTCCCAAAGGCCTTCCTAATACTATTACATTGGGGATTAGGGTAGTTCTATTTTTAAGTTTTTGAGGAACCTCCATACTGCTTTCCAGAGTGGCTGCACCAGTTTGCAATCCTACCAACAATGCAAGAGCATTCCCCTTTCTGCACATCCTGACCAACACCTGCTGTTTCATGTGTTGTTAATTTTAGCCATTCTGACAGGTACGAGGGGATATTTCATTGCAATTTTGATTTGCATTCCCCTAATGATGAGTAATGTTGAACATCTTTTTATATGTCTATTGGCCGTATGTCTCTTTAGGAAAATGCCTATTCGTGTCTTCTGCCCAATTTTCAATTGTATATTCATTTTGGAGTAGTTGAATTTTACAAGTTCTTTGTATATTTTGGATATTAATCCTTTATCAGATATGTCATTTGCAAATATCTTCTCCCATCCTGTAGGTTATCTTTTAGTTTTGTTGATTATTTCCTTCACTGTACAGAAGCTTCCTACTTTGATGTCTCCTAATAGTGTGTTTTGTTTTGTTTCCCTTGCTTCAGGAGACATATCTAAAAACAAGTTGCTACAGCCTTCAAAGCTTCAAAGTCACTGCCTGTGTTGTTTCCTAGGATTTTTATGGTTTCAAGTATTATATTTAGGCCTTTGACCCATTTTGAGTATATTTTTTGTGTATGGTGCAAGAAAGTAGTCCAGCACCTATATGGTCTATGGTCAGTTATTCTTCAACAAAGCAGGAATCCAATGGGTAAGAGAACATCTCTTTGACAATTTTTTTAAAAAAACTGGAAAGCAACATGCAAAGGAATGAAGGAATATTATTTTTTAGAGGTCAGTACTTGGGAGCAGTCCAGGCAGCTCAGCGGATTAGTGCCGCCTTCCAACGGGGGTGTGATCCTAGGGACCAGAAATCGAGTCCCACGTCAGGCTCCCTGCATGGAGCGTGCGTCTCCCTCTGCCTGTGTCTCTGCGTCTCTCTGTCTCTCTCTCTCTCTCTCTCTCTCATGAAAAAATAAAATCTTAAAAAAAAAAAAAAGATGTCAGTACTTGGAGGGAGAGTGCTAAATCAAAGGATATGCTCATTTTACAAGTTAATTTAGGGATGACCGAGTGACTCACTCAGTTGAGTGTCTGACTCTTGATTTCAGTTCAGGTCATGATATCAGGGTTGTGAGAATGAATCCCATGTCGGGCTCGTGCTGGGCATGAAGCCTGCTTAAGATTCTCTCTCCCTCTTCCTCTGCCCCTTCCCACCCCTCTCTTCCTCTCTAAATAAAGAGATAAAGTTAATTTATATCAAACTGCACTATAGATTAATATTATCAACTTATATTCAACACTGCATGTGAGGGTTTTCCCTTCTCTCCTTTGTGTGGTTTTATCTTTTTCATCCTTGCTAATATGATGGACTAAAATTTGACATTTGCTTCTTGCTCTAACTACATTCATCTATAGTCACTTAAACCTTCAAACTAAGTGGTACATGTTCGTTATCATGTAAACTTAACTAACTTTTCCCATTGTCTTCAGTGGAAATGTTACTTGGTTACAAGTTGCAGAACCTCTTGGCGGAATGAGCTCTGGGTGTTATGCTACATGTTGACAAATTGAACTCCAATTAAAAAAAAAAAAAAAACAAGTTGAAGAACCTGAATCTGACTAACCTTAGCAGAAGATAATGTACAGGAAGCAAATCAGGAGAGTCATAGAATTGACAGAGGCTGAAGAGTTAGTTTTTAAAATAGTAAGTGGGTGGATTCTAAGGGTAAGGCCAAAAGAACTGCAGCAATGTTCCCTAAGCAATGATCAGCCCATTACCACAGATGCAACGAATAACCTTCCACTACCCTTTGTATCTTTTTAATCTTATTTTATTTTTTATTTTTGTTTAAAGATTTTATTTATTCATGAGAGACACACACAGAGAGGGGCAGAGACACAGGCAGAGAGAGAGGCAGGCTCCATGCAGGGAGCCTGACAGGGGACTTGATCAGGGGACTCCAGAATCATGTCCCAGGGCCGAGCCACCCACGGATCCCCTACCCTTTGTATCTTTCACTCAAAATTCCAAAGTCTCGAAAGAAAGAAGTGTGTTTGGCCACGTCTAAATCATGCCCTGACTCCCTCAGTTTCCACAGTGGGAAGTGAGTTCAATCTCTCATGAAGTAAACAAACAATGGAGATTCTCCGACTGAGAGAGAGAACTAGTTAAAACAAAGTGGGATGTTGAGTTGCCCCCAAAATGGCAAGGGTACACTAAATGGGGGAAAAATGCTTATAACCTAACAAACTTTTTGTGTCTATAATTGAAGATTGGATAAAAAATACTAAGTGGATTTTCCTTCAGAGTGATGTCTTGGGTATCTTTAAACTGTGTAGGTAGATTTTTTTATTAAATATTTCAGACATTCGTTATCTTCAGGAAAAGTATGCAAATAGATATTTGAATTTATATTTCTAATATATTAATTTCTATTGGGTATTGAAAATATAAATTCTGCTAGTGAACCCAAGGGCCTCAAAAAAGGTTACAAAATCCATCCTAATAATACTCCTGAGGGAAGAAACTACTTTGGTTAAATGAATTCTGCAAGCAAATGTTTGAGACTCAGCTAACAAAACAAAACAAAAAATCATTATGACATTATGTCATTATGACAAAGTTATCTGCTCAAAAGAGACCAATCCCTAAATCTATTTGTATTTTTTTAATGTGGCTTAATTTTGTAGATGTTTTTAGCCTTTTTTGAGAGATTATAAGGCAAATACTTTGCCAGAATTATTTACTTATCAGTCAGTGCTTTAAACTTCATGAAAATAATTTCAAAAATGGTAGAGAAAATGTCTAAGACTCCATTTTACACCTTATTCTAAAGTAATCACCTCATCTTTGTCAAAACTTGGTTAGCCATGGATGCCTGCTTGGCTGAGTTAGTTAAGCATCCAATCCTTAATCTCAGTTCAGGTCTTGATCTCAGGGTCATGAGTTTAAGCCCTTCATTGGGCTTCATGCCAGGCATGGAGCCTACTTTAAAAACTTTTTTTTTAAGGTTTTTTAAGTTAAAAAAAAAAACCTTTGGTTATCCAAAATGGAAATTACATCTGAGGTAAAGGATGACATCATGAGGGGAAAAGAAATGTAGGATATTGTAGAATGAGAATGTGTTAGATCTAATTAAAATAATGTCAAATATTACAAAAGTTATTTTTAAAACCTCTGAATATTTTGGCAAAGGGAAAGATGAGAATTTCTGCTATTTTCAGGAAGGTAAAAAGTAGACAACTGCTCTCCACTCAAGGCCATTTTTCTGAGAAATGCCACTTATTATATTTAGTTCCAAAAAACTTTTGATTAGAGCTATTTCCTGAAACAGAATCCACTCTCAAAGAACAAAAATTTGTGACCAACAATATTGGGTCTATAATTCAGCTTTCACTAAAGTTCTCTATCTCAGTGTGAGAATGTAATGGTCACGCACACAGAAGTATTCTGACCCATGCAGATTCTATTTTTACTTTACATGGGAAAATTTGTCTTAGTACACATCAGTCTTGGAAAGATTAGTGCATCCTTGAGAGATTTTTATCCATCAGGACAAGATAAGTTATTCTGAGATAAATTACCCATCCCACAAATCTCAGTGATTTACAACACAGGCATCTACAGATCTTGTCTATATGATCATCACTCTGGAATCCCAGCCTTACAGAATTTCTCCTAACAGGAACATCGTAGATTGTTGTTGTAGCACTAGAGAAACAGAATATGAAAATTTTCTACCCAGAAATAATATCAGCAAGGCAAGTTCATCTAGCCTCACGTTATCATTACTCAGGAAGAAATAACAAATATTGGGAAACAATCTACTACAGATATGTCCTTACTCTTTAAGTGTTGACAAAATTTATGTTTGAGCCTGAAAAACTAAGGACAAGATTCACCAAAATATTTGCCATTTGGGGGGACATCTTGGATACTCTGGTACTCACTCTGTTCTCTTTCAAATTTCAATGAAACATCTTCCTAATATCTACTAACTACAAATGATCTATTAACATCTATTATGAAATACATGGCATTAAAATACAGTCAAATGTTGTAGGTCCCCTGAAGCCATCACTAGACTAGCTATACAACTTTTTATCTTCAGTGAAGCAGGGGTATCCATTTCAAGATGGAGACTATAGACTACTCTTCATATCCTAGAGTAAACCTAAATTACTTAGATTGTATCGAGGATCAACCAAGCATGTAGTGGACCGCATCCCATCTTCTCCTTACCCATCAAATTTGCCAACATGCTATTAGCGTCAGAAATTTTTAGACAGTTTTAAGTTCTGAAAATGTACCTTCCTATACCTATATCATATGTTGGTATGGCAAAATTCTAAGAATTTTTCTGTTTTTAATTCACAATATTCTTCATCATAAACATACTTGGCTACTAAGATGATGCTTAATGTTTGTCTATCAATGAGCACATTTTGTAGGTGCCCAATGATTAAAGCTAAAATAAAGTCCAGCATAAACTACAAAATGCTAGCTGATGTCATATAAGAGGTATATATATGTCATACTGCATATATACAAAAAGTTTAAGGAACCACCTAGAAGCCATCTATTAACTACAAAAAGAAAGAGGCTTTATTTTGTTTTTTATTTTCAATTTCACATGTAAGAATGACAAGAGGCTTCAGAAATTTTGGCACTAAATTTGATTAAAATGGTAAAAATACATTAATAAGCTATTTTTTTATGGATAAAAGAAATAAGGAACAAATTCACAAGAGAAAAAATAAAAATATTAAATGATGTTTTATTTTATCAGTAATCAATGAAATATGAATTACATTTTATTTCATTCTTATTGAAACAGCTTTTTAAAATTTTGAGTATTAATTCAAAATAAGTGGATATGTGCCTATTGTATACAACTAAAAAGTAAATTTCAGTGTGAATCTCCTCAATGTAACCTATTTCTTATTCTTGACAAAATTGGTCAACCTGAATCTAATCATCAGAAAATAGAAAAATCCCAATTGTGGAACATTCCACCAGACAATTGCCTTGGCTTGGACCTTCAAAAATACAAAGATCCTAATAAAACAAAAACAGTGGAAGCAGGAATATTCTAGATTAAAGGAGACTATTTAGACTATTTAGGCTCCTTTAATCTAATAATAACTATATGCAGTCTATAATCCTTGATTGGACTCTGGATTGAACTTGAAGAATGGAAGGAAGTGGGTAAGATAGGAGAGAAGGAAAGAGGGAGGAAGGGAAGGAGGAAAGCTATATATGGCTATATTAAGAGTATTTGGGATAATTTTTTTTTATTTTTTATTTTTTTTTATTTTATTTTTTTTATTTTATTTTTTTTTTTTATGATAGTCACAGAGAGAGAGAGAGAGGCAGAGACATAGGCAGAGGGAGAAGCAGGCTCCATGCACCGGGAGCCTGATGTGGGATTCGATCCCGGGTCTCCAGGATCGCGCCCTGGGCCAAAGGCAAGCGCCAAACCACTGCGCCACCCAGGGATCCCGAGTATTTGGGATAATTGAGGAAATTTGAATGTGGACTGTATTTCAGAAACTATGATTATATTCATTTTAAATTCCTGGGGAAATAGTATTGAAATTTTGAAGGAATGTCCTTGCTCTGGGGAGACACATACCAACAAGATACTTAATAAAATATCATGATGACTACAACTTGCTTTCAAAGGGTTTAGCAACAACAGTAATAAGTGATCTTTTTTTTAATAACAAGTGATTCTAATACAAGGCATGATTGTAGCCTAAATATCCACATTGAAATCTCTGTATAAGGAGGTTATATATATTAAAATATCCTTATTTTTGCATTTATTTTTCCCTCACAAAACATAAGGAGCTCTAAGGGACTTTTTTCTAAAAGGTTATTTTTCAAAACAAAGTAATTTTAATGTGTTTTTTAGAGATATAAGAAGTGCCAATGAATCAAGAACCTAATGCAAAACACAGTAAGTTTCTGAAGCAGTAAACCAATTGCTCATTAATAAACCCCTTCAGATTCAAGGATTCCAAGCAAGCAAAGCTACTGGCAAGTATGAGATAAAGAAACCCACGATTCCTCCCAACACTGGTTCCTGTAGTCAAACCAAGGACTAAGTAGGAAAGACATATATGAAAGGGTTAAAGCCCGGTATATACTGTGCAGTTTAAGAATGCCGAAATAATAGATTTCAAGACACTTTCAGATATTCTGGAATAGATCAGACACCAAGCATTTATCAGCTAATACCTTACTAGCAAAATGTAAGAAATAGTTAAGAGTAGCCATGAGGAAGGAACAATAAAGTACTAAGGCATAAAAAGTTACAAAGGCAAGTTTTTCCTACCACCTTTGTTTCTAGAATCAGCCCTAGCACCCACATAAAATTCCCTCTGGATTCTGTCTCATTGTACACTGAACAATGATCTCATGTCATCTTTGGCATATGTGCATAGGTTACTGATGTGTTCTATCTCCCTGTTGCCAAACAATAGGAAGAGTAGAGAGAGTTGAGTTGTAATGTCTTAGGTCTACAAATGGGACCATTTGGAAAGGCAGTTTTCCTGTGGAACCTGTCTTCTCTGACTGAAACCTATTCAATAAGACTGTTCATTCCTGACCTCCTGCCCCGTTGACACTGATCTGTCCTAAAGAGGATGCCAATATATTGTCTGTCAATTTATATTAGAAAGCCATAACATAAGGTCCCTATTTCTATATTGCACACAATGCTTTATGTCAAAGTTTGATAAACATGAAATCACATTTTCAAAGGTTAAAAAACAAGTGTCAGTCAGTCAAAAATAGTTGACCACTGTGAGTGTCTCACTGGTTGACCTTGAACTCTTCCATGACTCTGAGGTCAATGATATGTCATTAGAGGAGAAATTTCTTATAGATTTCTAAGCTCACATCTTTGACTATGAGCTTGCCATTAGAAATAGTTTTAAGTTGCCTATTTTCAAATACCTACCTAGTGAAAGAAAACATAAAAGCTATAAAGGGATCAATCTTCTTTTCAATTGTGCAGAGAACTAAAAATTTTCATGCAATGCAATTGATGTTAATAGGAGTTATACATGCATATCTACAAGACAAAGAACCCAAAGATTTCAATAGAATCTAAGACTCAATAAAAGGGAGAAGAAGGTAGAAGAAAAACAAAGAAATGTTTAGTATTTACCACAGATTTCATTTCTACCTCTATTTTATTTATTTAGAATAGAAAGAAATTAGTAGGTAGAATTATGCAAGTATCTTCAAAGGTCTGATAGAACGGTGAAGTTCATCTTTTATTATATTATGGCTTTGGTATACCATTTAAATATTGCCCTTAGAATTATAACATGCCTCACAAATATATTAATTAATGCTACCCAAAGATTGTCAGAGTCAGCTTTTAATATCAAATACTAACAGATTAAGTGCCCAGGACAAGCTTATTCTGTTTGGATGAAAGAAAGTGTCATGTACAGTTAATTACTTTCAAATGCAGTTCTTTCCTAGAAATAGTGTTTTGTTGACTAATTTTTGTTTATTTGTTTGCTTGGCGTTGCCTACCTGGAAAAGACAGAAAGAAGAAATAAATGTACATTTCTCTTTCTTCATTTTCTCCAATATTAAAGTTATAAGCAATCAGGGAGATTTTAAACCAATGGCACAAATCTGTCACAAACACTCACAGATGATTATAGAGAACATTCTGTTGTTTTCTTCATTTCTTGAACATTAAAAGTTAGCTTATCATCCTCCCAGGAATGCTCAATAGATGTAAAATAGATCTTATAATTTCTCAGCTATGATCTAAAAGAAAATGTTATCCTCTTAAGTGTTCGGCAGAAGTACAGGGGCATAAAAATAGGCTTCTGCTCCTAAATACTTCTTCAGCTATGTGTTTCAAACGTTTTCAGCCATGCAATATTCTGTACTGTGTCTTTCATATCAGATGGAGTGTGACTGAATATAATGCGAGGCAGCTTTATTATTTAGCAAACACTGTTCTTTCAATCGTTTGATTTTCCAACTCAGATCATCAACTTCATTACACTTTAGTATCTACGTACATTTCCTTACTGCTGTTTGTTAAGACTGAAGTAAAGATGGTCAGTGAGGGGAAGACAGCCCTTAAACCCTATACTTAGTAACTTCAGACTCACATCTACTTGCAGGAGAAATACATGACAGATCTATTGTTCTGTATTAGCAGGACATTGTCCCAGTATATGAACACATGCAAACTACTCAGGAAGGCCTTTGAATATTTAAGGCAAGACACTAGTGGCTCATCCCAGTGGGAACCACAGAAAAGGGGAACCTGATTAAATTTAATGTCATTGTCACTTTTTTTTTCATTGCGAAGAATTATATAGGTAGCCATAGCTACCACACTGTTCAGACAGCATGACCACAATATTCCCCCTCAGAGGTTGGCGTCAAGGACTGAATTATTCACTCGAAGAATGTGATTCATTGCTGAATGTGGTTCTTACAAGATTAAAAGAGTCATCAGTATATAAAATGCACATACATACTCTGGGGGCAAACGTAAAACAAACCATCGCAACCTTTTGATCACTGATTAGGCTTTGTAAGAATAATACATGAAAAAATACTGCTACTTTAGTTTAATTTGGACTATGAGTTCAGTTTCTTTTCCTTTTTGTTCCCCCATTTAAAAATCAACTTGAAGTTTAAAAGTTTTATTATGAACCATTGGAGTTTAGAATGAGATTCTCTTCTTATTCTCATTTCCTTTAAAAGGGAAGTCATTGACGCTATATTAATTCTGCTCCTCTGTGATATGCATACCATCCCTGGATAAAATCTACTAACTCACAAAAGACTGCTTGTTCAGCAACAGCAAATAAGCATTATAATAATCCTACAATGTTTACCACATAAGTTGTCCTTTAACAAAATATAATTTCTCTTAAGCCTTTAAATTTACAATTTTTCTTGTCTTGGGTAAATATTTCAAGTGTCGCAGGATTCTTTCCAAACACATATTTCACACCGTTAAGTCAAACAAATATGTTTTTAGGTAAGATCATTGAAAATTAAAACCCCGAATAGTTTTCACTCACTCATCTAATCAAATATAGTTATCTCCCACAGAAGAAACATGCCATTATTTAGCCATCTATGCTAAATTCCTCACCTTTCTTATCTTTTTTACTAATACTAGGCCCTGCTCTTTAAAAGATGATGTAAAATTGAATCCTAGCTACTGCATAAGGTAGTCCACAAAGGAAGTAATTGGTGGCTTCTGATAAACTCAGGGGACTAGTAATGAGCTTTCACTTGCAGAATGTCAGTTCATCAGTTCAAACTCAGTCCATGCAGGCCTGACTGAAAACCATGCCACCTGAGCGTCACTCACTGGAGTTTATAATATAAACTGGAGGCAGACCCAGTCTGATTAATGGTGGACACAAGTCTACAACCCAGCACCCACCATCATAATTGGCTCCCTCGTTTGAAGTTTCAGAAGACTGAATGGGCAATGGAATTTGAACTACCAACTCATTCTAGTCTCACCAGGGAAAGATGAAGGCTCCCTGGTGGGGCTACTTGGAGAAGCTAGTAATGCTGCTATTGTGTCTTGGACCTGTCCTATAGATAAATAGAGAACTTTCCTCTGTACGAGTACACTCTTAGTCACCTTTAAACCACGAAATAATTCATTCTGCATATGCTTAGTTTAAGTAATATTCTTTTATGACCGCCTTCAAAATAAAAATATAGTGAGCTTATTTGTTTATTTTAATCTTATTTATTTGTTAAACTTGGTCACTATTTTGTTAAAAAATATCAATTACATTACAAAGAACTTAATTTGTTCTTTGAATGAGTCAAATTGTCTTCTAGTAAAATTTTATCTATTGAGATGTAATCACATTTAAAATTTTCTTAAATGCTGTCTTAATCCACAGTAAGAAAACATGCTAATATCAAATTCAGAGTTCATCTTTTCTATTTTTTTTTAAAAAGACTTTATGTAGAATCTAACGTATTGATTATTTAAATTAGACATCTAC
This sequence comes from Vulpes vulpes, assembly GCF_048418805.1. Classification (NCBI taxonomy): domain Eukaryota; kingdom Metazoa; phylum Chordata; class Mammalia; order Carnivora; family Canidae; genus Vulpes; species Vulpes vulpes. The sequence continues at coordinate 48,655,506 of NC_132783.1, read as the reverse complement.
ATAGATATCACTTTACTGAGAGTTGGGTTGCTTTACCACAGAATTTGTGAGAAGACAACTATAAGCAGAGGAAGCTCTGGAGATGCAACTTTGCCCCTGAAATACCAAGGGATATTCTCCTCGGTGAAATGTTAAACAATGTGCCTTCCACAATAAACTGACAATGCCTTTCCTGAGGCTTGTGGTGTGGTCACGGTGTTGATCTTGTCTTTTCTTCTTAATGTGCTCCCATACCAGAGACACTACAATGGTCATTCACAAAAACTACAGTACGGAGAAGTTTAAGATGCTTCTTCTGTAATGTTTCTTTCTTCTATCTGCAGCTGGGGGTTTACAGCTGGTGTCTTTTTTTTTTTTTTTTTTTTTTTTTTTGGTTACCTGAATGGATTTCCGCTTCTTAACTGTACCAGCTTGCCATTCATTGTGATGATAGGTTCAATCAGAATATTTTAATGTCTTTTGCTTCTGATTTACCTTTCATCCTTCGATTTTAAAGTTAGTTTTGCTAATATTTGTATATTTTTCTATTCAGTGCCCTCAATTGTGTTCCTCTATAATTATCCAAAACTCCCTCATAAAATAAAATGACTAATACAAATAAAAATGATTAAGAAAGTTTTTAACTAAGGTCTGTATGTACAGTATGCTTCTTTTCAAAAGGCTATCAACAGAACAGAGGTTATGAAAAATGGAATTGCTTAACCTCAGACTGTTTTCTCATATGTGTCTGTAAATGTTCATGGCAATTACAGAAATAAGGAAAAATGAGGCATAAAATAACTAAAATTAGACTCTCTGCTTTTAAGTCTATATTCTATCTAGGACTAGCAATGGAAAAGATTCAAACCAGGGTCACCACTAGGATTACCCAAAGCAGATATCGAAACACTACAAACTTGAGTATTTTTAATAACTCTGTGACCTGCATATTTATAATAACAATAGCTACCCTGTATGGTATCCTTACTATATATCAGGCACTGTCCATAGTACTTTACATTTTCATATTAATTCTCAGATTATTAAATCTTTGAAGTGGGTAAAAATATGCCCATTTTACAAAGGAGGAAACCAGTGACTGGATAGGCTAATAAATTGCCTAGGGTCCGTAATGATATAGAATTTCAACTCACATCTGCCTGACTTCAAAACTTTTGCTTTTAAATGCTGCATTTTACTACTTCTCCATATTTATATACACAGTTGGATAGTCATGGACTGTAAATTTTTTAATAAACTACTGTTCAAATATTATCCTTTGTGTAATCTCCCCTGGCCTTTCTTAATATTGGCTTTGATTTGTTTTTACTGACAAACCTTATACTTACCAGATATGTGATCTTGGGTATGTCATTTTCTTTCTGAATCTCAATTTTCTCATCTCAAAAGTGAGTTAAATGACCTAGATAAATTTTAAAAGTCTGCATTAGTTAGCTTCTGCTGCATAACTGACCATGCCAAAACTCAATCACTTAAACAAAAACCAATCGTGTATTAGTTCATGATTTTGTAGGTAAGAACTTTGGATAATAGCTCAGATAATGGTTCTTCTGGTAGTCTTGGCTGGGTTCAATTATATATCTGAGACTGAGTTCGTCTGGGACTGAGGTAGTTTTGAAAACATAGGACTTTACTGATAAAACTGGAAAAGTTCCAGGTAAGCCAAGATGAGTTGGTCACTTTATATATATCTGGGGTCAGGTGATGTGGAGCTTGGCTGGAAGCACATGGCAAGTGAGCCCCAAGTATGACCATTCTGGCAGGCTCACCCAAATTCATTAAATATAGGATTCCCAAGAGCAACAAGACACAAGCCCTAATAAACAAAATCTCTATTTCTATTACATTTGCTACTATTCCATGGTTTAAAGTAAGTTCTATGGCCCAGATTCAGGTAATGAAAGAACAGATTCCACCTCTTTGAAAGGCCATATAAAGTCACACTGTAAAAGAAAAAAAAAGGTATAAAAAGAGATAGAAAGAATTGGTAGCCGTTTTTGCAATCTTCTACAGAGCATTTCCTGCCCTGAAATCAGGATTCCTGTGTTCATCTACATCCTCTATCCAAAAGCATTCATGGGAGTAATAGAAATTAAGTTACATAAGTTATAGCCTATTGTGGCTATACTGCCCTGAGTAAACAATATGGCTTATTAATTTGTCCCCTGACCACTTATCCCACTTGGTGAGTTTACTTGGACTTCTTAAATGAAAGACCAGAATTAAATTTGCAATGATGATCCTTTTTTAAAATTTTATTTATTTGACAGAAAGAGAGTAGAGAACTGGTAGAAGGAGGAGAAACTGACAACCCGCTGAGCAGGGAGCCAGAAGTGGGGCTTGATCCCAGGACCCTAGGATTGTGACATGAGCTGAAGTCAGATGCTTAACCGACTGAGCCACCCAGGTGCCCCTCAATGATGATCTTTATATCACTTTTCTTTTCTTAACTTCCATGAACAGATTAAGTCTGAAAAGATATTTAAAACTAGGATTATGTAGCAGTTTAATGTAGTTTTAGCTGTGCATTAAAAAGGGCCCCAAAAGGGCAAGTGATGTAAGACTGTCTAAACTGAGGCAAATTTAATAAGAATTGCTTCCCATTTTAGAAAGATCTTTGTGAAGTGAAGGAGGAAAAAGGAAGGAGAGGTGCCTGTGTGGCTCGGTCATTTAAGTGTCTGCCTTGGGCTCAAATCCTGATCCTAAGGTCTTGGGATTGAGCCCTACATCTGGCTCTGCTTCTCCTTCTCCCTCTCCCCCTACCCCCGACCTTCTCGTGCTCTCTCTCTCTCTTTCTTGATTGACTCTCTCTCAAATAAATAAATAAATAAATTCATTAAAAAAAAAAAAAAAGACGGACGCCTGGGTGGCTCAGAAGTTGAGTGTCTGCCTTTGGCTCAGGGCATGATCCCAGAATCCTGGGATCGAGTCCCACATCAGGCTCCCATTGAGGAGCCTGCTTCTCCCTCTACCTATGTCTCTGCCCTCCTTGTGTGTCTCTCATGTATAAATAAATAAAATCTAAAAACAAAAAAAGAAGCAAAAGGAAGTGGATTTTTCATAAAGGAAAATATACTGGATAATTTTTATAAATAATGTGTAAGTCCACATGTACCATGTATCTATGCATATATAAACTCGTGTATTATATATATAAAATATATCTTATTTTTATATTGTATTTGTCTTATAATTTATCTTATATCTTATTTATCTTATATATAACACAGAGATTAGGCAGATAATACAAATGAGTGAAATTAGAGAAGTAACTTGGTGCATTAAAAAATAAAGAATGGAGAAGAATATAGTGAAATGTAAGCAGATGTCCCATTGAATTCACCGATTACGTCCAAGTAGAATAGGGGTCCAATGTTCCTATTTGTGTTTAATGAGAAGTGAAGAATACACAATTTCTCAATTTAAAAATGTTGAAAACTGAATTTTTTTAAAGAATGTTCTCAATACAAGCTAAGCCAAATACATCCAGAGCCAAATTCCCGCCACAGCCACCAGTCTCCAACTTTTATAATAGTTACTACTGTGGATTATTTACTCATTTGCCAAAATATGAAGTCAGGACAAATATTTGAGGGAAATTTACTGGCCTGTGAGTTTACCAGGTATGGTATATTTGTATCTGTAGCAACGTTACATAATACCAGAAATTTAGCAGCCTAAAACAACACATTCATCAACACATTCAGATAGGTAGTTTAGAAATTACTGGTGTGGCATAGTGTGATTAGTTCTTTGCTCAAGGTCTCACTAGGCTGAAATCAAGACGTTGGCTGGAGCTGCAATCTCATCTAGGTTCAGGGTCCTTTTCCAGGCTCACTTGTAATTAAAAGAATTCAGCTCCTTGTAATCCTAGGACTGAAGTCCTACTTTTTTCCTTGCTGTCAAGTGGAGTCATTCTCAGCTCCTAGGGACATCCTAGTTGTTTAGCATATGTTCCACTCCCACAACATGTGTTTGCTTTTTTAAAGCCAGGAGGAAAATCTTTCCATCTCTTGTAAGAGTTCACCTGATTAGGGCAGACTCATCCGAAGTAATCTCTCTGTTGATTAACTCAAAGTCAATTGACCAAGAATCTAAATTACATCTGCAAAATCCCTTCTGCCACATAAGGAAACATAATCACAAGAGTAACATCCTATCAGATTCCCGAACTCTGTCCACATACAAGGAGAAAGAATTATTTGGGAAGTGTACACCAGAGGATGGGAATCTCTCATCTTAGAATTCTGCCTACCACATACAGGAAACATTAGTTTAGAGAATTATGATTCTCTAGATTAATAATACATGCATGGAACATGTTTTGTGCCTTTAAGAACTAGTTTTATCAAGATGTAATATTTCTAGTCTTCTGTTGTGTCGTTTGCTTTTAATGAAAAATAATCTAAGACACAGTCTTTTGGAAAATTTGTTTTGCAGAAATCATGAAATCGTTGTCCAAATTATACTCTATGATCCCTTTAAGAAGCTCCATATGAGGAATTTCCTCTAATACTTGCTAGGAGATATTTTGCTTTCTTTGAAGAAGAAATAAAACCTCTTGTCCACTAGAGATATAAATTGACCTTATCTTTCTTTTCCTTTTGGTTGCCATGAAACATATTGCCAGATTTAAATGGGCCTTTATTTTCTGTAACTAGTGGATGGAGAGTCTTCATTTGTAGGCTCATACTCATTTTTTTTCACTGCTGATTTTAAGTGTTAATTTTATATATTTAATGTTATTGTTGTGATCATCCGAAATCAAAGAAGAGATATGTGACAAATACATAGATTAGATAAATGAAAAGGGATAGAAAATAATAGACTTAAGAGTAAATGGAATAAATGGAATAAATAAATAGCAATGAGAGAAATAGTCAAAATAAAGATCATATATTCTCATCTTGTAGACTACCTATTCAATTTCATAAATGTATTTGCCTACTCTTGTACCAATATCTTACCATTTTGTTTTAACAGCATTATGACAAATTTTATGGTCTATCAGGGTCTTGTTTTCACATTGATATAATTCTTTTGCAAAAAATCAGTAATAAAATCAACAAACATCAATAACTTTAATGCTAATATAAGCATTAATGCTTACTAATGATTTTTCTTTTTCTTTCAATTGATTTTCTCCTCTCTTTGAACACGTTGAGTCTGATGCCTTATAAATTTAACATACCAAAGTTTTAGAGACGGTGTCCCATTCTAGCATACATTCATATTTTCCCAGTTGCAGTAGACCAATTTTAAATCTACATAGCTGCTTATTTCTCTTATAGAATATTTCTACATTGCATTCATACAACCATATTCATTACAGCATTAGACTCCATCTTTTTTACCACATGTACACTGACCACTTCAGCAAAGGAAAGGAGTATAGAGGGAAACAAGTTTAGTTTCAGATAACTATAATTTATTTTGTTTCCAAATTTACTTTTTATTTTTATACCTTCTTAAAAATTTTAAATACAATAATGAATAATTATTAACAATATTAAAATCTAAATATGAAAGATTATATACTATCAAGATACATATTTCAACTCTGACTAAACCCCAAGACTTACAATTCTCTAAAATCAATATAGTAATCTCCTAATAATAATTTAGATGTACATTGAAATCATTACAAGTCTAAGACTCTGAGATATTCCTAATGAATTCAAATATTCACTCTCATCTTGCAGATATAGCTTATTTCAGGTCTATGGGCCTGAAATATTTTGTGCCAGAAAGCAAGGAAGTGCTTAAAAAATAATGGAGTATGTCAAAAGGACACTAGTGCCAGCTGAAGAGGTTCCCGTTGGCCATAATTTGACAGTATGAGTATCAGAAATAATTATAACAAACAAAATGGAGATAAAAATTTTGAGTCCATAGTGTTACTCAAAATGGAAGCAGAGGTGGGAGTGGGGTTGGAACACACTTTGTTACAGGAAAAGGATAAATACAGAAGGAATAATAGAAAAATAATTAAGTGATGAAACTAGAGAAGGAGAACATGGGTGCCCATCAAACTGTTCTCTTGACTTCTTCTGGATTGGAAAATTTTCAAAATTAAAAAATAAATTGGTTAGCAACACAACAACAAAAGTGTATTTTAGGGCCCAGCATTATATTTTGTTCTAGAAAATAAATTATACCCTTCAGAGTTGTAGCTATATTAATTTGTTGAAAAATTGAAAATTACCTGAACATATGCATGTGTAGTCAAAATATGGTCCAAAAATATATTCCAAAGTCTAGTATAAAAAAATGCAAATATGTAGAGCACCTGGCCTAGTGATCAACATTCATTCTGTGTAATTCTGAACTACTTAAAATTTTGATTAAGATTCACAACAAAGTTTTTGTTTTTTAAAAAAGATTTATTTAGGGGTGTCTAAGTGGCTCAGTCAGTTACGTGTCAGCCTTCAGCTTGGATCATGATCTCAGGGTTCTGGGATCAAGCCCCGCATTGGTGCTTTCTGTTCAGTGGGACATCTGCTTCTTGCTCTCCCTCTGTTCCTCCCCACTGTTCATGCTCATGTTCTCTCTCTCTCTCTCTCTCTCTCTCTCTCTCTCAAGTAAGCAAATAAATACTCTTTTTTAAAAAATAACTTAAGGATTTATTTATTTATTTATTCCAGAGAAAAGGAGGATGGGCAGAGAGGGAACCTTGAGCAGACTCCCTGCTGAGTAGACTCCCCATTGAGCACCTGGCTGACACAGGACTTCTACCTACAACCCTGAGATCACAACCCTAGCCAAAATCAAGAGTTGGATGCCCAACTGACTGAGCCACCCAGGCACCCCTCACAACATGGTTTTTAATTCAAAGCCAAAGCAGTATGATGAAAACGTATGAGCTTTATAGTCAGTTAAGCCTAGGTTTGAATCAGACTATGCTACTTATCATCTAAATAATCTCACACAAATTAGGTATCTTACTGGATCCTTAATTCCCTCATTTATAAAAGAAAATAGACATGATAATATCTACTTCAGAATTATGTTGAGGACCAAGTGAGACAAATATGTGGAACATCTGGCCTAGTGACTAGCATTCATTCTGTATAGTTCTGTAAGCACTTCCTTGGGCCCAGAGACCCAGCAGTGAAGAAAAGAGAAAGACATCTACGTTCTCCTCCTGAAACTCATAGTCTAGCAGAAGAAATAAAATAGACAAATCACTACATAATTACAATTTAGGAAATGACAGGAGAATATAACAGGAGTAATTATGTACACATATACACATATATATGATTCCATCTAAGACTGATCAATTAATCATTGGCAAATCTAGAACCAGAACTTGCGCCCTTTCTCACTGCTAATATAGCATTTCCTCTGTCAAAATTATGCTTTCTAAAAGCAGTGTTTAGTGAGAAATTTATATACTGAGTACATTTACATTGCAATTCAATTTGTAAAAGAATGTAAAAGATAATCAATAATGATTAGATTATAGTTCAAGAAGGGAGGAAGAGGTCATATAATTAACTGGTCACTTTCTGGGCAAGCTCTTAAAAAATTTTGAGTCAGATATTCTTTTTTTGGTTTCTTTAAAATATATTTATATCTGATACATACTACAATATGCATGAAGCTTGAAGATATATTTTTTAAAGGTTTTATTTATTTATTAGAAAAAGAGAGAGTATAATTAGGCAGTGCAGAAGGCAGAAGGAGAGGGAGAGGCTGAGCAGGGAGCCCAATGCAAGGCTCCATCCCCAGGCATTGGGATCATAACCTGAGCTGAAGACAGGAAGATATTATGCTAAGTGAAATAAACCACACACAGAAGGACAAATACTGTATGTTTCCATTTATATGAGGTACCTAGAATTGTCACATTCATACAGAAAGTTGATTGATGGTTACCAGGACCTGGGGTGGGGGGTGGCATGGAGAATACAGAGTAATCATCTAATAGAATTTAATAGAGAATATGAATTTTTTGTATGGGATGACTAAAAAGTTCTAGAGATGGATAATGGAGCCTGCACAACAGTGTGAATGTACTTAATATCATGGAACCATACACTTAAAAATGGCTAAAGTTGTAAATTTTATGTTATATATAAATGTTTACTGTAGTGCTAAAATACTATAGGAAAATATATATAACATAAATCTTACATATGTATATTTACAAGCATGAAATTATTAATATTTGTTATCTTGAACAAGAAGTATACTGAATAGAAATATTTTTAATTTCTGTGTAACACATCTCTTGTTTAAATTACTTACATGTATATATTACATTTATACTCTGTAATATATTTCTTAAATTTTTTAAAGATTTTATTTATTTATTCATGGCAGACAGACAGAGAAGGAGACACACAGGCAGAGGGAGGAGAAACAGGCTCCATGCTGGGAGCTCAATGTGGGACTTGATCCAGGGACTCCAGGATCATGCCCTGAGCCAAAGGCAGATGCTCAACCGCTGAGCCACCCAGGCATCCCTGTAATATATTTTTTAATAAAATGTCTCAGGGTTGAATACCTATAACTGCAGAAATATGGAAATATTGTATCAATAATACATAGAAAAGATAATGCATTCAAGGATAATATACTTCCAAGAACTCTCTTATCAAAGTTGCACCATTTATACACAGTAGCTCCTATTGTTCTGATCAGTGTAGAGGTTTCTGTGGAAGTTAAGCTTGCTCAATGCCAATACCTCCCAGGCGGACCTGAAGGTGAACAAGTCCAAAACTTGAGCCTTAGAGTTCGGATGGGGGGAGAACAAACTTGGAAGAATTAACAGTAATCCTACAAGGAAAGTGAGCATTTCACACAGTATATAGGTTCCCCTACACACTTCTTGGAGAATTTGGTGAGGATGCCACTTCATGACAAGGTATTGTTTGGGATAAATGTATTCTAGCTCTCAAAGGCAACCAAGGCAAAACCTGAGTTTAGTGATGGCCTTGAAAGGAAGAGGAACTTTTCTTTTACGGTAACATTGAGGACTAGCCAAATTTTTAATTTCTGTTTTTTTTCACCACTTTTGTAGGAAGATTATATAAAATCCTTAGTTGATCCTACCAAAGACCAGGACTGGGGGGATGAGGAAGGGTGTGGACAGTGAAAAGAGTAGGCAAAGAAAGATATTCCCTGACCAGGAAACCCAAAAGGCCTCTGATCACCCAACATTTAGGCCTTGCTCATCCCAAGAAGGAGATAAGGGTCTCTCAGTTTTTCCTTTCGTACTGAAAGGGCCTGAAAGGGAATGTGCATACATAACAGAGTTATTAAATACTATTCTTTTTTTTTTTTTTTTTTTTTTTTTTTTTTTTTGGCGCTCAATGTGGGGTTTGAACTCATGATCCTGATGATGAAAACCTGTGCTGAGATCAAGAGTTGGATGCTTAACCAGCTGAGCCACCCAATCACTCCATTAAATACTATTCTTTTGGGATCCCTGGGTGGCGCAGCGGTTTGGCGCCTGCCTCTGGCCCAGGGTGCGATCCTGGAGACCTGGGATTGAATCCCACGTCGGGCTCCCGGTGCATGGAGCCTGCTTCTCCCTCTGCCTGTGTCTCTGCCTCTCTCTCTCTCTCTGTGACTATCATAAATAAATAAAAATTTAAAAAAAATACTATTCTTTTAACAGTTGTCATTATTCAAATCATCACTAAGAAATTCCTTCTACAATATACACTTATCTCTATAGAAAAAGTACTAACACAAACTTATTTTCCAATTTGAGATCCTTTGTTTAGATATTTTACTAATACTTCTATATTGTTTGAGGATTTTTAGCAATGAATATATACTATTATTAGAGTTAGAACTTTTAAGATCTTATTGTTTAAGGAGATCGCTCTACCTCAAACACATACCAGGCTGCCCCATATACCTTTGATCTAACAGGATCGAGATCTAAACACATTCCAATCTTTGTCAAATGCTTTTAGTTTATCTTAGCTATAACTTAGAAAAGGAATTATTGAGGACTTCATTTATGGCTCTCTACCATATCTAGAATTATGCAAACCATATTATCAATATTTAATCATGCTCATTGCCTGGCAACTATTTTCCAGGTGATATCGGATAAAGTCACAATTTCCTTGAAAATAAGAGGGCTGAAGGTAAAGTTTGTCATTTCTGTTATTCTCAGAATTCAATGGAAATAAATTACAGTACACATTACAGTATCCTTACCATGTAACGTCATGCAAATGAAGAGAAAAACTTTCTTTTTTGATGACTTAGTCTCTGAGTTTCCTTCACCTATAAAAAGCACTTTGGGCTTTCAGTATATACTCCTAAAGGCAATTATAAAGAAACTAGGATTAATGGCAATCTGTTCTTAGAGCAGCTTTTAGGAGGTGTTAAACATTGTCTTGTTTTGTTTACTTGAGGCCTTTTTACAAAGTCGTATTTTGGCTAATCTGTATCTTCTAGTTTCCTTTGGAAAGTTATCACAAATTATGTACATTTCCCAGTGAATTTCTATTCACTTTAATAAATATTATTCACCTGGAAAAAATTACTGGGAAAAAAATTGAAACAATAGGAATTTATTTTGATAACCTCCTATTATATGGATTTCCTGGTAGTTTAATTAATTTGTTAATTTTTTTGTTGTTTGGTTTGGAGATTTGTTTGGTTGAGCTTTTTTATCCACAATAGAATTTATTCAACAAATTGTCCAGTAGTCAACCTTATGTCAGTTATCATGAGAAAGAAAAAACCCTTTCATAGAAGTTACATTGAAAGTGATTTATCTGAAAATTAATCCTCCAAATACATTAATTTAGAAAAAAAAATTGTAGGCCAACTGGTAAATTCACTAGTTACTCCAGCAGCTAAAGTCAACCTAAGCGTGATTGTAAAAATTCATTTCATATTCCTTAGTGACCAGATATAGTAATAAGATTCTCAAAAGATTTTGAGAATAGGGAAAACACAGTACTATAAAGTTATAATTGTCCTAGGGAAAAATTGCTCAGGAGGCTAATAATCTGGAAGAAGACAGAGGTCTGGCTTCACACTGTCACATGATTAAGGTATGTTGTTTATTTTATATCACAAAATGCTAATCTCAGATTACATTCCCATGAAAATGCTGAATTGACAAATCACAGATACATCAAATATTCTGACTCAAGCTAATAAGTATTCTAAATATTTAGTGTTATTAGGGTTGTCTCATAGTGTAGGGTGGGAACTTGTAAGATAATGCCTTGTACGTCTTCACTTGCTGAATTCTATTCACTTCATTGTTGAATTCAGCCTATCAAACATGTCAAACAAAACTGAAAGATCTTCATTTTTCAGTTTTAATCATTTCTAAAAACAAAATGGAATAGTAGTGCCCCTAGAGGAAATTCAATCACAGTTTTATTCAATATAGTTCTCTAAAAAGTTAAATTATATCTCTTTATTACATTTTGAGAAGATTGGCTTTTAACCTGTTTTTTCTTGAAAAAAGAAACAGAATGAACGTATACAGGAAAAGAAAAACAAAGAATAAACATGAAAAAGAACATGAAATGTAAAAATGTAAATAGTGGAAAAGCCAAATGAAACCATCTTTAGCTGTCATAGACAAAAAAAAAAAGTCTCCAAAATGACTTGATTTTTAAAGTCAATAAAAATAAGCTCTCTGCCCTCCTGCTAAAGGATCTCGATAGAACTTTACAAGCTAACACTATTATGCAGATTTTAGATCATCAGACATATTAATAGGAGAGGGCAGCAGAAAGAAAATGTAAAGGAAAAGACAACTGTTTGTGTTAGGGTTCCTGTTACCAGATACACTAGCATCTGCATAAGCTTGCCAAGTCAAAGTACTGCTTTACTCTGCAAAGGAAGTGTGGCATCTAGTGGACATTTCGTTTCTGCAATACCTCAAATACCTCAGCGTATTCTGCAGAGAAGCAGACGTGATTCATGATTGATCTTTGTGGATTAACTGTTGTTGTTGTTGTTGTTGTTGTTGTTGTTGTTGTTGTTGTTCTGGTAGTTTTTCTTTTAAATAAATCATGTTTTCATCTTCAAAAATTGTGATTTTTTTATACTAACTTGGCAATAAAATTCAAACTGCTTGTATGAAAAAAAATGTTTAGAATCTATCGTTCTATAGAGTGTATCTCACCCAAATGTGCTTAAATTTTTAAAAATATTGCAATATGAGACTCTTAAATTATATTTACATGAAATAAAGTCTTTTCTGTTTGTCTTGGAATATTAAGTTTCACAAAATATGAAATGCCTTAGGAAAGAACTAAATATTAGTGTGCAAATGAATTGCCTCATATAATAAAAATCTTTTACATATCAGAGATTTCAAGAAATAAGAGGTAGCGAACTTGAAATTTATAGATTTCTAAGGTACACATTGACTTTATTTTGGAAAACATTACTTTCAAAATAAAATATTTTAAATTACAAACAAGTTTCAGGCTTTGTTCACCTTATTTACTGATAAAATAAAACAGTTGGATATTGTTTAAAAAAAATAAAACTACTTTACTTCTGAAAATTCATGTCACCCAAAATACATTAATTTACTATACACTATGGAGTCATATTTCAAAATTCACCTTTGCCTTCTTGTCAAGTCAATAAAGTGTTTTTTTTAAAACTTATAAGTGTACAACTTGGTATTTACTAAAAGTTGAACAATTTCAAAACAGTTTTATGCTTTTCTATGAATTGGTTAAACTTTCAAGTTACCAAAGATTCTAGGCAAATGCTCTCCTCTAAAATATTGTCTAGTATTAATTCTTCAGTGTTTCCATAGATTTGCTTGTGTATCCAGATAAAATTGAGTTGACCTTTTAGCAGTAGGAAACATTGAAGGATAATTTGTGAATTTCAGATGGGCAGGCTGAAATTTCAGGTGGGCAGGATTTTTCATCACTTGGGAAAATAAAAGTGTATACTCTCTGTTCATGGTTTGGTCCCCTCTAGTGGACATCAAGTAACACTGTAAATTAAAATTCTTACAAAATGATCTAATGGTCAGTTAAATAATAGAGTCTAGTTGTAAGTTCAGCTAAAAGAAATGAAATGGTCATATCCCTGTTTTATGTTTGAATCTTACAGTTTACATTTAACCTGGTATCTAACCATCTTTGTTCAAAATGTGGATCAAAGACTTTTAAATAACCTGTAAGTCCATGAAGAAAATTATACACTTCCGAAGTTAATATCTTAATGATTTGAAAAAATATTATAATGAGTCATTTATTTATTTGTTTGGAAACATTTTTGCTTCTGTATTTCTAAGGTAGTTAAGTAATGACCCATACTTTGTATGCAAAATTATAAATTTGGGAACACATTTCCTAAGAGATATCTCACTCTTAAGATTATGCAATGGTTTATAAAGTGCACAGTATTTCTTAAAGAGAAAGCTCTTCTTTACTACACAATGATACTCCTTAGCATATAATAGTCCCTCCACACCTTTCTGGGATGCAAGAATGAATGAGAAGATAAAATGGAAAGAATCAGTGAATTTTTAATGTAATATTTATGTTTAATAAAACTTGCTCTTAATAAAATGTTTAATAACACTTTGAAAAAAGGGACTAGAGGGAAGGAAGGGGATTCGAAGGGAGAGGAGGAAAGAACTGAATGCAATTGCTCTACAACCTCAGGGAAAGAAAGAGATTGTCTGGTGTGTGCCTTTCAGCACTATACTGTACAAATAATTATGGCAAAATACAGCAACTTAACACAAATACATTCCACATACACAGCTGCAAATGGCTTCGGTATCAATTACAACAGGGTTTCTACCAGTATTAAGTATGAAAGTTTTCTGTAATGTCTGAAGCCCTTGCACAAATACAGGATTTTACTATTAGCATTGCTGTTTTTAGCAGCAGTGATAACAGCTAAAACTTATAGTCTTACAAAGTGCTAGACACAGTCTTAAGTAGTATGTGTACATTAGTTAATTAGTCCTCACAACAACCCTACAAAGTGGGCTCTATTTTATCCTTACTTTAGATATGAGAAAAATAAGGCACAGAGGTATGTATGGCCTGAAGCCATACAACTAGAAAATGGTAGAGGAAGGTTTTAGCCAGTAATCTTAGATCTTAAATCTGTGTGCTTAACCTCTGAATCTTTTGAAAATAACATTAGAAATATTAATAAAGGCGATAAGAATGGCAATAAATCTGGTAAGCAGTTATGTTAAGTGAATATATTAAAACTAAATTATTGTGACCTCTATTTTTGGTGAATTCTACTTCAAAATTACAAGCAACAAAATCATACATTATGGATGTTGATATTATCCTCTAGATTAATTTTTACATTTGAGAAAATAAGCAGAAAAAAATGTCCTCTAGCAGAATCAGCTTGTTGCTATAGATTAATATTTAGAATGGAAACAGAAAAATGACAAGGCTCTGTACCAACATGTAGCAAGAAAATAACGTATTTAATCCAAGACATTCATTTATTTTTTTAAGTGTGTGTGTGTGTGTGTGTGTGTGTGTGTGTAAGTAAAGAACCACTTGTAACCTTTCAAAAGCTTTGGATTAAAGAAGAGATTTACTTTTTTCTTTAAAAACAGCTTGCATGCAAAGGTCTGGAAGTTCCCTGGTTCTGGGTGATAAACGGTGCAGGTTTATACAAATATAGCATTCTTTAGGGATATTTGGAAGTGGATTAGTTATATCACATGTTAAACAATATTAATTTCAAGTTATTTCTTGAAGTTATAAGGGGTCAAAACTTTAAATCCTACATAATAGTACCCTTGATACACTTTAACACCTCTTTGTGGTATTCACCATTATTTTTCCCATGATGAAAATGTCTTCCTATTTTATAATTAATTGATTTAGTTCTATCTTCTGTAATATTGTTCATTTTAGCGATGCAATCTGATATGAGGAATTGCAGGGCTCAAGTTACATGAATTTTTTATACCAGAAAAGATTAAAAAAATATCTTTCATAAATTTCCTCTTCTGCAATTAATATTAATAGACCTCAAAAACATAAATACCAATATATTGGAGCCAACAGCAAAAGTATCCTAACAGAGTAGGTTATTTAAAGAATGAATGACTTTGAGTGGCAAAGAAAGTGAATAGAAGCAACAATAATAAAATATCCAGAATTGCTTCAAGTGTTTTAAATCAATTCTCAAACTGTGGCTATTAACCCAGCAGCATAATCATCAACAGGGTGCATAAAAAATGCAAATTCTCAGGCCCATATCAGAACCACTCAATCTGAAACACTGAAGATACAGGCCAGTAATCAGTGTTTTAATGGGCCATCCAATTGTCCAATTTAATTCTCACAATGACCTTATGAAATTAATAATTTCTATATTTTACAAAGGTTAAACAATATCTTAATGGTTTGAGAGAAAGAAAGAGACAACTGTGTGCTGTCTAAAAAGGATACATTTAGATTCCAAGACATAAATAGGCTTAAAGCAAAAAAAGATGGAAAAAAAGATATGCTATGCAATTAATAATCCTAAGAAGGCTGTAGAAGGTATACTAATACCAGACAGAATTCACTTTAAGACAAAAAATATTTCTAGAGATGATGAGTAGTGTTTTAAGATAAAGGAGTAGCATCTGGGTGCGCAGTAGGCTAAGCATCTGACTCTTGGTTTCAATTTGAGAGAGAGAGAGAACACAAGAGGTGGGGTGGAGGGGGAGCAGGAGAAGGAGAAGCACACTCTATTCTGAGCATGGAGCCTGACACGAGGCTCAATCCCAGGACCCCAAGATCATGATCTGGGCTGAAAGCAGATACTTAACCTACTGAGCCCAGGTGCCCCAATAAATAAAATCTTTAAAACAAAAAATGAACACACACATATCACAATTAATGAGGTGTTGCTAAATCATTGTTCAGAGGGAAATGTATCATTGTAATCAAATGTAATCAAATGTATCATTGTAAATGCGTATATTAGAAAGAAAATAGAAAAACAAGATAGACCTAATAAGTAAGGAAGTTGAATTAGTTCTTAAAAATCTTCACGCTAAGAAAAGCCCAGGCCCAAATGACTTCCCTGTTAAGTTCTTTTTCGTTTTTGTTTTTTAAGTATGCTCCCCACCCAATATTATACTTGAACTCACAATCCTGAGATTAAGAATTACATACTTTACCAACTGAGCCAGCAAGGTATCCTATATTCTATCAAACATTTAAAGAATAATACCAACTCTTCACAAATTCTTTCAGAAAACAGAAAAGGAAGTAGCATGGCTTGTTCTATGAAATGAGTATTATCTTCATATTAGAAAAGAGGAAAAGCTGAGCAAGAAAAAGAAAAAACACAAATTACCAAAATCAGAAATTAAAGGGAACATATCACTAATGATTTCATAGAACTTAAAATTATCATAAAAGAGTACTGTGAACAACTCTATCCCTACAAAAAACAAAAACAAAAACCATCTATCCCTAAAAATTGGACAACTAAGATGAAATGGAAAAATTCCTAAAAAAGACAAAAATACTGTAACTAAACTTGACTCAAGAAAAATTTTAAGTCTGAATATACCTTCAACAAATAAACTGAATTAGTTACTTGAAATCATCCCAAAATGTAAAAACTTAAGTCCAGATGACCTCACTGATAAGTTCTATTTAATATTTAAAGAAGAAAAAAAACAAAACAATCCTTTCCAAACTTCTCCAGAAGACAAAGGCATACTTTCTAGAAGGGTACCCTGATAGCAAAGCCAGATAAAGATTTTTTTTTTAAGTACAAACTAATATCCCTCATGAATTTACACACAAAAGCCCTCAACAATATATTGACAAACCAGATTCAGGAACATACAAATGAATAATGCACCATGACCAAGCGGGATTTACACTGGGAATGCAAGGTTGGTTTAACATCCAAATAACTATTAATGTGATATCTTACTAATAGAATAAAGAATAAAGCACATATGATTCTCTTAATATTTGCAGGAAAAGCACTTAACAAAATACAGTCATGATAAAAACAAAATACAAACAAAATTTTAAACCTCTCAAAAAACTAAGAATAAGGGATCCCTGGGTGGCGCAGCGGTTTGGCGCCTGCCTTTGGCCCAGGGCGCGATCCTGGAGACCCGGGATCGAATCCCACGTCGGGCTCCCGGTGCATGGAGCCTGCTTCTCCCTCTGCCTGTGTCTCTGCCTCTCTCTCTCTCTGTGACTATCATAAATAAATAAAAAAAAAATTAAAAAAAAAAAAAAAAAAACTAAGAATAAAAGGGAACTTTCTTAACCTCAAATGCAATTCATGAAACTCATACTTAACACCATATTTAATGATAAAAGACTGAATGCTTTCCTCCTAAGAAGAACGCAAGGAGAGACATCTGGCTGATTGAGTGATTGAACGTCTGCCTTTGGCTCAGGTCTTGATCCCAGGGTCCTGGGTTCAAGTCCTACCATCAGGATCCTCTCAGGGACCCTGCTTCTCCCTCTGCCTATGTATCTTCCTCATTTTCTCTGTCTCTCATAAATAAATAAATAAAATCTTTAACCGGGCAGCCCTGATGGCCCAGTAGTTGAGTGCTGCCTTCAACCCAGGGCATGATCCTGGTGACCCCGGATAGAGTCCCAGGTAGGGCTCCCTCATGGAGCCTGCTTCTCCCTCTGCCTGTGTCTCTGCCTCTCTCTCTCTGTGCCTCTTATGAATAAATAAATAAAATCTTAAAAAAATAAATAAATAAAATAAAACCTTTAACCAAAAAAGAAGAAGAAGAAGAAGGAGGAGGAGGAGAAGGAGGAGGAGAAGAAGAAGAAGAAGAAGAAGAAGAAGAAGAAGAAGAAGAAGAAGAAGAAGAAGAAGAAGAAGGAGGAGGAGAAGAAGAAGAAGGCAAGGATATCCATTCCCAAAATTCTATTTAACATTGTATTGGAGATTCTAATCAGGGTAATCAGGTGCTATCAATTGAATGTGTCCCCAAAATAAATGTTGAAACCTAATCCTCAATGTTCTAATATTTGGAGGTGAGGTGTTTTGAAGTTTAGGTTTTTGGAGATTACTGTTCTTATAAAAGAGACCCAGAAAGTCATTTCACTCTTACTCCATGTGAAGACACAGAGAGAAGATGGCTGTATGTGAAATTAGTCTCACTAGACACCTAATCTGACATCCTTGATCTTGGACTTTATAGCCTCCATAACTGTGAAAAATAATTTGTCGTTTAAGTCATTCAGTTTATGGTATTTTTGTGTTTTGTTGTTGTTTAAAAGAATTTATTTATTTATTTATTTATTTATTTATTTATTTGAGACACAGAGAGAGAGAGAGAGAGAGAGAGAGAGAGAGGCAGAGACATAGGCAAAGGGAGAAGCAGGCTCCCTGCAGGGAGCCCGATGTGGGACTCAATCCCGGGATTTGGGGACCACACCCTGGACCAAAGGTAGGCACTAAAGTGCTGAGCCACCCAGGCATCCCGGTATTTTTGTTATAGCTATCTGAATAGACTAAAACATTACATAAGATAAATAAGTAAATAAACAAACAAAAATAAACAGTATTTATATGAGAAAGTAAGAAGTAAAAAATGTCTATTCACAAGCAACACGATATGATATATAGAAAACTCCAAAGAATCCACCACAGAACTACAAGAGCTAATTAATACTTTCAGCAATGTTGTTGGAGCGACACAATTCTCCACAAATTAATGTGCAGATTCAACATAATCTTGATAAAAATTCCAGTGAGCTTTAATTTATAGGCACTGACAAGCTGATCCTAAAATATACAGAAATGAAAAAGATCCAGAGTAGCAAAAGAAAATTTTGAAAAAGAAAAAAAGCTTATTCCATTTCAAAATTCTCTATAAAGCTACAGTAATCAAAGTAGTGTGGTTGGTATAAAGAGAGACACATAGATCATTTAGATTAAGTTGAGACTCCAAAAATAAAATATTAAATTTATTAATTTATATTCAATTTGTTAAAGACAAATCAATGGGGGAAAGATAATCTTCTCTAAAATTGAATATCCACAAGCAAGACAGTGAATTTAGAACACTATTTCATACAATTCACAAAAATAAACTCAAAATGGATCTTAGCCCTAAACATAAGACTCACTCACTAAATACATAAACTGAAATTCTTATGAAAAATTTTTATGACTTCGGGCTAGGCAAAGTTTTCTTAGATAAAATACCAAAAGCATGATCCATAAAAGAAAAAATTAATAAATGAATATCAAATTTTAAAATGTTGCCATTCAAAAGACTCCACTTAGGAAATTATAAGACAGGGGGCCTAGGTGGCTCAATAGGTTAAGCATCTGACGATTTCAGCTCATGATTCAGGTCATGATCTCAGGGCTATGAAATCGAGTCCTCAGTCAGGCTCCACACTAGCCATGGAGCCTGCTTGAGATTCTTTCTTTCATCTTCCTCTGTCCCTCCTCCCCATTTCTCTCTTTCTCTCAAAAAAAAAAAAAAAAGAAGAAAAGAAAAGAAGAAAAGAAGAGAAAAGAAAAGAAAAGAGAAAAGAAAAGAAAAGAAAAGAAAAGAAGAAAAGAAAAGAAAAGAAAGAAAAGAGAAAGAAAAAAATTGGATTACTTGAAGGTAAATGTTCAGGGACTGACAGAAACAGGAGTCAATGTTTTCCCCTTTAAGGTGAACTGGTTCAAGGTTGAATTACTCAGGAATAAGGCCTTTGTTAAATGGCATATAGACATTTAAAAAGGCATATAGCATTAAATCCTGATGCTCTAAAATGTAGAAATCTTTTGATTTTCATCTCAGTTGGATATCTCCACGATACATGGAAGCAAATTTAGTAAAATGGGTCAGTCAGCCTTTGGATATTCAAGTCATAATCTAGCTCTTTGGGGAAATGAAAACAGCTGTCTTTGTCTAGCAGCTCTCTACTAGAGCTTTGGCTCTAGAAACAATTCAAAGTTCAACTATTCTTTTCCTCAATCCTTAAACCTTTCCTACTCATCTCAGAATGTTTGCAGATATTATAAAAGATCAGAACATTGAAAATGAACTATCTTGCACTTAAGAAAAAGAAAGAAAAATTTAGATGGTGATTACTCTAGACCTCTGATAATAGGCATATCTCCTAAATCTCCCTGGAGAAAGCTTGGGTATTTTCTATGTGTGTTTGTGATGTAAATTTTATACCCCATATTTTTCTATGACTTAAGAGCCATGCAACTATTTTGAAATTTGGCTAATGAAAAAGCTTAAGTCTATTCTCCACAAATACTAGTAAAAAGCTTTAGCAATCTGAGCAGGTGAACTTACCTTATCCCAAATACCAAAACAAAATTTGCATCCAACTGTTTTTTATAAACTAGCAGGGTTTACATTATTGTGTCTGACACATGGCTAAGATTTTAGAACAATAGCAGTAATTTCCCTATATCCACCTGTATGTTTATGTGTTGTAAATACATAATATTTTTCTACTTCCATATGTATTGCCAAAGTTAATTTGCAAAAAAAGTTCTATTTCACTGGCTTAAAATAAGCTTTTATATGAATTAAGTATTTTTAAACTATCAGAAATATAGAAGAAACTAGCTCAAATGTTTTTCAAGTTCACGTGATCTGAGGTAAACTTTGCTAACTAAAGTTACTTTGGGACACCTGGGTGGCTCAGCAGTTTGGCGTCTCTGCCTTTGGCTCAGGGTATGATCCCAGGTCTGGGGATCGAGTCCCATATGAGGCTCCCCACAAGGAGCCTATGTCTCTGCTTCTCTCTGTGTGTCTCTCACGAATAAACAAAAAAATCTTGTTTTAAAAAGTTACTTTAATTTTTTCAGTATAATTGAAATAAGTATGTCTTCAGAGTTACAGCATTAAATATAATGTAGTCATGCAACTTTTATTCTACCTTGGTTTATCAGTCAAATAAATTTATGTTATCTTTGTTACAAATTTGTCAGCAAAAAGAAATAGCATGGGATGAAAATGACTTTGTCTAAAGTCTCATGAAGTTTTTGTGAATAGCTTACACATAATTGTTAGGAGCAAGTAATTTACATAGATATAAGATTTAGCCTAAAGTGGGATAAGAATTTTTAGGTTAACTTCTCAGCATAACTATGTTTTATGGTATGTCTACTTAAAAATAGTTTCCCCAATCTTTTTGGTAACTTGAAATCTTAAAAGTATTTGCTAACTAAAATTAAATCATTGAATTTTATCAAATATCTAGATCATTTCCACATAAGATAAATTATTGAACATTACTGAACATAGGTTCTACTTTTTACTTCCTATTACAGAGGAACTAAAGATAAATTTGGGGTCTATAGTCAACATATCTTGTGCCACACTGAAAAAGTATATGCTTCTAATATAAAGAATGCTAGTGTGACAATTCAGAATTGCTTACTTCTTAGTGTTCATTAGAAATTAAAATTTCTAAAGGTTAAAAACTGGGATGCCTGGATGGCTAGCAGTTTGGTGCCTGCCTTCGGCCCAGGGTGTGATCCTGGAGACCCGGGATGGAGTCCCGCCTCGGGCTCCCTGCATGGAGCCTGCTTCTCCCTCTGCCTGTGTCTCTGCCTCTCTTTCTGTGTGTGTATCTCTCATGAATAAATAAAATCTTTAAAAAAAAAGAATAATAATTTATAGCTTTATTCATATCCATGTCAATGCAAATGTCAAAATTTCATTCCTATTGATGGCTGACTAATATTCCATTATTTATGTATACCACCTAGTCTTTATCCATTCATCAGTTGATGGACACTTGGGCTCTTTCCATAGTTTAACTATTGTAGATAATGTTGCTATAAACATTGGGGGGCATGTACCCCTTTGAATTAGTATTTTTGTATCCTTTGAGTAAATACCTAGTAGTGTAATTGCTGGATCATAGGGCAGTTGTAATTTAACTTTTTGAGGAATCTCCATATTGTCTTCCAGAGTGGCTGCACCAGTTTGCATTCCCACCAAAACTGCAAGAGGTTTCCCCTTACTCCATATCCTCTCCAACACCTGTTGTTTCTTGTGATATTAATTTTAGCCATTCTCACATATGTGTGGTATCTCATCATGGTTTTGATTTGTATTTCCCCGATGATGAGTGAAATTGAGCATCTTTTTTTTTAAGATCTTATATTTTAGAGGAAGATACAGAGCACAAGCAGAGGGAGGTACAGAGGGAGAAGGAGAGAGAGAGTCCCAAGCAGACTCCATGTTTAGTGTGGAGCCACAACAAGGCTCTATCTCAGGACCCTGAGATCATGACCTGAGCCAAAATCAAGAGTCAAACATTTACCCAACTGAGCCATCCATGTGCCCCTGAGCATCCTTCTGTTAACCATCTGAATGTCTTCTTTGGAAAATGTCTATTCATGTCTTCTCCCCATTTCTTAGTTGGATTTTTTGTTTTTGGGTGTTGAGTTTGGTAATTCTTTACAGATTTTGGATGCTAACCCTTTATTAGATATGTCATTTGTAAATATCTTCTCCCATTTTGTGGGCTGCCTTTTAGTTTTGTTGTTTCCTTCACTGTGCAGAAGCTTTTTATCTTGAAGTCTCAGTAATTAATTTTTGCTTTTGTTTCTCTTGCATCCAGCAATGTGCCTAGTAAGTCGTTGCTGCAATCGAGGTCAAAGAAGTTGTTGCCTATATTCTCCTCGAGGATTTTGATGGTTTCCTGTCTTACATTTAGGTTTTTCAATCTTTGAACCTATTTTTGTGTATGGTTTAAGAAAGTGATCCAGTCATTCTTCTGCATGTTACTGTCCAGTTTTTCAACACCATTTGTTGAAGAGACTATCTCTTTTCAACTGGATTCTTTTCTGCTTTGTCAAAGATTAGTTGACCATATAGTTATGGGTCCATTTTGATTCTCTATTCTGTTCCATTGATCTGTTTTTGTGCCAGTACCACACTGTCTTATAGCTTCATAGTATAGCTTGAAGTCTGGAATCATGATGTCTCCTACTTTGCTTTGCTTTTTCAGGACTGCTTTGGCTATTTGGGATCTTTGTGGTTTCATACAAATTTTAGGATTGTTTGTTCTAGCCCTGTGAAAAATGGTGTTGGTATTTTGATAGGGATTGAGTTAAAGGTATAGATTCCTTTGGGAAGTAGGCACATTTTTAAAATGTTTATTCTTCCAAATTTTGAGCATGGAATGTTTGTCCATTTCTTTGGATGCTCGTCAATTTCTTTCATAAGTGTTCTATAGTTTTCAGAGTATAGATCTTTTACCTCTTGGTTAGGCTTATTCCTATGTGTCTTATGGTCTTTGGTGTAATTGTAAATGGGATAGATTTCTGTACACTGATATTTTTATTTTTAGATTTGATTTATTTATTCATGAGACACACAGAGAGAGGAACAGAGACATAGGCAGAGAGAGAAGTAGGCTCCCTACAGGGAGCCCAATGCAGAACTCCATCCCCAAACCAGGATCATGCCCTTAGGCAAAGGCAGACACTCAACCACTGAGCCACCCAGCCGCCCCCTGTACATTGATTTTATATGCTGCAACTTTGCTGATTTCATGTATTAGCTCTAGCAATTTTTTTGTGGAGTCTTTTGAATTTTCTACACAGAGTATCATGTTGTCTGCAAATAGTGAAAGTTTGACTTCTTCCTTGCCGATTTGGATGCCTTTTATTTCTTTTTGTTGTCTGATTGCTAAATAGTAATGGTGAGAATGGACATCCCTATCTTGTTTCTGACCACAGAGGAAAAGCTCTTGGTTTTTCCCCATTGAGGATGATACCAGCAGAACAAATTTTAAAAAGCCTATATATGGGGGACGCCTGGGTGGAAAGTAATGCATGTCACAGTGTGATAAGAACAAATGTTGGGGTACCTGGATTGTAATGTCAGTTAAGCATCTGATTCTTGGTTTCAGCTCAGGTTGTGATTTCAGGGTCGAGATCTAAGGGTCATGAGATTGAGTCCCACATCAGAGTCAGTGCCAAGTCTGCTGAAAAGTCTCTTCCCCTCTCCCTCTTCTTCTCTCTGCCCCTCAAATAAATCTTAAAAAAAAAAAAAAGTAGATGTTTAATAATTAGCTATTTGCCCTACCATACAGATGGGTCACTCAAATAAAATTTATCTGTTAATAACTCTTATTCTGGGAAAGACCCCAAACTTAAATTCTTCTGTGTGGTTAAGGTATTGCCGGGTAACTATGGAGACCCTGGGCCCTGAAGCCTCAACCCAGCCCATACCCAAATATGTTGCTGAAGTTTCTTGGTCTCATCATGAGAAAGGATTCAAGAAAAGACATAGCATAGTGGAAGAGCTATACATGTGGGAAAGTTTCTTTCTTTTTTTAAGATTTTATTTATTTATTCATGAGAGACACACAGAGAGAGGCAAAGACATAGGCAGAGGGAGAAGAGGCTCCCCGCAGGGATTTCAATGTGGGACCCGATCCCAGGACCTTGGAATCATGACCTGAGCCAAAGGCAGATGCTCAACCACTGAGTCACACAGGTGCCCCTGTGGGTAAGTTTTTTTAAGGTAAAAGTACACTCTGGAGATGTGAGGGTGGGTGAGCTAAAAGGGGAGGGGGGTGGGTGGAGGGGGGGGGAGAGAGAGAGAGAGAGAGAGAGAGAGAGAGAGAGAGAGAGAATGCATGCCATAACCTGCACACCCTGGGGTTTAGGTTTCTATCCTTTATTGACACTTGTTAACTAGGGGGGGAATATTCATTATTTGGTGGGGCAGGGCTTCATGCCCTTTCTTCCTTATTTGGTCAGGGATTTCCTGCCATGGCACCATCATGGACCTGTCTGGTTTGATCTCATTTCTGGTGGAGTACTGCCAAGAGAGGCCTCTGACTTTCCTGATAGCTGACATGACTTCCTCTTTGCTGGCTTCAGGTATCCTGTTAAAACCTAACTTATTGCCTGCTTTAACAAAGGGAGGGACAAAAGTATCTTTTTAGCCTGTAGGATCTCAAGTGACTTTAGCTCAAAATAATCCACATGCCAAAGTGGCATATTTAGGAGAGGGGAGGGTTATCCTGAACCCCTTCATATCAGCAGAGAATTTCAAACTGCAAAAAGTACATTGAGCTCAATATATAGGAATACTGACTGGCTGCCTTCATGACTTAGATTGGGTTTATAATTTGCTCCAACCACTAATCTTTGTTTTTCTTTCATTTCTATAGAAATACCTCTTATTAAATATATCTCATTTCTAGCACAGCATGGGCCTAACTTTGGGAGCCCATTCCCACCATCACTGTCTCCTAAAATGAGACACAACTGTTTAACTGAGCGACCTATTATCAGGATTAAGACTCGTTAAGTGAGATATGGAGCAATTTATCAATTTTGCTTCTGGATTATGAAACTACAGTTTCAAAGGTGGGGCAGAAGGAGAGCAAAATATACCACCCCAAAATACGCCTGTAAATCTTTTTATTTTAAAGATTGTATTTATTTATTTGAGGGCAGCCCAGGTGGCTCAGCAGTTTGGCGCCGCCTTCAGCCCAGGGCATGATCTTGGAGACATGGGATCAAGTCCCGGGTTGGGCTACCTGCATGGAGCTTGCTTCTCCCTCTGCCTGTGTCTCTGCCTCTCTCTATGTCTCTCTCCTCTCTGTGTATTCTCATGAATAAATACATAAAATCTAAAAAAATAAAGATTGTATTTATTTATTTGAGAGAGACAGCATGAGAGGGGAGGCAGGGAGAAGCAGGCTCCATGTGGGGTTTGATCCCAAGACCCTGAGATCATGACCTTTGCTGAAGGCAGATGCTTAACTGACTGGGTCACCCAGGCACCCCAAGGCATATATATTTTTTAAAGACGTATTTATTTATTTGAGAGAGAGAAATTGAAAGAGAGAGGGGAAGGGACAGAGGTAGAGAATATCCAAGCAGACTCCAGCTGAGCATGGAGCCTGACTCGGAGCTCAATTCCATAAATCATGTGATCAGGACCTGAGCCAAAACCAAGAATCAGATTGAACCCATTGAACCACCCAGGTGCCCCAAGCCATTTTACTTTAGCTGGTTATTTTTAAGAAACAGAAGACACAAGTGAAACTCTGAAACCTGAGAAGTTACCCTCTTAAAAGAAACAGTTACATTTATAAGGCAAATCTCCGTTTGTAAGGGTTCCCCACCCCGCCAACCAGGAAGAGCAGAATGACTCTAAATCTCCAGAAATTCTTATCAATGCTGAAGGCAATGACTTAAATCTGCATAACAACCTTACCCTTGTTTACTGTGGTTTTCCTGACAGCCTCCCATTACTGGCCTTTCCCCTCACCCCCGATCTTTTGTCTTTAATTGGAGATGTTATTTAGGGTGGTGGCTTGGACCACTGGAGGACTTACTCAGTTTTCCTGGGTATCTGTCTTATATACAGGAGGTAAACTTTTTTTTTTTTTAATTTTTCTTGTTTATTTGTCACTTATTACAGGGGATGTCTCAGCCAAAAATCTAGAAGGGTAAAAAGAAAATTATTTTTCCTCTTCTACAACTTCTAGGAATGCAACTCTCCTCCTTGGCCTAGTCATAATCACAATATCTCCAAATCTTGATTACAGTTAGAGAACAAAGCAGAACAAGCAATGTAATGGAGATTATCTCCAGGGACTGATGTTTCAGACTTAATTCCCAAAAAGTTCAGCCTGGAGATCAGAACAAATATCAAGTCATCATCCTTTTCCAGAGAAAATAAGCTGACTTGCAGAAAATTAGAGGCAAAGGAAGATCTAGAACTAAAGTGTCTTGTTTTATTTTCCTCATCTTGGGTATCCCCCTTCTAGCCCTCTATACATAGGATGTAACTTGCCACAGTGTCTGAACACCTTGACACACAGTGCTATCACACCTGTTCTCCTCCAAAGAAACAGGGAGGTGGGACTCAATCCCCAGCTCAGGGACCAGCTCACAAAGTAGTGACATAGTTCTCTCATCCACATATCTCCTTTACGAGGAATTAATTCCCTAAGAAAGCAAACTTTTCGGATTTGGAAGTACCTACAAAGTAAAATATTTTAGCAAATATCGCTAAACAGTATAACAATTGGCTTATGAGGCTTTTTTCCCCCACGTTTCCTTGCCAAAATACCTTTAAAATTGTGATTAGTCCATGATTTTTTTATTATTTATTTATTTATTTATTTAGTCCATGATTATTTCTGGGTTATTATCCTTAATTTGCTAACAACTTTACCAACAAAACGGTATAGAAAGAAGTTTGGAGTTTAAAACAATACATTTTTAAAAATGATTTGTTGGGACGCCTGGGTGGCTCAGCGGTTGAGCATCTGCCTTCAGCTCAGGGCATAATCCCGGAGTCCCACATAGGGGTCCCCACAGGGAGCCTGCTTCTCTCTCTGCCTGTGTCTCTGCCTCTCTCTGTGTGTCTCTTATGAATAAATAAATAAAATCTTTTTTAAAAAAATAAATAAATAAAAGTGATTTGTTTTCCTTTATTCAACAAAGTATCAGATCATATCAGCAGCCCACTCATCCTGATTTCTACTTTCCACATTTTCACTTCTCAGAGCCAGAACCTCACAGGCTGTGAGTGAGTCACTTTACCCAACACCTGCATACAACAAGAGCACCCCAATACTAATTCCATGAAGATTTTTATCTAGCTCATTTTTCTACACCTCTAATGATCCTGACTTAATAACAAAATATGGCAATATATCAGAAAAACAGTTCCTTTACAAAAAAGTGGCGGGGGGGTGGATTTTCCTATGTCTCACAAAGCAGAGCAAAGCAAATTTCTAATCCAATACTCATGACACTCATTCCAGATGGCCTTCCTTGAAAGTTTTCAAATGCTCTATGCATAAAATTCATTTCTGTGCCCCCTTCCTACATCTTTTGCCTAATTTCTAGTCATCCTTGTGGTCTTAGTTCTAAAGTTATTTTAAAGTCATTTAGCCATCTATTTATTTAAAAAAAAAAAAAAAGGAACCAAGTGCATGTTAGAGACAAGTTGCTATGCGGAGTTCTGAGGAATAAATGGTGGCGGGATGGGGTAGGGGTAGAACAGAGGAGCAGCATTCCGAATGAGGAAAGAGCTGAAAAGCTTGGGAGGACCTGAAAAAAAAACCAAAAACAAAAACAAAACATTATGTTTAGTGTAAAGTGAACAAAATGGAGAAAGGCTTTAAGATGAAAGTATAAAGATAGACCAGGCCTAGTAGGCCCTTTTGAGAGTATTAGTTTTTATCCAAAGGGTAATGGAAAGCCTCTACTCAGTTTCAAACAGGTATATAACAAAATCTAATTTACCGTTTGAAAAGATCTCAGTATTGCGTGGATTTGGGATTGGGCTAATTAAATTAAGAGTGTTAACCTCCAGGTTATTTATTTATTTTTAAGATTTTATTTATTCATGAGAGACACAGAGGGAGAGGCAGAGATATGGATAGAGGAAGAATCGGGCTCCTCACTGGGAGCCCAATGTGGGTGAGACTGGATCTCTGGATCTGGGATCATGCCCTCAGCCAAAAGCAGACTCTCAACCACTTAGCCACCCAGGCATCTCTAACCCCCAGGTTATTTAAATGGGTAATTTCTTTGTGAGTAAAGCAGATGAAAAAGGAATTAGTTGTTCCAATTTCTGGTCCCCTCTAATATCTCACCCTAGGTGGAAAGAAGTAATTTCTGGACCACTTCCCTTAGGATGGATAGGACCTGTGATACCCGAACCTTACACTTTCTAGAGGAGTTCTTTCCAACTGTCTCTTGGCTCAAGTGAAAGGAAGACCCTGAGGGCATCCCCTACTGGGAACTGGAACTACTATAAGGACTGCCCTGAGCCAACAAGCCCCTCCCAGCCCCCACCCCTGTGACAATGATTTACTTGACATTTACTGCCTACCCGCACTACCCACTGATCTTTTCCCCACTTTTTCTCTACAGAAACTTGGAATAACTTCCGGCACTTTGGAGATAGCCTCTTAGATGCTAGTCCACTATTTTCTCAGTGTTGGCCTCACTGAAATAAATTCCTTTCTTATTTTACCGCTGCTCCTTTCTCTGCCTTTAGATTTTGTTAGTGGGGAGTAGCCAAACCTGATCTATGTGGACCTCTTGGCGCCTGGGAGCTCTTGCACCTGGCGCTCCAGCTAAATGGCTATGATGCTAACAATGTTTTGTTTATTGACTAATTGATTTTTATCACAGATCATGGTTTGGCTGCTATAGGGCCCCACTTTTGGCCGTATACTCAAGAGAGCTGAAGAGTGTCAATATACTAGCAGGATGCAGACCACAACAACATACCGGGACACTGTCTTCCAATAGGAGTTCTTCTGATTTCTGTTGTCAAAAACAAGGATTTGCTCCTCGATGATGATCTCATCCCAGAGTGGAAGATCATTTCTCATTCATTAAAATGTTTCTATGTATCTGGGGGTGCCTGGCTGGCTCGCCTGGTAGAGCATGTGACTCTTAACTCAGGATCCTAAATTCAAGCCCCATATTAGGTGTGGAGCAAATGGCTACTGTTGAGAAGTCCTACAAAACCATACACGTATTCTTTTTGTTTCTTTTTTTTTTTTTTTTTTAAGTGTTTCTGGGCACCTGGGAGGCTCAGTGGATGAGCATCTGCCTTTGGCCCAGATGGTGATCCTGGGGTCCTGGGATCCAGTCCCACATCGGGCTCTCGGCATGGAGCCTGGTTCACCCTCCTCCTGTGTCTCTGCCTCTCTCTCTCTCTCTCTCTCTCTCTCTGTGAGTGTGTGTGTGTGTGTCTATCATAAATAAATAAATAAATAAATCTTAAAAAAAAAAAAAAAAGTGTTTCTATGTTTCCAAGAATAGCAACATCAAAGAGCCACATCAGAAACTGGCATGTTAGGGGGACCAGTGATTGCTAATCAATACAAAGATAAATCTGAGAATAAAAAGGTGAAGTGTTTTTAATCTTCCATCTTTACAAGTCCCACAGGAGACTTCTTAAAGTTCTATTTTTTATTGTCTCACTTTAGAAGATGAAAATGGAAGGGAAAACAAATATCATGTTTATATGTTGTTATAAGAAAGCACAGTTAGAAATGAAGATTTAGAATGTCTGCTTCACATGGAGAACTGTCATGATTGAAAGTGCTTCAAAATAATTCAAATTGCTGAAACTGAATGCTGTGTCCATGGGCACTCATTTAACAATTTTCTATTTTGTTTTTTAATAAAAAGCTTAAACATTTTACAAGGATTGAGGAAGTAGATATTCACATGTTATTAATGAGAGCATAAATTGGCAAAACCTTTCAAAAATTAATGTGGAGTGCCAGGGTGGCTTAGTTAAGTGTCCATCTTTTGATCTCAGCTGAGGTCTTAATCTCAGGGTTGTGAGTTCAAGCCCTGCATTGGGCACCACACTGGGCATCACGGCTACTTAAAAAAAAATTAATGTGGAAGTATCAGTTAAAATTTAAACTCTTCTGCACAACAAAGGAAACCATTAACAAAATGGAAAGGCAACCTACCAAATGGGAGAAAATATTTGTAAATCATATATCTGATAAGAGGTTAATATCCAAAATATATGAAGAACTCATACGATTCAATAGCAACAAAACAAACAATCCAATTAAAAAATGGGCAGAGTATCTGAATAGACATTTCTCCAAAGAAGACATACAGATGGCTAATAGATATGGAAAAATTTCTCAACATCACTAAGCATTATAGAAATCCAAATCCAAACTCCAATGAGATATCACCTCACATCTATTAGAATGACTATTATTAAAAAGACAAGAAATAAGTGTTGGTTAGGATGTGCAGGAAAGGGAAACCTCATACAAATTGGTACAGCCAATTTACATTCCTCAAAAAAATCAAAAACAGAACTACCATATGACCCAGAAATTCTCTTCTGGATATTTATCCAAAGAGTGGGATTATAGGTAATTTTTCTTTCTTCTCCTGAAATCACACACTTAGTGGCAAAGTTGAGCAATAAACCCCAGCAGTCTGGCTCCACAGAGAAGTCCTGCTTTTAACTACTCCCTTCAGCTAGAGTGGTATACAAAATATAAATTAATAATATTAGAATTTATTTTATTTAGTTCTTACCTATCACACCCAAAGTGACTATACATTCCTTATTCCAAATAGCTCTAACCATCCTCAATTAGAGGGCCTTTGTTTCACAAAGACTTTACCCAAATATTTTAGGTCCGAGTTATTCCATCAGAGACCCATTTACAGGGAATAAAGAACAAAGGCCTACAGAACTTTAGAATAAATCTTTGTTATTTGTAGTGTCCTTAAAATTACAATTTAGTTTGGCATGTAATTAAGCCAATTATCTTGAAAATGCTACTGAAATTTTCAGTAAGCAACTACCCCTCTGGCCCCTTTTGCCTGGCTCCCAGACATTGTTATAGCTTCTGTTTTGAAGCACAATAGCTTCTTTGTTGCAGAGCCACAGGTAAAAAAAAAAAAAAACAAAAAACACACCCGCTGGTGCTCAAAGGTGACAGGATCCCTTCATCATTAATCCCAGAATGACCCCACCCCACCCTCCAGAAGTTCTCAGACTGTAAAGGTTCTCAAGTACATGCCTGTTAAAACTAAGTCCTTTTAGCCCTGTTCTTGTCTCTCTCTTCCTACCTTCTCTGCAATTTCTTCTTCCTTAAGGCATTTTATTTAAGTGGAAACACTAAGTTACATAAAGGAGGCAAAGAACATTTTCTTGCCTATCCAACTATCGGAATCCTCTTGAAATGAGTTGAGGTAGGATTAGTGAAAAGAGAAAAGCTTTTGCCAAAGAAAGCAAAAAAAAGAAAAAAAGTTTGTAGTGCCCAGAATTAATTAGATGGGCAGTTACATTACTAATTTTTTCCCGTATCTCCAGCAGCTTTTAGAAGACTGATTTACCAGGCATATTTTCTTGCCAAGATTCTTTTATGGAAAACTTTTCTTTACATGAAAGCATTTAAAGCATATGTAAGATTAAGGAGGTTCCTTTTTTTTTTTTTTTTTTTTCAAAACATGTTTTAAAATTACCTGAGTCTTTTCCATTCCTTTTAACAATGTATTAGTCCAGGAGCTTGCCATGCATACTACAAACCTGAATGTGAAAATATTTTTGTTCTTGGAACTTTACATAAAACCCCATAATAGAGCTGATGAATTATTTAGGATTCATATTGGTCTTGTGATTTTGAGAACTAACTCTGCAGAAATATATAAGTCCCATGCACATCTGCATGTAGATGAAAATGGTAGTTATCTTAAAATTTTTCCCTAAAAAAAAGTCCTGAGTTAGCACATACAGAGATACTATAATGTCCAGTAATACTTACAGGATGCTTTCATCTATTCAAATTTTTGAGGATTTTTCCTCCAGAATGAAATGAATGAACAAACTTTTTCTGATCTTCATATTAAATAACTGAGAAACTGCCTGCCATAGTGGCCACTCTCCATAAGGACCAAAATGAGACAACAATTTGAGTGCAAAAAAATACCCCATTAATCCCAACTTGCTCCAGGACATGCTCAGTCACAGAAAACCCTCCAGTCTTAACAAACAGCCCATCTTTCCTCTTTTGAAATGACCCCAAACTGCTTGCTTCCTCACAGCCAATCAATAACTGCCAAATGTACCTGACAAGCAATTAGTAAGTTTCCTCCTCTTCTAAAATTCTCATGTAGCCAATCAGACTCTGTCTCAGAATTCTCTTTTCACATGATAAACTTGGGCCTTTCGAACACCATTGAAAATCTGCTGAAATTAAAGTGATAGCAAAGGCTTCCCTTGCTGCAAAGTTATGAATAAATAACCTTTGTTAATTTTGTCTCATGCTAGTTTTGTTTTCAGCATAATTGTGTATTAGATTTTTTTTTTTTAAGGAAATTGTTCTTTTTTTTTTTTTTAACTTTTATTTATTTATGATAGTCACAGAGAGAGAGAGAGAGGCAGAGACACAGGCAGAGGGAGAAGCAGGCTCCATGCACCGGGAGCCCAATGTGGGATTCGATCCCGGGTCTCCAGGATCGCGCCCTGGGCCAAAGGCAGGCGCCAAACCGCTGCGCCACCCAGGGATCCCTGTGTATTAGATATTATGTTAAACTATCTCCTAAATACCTCCGAATCTTTTTTTCCCCATCCCCATTGTTCGTTACTCACCATGTCTCACCTAGGTGAGAAATAGTCCAGGAGATAATCTCTTTGCTTCCATGTCTTCACATTCATCCTTCTCCCACTACAAAGTAGTCTCAGTAGAAGGCAAATCTGTTAACACCTCACCCTTCCCCTATTTTAGTGGCAGTCAAAGAGCAGCTAACTATGGTAATAAATCCAAATGCTTTCCATGAAGGGAACTTAAAGCAGTAGTCATAGAAGTAGTAGAATATTAAAGTTAAAATAAATTGACATATATTAATTTGTAATATTTCTATTAACCTCAACAGATACTCTGAAAGACAGAGAGGTCCTGTTATCCCTTGCAGAGAAATCGGAGGTTTAAGGAAGCTAAGAGTCATATCCTAAATGGGGTTTATATTTATAAAAAAATACCTTATACCGGGCGGTTAATAAAAAGCAGGAATTTATTTCTCACAGTTCTGGAGGACGCAAGTTCAAGATGGGGGTGCCAACACCATCAGGTGAGGGCTCTTTTCTAGACTGTAGACTTCTCGTTGTATCCTCACATTGTGGAAAGGGCCAGGTTGCTGCAGGATTTTTGTTTTGTTTTGTTTTAATTTTTTAGAAAAAATTTACTTATTTATTTGACAGAGGGAGAGAGCACACAAGCAGGGGGAGATGAAGAGGCAGAGTGAGAAGCAGGCTCTCTGCTGATCAGGGAGTCGGATGTGGGGCTCCATCCCAGAACCCTGGGAAAATGACCTAAGCCAACGGCAGACACTGAACTGACTGAGCCATCTATGCACCGTTTTTTTTTTTTTTTAAGATTTTTTTTTTGTTTATTTGAGAGAGAGAGAGATAAAGAAAGATAAAGAAAGATCAAGTAGGGGAGGGAGAAGGAGAAGCAAGCTCTACACTGAACAGAGAGCCCAATGTGGGGCTCCATCCCAGGACCCTGGTGATCATGACCTGAGCCAAAAGCAGATGCTTAACCAACTGAACTACCCAGGAGCCCCTAGGATTTCTTTAATAGAAGCATGAATCTCATTTGTAAGCACTCCTCCTGGTGATCTAACCATCCTCCTCTCACCCACTGATAACCACCACCTTTGGTGGTCAGGATTTCAACACATGAAGTTGTGGGGAACACAAACATTCAGACCACAGCATTCAGTAACTGTATCCAATGGTGTTTAAGTAGTAAGTAGCAGCACTAGAATCTGATGTATTTGTCAAATTCAAATGTCTATGCTTTCCACTAAATGCCCTACCCCAGAGCCAAATTAAACTACTGCTATTCTTTCAGCATGTTATGCTGGTTCAGATGTCCTTGCCTCTGTATGTGCTCAGGCCTCTCTCACCTTTCTGTGAGGCCTTCTCTCACCTTTACTCTCTCCAGATGATTATTCCCTTTTTTTCAATTACTGCTTTGTCTGAATCATACTTCTTTTAGAGCCCTTTATCACACTTTAATATAATTATTTCCTTATATTGGTATTTCACTAGCCTATAAACTCTTTGAGGACAACAAAAAAAAATCCATTCCATTTTCTGGTAAAAATTTGCTACTATGACATACCAATGATAGAAATTTTCAGAGAAGGGAAAGAAACAATTTCTTATGGCCCATTAGGGCTCTTTGGTGAAAGAAAAAAATGGAAATAGGAATTAGTAATTACCTTACAGGGTCATTCTGAAGACTAAATCAGTGATTCTAAAACATAATGGTATATTGGACTCTCCTTAAGAGATTAGGATAATGTAAATATCCAGATCTGATACCACATCTTCTGATTCATAATCTGTAAAAAGGGAGCTCATGAATCTGCATGTATGATCTCCTTGAGATCTACACTGAACAACTAAATCTGGCAATCACAGAGTTTAATGTTATAAACTTTATAAACCTTAAGCACAATGGGTAGCCTATGAAAATGCTCAATAAATGTTAGGATTTAAGTGATAACACCTTACAAATGTTATGCCACTTTATAATTTATAAAGTACCCACCCAAGGATTATCCCATTTACTCTTCAGAACAATACAAGGATCAACATTTAATCTCTATTCCCCCAAATTATTCAGTAGATGATGATCACTTAAATGCTGTGTCCTTCAAATGAAATGAAATAGAGAGATGGAAACCTCTTAAAAATAAGGTCTTCTTTAGCCTGAAAAATATTCACCTGCTCTTTCAGTGGCATGTTGTCTATGATGACTTTCAACTTTGGGTAACTGGATCTCTGTCTTCTTTAAATGGTATTTAGGTGCACTGACATTAGGAGGATTAAAAATAGGGGGGATGCTGGTTAGGCAGCCAACACTTCTGTTACCAAGTTCTAACCAGTGTTTTCCAGCATAGGCAACAGTGGTGATGCAATATTGCATCCCTGATGATCTAACAAATTAAATATGCAATTTAATATGAAATATTTGTGTTAGATTCATTAATTTAATCTGAACTGTATAAGTGAATTATTAGACTTGTGATTTTAACTTGAAAAATTTTAAATACTTTAATTTGCTTATAAACATTATTTTAAGTTTTAAGAGAAAATCAAGGGGTGCCTGGGTAGCTCAGTTAGTTAAGCATCTGCCTTAGGTCATGATTTCAAGGTCCTGGGATCTATCCCTGCATCAGGCTCCTTGCTCAGCTGGGAGCCTGCTTTTTCTTCTCTCTCTCTCTCTCTCTCTCTCTCTCTCTCTGTTAAGTAAATAAATAAAAATCTTTAAAATAAAAAAAGAGAAAATAAAATAGTAAGCCCCGACATTTAAACCTATCACATTTGTAAGTAGCATTCATATACTTAGAAAGATTTGTTGGGTTTGTAAATCCTCTTTGGTTGGTGTTTGAAGTTCTTGAGAAAATAAAAATGTGAAATTTGTGATTATATTTGGAGTTTATGACTTTAGTATATTAGTATATTGAATGTTATTTTAAATGTAGTATGGGTATTCTGCCTCCAGACATTAAAATTTCAATTGACTACCTTCCAGCACAAGGGTGGGAATATATCAGGGAGGAAAAAAAAGAGAAAGTGGCTGAGCATTGGTTTTGGAAATGTATCTATCTAATTTACTGTTTCTAAAGAATGGTGTTTCTTGAAAGTTTTTGATCAAGGGGTGCCTAGGTGGCTCAGTCAGTTGAGCATCCCACTCTTGGTTTTGGCTCAGGTCATGATCTTGGGATCATGGGATGGAGTCCATTGAGGAGCTCCCTGCTCACAGGGAGTCTGCTGGAGATTCTTTCCCTCTGCCTCCCTCTCCCCTCTCTCTCTCTCTCTCTCTCTCTCTCTGTCTGTCTGTCAAATAGATAAATAAATATTTTGTTAACATTTCTAATTCTAGTAACATAGGGGGAATGCCTAAAATTTCTCTGATTTCTATTAATATACAAATTTAGTCAAAGTTTATAGTTAAATGAACAGGAATTATATTCACAAATTTATTTTATTGTACTCTTTTTTTCTTTAAAGATTTTATTTTTAAGTAATCTCTAGACCCAACACAGGGCTCAAACTTACAACTCCAAGAGCAAGAATCACATACTATACTGACTGAGCCAACCAGGTGCCCCTTAATAGTATTCCTGATCACCTAATATATAGTCTTAAAAAATAAATCAAGGAAGAAAAGAGAGGAAGGCGAAGGGAAGGGAAGAAAAAGAAAAAGAAAAATGCAAAATTTCTGTCTTCCAAAGGCATTCAAATTGTTACCTTTTTACACTTCCCAGTTTGGGAAATATTCATTCACCAAATATTTTACAGGTGCTCAAGTGCCAAGTCCTGTGTTAGATGCTAAAGATACAGCCCAGGATAGTACAAGCGGTACAAGTACAGTCTATATCCATGCCAAATTTAAATAGGACTCAAGTTAGAGGGACACCTGGGTGGCTCAGCAGTTGAGCGTCTGCCTTCGGCTCAGGGTTTGATCCTGGAGTCCCAGGATCGAGTCCCACATTGGTCTCCCTGCATGGAGCCTGCTTCTGTCTCTGCCCCTCTCTGTGTGTGTGTCTCTCATGAATAAATAAATAAAATCTTAAAAAAAAGGAAAGAACTCAAGTTAGAATAGACTAACAAAGTACAAAAGACAAGTAGATATTTACTTTTCTAATTAATTTAAAAGATCTAAGTATGTTTTAATTATACACTTTACCAAACTATGTCCTAATAGATATACTGAATTTAAAGAGTAGATGTGGAAAAAATAATTTTCTATGACAGTAAATGCCTTGTAGGTGGATATTTAAAATAAACATTTCCATATATTGATTCTAGAGACTAGTTCATACTACTTATCGTTATTGAACTAGGGGCAAATATAACAGAACAAAACAGACTAATTTTCCTGTTAAAGGAATGGGTTTTTAAATGGTCACAATTACTTTATGGTGTTTTAAGAATTGCTTTATAAGTTTGGACAAATCAAAGGATAAAAATTTTTCTAATCCCTAGAAATAAAATCTGAGATTATTTTTAGCCTATTAAATGCAATTTTGAAAATTCTTTCTACACAGATTATTACAGTTAGCAGATAGAGACAGAAATATTTGAAATTCAGGAGTCATCTTGACTGATTCCTTTTTTCTGCCTCAACCTCTCAACAATATTGCACCTCTCCCTATTCTTTAGACACCATTTCACTTATTGAACTTGTGCTGATTCATTTTGAAATCATGGTTTGTCTTTTCTCATGTTGTACTCTACATTTTCTTTCATTTTCTGTTGAATCAATAGAAATGATTTTCCCATAAACTCAGCCCCTAGCCTTTGATCAAGAATGGACACATTAAATTTTTTTGCTTACCTTTTAGAGGTCTCTCAAATAATCCTATTTTTTCATTCAAAGTTAAAGATCCAGTTTGGTTTCTGTAGAGCTGAAATGCTTCCTGGCACCTCCTCACTGACTCTACAATCTCCAGGCTGCACCCCGCTTTTCAAATCATTCCTTAATCTTGTTTGAGAAGACAGTGGCAGTAGTTACTATCAGCAAAGATTTGGTGCCTTATAGATTTCAGTATTTCATATCCCACCTCTGGGACACTTGCATGAGGAACACCAAACTGACCCTATTTCTGTGTTTTCTACTGCTTGATGAGCTATTATTACTCTTTAATTTCTTTCTTTGTTCTTGGAGGATGTCTAAAAGAGCTTGGATAGAGTTATTTACCTTGCAAGAATCAGATATTAAGCAATGCCATTCCACAGAAACTCAGACTCAGCACCTGCATCTGTCTCTGATTCACATCTGTTGGCTACTATCTAGTTTAAAAACATACAAGATTTTGGTTTTTTTTTTTTCTATTCATGGCCACATGATCAGAAATCCAAATAAAAGCAAGCAGCATGAATTATCTTACTGATAACAGTGATGAGACAGATAAGAAGGTCTGTGTGGTAACTCTCAGTGTGATCAAATACATCTGGAGGTTCTAGCCATACTTGTTTTCCACCTATTAGTATCTTTTCATATGCTCTAACTCAAAGTGGAATTTAATTTCAATGTCTCAAAATCTATTAATCTGCTTTAATTACAATCTCTAGTATAACATCTTGTAGCAGGCAATTACCAAGATAGTATAGAATTGGTTAGGACATACTGACACCCACTTTATATATGTTCTTTAGTGGGTTTTGTATTTCATTTCTATTTTAAAATCTTAGGGCAGATATTCAGCATTTTGGATGCTCAGGGTCTACTTTATCTTAGGAATAATAATATTGTTTTTTTATTGCCACCCCTCCTTGTTGGGTACAGATCTTATTACCCCAAAAATGTTTCATTTCAGTTCAACCACAGTTTTCATCTCAACCCCATACAATTAATATTGTGTGAAAGAGAAATGCACCTGACAATTAAGGAGATGGTTTTAATCAAGCTACTATAAAAAGGAGAGCATTAATTAATAAGGAACATCTCAGGGAAAAAAATGGAACTAGGGTTTTATAGAGGCAGATAAACATGGGAGACATAGGGATGCCTGGGTGGCTCAGTTGGTAAAGCATCTAACTCTTGATCTCAGCTGAGGTCTTGGTCTCAGGGTCATGAGTTTAAGCTCTGCACTGGGTGTGGATCCTACTTAAAAAACAAGCAAGAGCAAACAAACAAGGGAGTCACTGAGGAAAAATGGACATTGGTCTTACCAGGGAGTCTGTGATGGTAGGGTAGTCTTTTATGGTCAGCCAATCCTTGGAACACAAAAGAATGAAGAGGAAGGGTCCTGAATGGTGCTGGTTTCCAGGAACATAGGGCTCAAATAAAGTTCAACACTGTCAAGAAGTGGCAATTATTTAAGACAAGTGAATATCATTCATCCTGAACAACTCAGAGTTGATCATAAAGCTCTTGATAAAGCAAGGTCTAAAAAATAATCTCAGGGATTCTTGTTGGCACTGTTAACTGTAAACTCAGTAAAACCATCTGTTGAGAGGTGGTGGCAAATGTCAATCATTCTGGACTCCTGGAGGCTTTAAAGACTTAGGCATCCTAAAAGGGGGAATGCTTAAAAGAAAAAAAAAGAAATAGTAGTATAAAAGTTTGTATTTAAATTAAAGAGTTTGAAGCCTGAGGGCAACCAGTTCAATGGATTCCAAAACTCTTTTGGTTATACAGCACCATTTGCTGAGTTTCATGCTATCAAACTAAAACCTCAGTGCTCTTGGTGATGTCTGCAGTCTTGGTTACAGCTTATATAAAGGTATGCTTAACTGAAGCATCTCTCTGGACCTCCTTAATGGTTCAGA
The DNA here is from genome assembly GCF_048418805.1 of Vulpes vulpes. Taxonomy (NCBI): domain Eukaryota; kingdom Metazoa; phylum Chordata; class Mammalia; order Carnivora; family Canidae; genus Vulpes; species Vulpes vulpes. The sequence continues at coordinate 48,615,746 of NC_132783.1, read as the reverse complement.
CAATGACTTGTCCAGGGAGAAATCTGGACTTTGCGTAGGCTATTGCAGTAGTGAGTTCTTTTTTTTTTTTTTTTTTTAATTTTTTAATTTATTTTATGATAGTCACAGAGAGAGAGAGAGAGAGAGAGAGAGAGAGGCAGAGACACAGGCAGAGGGAGAAGCAGGCTCCATGCACCAGGAGCCTGATGTGGGATTTGATCCCGGGTCTCCAGGATCGCGCCCTGGGCCAAAGGCAAGCGCCAAACCACTGCGCCACCCAGGGATCCCTGCAGTAGTGAGTTCTTAAAGATTTTTATCACACCTATCCTGTGCAAAGGGTCAGCTTCAAGGCAGTTTAGAGTCCTGGGGATTTGGGCTGTCAGGTTTTAGTTCTTCATGAGGCTGAGTCTAACCAGGTTAGAATCTGATAACCCAGAAGTGTATGCTATAAATGATGTAGTTTTCCATTAAAATACAAGTTTTTTCCTCTGTAGTACCCACCTTTTAATAAAAAACAATCAAAAAGAAAGATTACTCTTTTTTTTAGTAGGCTCCCTGCCCAATGTGGGGCTTGAACTCACAACCCTGAGATCAAGAGCTGCATGCTCTAACGACTGAGCCAGCCAGGAGGTGCCCAAAAGAAAGATTATTCTTGGTCACAAAATAAAACTGGTATAATTACATCTAGTTTGTTTATTTACATAGGTGTAGCAATGATGGTAATTTATTTAGGCCTTTTAAAATTTGCTTTGCTGGAAGTTTTCCTTAAAAATCTCCAATTAGCCTTTTAAAGGCCTCTTGAGGCTAGGAAGCCAAGCCAAGAAATTGCTATTAAATTTCACCTGCAGTAGTTACAAGTTTAGGGTAATTCTTCTCTTCCCAATATCCCCAAAATAGCTTATGATTCCTGGGTGTGCTGGAAGCAATCTTCCTTACTCATCTGAAAGGTAGAGAATACTATAAGCCAGGTAGGCACCAGGCTAGTTTTCCTAAGTGGCTTTTGTAAGCATGCTCCATAAAGTCAATTTTAGTTCCTTAAAAATGCCTGGGCATATAGAGCAAATGAACATCATTTTCAAATATGATATTTCAGGCAAGGTCTCAGTTTTATTACCAATTCTTCTAATTATGTCCTGGGAATAGGGAAAAAATGTTCTTTTTGAACCTATGCAAATAATTATATTGTTATTAAGATAAGAATATTCAGTAATAATTTCCCAATCCTAGAGGAGCCAGACAGAGACAAAAAGATCATTTAAAAATGCTGTATTTCTGTTTTTACAAGCAGAAAATTATTATGAGTTATAAATAGCTTATGAGAAATGAGAAAGCAGTTCCTTAGATATGCAAAAAATAGAATGCCAATATTCTGAACAAAAGCCACAATTATCTCTCATTAGTTTATTCAGTCCTATGTAATTATTCTGGTATTGCTCAGTGGGTTAGCAGGCTCATGAGCCTACCTGCTTTTTGACTGGAATTCTGGAAATCCCTACTGAGTCCACTAATATGCTCTCCATGCTATTTAAGTAATGCCATCAGAAGCCTGTACCCAAAAATACCAGGCATCATCTTTTTCCACAGAGAACTGAGACAGTACTTTGTTAAAGATGAAGTATTCAGGGCTGTCATTGATTTTAAGAGTTTTCAGGGAAGTATTGGAGAAAAATAAAATCTCTGTAGATGACAGACTTAAATGACTATGGTAAAGTTATTATTGATAATTTTCCAAAGGGAAAGATCTGATGAGAGTTCTCAACAAGAAGAGCACAACTGACAAGGAAATTAGATTGTTTCTGTTGTATGCAAAACAAGATAATCCAGTCAACAACAACAAAAAGTTTTAGACAAAATATCTATAAACACAATTAATAATTAACCAATTTGGGCAGCCCGGGTGGCTCAGCGGTTTAGTGCTGCCTTCAGCCCAGGGTGTGATCCTGGAGACCTGGGATCAAGTCCTGCATCGGGCTCCCTGCATGGAGCCTCTTCTCCCTCTGCCTGTGTCTCTGCCTCTCTCTCTCTCTCTCTCTGTGTCTCTCATGAATAGATAAATAAAATCTTAAAAAAAAATTAACCAATTTTCAAAGAAGAATGGATTTTACATTTAATTTATGAAAATGACTAAGCATAATCTTCACAAAGAAAAAGCCATGGATATAACATATAATAATCATGAGACATAATATACATGAATACACCAAGCATATAGTTAGAACATAACAAGAATATCAAGTAAAAAGATGCTCTAAGTCTGTATCATCTGTATGTTCATATAACTCCATAGGTAAGTGATATGAATCTTCAGTTGAAAACCACTTGCCTAGAAGATGCTAGATTCAAATCAAAGAAGTTAAGTTGTGGCCAATATTTTTAAAAACTACTGAAATTATGACTGATAATACTACAGTATTGTTGTCTAATATCAGGCAAAACAGCACCAGAACTCTCATAAATAGAAACATGTCTCAGACATTAAGGGCATTAGCAATTCTCTACAAACATCCTATATAGCATAATATTTCTAAACTATTTGTATTAATAACATTTTACTACACAAATTTATTCTAAAGAAGGTGAAGCATTTCTTCTCATTTAGCAACTTCCCTTCCCCAGCCCAAGTTCAATTCAGTAACTATGTGCTAGGAATAAAGTCTCTGGGGATTCAAAGATGAACAAAACAGAGTCCCTGTCTCCAGATATCCTTGTTTTACAGTTCAGTGGGGAAAATTTGCAGGTGAGTTACAGAAGCACAGACTAATTGCTTTGTGCCCAGCCTGGGAGGAGTAAGGAGAGTGACAAAAGGGAGGGAGATGAAGGTGGGTTACATGTGGCTTTTAGAGAAATGATGCCTAGATTCAGTGGTTTGAAGAGTAAATGGGAGAAAATGAATCTGTTTAGACTTCTTTGCAAAGAGCTTAATGGAGTAGGTAAAAAGGTGATGACAAGAGAAGGAACAAGGTATGGACAAGAGAAGGAACGAGACATTTAAAGAAAAATCAAGAGCAGAGATCAAGAACACCAAAATATAAGAGTATTCAAATTTAGATACAGTGGTAGAAAAATTCTTCCTTAATCGGTAACATTTTCTCAATAGTGAGGTCCTCTGCTAAGTGTGATTCATTGTGATTCATACAGGAATTAGAGCATTTGAAGACGGTTAAATATGTTTGAAATAGTTGCCAAAGAAAATAGGAGGAGGAGGGAATGTCCAAAGGTTGTAAAAGGATTTTCCATTGGCACTGCCTCCCTATCCTTAATATTGAAGATAAAATATTTCTGGAGGTATCAAACAGCACAACATGGGACCTTTTCAAGAAGGTCAAACAGCATCAAGTAGAGAAAGCAGATCATGGCAGAGTATAGAAAGATGTGAAATCTGGCATGGACTCAAGGAACACAAAACTAGTTAGAAATCAAGGCAGTAGAGGATTTAGTGCAGTTAATATTAAGAGTTGGGGGACAGCCTGAAGTAGCTGGAAGGATAGGACTACTCCAGCCCCCAGTCTGAACCTAAACTATTATCCAGAATTGGTTGTTGTATCAAATCACTTAATCCTCACATCAAGCTTGTGAGGTAAAATGACATATTTTAGAAACCACAGAATCCCAGATCTTAGAGAGAAAATATTCTTCCTAGAAATTTTTATTACCCAAAGTCTTTTGAACCAACACAGACCTGAAGGTATTTTGGTAATCAGTTGATTTTATTTTATTCCTATAGTAAACTCTTTCATATTTAAGGATTAGAGTAATTTACTCCAACACTTTAACAAGTTTATTCAGATTGATGGATAAATAAAATGCAATCTAAACAAACAATAAGTAACATTTCATGATAAAAAAAGGATGAAGTGGTGATATACTAGAGTGTGGATAAATGTTAAAAAATAAAAGAGTTTGCTAAGTGAAAGAAACCAGACAAAAAGCAATATATTATATAATTCCATTTATATGAAATATCCAGAATAGGTAAATCTTTTTACACCAAGTAAATTAGTGGTTGCCTTCAGCTGGAGGAAAGAGAAAGGGGAATGAGAAGTGATAGGGTACAGGATTTATTTTGTGAGAGTAGAAACATTGTAAAATTAGACTGGTAATGGTTACACAACCTTGTGATATACTAAAAAATACTTAATTGCACATTTTAAATGTATACATTCTAAGGCATGTGAATTTATATCAATAAAGCTTTTTAAAAATGTTATTCATTCAATATTTAAGACAACTAAAATGTACTAACAATTCAAAACCATGATAGTTGTTAACAATTTAATAATATATAATGAAATAATTCATAACCTATATCATCCATTAAAAATTATGATTTATCATACCTTGAGAAAACAGTAAATCAATTATTTACTTTATTGATTTAGGAAGGTTATTTATTTTAAAAATGCTATGATCTTTTGATATAATACAGTCTGGGTTTTTTTTTCTCGGAAGCATGTTATTGTGGGGACTACCTTAAAATTTTCATAAGGTACTGCCATAATATAAGTGATTTAAAACAAATTATATTGAATTTTACTCTATACTAATATTTTAACACTTTGGCTTCTGCTTGGACCATAATTATAACATTTTGCAGCCATTGGTTATTTTAATTTTTAATTTTTGTAATTTTTATTATTTATTATTTATTTATTTATTTGCCATGATTATTTTAATTGCAAAATATTGCTGAATGACATCCCCAAAGATTAACATATTTCTTCAACAAGAATTGCCATACATTAACTTCAAGATATCTCCTAGTTAGTCATTTATACGGAGCAGCTCCTCATCTCCCCAGGGCTAAAAATCAGGTTTCCAAATCAGTCTTATTTATTTCTTCATAGAAACCTTTGCTTTTTATGTATTAATTCAAACAATTTTTATTGAGCACCTCTTAGTTACCAGGTATGGGTAATATGCAACAAATAGATACTATGTCTAGAAGGTAAGAGTCTAGAAAAAATATATAATTGAATAAGTAATTACAATAGTGTAGGCATTTGGGGAGCGCAAAGCAGTGAGACCTCAATAGGAATAGGTGTTAAACTAAGGCATTTCAAAGAATGTGATGTCAAAGCAGAGATTTGAAAAATGAACAGCAATTAGGAAAGCAACAATTAGAGTAGTTCAAAGGAAAAAAATATATAAAAAAGTTCAGAAATGAGTGACACCATCAAGTTTCAAAGGTAACTTTCCCATACATAGTTCAGAATTGTTTAAAAATTGATTGCAAAAGGGACGCCTGGGTGGCTCATGGTTAAGCATCTGCCTTCGGCCCAGGGCATGATCCTAGAGTCCCAGGATCGAGTCCCACTTCGGGCTCCCTACATGAAGCCTGATTCTCCCCCTGCCTATGTCTCTGCCTCTCTCTCTCGGTCTCTCATGAATAAATAAAGAAAATCTTTAAAAAAAAAAAAAAAAGAATTGAGTGCAAAGGAGATACGGCTGGAGAGAACTAAACAGGTTTTGAAATGCCTAATGAGCTGTTCTACAGAATTTGGATCTTCTAAAGGCAATGGAAATCTTTGAATAGTTCTAAGCTTTAAAACAACAAGATAAGACCTGTGTTTTTAGAAAGATTAAGTAGGTATTTTTTCCCCTTAAAGGTACTTCTCAAGACCAGGCAACCTCCAAAATCCTTCTAATCATGATTCCTATAAACGTCAGCAATTAGTTTTAAATATTTGACCTTTATTTCCACTTGAAAAAAGAACTATCCCAGTGCAATAATCAGTCCCATCTGTTATCAAGCAATCAATTTGCATGGGGAGCTCTCCTGGCTGGGAGTTTCTAGGTATACTGGGTCAAGGTCCATGAGTAAAAATAACCATTTAAAAAAAATTTTTTTTTAAGAATAACCATTTTTAATATTCCCACTTTGTGGAATGTTTCCCTTTAAAGAAATAATGGTGCATTTGCCCTATGGAATATTATGCAATCATTAAAAATAATGAATTAGAGCTATTGACACAGACAAGATTTCAGGAATAATTCTGACAAGAAATGCAAAATGTAGTTAAGTGCTTCCATAATGCCATTTGTGTAAAACCATGACATCCCACCATATATGTTTGTGTATATTAATATATATGTTTTATATATGTTTGCATATGATGACATGAGTCTTTATCACAGGATTTGAGCTGAGTAAATTTGCTCCCACAAGCTGAGTTGCCATTTCCTTTGGTTATATTTTTATATAAGTACATATCTGACTACACAAAACAAATAGAATCAAGTAAAAAGAGCCTTACCAATCAACTCCCACCAAGAATCTCAGATTAGTCCTGATTTTTTTTTTTTTTTAAGATTTATTTGTTAGGACAGTCAATGGCTTAGTTGGTTAAGCATCTGCCTTCAGCTTGGGTTATGATCCCAGAATCCTGGGATCGAGCCCCATACCCATGGGGCTCCCTGCTCAGCAGGGAACTTGCTTCTCCCTCTCCTCCCCACTTGTGCTTTCTCTCACTATCTCTGTTTCTCCCTCAAATAAATAAATAAAATCTTAAAAAGAAAAAGATTTCTCTATTTATTTGAGAGAGAGAGAGCGCATGCACAGGAGCTGGTGGAGGGGCACAGGGAGAGGGAGAGAGAAAGAGAAGCAGACTCCCTGCTGAGCATAGAGGTCCACACAGGGCTCAATCTCAAGACCCTGAGATCAGACCTGAGCTGAAATCAAAAGTCTAATGCTCAACCAACTGAACCAGCCAGGCACCACAACTTAGTCCCAATTTTTAAATATGTATATACTCCTTAAACTATGAAATGACTCTACTACCCTACTTATTGCATTCTTCACAATTCTAGTCCCCTAATTACTGAAAGTAGGGATCTAAAGTATTTCAGTTTGCCCATACATTCCAGAATTTTGTATATATCCATTCACACATATGTATGATGTTTTAGAAATGCCTTGTGTTGTATGTGAAAGGAGAGGTTAGAAATGCCTTAATTGAATCATAAAGTCACTGGTATTTTTTCCCTACCATTTACTTCTCTGTTTTTGTGTTTGTGTCCTCACCCTTCCTCCCCTCCATTTTACAGCACTATGAATGTTATTATAGGATAATAACTACAAATAGAAAAATAACTGCAAATAACTTACCATTAACAGGAACTGTTCAGAATGCTTTATGCATTTAACCTTCACAACAATCCCAGATGGTAGATATTATTGTCCACATGTAATAAACAAGGAAACTCAGGCATTGAAAGATAAAGTAACTAGGATCACCTGAGTGGCTTGGTGGTTGAGCATCTGTCTTAGGCTCAGGTTGTGATCCTGGGGTCCTGGGATGGAGTCCCACATCAGGCTCTCTACAGGGAGCCTGCTCCACCTATCTGTCTCTGCCTCTTTCTGTGTGTCTCATGAATAAATAAATAAATAAAATCTTTTTTAAAAAAAGAAGATAAAGTAACTTGGCCAAGGTCACATAGGTGGTAAGGTGGTAGGTGACAGAGACACTTAACCTCATAGTCCATGCTCCATAGGCTATGCTCTAACCACTATTCTATCCCTCAAACTTAAATTAACATAGCCTTCCATTTTTGCCTCCATGCTCCTGTCATCATATGCAAATATATATAAACATGTACATACATATATATACATACATACATAAACAGGAATGTATGGTTTTGCAAAAATGGGATTATGGAGACAATTTCCAACATTTTTTTAAAAAGATAGAGGCAGAGACACAGGCAGAGAGAGAAGCAGTCTTGATGTGGAGCCTGATGTGGGACTTGATCCTGGGACTCCAGGATCAGGCACTGGGCCGAAGGCAGGCGCCCAACTGCTGAGCCACCCAGGCGTCCCAATTTCTAACATTTTGTATTTCTTGCATATAGTCATCTTATTTTCAATTCTGCAACATTCTTTTACAACGAGACCTTCATCCTGGCATTCCTGTCCCCCTTAACTCTCTACCTTATTTTTTGGCATGAACTTACCACTTTCTAATACATGACATAATTTATTGTACTTATTTTTATTGACCTTGTTCCACTATAATGTAAGCTCCATGAGGACAGAGAACATTGTTTTATTTATTAAAGTATCCCAAGTCCCTGGAATGGTGTCTGCCCCATGAAAGGTACTAAATAAATAGGGGTTGAATAAACATACAAAAGAGAGCATTAATTATCTGTCTACATACATATATTTAGTTTAAAAATAATTAAGAAATAAGCAACTAGAAACCACTCAGGTCAAGAAATAGGGCATCACCAGCATTGATAAAAATTCCTTATATGGCCACCCCAATGTTTTCCTCTGTCATCATTCTTTATTTTCCTCCAATGCATTCCTTTTTTTAGGTGAAATTAATAATATGCATATATTTTTTCATTAACTATAGTTGACACACAATGCTACATTAGTTTCAAGTGTACAATATAGTGATTACACAAGTTTATATATTATGCTGTGCTCATCACGAGTATATGCTGTTCTCATCTCAGGTATAGCTACTATCTGTTACCATACAACACTATTATAATATCATTGACTAGGTTCCCTATTCTCTGCCTTTTGTTCCTATGACTTACTCATTTCATAACTGGAAACCTTTTCCTCCTAGTCCCCTTCATGCATTTTGCCCATCCCTTCACCCACCTGCCTTCTGGTAATTATCAGTTTGTTCTGTATTTATGGGTCTGTTCCCACTTTTTGAGTTTATTTTTTCTATCTTTTATTCCACATACAAGTTAAATCATATTGTCTTTCTCTGACTTATTTCAGTTAGCATAATATCCTCTAAGTCCATCCATGTTGTTACAAATGCGAAGATTCCATTCTTTTTTATAGTTGAGTAATGTTCCATTGTGTATATATGCCATGTCTTTGTCCATTTATCTATCAATGGACACTTGAATTGCTTCCATAATTCAGCTATTGTAAATAACGCTGCAATAAACATCTGGCTATATCTTTCAAATTAATGTTTTCCTTTTCTTGGGTAAATATTCACTAGTAGAATTTATAGGATCATATGGTATTTCTATTTTTAATTTTTGGAGGGATCTTCATACTGTTTTCCACAGTGGCTGCACCAATTTACATTTCTACCAACAGTGCAAAAGAGGTCCTTTTCCTTCACAGCCTTGCCAAAACTTGTTATTTTTTATCTTTTCAGTTCTAGCCATTCTGATTAATGTGAGGTGATATTTCATTATGCTTTTGACTTGCATTTTCCTGATGATTAGTGATGTTGAGCATCTTTTCATGTGTCTGTTGGCTATCTGTATGTCTTCTTCAGAAGAGAGGATTCATAAATCCTCTGCTCGTTTTTTAATAGTATTATTGGGGGTTTTTTTGGTGTTTAGTTGCATACGTTCTTTATGTATTTTGGACTCTAACCCTTTATCAGATATGTCATTTGCAAATATTTTCTCCCATTCAGTAGGTTGTCTTTTAGTTTTATTGATTGTTTCCTATGCTGTGCAGAAGCTTTTTATTTTGATGTAGTTCCAATAGTTTCTTTTTGCTTTTGTTTGCCTTGCTTTAGGAGACATATCTAGAAAATGTTGCCACAGACAATAATCAAAGAAATTACTGGCAGGAATTTTCTTCCAGGAGTTTATGGCTTTAGGTCTCACATTTAGGTCTTTAATCTATTTTTTTAAAGATTTATTTATTTGTTTATGATAGACACAGAGAGAGAGAGAGAGAGAGAGAGAGAGGCAGAGACACAGGCAGAGGGAGAAGCAGGCTCCATGCCGGGAGCCCGATGTGGGACTCGATCCTAGGACTCCAGGATCGTGCCCTGGGCCAAAGGCAGGTGCTAAACCACTGAGCCACCCAGGGATCCCCAGGTCTTTAATCTATTGAGTTTAGTTTTGCGTATGGTGTAAAAAAGTGGTCCACTTTTATTCTTTTGTATGTAGATGTTCAGTTTTGCCAGCACCATTTATTGAAGAGATTGTCTTTTCCCCATTATATATTCTTGCCTCTAATTAATGCCTGACAATTTCAAAATAAAAGAAAAACTGGTATATCCTATAAAGGTTAGATATAACACAGCTGTGAACTCATTTGACCGAGGTGACTTTTTTAATGTTAGAGTTTAAATCACCTTTCCAATCATCTTTATGATAATTGTTCTATTTCAGTGGTTTTCATACTCTAGCATGCTTATTAAGACACAGACAAATAAGCCCCAATCACAGAGTTTCTGATTTAGTGGGTCTGAGAATTTTACTTCTAATAAGTTCCTGATGATGTTAATACTGCTGATTGAGGGACTACGTTTTAAAAACCATTGGTCTCCATAAAGAAACTTTTTTTTCCTAGGTTTTCAAACTTGTAGCCATGAAGTTTCACATAATGGTCTCATAATTTCTTTTCTACCTCTCCATCTGTGGTAATATCTCCTTGATCATGTTAAACCTTGTATACCTTTGCTTTCTTTCATTTTTCCCTAGTCAGATTTTATTTGAATGCTCTTGTGAAAGAAAAGCTTTTGGATTTTTTTCCCTATCAAAATATGTTTTGCTATTATTTCTTTAATTTCAGCCTTTTGTTTGTTTAAATTTTTTGTTTATTTCTTCATAAGATTATCAAGTTGCTTTATTTCTTACTTTTAGGATTATTTTTAAAAGTTTTTTTCAGAAAATGTAATGCTGAGCATGTCAAAGATGTATTACAATCTTTCTGCAAGGGAGAAGCAAATTCACAGATAGTCTCTTGGTAAAAATAGAAATAATTATTTGCCTAAACACACAAAAAATCATTTGGTATAAGGTCATTAGACTCAAATCTGGTAGTCAGTAGGAATATTGGTGACTAGTAGTTAAATATATATTGTGGTAGCCAATTGTCCAAGATGGTCTCCAATGATCTCTGCCCCTGGTTCACATATTCATGTATAGTTCCTTCCCACATAGTACTAGGATAAGTTTGTGTCAATGGAATACAGCAGAAGTGATGGCATGTCAGTGATGAGATGAGATTATAAAGGATACTTCCACCACTCTCTCTTTTAGATCACTTACTCGGGGGGATGCTAGCTGCCATTGGCCAGGCTCACCAGTGAGGAACTAAAGCCTGTATATAACCAGATGAGTGAATTTGGAAGTAGATTCTTCAGTCCTACTTGAGTCTTGAGATAATTGTAGCCTCAGCTAAAACTTGATTGCTATTCACAAGAAACCCTATGCTAGAATCACCCAGCTAAGTCACTCCTAGATTCCTAATCCTCATAAATGGTGTGAAATAATAAATGTTTGTTGTTTTAACCCACTATGCTTTGGAGGATAGTTTGTTATGTGGCAGTAGATAACTAATACACACATTTTTAAAATGATTACAGTACCAAAGTTTCTGGGATTTAGAAAATATAATTTGTACCAATAATTAGAAGAAGATGAAGAGTGGAAGGTTATCAGAATATTAGAACATTCAGAAATACTGTATGTTTTACTTTGTTGGAATCTAGATACCTGTACAGGCAAAAGAATATAAGATTGCTTTAGAAACATTGCATTATATACATCCTTTCTCATGTCCTCAACAAATATAATTATGCTGGTTTAAACATTTCAGACCTTCTTTTCTTTCTTCTTTTATTTTTTCCAAATTAATATTCATGTAGAAACTCATCTGAGGCTGACAATCTGGATTCTAGTTTACAATTTATAGCAATACAGAATACCTATTTTTAATGATGCTGAACAATCTTTGGGGACAGGTCCTAGCACATGTGCTGTGAATGTTTGTTTCCAAGACAATGATAACTATGTCAATTTCAAACAGGAATGTGTTAGAATGGGGCTGTGTGCCAGTATTTGTTGAAAAACTTAAAACAATCATGAATCAATGACCAAAAAGATAAGATTTAAAGGAAACTGGCCTGACAGAAAACTACTCTCTCATATTATTACATATTTTTCTTATATATGCTAAAATTTTATTTTGAGATTATGTTGTTTTAAACAAATCAATATATTTTAAAAATTAATTTGGTAATTCTTACATTATTAAAAGACCATGTAGATATCACAAGGAACATAAAAAATTCTTGAGTTACAAATAGAAGTACAATAACTACGAAACTCAAAGAACAAGAGGTTTACAAGAGAGCTCAGTAGCCTCAAAAATCCTAAAATGGAACACAGATATTTTTCAAACACTAGGAATCATTCAGTCTAAAGTTTTTATTTACAGATGTGAACCCAAGTAATAATAATGGTAGATCATATTTTACTGAAGGCTCATATATATCAAGCATACCTACTCACCTGATCACCCATCCCTATTTCTAATTTTCTCAATCTTACTTTACCCTTTTCTTTACAAAAGCGATTATCACTTTCTAATATACCATATAATTTACATATTTATTAGATTAGTGTCAGGTTAAGTGATTTACCTACTTTCATACAGCTTGAGGTGGGATTAGAATCTGGATTTCTGGCCAGCCTGGATGGTTCAGCGGTTTAGTGTCACCTTCAGCCCAAGGCCTGATCCTGGAGACATGGGATCAAGTCCCACGTCAGGCTCCCTGCATGGAGCTTGCTTCTCCCTCTGCCTGTGTCTCTGCCTCTCTCTCTCTCTCTCTCTGTGTGTGTGTGTGTCTCATGAATAAATAAAATAAGATCTAAAAAAAAAAAAAAATCTGGATTTCCTTATATTCATTTGAGTCAATCTAGTCAACAAATACTTAAGAGCCTATCATGCATAACAGAATTCATCCAACAAATCCAATTGCTCCTTATTTTATAGGGAATATACTATTTTTTAGAAGAAAAATGCCTTAGAAGTGACTCTTTAAGTTTTCATTGTCTGAGAGCTTATTTAGAATATGAATGCATATTGTGAACTATTTTGTTACTTGAATACATTTTTTATTCTATTACTCTCTTTCCTAAGTATACAGAACTGTATGTAATGAAATGTCCCTTGCAGTATCAGTTCTTTCATCTTGAAATGTTGTCACGTCTATAGTTAACTTTGTGATTAGGAAATGGAATTCAGGCACAGTAAAGACCTGTTTGGTTTGTGACTCACGGTGTATAGACATTGGGTGGCTTGATGCCTCTGGCAGTTCAGACCTGTAATGACAAATCAGTGCTAGAATAATGATTTTTTTCTCCTCATTTTGAAATCCTACATCAAATGAATAAGTATCCTTAAATAGTTTAACTTAGGTAGGCTGATATGGCAAAACAAGATTTGGGATTATGCTGTTAACACACCTTTCCCATAGTGTTCACTACAAGCTCACATTTAACCAACTACATTTTGATATCAATTTTTCCCAATGGTTTAATCTTAAAATTCAACCCTAAATATCAAAAGTGTTTGTATGCCAAAGTGTTAAAGTATATTTATATATTTCTTAAATCCAGTTAAACTTCAGAGTCTTAGTCTGAGCTCAAGGCATTGATTCCTTCATTCCCAAAATATTTATAGAGCATCTATTTTAAAAAGCACTTCAATAGGCTCTGTCATGTAACTTAGAGTCCATGAGGGGTGACAGAGGATTACATAAACAATTAAATACAGTGTGATAATGACATCTGAGAGGAAAACCCTATATGATCTAAGAACACTGAGAATAATTGAAGTAGGACATGAAAGACAGTCAGCTAAATGAAGTGGGTTAAGACATCACCAGAAAGCAAGGAACAATTTTTCAGGGCAAGAGGACAGTTTGTGTAAAGGCTAGGAAGGGAGAGAGAAAATAGTGCACTGGAGGAACTGAAAGTTCAATGTGACTGGATTAGGGTTAGAAGGGTCAAACTTAAAGATGAGACTGCAGAGGAACCCAAAGATCAAGGGCCAGTACACCTAGAATCCTATGAGCAAGGCTAAGGATTTTGAAACTAATCTTAGAGCCATGGAGAGTCACATAAGTGAGTAAAGCTGATGTGATATCTTTGCAGGATGGATTAGAGATTGGCAGAGCATGCTGTGGAGGTTAAACCCAAAAAGGAGTTGAATATATAATGGGTATTATCCAATTGAGAAGAATATGTGTGGCATTTGGAATGGTGTTGAAAAGTCTAATGATTTTGGTAGGAAGATATGGAAGTAGAAGAGATATTTCAGACAGAGAGAATGTGTGGAATTCTTGAATTTAAGGCTAATAGTAATTTCCTTTACTAAATAGGAATCAAAAGACTGTTGGGATATGTAGCAAACTGTTGATTTGCAACATAAAAACATTCTTTTTTTTTAAAATTTTATTTACCTATTCATGAGAGAGAGAGAAAGAGACAGAGAGAGAGAGGCAGAAGGAGAAGCAGGCTCCATGCAGGGAGCCCGATGTGGGACTCAACCCCAGGATTCCAGGATCACGCACTGAGCTGAAGGCAGATGCTTTAACCACTGAGCCACCCAGGCATCCCACATAAAAACTTTTTTTTTTTTCATAAAAACATTCTTAATGCTTCTTTCTCTTTGGCACCTTCCACAGTAAATCTAGGAAGGCCAAGTTCTCATTTTCCTGGCCTCTCTTTGATCTCAGGGGTAGATACATGACCCAGTTCTGATGAACTGATAGGGTAATCTTCTGAGTGGCTTTCTAATAAGAGGCATGGAAAAAGAGAGCTCCCCGCACTGCCCCTTCTCTCTTTTTGCCTTGAATGTGAATGTGATGTTTAGAATTGTGCAGCCCTCTGGCAAATGATATAAGACCAAAATATGTAGATGAAATGCTGGAGGATACTGGAGAAGTTCAGGTCCTTGCTGCTATTCTGACCAATTCTGAGACCAACAGCTGGTAGTCTTCTTGTAAAGAAAACAAGAAATGGTTTTATGGTTTAAACCACTGTTAGTTTTTCTACTTTTTTGCAGAAGAGCATTTCTAAATAGAAAACTGAAACAGAAAATTAGTTGAGGAAAGGAAGACAGGAAGGAATAAACTGATACCAAATTAAGACTTCTATGTTTGATTTCTATAGGGTGAAGAAATGTTCTCCACTTCCAGAACTGTTTCCTCATCTATCTGTTGACACTTAAAATTCAATTAACTTCTTTGCTGGTTTGGTCATTCAAACCAGAGCCTTTTATTATGTAATTAAAGATAAATTTAAACTGCAAAGATACATGGCAGAAATAGCCATTGACAGTGGTGCTAGATTATTAGTTCATACACCCAGGAAATTAGTCTTCTAGGACTAAAAGTTGGGGAGCCTAAAGTTGGGGAGCAAATGCAGGAGAGCTGGAATGTTGAACCTTTATTACATATACCTTGAACAGATAGATTTCATCCACACTTATTTTCACACCTTTTTTCAGAAGACACAGAAACATTCATAACTGAAAGTCTTATATCATCTCTTTGTTTGTCTTCTTCCAACTCCTCCTTTCAGGTCCCAACTCAATTACCATAATCTTAATGTAGGATATCTCCCAATATCCACAAAGTTAGTTGTATGTTTTCTGTGCCACCAAAGTATGTCATTTTTATCCTTTTTTTGGTATATTTTTTATTGGAGTTTGATTTGCCAATATATAACACCCAGTGCTCATCAAGCCAAGTGCCCCCCTCAGTGCCCGTTCATTTTTATCTTTGTAATAACACTGTGGTAATATTCTGTTGACAAGTTTGTCTCCATCATTTGATAATAAGATGTACCCCTAGCATCAAGTATTGCAACTAGCATATAAAACATAAAATTATTGGGACAGAAATCAAATCATTGGCTGACAGGAACTAGGGAAATGGGGAGAAAACTGGTAATAGACAAGATGGAACTTTTTAGGGTGATAAACATGTTTTGTATCTAGTTGTGGTATTAAAATGACCACATATGCCCCCGCTCCCAGGCCCCGCCCCCCACTCAGGCCCCGCCCAAACAAAACAAAACAAAACAAAACAAAATGACCACATATATTTGTCAAAAGTCATTGAACTATACACCTAAAAGTGGTATTTTATACTGTATATAAATTATACCTCAAAATAAACATGTATTATAAAAACTATATAAGAATAAGGAAATGGTGGGACACCTGGGTGGCTCAGCGGTTGAGCATCTGCCTTAGCTTAGGCCAAGATCCTGGAGTTCCAGGATCAAGTCCCATATCAGGCTCCCTGCGTGGAGCCTGCTTCTCCCTCTGTCTCTGCCTCTCTCTCTGTCATGAATAAATAAGTAAAATCTTTTTAAAAAATAAGGAATTGGACATGAATAAATGCAAGACACATTGCTATATTTACCTGAGATTTAATTTTCTTTATATGCTTAGTTTTTTTAAGCACCATCTAAAACCAAAGCAATGCTTAGCACAAATAAAACCTGATTGCTGGGCATTTTAGGTAAGCCAGTAAGATTTTTAGAACAAAGATATTTCTAGGAATTCTGAAATTATTCTTTATCATCTACCTAAGTAGAAAAGTGCTCAATATCTATTTTTCAGTGACAACTTTAGTATTGATTCTAACATACTATCAAGTAATCCTTCCTAGTACTCTAACTCAAAAGTACTTTGCAGTCAGTCTCGGAAATATCTTATGTTGATATTAAGAGAAGAGAGCAAGGGTACTATAGAAATTTCAAATGAAGCCAAACTCTGCGTATGTAAAACTTATATTTTGTCTACACTGTATTTTATCACATTAGATTTCTGATCTTCTTACATATGTTTTAAGATTATCTGTCTAGAGAGTTAACTTTACACACTTTTAACATCATGGTAATCTTTTTTTAAAAAAATATTTTATTCATTTATTCATGAGAGACACACACACACACAGAGAGGCAGAGATACAGGCAGAGGGAGAAGCAAGCGCTATGCAGGGTGCCCAATGTGGGACTTGATCCTGGGACCCCAGGATCATGCCCTGGGCCAAAGGCAGGCGCTAAACCACTGAGCAACCCAGGTATCCCACATCATGGTAAACTTACAATAAATTAAACTGATGTTGAGTTAGAGTTATGATAGATTACTAACTTACCTTTGCTTCATAAAGACTGGGTTTCTCTTAAGACATAAATATAAATGTTTACTACTTCTAATTACCAGTGAAAGACAATATATACCTATGCAGGTATGAACACACAGCACCCATCTCACCCCTCTTGCATTTCAGTCTCTGCTCAGAAAAGGCACAATCCTAAAATTAAAAGTGAAACTTTAAACCTGTATAGAGTATCATTGTACATTACCTGGAGCAATGTCTGAGATCACATAAAGTTCACAGTTGTTTCATTTCTTCTTGCTCAATTTTTTTAAAGTCAGCATTTTCTATAGCACCTGTAGGGCAGGTTTGGCCCATGTCTGTTTTCCAGTTCTGCTTATCAGCTAAAACATGGGCTGAGTTATTATCATTTAATCTTTCCAAGAGTCAATTTTTTCATTTATAATATGTACAAATAACATCTTCATGAGTATAGTTAAGATTAAGTGAAATGATATCTGTCTTTTATAAACATAATATGTTCTATTATTTTTATCCTGAATTCTTATCTTAGGGCATGGACAAATCAATAACTTTGTTTTTGTGACTAGTCATAGCACAAGCTTGTTTATTGGTAGAATGAAAAGTGAACATGGGGAAATTTCAGAGATGTATTTAATTAAACATACATTTATTAAGAACTCACTATACAGCTAGATATTATAGTAGGCACCTGGGACACAATACAATCCCTGCTTTTCTGAAGTTTATTATAATATGACTAAGTCTTATCCCTGTTTTACAATGAGGAACTAAGACTCAGATAAAAAAAATATGCCAAATAATTATTTCATTGGACTGCGTAAAGACTATATGTGTAATGTATTTGTGAGTGTCTAAGATAGTTCTTGTTTTACAATTGTCAACTACACTGAAATGTCACCCAAGGAACAATGGGTGGCTTTTCATGCAGGCCTCACTATGTTGTGGTTATCATCAGAACTTTATAGGTCTAGAAATCCTGACCAGTGATTATTATTATCCAACGTTGTTTTCACCATCTTCCTCAGACTGGTTCTCCCCCACACTTCCTCCTCCTCCTCCTTCTCCTCCTTCCCTATCTCAAGGGAACCAACATTTATATCATTGTCCATTCCAGAATTCTCCCCTCTTCTGGTCAACTCCCCTCACCACATGTGAAGCTATCAACAAATCCTGGCAATTCAACTTCATAATTTTGTTTCAAAATCTATTCTTTTTTCTCTGTCTCCACTATCAAAACTCTGGTCTAAATCATGGTCACTTCACATTTGGAATATTACAACATCCTACCTGAAGTTCAGTAGGCCTTCAGACTTTTATCTTCTCTCTTCAAATTCTTTTATTTTTTTAAAAGATTTTATTTATTTATTCATGAGAGACACAGAGAGAAAGATAGGCAGAGACACTGGCAGAGGGAGAAGCAGACTCCATGCAGGGAGCCCAACGTAGGACCTGATTCTGGGTCTCCAGGATCATGCCCTGGGCTGAAGGCAGCACTAAACCACTGAGCCACCCAGGCTGCCCAAATTCTTACTCTAAATGTATAAAAAATAATATACTTAGTTCCTACATATATCTCACTTAGATTCACCAGTTAACATTTTTGCTACATTTGTTCTGTGTCTTTCTTCCTCTCTACACATTTGTAAATTTTTCTCTCTGAACTCTGAAAGTAATTTGCAGACATTTTTACCCCAAATGTTTCAGCATGAATTTCCTTTTTTTTTAAAGATTTTTTAAAAAGATTTTATTTATATATTTATGAGAGACACAGAGAGAGAGAGGCACAGACACAGGAAGAGGGAGAAGCAGGCTCCATGCAGGGAGCCTGACGTGGGACTCGATCCCAGGTCTCCAGGATCCACACCCTGGGCTGAATGCGGTGCTAAACTGCTGAGCCACCCGGGCTGCCCTCAACATGAATTTCCTGATAATATTATCCTAATAAGCATAGTATCATCATTACACAAAAAATTAATAATTCCATGATATTATGTAATGTAATATATAATAATTCATATTCAAATTCCCTTAATTGTTCCAAAAATATGTTAACAATATGAAAATATCTTCCTTCTCCTATTTAGGATCCAATCAATATTTACATATTGCATTTAGTTATTAGATTTCTTTAATTTTTTTCATTTAGAATACCCCCTCTCAACATTGTTTTGTTTTGTTTTACAAGCCTACTTGACAGTCCAGGTCAGTTGTCATAAAATGTCCTGCTCCTGATTTTTCTGATTGTTTCCTTAATCTTATGGCTCCTGTATTTCCTGTAGATTGAAAGCAAGGTAGAGACCTAACTAGACTATTTTAAAGGTTTTTTGCCAAGCATATTTACAAAGGTTTGTAATTAGTTCTGTATTAGTTTTCTAGGGCTGCCATAACAAAGTACACAGACTAGGTGGCTTATTTTTTTTTTTTTTAATTCTGGTATAATTTACATACAGTGTTGTATTAGTTCCACATGTACAATATAGTGATTCAACAATTCTGTATATTACTCAGTGCTCATAAAGATAAATATGCTCTTCATCCCCTTCACCTATGTTCCCCATCCCCCCACCCACCTCCCCACGGCAACCATCTCCATCTGTTTGTTCTCTATAGTTGAGAGTCTGGTTTTTTGTCTCTTTTTTCCCTTTGTTTTGTTTCTTAAATTCTATGTATGGGTGAAATCATATGGTATTTGTCTTTCTTTGACTGACTTGTTTTGCTTAGCATTTTACTCCCTAGATTCATCCATGCTGTTGCAAAGGGCAAGATTTCAACCTTTTTTATGGCTGAATAATATTTCATTATATATATATATGTATACACACATATACACACACATATATATCCTCATTATCCGCTCATATGTTGATGGACACTTGGGCTGCTTCCAAAATTTGGCTATTATCAATAATCCTGCAATAAACATAGGGGTGCATATATCCTTTGGAATTAGTGCTTTCATATTCTTTGAGTAAATACAAGGTACTAAGATTAGTAGATCATATGGTAATTTCTATTTTTATTTTTTTGAGGAAACTCCATACTGTTTTACATAGTGGCTGCTAATCGGCACAAGGGTTCCTTTTTCTCCACATCCTTACCAACACTTGTTTTTTCTTGTATTTTTGATTTAGTGTGATGTGTGATGTGGTTTTGATTATGGTTTTGATTTGCATTTCCCCAATGATTAATGATGCTGAGCATCTTTTCATGTGTCTGTTGGATATCTGTATATCTTCTTTGGAGAAATGTCTGTTCTATCTTTTGGCCATTTTTAATTGGATTATTTGGCTTTTTGCTGCCTTTCTTATTGTTCCCTTTGCCTTGCAGAAGGTTTTTATTTTGATATAGTCCCAATAGTTGATTTTTGCTTTTGTTTTCCTTGTCTCAGGAGATATATCTTAAAAAATGTTGCTATGACTGATACATACTACTGATGCTCTCTTCTAGAATTTTTTGGTTTCAAGTCTCACATTTTGGTTCTTAATCCACTTTGAGTTTATTTTTTTGTATGGTATAAGAAAGTGATCCAGTTTCATTCCTTTGCGTGCTGTCTAGTTTTCCCAACACCATTTACTGAAGACTTTTCCCCACACTACACATTCTTGCTACTTTTCATGAGGATTAATTGACCTCATGATTAATTAAATCATGGGTTTCTTCTAGGACTTTCTATTCTGTGCCATTTATCCATGTGTTTACTTTGTGCCAGTACTGTACTGTTTTGATTACTATAACTTTATAGTATAATTTGAAATTTGGAATAGTGATATCTCCAGTTTTTACTTTTTTCAATATTGTTTTGGCTATTCAGGGTCTTCTGTGGTTCTGTATAAATTTTACATTTATTTTAGTTCTGTGAAAAATAGATGATCTGTTCATTGATGTAAGTGGGGTGTTAAAGTCCACTACTATTGTTGTACTATCAATTAGTTCCTTTATGTTTGTTATTAATCACTTTATATAGTTGGGTACTACCATGCTAGGTACATAAATATTTATAAGTATTATATCTTATTGTTGGATTATCACTTTTATGCTTATATAGTTTCTTGTCTCTTGTGACAGTCTTATTTTAAAGTCTATTTTGTCTGGGGTTCCTGGGGGGCTCAGTCAGTTAAGCGTCTAATTCATGGTTTTGGCTCAGGTCATGATCTCAGGGTTGTGAGATCAACTGCATACTGGGCATGGAGCCTACTTATGATTCTCTCTCTCCCTCGTCCTTTCTGAACCCCCTCAAAAATTATTTTAAAAATTAAAAATATGTAAAATAAAGTCTATTTTGTCCAATATAACACTGCTGCCCTGGCTTTCTTTTTCAAATCCATTTGTGTGGATGCTAAATGCTTCTCCATGCTTTACTTTCAAGCTGCATGAGTTTTATGTCTGAAATGAGTCTCTTGTAAGTGGCATTTAGATGGGCCTTGTTTTCCTTTTAATCTATTTTGTCATCTTATGTTTTTTGTTAGGAGTGTTTAGTCCACTTACATTCAAAGTAATTATTGATAGGTATGTACTCATTGCAATTTTGTTGCTTATTTTAATGGTTGCTTTTATAGTTTATCTCTGTTCCTTTCTTCCCTTGCTCTTTTCTGTCACAATTAGTTGGCTTTCTTTGGTGATATATTTGGATTCCTTTCCCTGTCTTTTTTTCATATTTATTACTGGTTTTTGATTTGTGTTACCATTCAATTTGTATATAACATCTTCTGCATACAGCAGTACATGTTAAGTTGATGGTTGTGTAAGTTTGAACCCATTCTTTGCTCCTCAACATTTTAGGTATAAGGTGTCATACTTTATATCTTTTTATTTTATAACTCCCCTGACTGATTTTTATAAATATACCTACTTTTACTGCTTTTGTGCTTCCTACTTTTTTACTCTTACTTATGGTGTTTACTTTCCATTCAAAGAGTCCCCTTTAACATTTCTTATAGGGCTGACTTAGTGGTCATGAACTCCTTTAGCTTCTGTTTGGGCAACTCTTTATCTGTCCCTCTATTTTGAATGATAATCCTGCTAGGTAGAATATTCTTGCAGATTTTTTTCCTTTAAGCACTTTGAATATATTGTGCCACTCTTACTTGGCCTACAAAGTTTCTGTTGAAAAATCAGCTGTCTTATGCAGGAGTTTGGGGGTTTGTGCCTTTGTATGTAAATACATTCTTTTCCCTTGCTGCTTTTAACATTCTCTTTTTATCACTACTTTTTGCCATTTTAGTTACTATCTGTTTTGGTATAGTCCTCTTCAGGTTGATTTTGTTGAGGAATCCTTCTGCCTCGCAGATCTGAAATTTCTGTTTCCATCCCGTCGATTCAGTATGTTTTCAGCGTTTAATTCTTCAAATAAATTATCTGTCCCCTTTTCTCTTTCTTATCCTTATGAGTTCACTATAATGAGAAGGTTATAATGCTCTGGTTTACTGAGTTCCTTTAAGCTATTCTCATTTTACATTATTTTTTTTCTCACACCTGTTGAGATTGATTGCTTTCCATTGCTCTGTCCTCCAGGTCACTGATCCAGTCTTCTACTTCCTCTAGTCTACTATTTATTCCACTTAGTGTATATTTATTTTCATTTATTGAGTTCTTCATCTCTGTTTTTTTTTTTTTATGTTTCTATCAATTTGTTAGAAGTCTCTCACTGATGTCTTCCACTCTTTTCTAAAGTCCAATGAATATTTTTATGATCATTACTTCAAATTCTCTATCAGGCATACTATTTACCTCTGTTTCACTTAGATCTCTTGCTGTGATTTTTGTCCTGTTTGTTCATTGGGACATATCCCTCTGTCTCTGCATTTTGTCTAACTCTCTGCATCTGTTTTCTGTGTTAGAAAAGTAAGCTACATCTACTCTTGAAAGTAGTGGCCTTATGAAAAAGAGGTCCTCTAGCGTCATGCAGTGCAGCCTCCCCTCTTCACCAGAACCTGGTACTTCAGGGGTGTCTCCTATATGAGTTGCTTACCCTATTGTTGTGTCTTCGCCATTTTTTCCATTAGTTTAGTCATCTGCAGTGGCTTTCTTTGTCTGTTGTGGGCAGTATTTGGTCCCTGTGGTATTAATGGACCAGTCTGGGGCTTGAATTAAGTTAGACCAGGCATTTGCCAGAGATGCAATAACACCAAAATGCAGGGCACTTCTCTGTGTTATCTCTGGAGAAGCTTTCATTAGTGGGTGGGGCCTGCAGTCAAACCAGCTGTTTGCCTCAGTCCACTGCTGCGGGCACAGTCTGACTAGTGTGGTTATTTTTCCTTCTACTTGAAACAGGCGTCACTTTAGAGTAGTGCAGGCTTCTGTCAGGGCTGTCTGCACATTGCCAGACTTGAAGCACTGCTTTGGATGGGCTCTGGCCAAAAGTGTATTGGAGGAAGCAGATCTGCAAAGTGCACAGGGGTAGAATATGCAGTGTTAGCCAGGTTTGCATGCCCATCCTCTGCAAGAGGGGATCTGTATCCATGGGGACTGTGACAATCTTGATTGGAAGGCGCAGATTCACAGAAATGTGGAGGGTGGGGAGTGGCTTGTACAGTGTAAGGAAGTTAGGTAGTGAGTGTCAACATCTTGTTGGATCCCACAGGTGGCTGTGTGTTTACACTGGGGGGTGGGGAGTGGGGAAGGGAAATGGCACCTGCCAGCTCCTTTGTTCCTGGACAAGTCTCCCATTAATTTCTGCCCTTTTAGACATCTTCTGAGATTAATAAAGAATTCTCCTCTGATATTTTTCAGGTGTTTTTCAAACTGCTGCTCCTATGCCATATCTCTGCTTGCTTTTAGTTGTGCTGTCCGTTAAAGGTGAGGACTCAGTTTTCTCTTGCTTTTCTGGCTCTCCCAGAGCTAAGCCCTCTGATTTTGTTGTTCCTGCTGCTCTTTTTGGTTTGTTTGTTTGTTTTTTATGCCTCTCAGGGCAAATTTTTTTTTAAAGTTTTAGGTTGTAAGTCCCACTGGTTGTGTGAACTCACAAAATTCAGCCCCTTTGTTTTTTTTGTTTTTTTGTTTTTTTGTTTTAGATTTTATTTATTTATTCATGAGATACACAGAGACATAGGCAGAGAGAGAAGCAAGCTCTCCACAAGGAGCCCAATGTGGGACTTGACCCCGGGGACTCCAGGGTCATGTGCTGAGCCAAAGGCCATTGCTCAATCACTGAGACACCCAGGTGTCCCAGCCCCTTTGGTCTTCAAAGCCAAATGTTAGGGGGATTCATCTTCCCCATGTGGACTCTCTGGTGTAAGGGTCTGTTTCTCTCTCTCCTCTGTACAACGCTCTTGTCCCTCCATCTAGCATACAGTTTCATTTTCTGTTTAGTTCCCAACTATGCCTCTGCCCTTCCTATCCTCTTCAGTGTGATCTTTTCTTTGCATTTAGTTCTTCTGCCAGTCTTTTGGTCATTTTCTGGGTTATTTACACTGATTTGAGCGTTACCTAGTTGTGTCCATAGGACAAGGTGGGCCTTGGGTTTTCCTAGTCCGTCAAGGTTGGTTCCTTCTGCAGGCATCTTTCCTTGAGTTGCTTATCCCATCTTTTTCCTGTCTTTACATGCTCTTTCCTCTGAGTGAATCTGTGCACTCATCTCTACTTCTTATAAGGACAAGTATTGTACTGATGAGGTCCACCCATCTGACCTCACTTTATCTTAACTACTTCTTTAGAGGCCCCATCTCCAAATACAGTCACAATCTGAAATACTGAGGCTTAGAATGTCAACATATGAATTTTGGGGAAATATAATTCAGCCCATAACAACTTCCTATTGCATTACCTTAAGCACATAATGTCAAGTTCACAAAATCTCTCCATTGTAAGGCTACATACTTTGCTTTGTAATTACTAAATCATCTGTAGGACAAAAACTTGAATATCTTGTGATTATCCTGTTCCTTGCCGTCCTTTCACCCATTCACTTTACCATCATCCATTAATGATTCTTCCCTAAATTATTATTTGAAGAATGTACAGAAGTGATTTTCTAATGTCATCATTCCTCTGCATTCCTTAGCTGTCATTCTTTTGTAAAGATAAAACTTTAGTCTTATTGTATTCCAATTCAGTCTTTATACAACGCCAGAGTCCATAACTGCTTAAAAACCTTTAATCCTTTCCTCTTCCCTGAAGATTAAAAACAAACTCCCTTACATGACCTTCATAGGACTTCAGCCATTTCTATCCTTGTCATAACTTTATCTCCTTTGCTGCTTTACTTCTACTCCTCCTTCATGACTTAGCTGTCACTTTCTCCCTGGCTTCCTCCACCAAAATCATAAAAAGCCCCTCTAGCACTCTATACTTTCACTATCAAAGAATAATTTGTACTATTTTGTAATTAATGGTTGTCTTCCTGACAGAAATTAAGCCCTCTGAGGAAAGGAATCACATCAGACTTGTTCATTCTTATATCTCACATCACTTCTCATAATCTTTGTCACAATGTAGGTATACACTAATGATTAATTAAATAAATAAGAGTTACATAATATAATAAATCTATGTACTCTGTAATTTATTATTGATTTACTGAATTTATGAGGGTAATTTTAATTAAAAACGATTTTTCACATAATTTGTTTACTGGAAGTCTAACGCCGAAACGAGTTGAATTTCACTTTAAAAACCATATATACTTGCTATTAGCTATATGCCAGGCCCTGCCGAAGCATAAATTATTTCAAATTTATTTCACAGAAACACTTTAGTGTGGTTACTATTTTCCCTACATCACAGATGAGAAAATTGAAAGAATTTCACACCACTAATCAACAGAAGTGGTGGGATCAGGTGTCTTTAATTTCATAATAACTTTGTAATTTTGAAATTGCTTTCTTATGAAGAATTCATTGTACTTATAGATGACTATAAATATATCATCCATGATTATTTATTGAAGTCTATGTCTCTGGTTCAGTAATGCTTCTACTTTCATGAATACAGATATGAAAAAAAAAAGAATACAGATATGTAAAATGTAAAGCATTTATAATATTATCAAATAACTAAGTAGGAATAGTCCACAGAAACAAATATTGCACAACAATGTAAAATGTGAAAATGAAATTTATCCTCAGAATTGTGTTTTGACTAAGTCTAAGTAGATCTGGAAGTAGGAATTTTGAATTATGTTAAGTGTTTGTGGAATTTGTAATGGCTGAAGGAAAAAGAGTAACTTTCTTTTGAAAAATCTTTGTAAAGACCAATTCAAGAAAAGATTTATATAAAGAACTGATTATAATGATATAGCTTGAATTAAACATATGGTGAAAAATGATATTTGCAGAATGGCAGATATAAAAGAATAATTTCAAAGCAAGCATTACTACAAAAAAATGAGATGACACAAGTAGAAATTTGGTTAATTTGGACTGGATGTCTGAATTGAATGATTCAAAGTATCAAGCACCATCCTGATATTGTAGGTGTAGAAAATGATAAAATGATGACCACATCATGTCATGAGGAAACTGTGTAAAGTTGTATGCTTGTGTGTGTGAACTCAAGTTTCTAGTTAAGAGTATCCTGACAATTTTAAGACATAATTAACCAGAAAAAGAAGAAGAGAAAAAAATAGGATAAAAATAATCAAACAAGAAAAAAGATACAACATAAGATTTTTTTCTTTAATGGGAAATTATTGAAAATCAAGCATTATGTCTTTTTAATAAAAGTAATTTTAATATTTAGTAAAATAAAACTCTATACTAAATTGGAGAATAAAAATTTTCTGACCAAACTATTCCAGAAATAGCTTTACTTCATAAAGCTATTTATTTATTTACTTCAGCTTTACTTCATAAAGCTATTTATTTATTTACTTCAGGATAATAGAGTCTTTTTTAATTCCAAAAATATATTTTAAAATTAATATTTGGGAGTTTAATCAGTTTTCCACAAACTTTTTTTTCCTTCCAAATATTTTTTTTTAATTCTACTTAGTTAACATACAGTATAATATTGGTTTTAGGAGTAAAATTTAGTGATTCATCACTTATATATAACTCACAGTGCTCATCCTAACAAATGCCTTCCTTAATTCCCGTCACCCATCTAGCCCATTCCCCATCTACCATCCTCCATCAACCTATGGTTTATTCTCTATCATTAAGAGTCTCTTCTAGTTTGTCTTCCCCCTCACTTTCTCTCTTTTTTCCCCCTTTCCATACACCTCTCTGTTTTGTTTCCTAAATTCTACATATGAGTGAAATCAAATGGTTATTGTCTCTCTCTAACTGACTTATTTCACTTAGCATAATATACTCCAGCTCCATCCACATTGCTGTAAATGGCAAGATTTCATTCTTATTGATGGCCGAGTAATATTCCAGTGTGTATATATATCCCATCTTCTTTATTCATTCATCAGTTGATGGGCACTTGAGCTCTTTCCATAGTTTGGCTATTGTTGATAAAGGCTTATGTATTTTATCACCACAAAAAACCCTGAATACCCAAATTAGTCTTGAAAAAAAAAAAAAAGCAAAGCTGGAAGCACAATTTCAGACTTCAAATTATATTACACAGCTCTAGTGATCAAGGCAGTATGGTACTGGCACAAAAATAGACACACAGATCAATAAAACAATAGAAAAACCAGAAATGGACCCATATGTATATGGTCAATTAATCTTCAACAAAGCAGGAAAGAATATCCAAAGGGAAAAAAGACAACGTCTTCAACAAATGGTGTTGTGAAAACTGGACAAGAATATGCAAAAGAATGAAGCTGGACTTTCATACACCTTACACATTCACATGTGTGTGAATTCACATACACAAAAATAAATTCAAATTCAATTAAAGAGTGAATTGGAGACACAAAACAATTTAAATCCTAGGGAAGAACACAGACAGTAGTAACCTCTTTGACATTAGCCATAACAACTTCTTTCTAGATATATCTTCTGAGGCAAGGAAAACAAAAGGAAAAATAAACCATTGGGACTTCATCAAAATAAAAAAACTGCACAGGAAACAATCAACAAAACTAAAAGGTAATCTTTGGAATGGGGGAAGATATTTGCAAATGACATATCTGATAAATGGTTAGTATCCAAAATATATAAAGAACTTATAAAATTCAATACCAAAAATTAAATAATTCAATTAAGAAATGGCAAAAGACATGAATAGACATGTTCACAAAGAAAACATACAGATAGTCAACAGGCATATGAAAAGTTGTTCAACATCGCTGATCATCAGGGAAATACAAATCAAAACTACAATGAGAATTACTTCACATCTGTCAGAATAGCTAAAATAAAAAACACAAGAAACAACAAGTATTGGCAAGGATGTGGAGAAAAAGGAACCCTCTTACAGTATTAGTGGGATTGCAAACAGGTACAATCATTCTGGAAAACGGTATGGAGGTTCCTTAAAAAGTTAAAAATAGAGCTACCCTACAATCCACTACTAGGTATTTACCCAAAGAATACAAAAAATTCTAATTCAAAGGGATAGATGAGTATAATGTTTATGGTAGCATTATTTACAATAACCAAATTATGGAAAGAGCCCAAGTATCCATCGACTGATGAATGAATAAAGAAGAGGTGGTTACACACACACACACACACACACACACACACAATGGAATATTACTCAGCCATAAACAATAACAAAATCTTGCCATTTGGAACAGCATGGATAGAGCTAGAGAGTATTATCTTAAGTGAAGTAAGTCAGTCAGAGAAAGAAAAATACCATATGATTTCATTTATACATGGAATTTAAGAAACAAAACAAAGGGAAGAGAGAGAGGAAGACCAAGAAATAGACTTTTAACTATAGAGAACAAGCTAATGGTTACAAGGGGAAGTGGATGGGTGAATGGGTTAAATAGGTGATGGGGATTAAGGAGTACAATTGTTGTGACGAGCACCAGGTGAGCATGTGTGTGCAAGGATGGGGTTGGGGCAGAAGGAGAGGTGGAGAGAGAATCTTAAGCAGGCTCCCTGCCCAGTATGAAGCCCCACACAGGGCTTGTTCTAAAGACTCTGAGATCATGACCTGTCAAAATCAAGAGTCAGATGCTTAAACAACTATGCCACACAGGCATCCCTCCATCACTTTTTAAAAGGCAGATTTTTCAAAAGAGTTTAATGACTACTCCCTCTACCTCACCAAATTAAGAATTATTACTCTGGGAAAAGAAGCATTTTCTTACAGACTGGAAAAAAAAATTTATCTTAATATTGTTACCAAGGAAGGAAAATCTCCTTACTTTTATGACTTGGTATCTTGCGTTTTCCATTTCATATTTGTGTGTAGGAGGTAAGATTAGTTTACACAAGTTTCCATTACCAGCTAGGTGTGGTTTACATTTTTTAAAAATCAAGTTAAGAATGGATCCTGGCTTGCAAATCCTATTTTTAATCTCTGTTGCTATTTATTATTTTGTTCGGTTTCTTACTTAATTCAAATTTGGAAGTTTCTCTTTCCTTGAATTGCTCCATGGTTTTATTTTAGTAAATATAAAACACAAAGAAATTAAAAAATTTCCACAAAGTCTTTCCTCCTATTGAATGAAGAAATTTGAGGCTTTCTATAAAACATTTTCATTGGATCTATTTCAAAGCTAACAAGTAATTAAAAACATTTTGACAGTTGTATCAGTCAGGGGTCTATGGAGAAACAATTGGTAGGATATATATTCGTATACTGAAAGAGATGTATTATGAGGGATTGGCTTACTCAACTTTAGAGGCTAAGAAGTCTCTCTACAAGGTGGAGGTCTAGGAAAGCTGGTGGTGTACTTCCAGTCTGAGACCTAAGTCCCAAGACTCGAGAATAAGCTCAAAGGCAAGAGAAGGTGGATGTCCCAGGTCAATCAGAGGGTGAATTTGCCCTTCTACCTTTTTTTCTCCCCTCTATTCACATCTTTAAAGAATTAGGTGATGTCTGCCCACATTTGTGAGGGCAATCTCCTTTAGTCTACCAATTCAAATGCTAAACTCTTCCAAAAAACACTCTCAGAGACAAACTTAGAAATATGTTTTACCAGCTAAATAGGCATCCCTTAGTCCAGTCAAATCGAAACATAAAAGTAACCATCACAGTACTCATACATCAATATTTATTTTAATTTAAAAGATTAATTCTACCCTCATAGGGATGCTTGGAGTAATCATTTATTTCTGAAAGCTTAGTCACATTTGAGAAGTCCTGCTGACAAAATTCTACATTATAGTCTATTATTCGAAGAACTTTATCTTAATTACCCCATTGAATCTCCTTATACAAATTAGAAATGTTAATGCTTTTCTGTAACTAAGCATATATTTCTAAAAAGAGGTGCTTTTAATTTCAATTCTGCTACTGAGAAAGACAAATTAAATACTATTGTGGGAAATAATTCCTTTGGCAAAGAAGCCAGAGAGAAAGTATGAGGACAAACAAGGTATTAAATGTTGATTTCTAGACTCAGCTACTCCAAACTTGAAGTGAACAGGCAATGAGCCTAATATTTCCAGATAGTTTCTGAGTCTAGGTATTTGGGGACAGGAAAAGAGTAACATTTTACTTCTAACTGGAAGAAGCAGTATAGTTGAGACAAATATGTAGGAAAATATTTGGATATGTTCCAATTATTATCTATTACTGCATAACCAACTAATTCCCAATTTTACTAATTCAAAATAGTAGCTGTTTTTATTATTTTGTAGGTCAGTAATTTAGGCCAGGCTTGCTGAGTGATTCAAGTTTTATCATTTATTTTTCATTTATTAGTTGGAATACTTCTATAAAGTCAAACTTTCCTTCATTTGTTTGGTTACCTAGTAGAACCCTCCAGAGTAAAAGCAATGTGAAAGCTTGATTCTTTTCCTACACTTACCAGTTTTCATAATAATGAATTATCTTTTCCTTCTAAAAACAACTAGTTTTTTTAAAAATATCATAAAGAACTCATGTATTTAAACATAGTTGATGGCTTTCAAATAATTATAATTTTTAATATTATGCAAGTTCAAACTAGTTCATCTTTGGCCAGTAGTAGGAACTTCTTAAATTAGCTTCTGAATCTTTTTGACATGATATTAGTGGTCTTTGATAACTTTCTTGCTTTTGGTATAGGAAGATATTCCAGGCTCATCCTGTACATTTCCTGTCCTAGGACAGCATCTGCTCTTTTTCCAAGAAGTGTGTGTATGTATGTGTGTGTATCTAACCTTATAGGTTACTACAGATATTACCAGTTCAAATAAAAGACCACTCTGCATTCTAGGATTTGCACTCTAATCTCTTTCTAATACATCTGTATCTCTTTTCTTTTACTTGAAAATCCTGTGTTCCAAAGAAACAGGATATAATAGAGTTATTTGCTTTATCCAGAAATGTACACACAGAAGTTTCAGAATAACAATACTAATATACATACTCCAACACATTTGCTGAAAATTTTAAAAATACTTTTTCATATTTTCCTACCATTCACTTCCAATTTTAAGAGGTGTGCACTGATAGGTCATATAACCATTATATGCTACTCTTTTCCTTTTAAACCTCTTATTGTCTTTGTTCTACAAATAACCATATAGCTAATGCTCAATATCCTTTCATCATTGGTACCGTAGATATTCCGGTTTTATTAAATTCATACTCTAATAAATTCTGTAGGAGTGCTCATGAGAATAATATCCACAGAGTTCTTGTATGATGTTAAAAGTCTATCTGTGCCTTTATATTTGAAAAAGCAGTTTTGCTCAATATAAAATCCTTGGATCACAGTTTATTTCTTTGAGCCTCCTATATACAGTATTCCATTTTCTTTCATAATAAAGACTTGCTGTTAAAACTGTGATGGTGATATAATATTCTTTCCCTTATAGACCCTTATTTTTGTCTAAATGTTCAAGGAATTAAAAGTTTTTTTAAGTCTAAATTCTACTAGAAGAGGTCTTGGTGTTGGCCATCTAGGTTGATATTCTAAGGTAAATGATGTGCTCTTCCAATATATGGTTTCAAATCTTCATAATTTTCAGGAAATGTTTTCTGAATTATAGTTTTTAGTTATTTCTTCCACACTTTTATTTTGTTTTGGTTTTCTTCTGTAGTGATTCCTATTATAATTATGTTGGATCTTCTTTGCTTATAGTCAACATTTATTATTTTCTCTTGAAATCTGTTTACATTCCTATTTTTAAGTTTTATTTTTTTCCCATTTCACTTCTTTTTTTCTTCAGGCATTATCTGTTATGTTTATTTATCAACATGTTACATTTAGTTTAATCTTCATCTCTTAAATATTTTTTTTCCCTTTCCTTTACTTCCCTTCCTGAGTTGTATCACCTCTTTCCTGAGGGTTTTCTTTTTAAACTCTGGTTTAAGGGGTACCTGGGTGAATCAATTGGTGGAACATGCAACTTGATCTTGTGATTTCAAGCATTATGCTGGATATAGAGCTTACATAAAAAATTTAAAAAAATTTAATTGCAGTTTATGTTGTTTTTCCATGCTTAGTGAAGACACTAAGCTTATTTTAAAATTTGAGGTTATCTGTATACCTAGGCATCTTATATAGTTGTTAGTATTTTTTCATTAACATATTTATTTAGCATCTACTACGTTCAGACAGACATTGTAGCCCAAAGTTGAACCACCTTAGCCAATCAAGTTTATTGTTTTATGCAACTAAAATTTTGTGGTTGTTATGCAACAAAATGTCGATGAATACATCATACTTATAATTATTAATTGTGTTAGTCTAAACAGAACACTTTCATACCATGAATTCCACATTCTTGAAATTCTCATTCTTGACCCTATCACCTAGATTTATGTTTTTAGGAACACTTTAATGAAGATATATTTTCAAGGATTTAAAAGTTTGCAATTTTTAAAATCCATAAATAACATACATAACCTAAAAAGTTACCGAGTCATAGCCTTTTCTCTCCAGATCTTTGTAGTTGTATCATCATTATCTTCTGGCATTTAGTTTATTGAACAAGTTTTTTACTGATTTTCTTTGTCACTTTGTAGGCTGTATGTTCTTTCTGGGGGAAAAAATATTTGCAAGACTTTTTTTTAATTCTTGAAATTAAAAAAAAATTCTTTAGGACATTTCTAGTGTCTACTCTTCTTCAATTGCTTTTGTCTTGAATCTCATGAATATTTTCATTTGTAGACTAATGAGAGCTCATGAACATTATCTATCATATATTTTCATTATTTATTCGGCCCATTTTGTGTGAATTTTGTTCTTTGACTAAATTCATCAAAGTTTGCTCCTCAGTCCTCTGTATCCTATATTTACCATTTCTTTAAATCTTACTGATTGCATCTCTTCATCTTTTTCCTCTTCATTCTAGGGGGAGAAGCAGTTTTCAAAATGTCTTCCTTATCAACAATTAAATGTTTGTAGTCACTTTAAAAAAATTTGTTAGGTTTATTGAGTCATAACTTAGTAAAATTAAGCTTTTTTAAGTCTACAATTGAGTAAGATTTGACAAATACATTTAGTCACCACTATAATTAGTGCACTCCAGGAAAGAGTAGAGTGAGACAAACAGGACACTAAGGATTGACTTTTGGAGAATGACCATACTGAGGGTCAGAAGGAAGAAAAATCAGAGAACTAGTTTTAGTCCCAATTCCTGCTATCATTCCAGAAGATTTTAGGTTCATATAGAAAATTCTTCCACCCTCTTATTCCCTGATACATGCTGAATTATGCCCCCCCTTTCATATGTTGAAGTCTTAACCTCCAGTATCTCAAAATGTGACTATACTTAGAAATAGGGGCTTTAAAGATGTAATTAAGTTAAAATGTGGTAATTTTTTAAAATTTATTTTTATTTTTTTTTAGATGTGGTCATTTTAAATTGTAAAATTTAGTCACAAGTACAGAGGGAAAATTACACAAAGACACAGGGAGAATATAGCCAACGAGAGAGGCTTAAAGCAGATCCTTCCCTCATGGTCCTCAGAAGGCAACGCTGCCAACCCCTTGATATCAGACTTCCAGCCTTCGGGGCTATGAGAAAATTAAATTTCTGTGTGTAACCCATCCAGTCTATAGTACTTTGTTAAGGCAATCTGTATATTTTGTTATATACTCCCTTAACCTTTTGATCCACAATCAGACAAAATCCCAAACATGGAAAATTCTAATTCTCCCAGGTCAGCGAATGCTACAGAACCATCCCACCCTTTGAACTGGGCAAGAGTTGTTCATGCACTGCACCTACTGCTTTACAGAACACAATCTGGCTTATTTCCTGCTATACCAAACCCCAAAGAGCAAGGAATCTGTGGGGCCAAAAAGACAGGTTCATTTTGAATCTGTCTTCAATTTTAGACAATGCATTTGAGTACTTGGTCTTTGAAATCTGTTCACACAGCTCCAAGAAGGCTGAGTGGCTTTACCCAGGTGCTTCTGGTGAGGGCCAACAGTGCTTCCAGTATCTAAATACTTTGACCCAACAGTAGTAAAAAAGCTCCTAGGCCCAAGAGGTGACAAAGCAGTGGACAAAATACAGGGTACCACGTTGAATTTGAATTTCAAACAGATAAATAAATTTTAATATGAGCAGGTTCTGAATATTGCATGGTACATATTTACACTAAAAAAGTATTATTTATATAAAATCCATATTTAACAAAACAGTCTTTTTTTTTTTTAACAATATAGAAACCCTAGGTGGGGTCATAGTTAGGCATTTGAGCTGGTGTCCATATACACAAGCACAATGGTATCAAACTGAATGGGAGAACATGATACAGGGAAGGCAGGATACAGGCACCAACCAATTTTTCTCGAACCATCCCCATTCTGTCTAATACAGGAATTCTAAATTCAACCTGGCTTTCCAGGTCATTTTCAAAATAGTACAATAAAATATATTTTATTTTTACATTTTTGTTAACTCTATTTACATTTCAATATTCATACATATGATGCATGGGTCTCCATTTTCATTCTTGCCCCAGCTGTAAAACGTCAAGGGGTTAACAGTGGGTTGCAGAAAATTACCTGAAGAGGTCAATGGTATCATCAACCACATTTAAAAGATAAGGAAACTAAGGCTTATAGAGGTTAAATACAATTTGCCCAAAGTCATTCAGCTAGTGGAATCCATTTTCAATGTTAGATCTCTCTGACTATAAAGCAAATATTCTTTTTTAAAATTACACGTACCGAATGGTGGGTGACTATAGTGAATACTGTATTGCATCTTTGAAAGTTGCCGAGAGCAGCTCTTAGAGCAAATATTCTCTGCCGCCAAAAATAATTTACTATGTATGTTGATACATTCTTTAATCCCATCAGGTAACAAGCATTCATAAAGCTGGTGCATTTCACAGGAACATCAAAAAAAGGTATAACGACATCACAATTGTTCAGGCTTTGATCCTGAATTTTATGGGTCTAGACGCTCAATTCTTTAACGTGCCCGCATTTGGTAACACTGTGGGTTCATACAATCATATGGTCCAGAACACTGATCTATATGATAGAAAGCGAATTCAAGTTTACAGTGACCAGTATTTGTGGTAGAACGACGATTTGCAGACATTTCTCTTTAAAGGAAACGCCAGCCAGAGAATCGAATCAAAACACAGAATCTTGTTTAGCCTAATGCTAGGACAAAAAAGGGTAAAATGCTCTTAAGGAAGTATTTCCATCAAGATAGGTGAATTGTCCCATTCCACTGTAAGAACAATCCAGCCAACAGTGGGGAGGCAGTTCATACGCTCTGAAGCTCAACAGTTTGCATCTACCTCACTATTTAAGATCTGCAGGCCCCAGTTTCCTAATTATGTAAAAAAAAAAAAAAAAAACAAAAAACAGGCTTCTTGTAAGGGTTGAGATTATTCACGTAAAACATGTAGCACAATGTTACCATCACACTTCTATACATCACACAGAATATTATGTTACAGTATGTCGAACGTTGTACGATTTGTTATTATTACGTTGTATTATTGTTCCACGTTACCACTGTCTCGGCAACCTGGAGACACAGGCCCTAAGCGCGCTTCCCAGGCGTAGAGGCGGGTACGAGTAACCATGGCAACAGCGCGCGCCGAGACATCTTCCGCTCGCGCGTCGCTGGGGAAGAAGGAAAAAAAAAAAAAAAAAAAAAGCCCAGGCTGCGTGTTGCGTCATCACCGCGCGCTCGTTTGGGCTCTCCGTGGTGTTTTGGGAGGTCCCGGCCCGGCTACCGTCGCCCCTCGCCAGGAATTATTTTTTTTGTTTCCACCTTTGTTACATCGCATCGAGCCTGCAAGCCTGTAAGTACTGAGGACAGAGAGGGCGAGCGCGGGAGCTTGGAAAGAGATGCCGCCGCACACTCCCCACCTCCGAGCCCTCCCCGTGCTTTCCTGATCCTATCAGCTTCCTCTCAGCTGGGATCGCGCCGCGTCAACTTCCGGGCGGGTGCCCGCCAGCTCGGCCTCCGCCGCTCCCCTCCTTTGGCCCCTTTGTGTCCCCGCAGTATCGAGGCGCGGGCCCCGGCACGTCCTTTCGCGAGGCGGGGAGCGCCGTAGTGCCGGGAGCCTCTCGCTGTGGGCGGGCGCGCGGCCCGCAGGGGGGTTAGAGCGGGGAACGTGCCTGCGCGTGCTGGGGTAAGAGGAGGTTGCACGAGGGTCAGCGTGTGGTTCGAGGGAGGCGGGGCGGGGCGGGGAGCGGGGCGACCGAGGGGAGTAGGAAGAGCAATGGAAATTTTTAAAAAGATATCCCCGTCCACCTTCTGGTTGCTGTGGCCTAACAATGAGGCGCAGCCATAACAGCCCTTCTGAGCCGCTGGCATGTTTGCGTGCTCTTCACTGCCTTGGGAATGACCTGCTGAGGCTTTGTATTTCGTATCGTCTTCTTGGCCTCTCTTTATTTGTTTATTTGTCTTTCCTGCAGATAGTCCACTTAAAAGCTCCTAATTCCACAGGGTGGTGGTTTCTACCAATATGAATCTTTTCAACTTGGACCGTTTTCGCTTTGAGAAAAGGAGTAAGATTGAGGAAGTGCCTGAAGCAGCCCCTCAGCCCTCCCAGCCTGGCCCTTCTTCACCCATTTCTCTTAGTGCCGAAGAGGAGAATGCTGAAGTTAGCAGGGCAGGCACACCTGATTCAGATATTACTGAAAAAACAGGTGAGTTACAATGTTGCAGATTGATGTAACACCAAGAGGTATTTTTTTTAAAAGATGAAAGGCAGAAGAGATTCTAGTATTTGCTCTCGATATCATTTTGATACAGTGTCTTCCACCTTACCTTTTAAAATATCATTTTGTGGCTGCCGTAGGCACCATGTACCATCAACTGAGCATCTATAGCTTCTTCAGTTTTTTTTTTTTTTTTAAAGATTTACTTATTTATTTGTTCATGATAGACACACACACACACAGAGAGGCAGAGACACAGGCAGAGAGAGAGAAGCAGGCTCCATGCAGGGAGCCCGACGCGGGACTCGATCCCGGATCTCCAGGATCAGGTCCTGGGCCTAAGGCAGGCGCTAAACCGCTGAGCCACCCAAGGATCCCCAGCTTCTCCAGTTTTAAATGAGTCCTTGGAATATGACCCAGTGATGGAAGGTGATATCTGAATTTAGGTCATCCTTAGGTTAGAATAGTTGCGACTGAAAGAAAAACTGGGTGATTCAGTCCAATGATGTAGACTTTGAGTCTATTATTTGGCCAGGTGTTTACATTCATTGCAGTATTTTTCCAAAAAAAATATTACTGACTTAATATGAACCAGACTTAAGGTGCCTGAAGACAACCTCTGAACAAATGAAGAGCAGATCACATTCAGATTTTGCTAGCACTTGACTTCCTGGAGACCGGTGTGCAAATGAATAATTGGTATTCTTCAAGGTTGAATGAACCATTTTTACCTCTTCATCAGATTGTCACAGACCATGAGATTTGAGAGGAAGCCAAAAATTAGCATTTCCATTTTAGTCTATGTTCTTTGAACAGTTAACAGGATATATTTGAACTCTTCTTATGTTTTAGGCACTGTTTTGAGTGCTTCACGTTCTCTCATTTAATTTGCACAGCAGTCCTGTAAGTTATCATCCACATTTTGCAGAATGAGACCCAGAGAGGTTAAGTTGTGAGGAATCTGATAGAACTGGAACTCAAATCCAAGCAGTCTAGTTCCTGAGTATAAACTTTTAATTGTTTATATTATGCAGTTTCTAATAAAGGGTGGAAGGAATATTACAACTTTTATTTTAATGTTTATTTTAGTGGTACCTTTTTTCTTTTTTCAAAACTCAGTTTATCCCAAGCAGCTTTTATATCGATGTGGCCCTGACAGGATTGGTAATACATATGTCATTATCCTTGGCATCTTATTAGCTAGTCTCCTATTTAACTGTAACGGCAGTAGTGATGGCAGACTCCCTACATGCTGTCATTTGAATAACATTTAAAAAATCATTGGCGGTAATTGGAACATGACGGACTGATTTGATAGGTTGAATTATGTGGTAATGAGGAGTCATAATTTTGCAAGGCTTTGTATGAAAGGTTCTGAACCTGTCCAGATTCTGTGGGGAACCACTGAAGCTTAGGACTGATGGCTCTTTGTTCATTCTTTTGATAGGTGATTACTTTGCATAACATGCTGTGGTTAATGTGCAGACATCCAGGTATTTTAATATTTTAACAGTAAATATAAGAATCTGTTTCTTATGTAGTTAAAGAGGGCTGGCAAGGCCAATGTGTAGGCATGGGATGTGAAGTCCATAGGAGTCTGCTGCATCATTTTAGTTAAATGGAACATTGGACACATTACTTAAAATCTGAGATTAATATTTTTTTCAGATGTAGAATAAAAAGCACTTTGTAAACTGGAACTCAATGGAATATTTGTCAATTTTAGTAATGTGAAATTCTTTTTTTTTTTTTTTTTTTAAGATTTTATTTATTCATGAAAGACACACAGAGAGAGGCAGAGACACAGGTAGAGGGAAAAAAGCAGGCTCCATGCAGGGAGCCTGACATGGGACTCAATCCTGGGACTCCAGGATCACGCCCTGGGCCCAAGGCACAGGGCAGGCGCTAAACTGCTGAGCCACCCAGGGAGTCTCAGTAATGTGAAATTCTTAATTGTCTCTTCCAATCAGAAGATCCTGCTGTACCTTTTTTTTTTTTTTTCCTATTTAAGGAGATTTTATTCATCTTTACTGGGATTTTTTTTCCTTTTATGTAAATTTCTCTTATAAACTGAGATTGTCTTTAGGAATCACATGGTTAGTCTTAATAACATTGGGAAATATGACTACAAGTGGTGAGAATTCATCCTACTAGGAATAGAGAGCTATGCTGTAAGAAAAGATGATTGTAGACGATACTGTGAATTTGGGAGAATCTTGAAAACAAAGACTAAGTTTTGATTTTACATTTAGTTACTGGAGATCCATTAAAGCCTTCTCAGAAGGGTAAAATGATGAAACAGTTTTGTTAAAAAAAAAAAAAACCTCGGTCTAGCAGTCTTCAGTACTGTACTTTGTTAGAGGGTAAGTTTTGAAGGGAGAGAATTCACTTAGGAAGTAGAAATAATGGTAGAGGTGGAGAAAAAAGATGAGAAATTTCAAAGAAAGGGCAGAGTTTTACAATGAAATGTGGGAGGAATGAGAGAAATAAGAATTTTAATTTAGGTAATTGAAAAAAGTGGTAGTTTTGTACATCAGAATAGGTATAAAGTACCCATCCTAACCCATTGGGCATGCCTTTAAAAATTCAAATAAGAATTAAATGACCTGTCTCCAATTTAGCATGTTAGAGAGGACCTAAGGCAACTTAACATAGGGATGGGGAATTCTGAATTGAGTGTTAGAGCTTGGGCCTGTATACAGGGTATGAAACTGAAGCTGGTTCAGGATCCAGACTAGATACAGAGATTAGGGAATCATTGGTGGGATATGATTTTGACCTTACTTCCTTTATTATCGTATGCCAACTTCTGCCATTGTGTAATAATGCTCTAACACTCAATAGAGTGTTAGGGTCTAAATCAGGTCTAAATCACCTATTTCTTAAATAGGATGGAAATTGTAAAAATTACTTGTAATGACTCTTTTAGCTTAACCCTTTTCATTTTACCAATATGAATTAAGATTTTATTTACTGCTACTCTCTCAATTACTGTGCCACAACCACACTTTTTCTTAAATATGCCAAGCACAGTGCAATCTTTCCCTTTTCTTCTTCTGCCTCCAAGACCCTTCCTGCTGACATGTGCATATGACTCTTAGCTTAGTGAAATATTTACTATCTTTAGAGGGCCTTCTCCTGATCACACTCTCTGGAATAGCAACAGCCCCCCCCCCCCCCCCCCCCGCACGCCACCAGCTTTACTTTTCTGTATTTTTCTATATAGTGTTTATTAGTATTTAATGTGATGTTATATATATTTGTGTCTGCCTTATTAGGTAAGACCCTCATGAACAGAGACTTTTTCCTATTCACCATTGCTCAAAGCAGTGACTGGCATGTAGTAGGTAAAAATGTGTTGAAGGAGTGTTGGGTGATAAGTGGGTGATACTAGAACTTTGTACAAATTTTTAAAAATATCTTTCCTCTTTAGGATCTTGAAACCATCTCACAGCCATCAGGCATTCTTCAGCCATGGTTGCTTGAAACTACTTTTGATGTAGGATGAACTTCCTTAATCCAGCCTTTGGATGTGAGGGCATAATTTAAATTATGGGCACCTCTCCTTCCTGGGCTTATTTTGCCCTGGTGGTGTCCAGAGTTATTAATGCTTATTGCTTGCTTACATGGATTTTTTTTGTTTGTTTGTTTTTTACTTTTTTGAAAGCATAGCAGGTTTCAAAGGAATAAAATAGCAGATGAGTGAGAGAAGACAGAGCTTATTTGCTTTATGCATAAAGGATAAAAAGAGCAAAGCTTGATTCTCAAGGAACACCAGGAAGAAGGGACATGTAAATATATATAGTTAAAATAGTACAATGTAATAATTCATGGGGGAAAATATTAAGCAGTGTAGAATCACAGTCCAATTTAGAAATGATTATTCTTCCTGGAAAGGATCAGGAAAAGTCACAAGGAGATGACTTTGAGTGGACCCTAAACAACCAATGCTTACTTGGTGAACAAGAGATGAAAATATACATTGCCTTGAAGGAGAGGTATGTCTGTGGGAAGGGGAGGTTATCTGTGAAAGAGGACTGCTCTAAAGCAGCCTAGATGAAACTGAGAAGATAGAAATGTAAACTGCTGGGCTGTGATGGACCTTTATATGCTATGCCAGGAAGGATGGCCTTTTTTGGGGCACAAACTAGAGAAAATTTTAGCATGGGAAGACCGTTGATGAAGTTGTTGAATTAGTTGAAGCCTAAATATAGGAAAATCATAGTAGAATAAAGGAGGCGTTTTAGTGAAGTTTTATATTTCAGTATTTTATGGTATTTGGTGATCAGTTAGTGAGTGGAGGGTTTAAAGATAACTCAGATGTTTATTGCTTAGACAGCTGGGTGGCACTGTCAACTGAAGTACATTTTGGAGAAAGATACTTAAACATGTTGAGTTCAATTCTGTTTCAGAAATGAGGTCTAGTAGAGGATTGAATATTAGGTTTGTAGCTGAGATGGTTGGAACCTGAGAAATCAACTTTGTGGGGGTTATCACCGTGGCAGTTAACAAATATCCCCAAGAAAGACATAGTAAAAAAAAAAAAAAAAAAAAAATATCAGTGTTTGGTGATGGACAAATGAAAGCAAACCAATAAAGATAATAAAGGATAACTTGAATAGTCATAGGAAACGATAGTATCCGGAAAGCTAAAGAAAGACAGTTCCAGTTTTATCGATAGGGAACAGTATCAAATACTATAGAGAAGTCTTACCAGATGACTTTCCTTTGAAATTACACGTTATTGTTGACCTTTAACAGTTTCAGTAGAAAGATAAGGAAGTGAAGACTAGTTTTTCAAGAAGGGAAAGAGAGAAACAGCTTGACAGTAAAGCAGCATCAAAGATGATGTTTCAGGCTTATTGAAAAGTGAGCATATTTTTTGGCCAAAGGGAAGAAGCTAGTGGAGAGGGAAAGGATGAAGGGAGGGGAGGTATCTGAAGACAGGCATTTAGGCCAGTGAGAACAGGAGTAAGCTGGACTATTGATTTTTGCAAAGGAATAGAGACATGTTTTACCTGGGGAGAAAAAGTGATAAAATAAAAATGATCAGTTTATTTTGAGGTTGGAATGGAGGAAAGTAATGCTTGATTAATTTCTTTCCTGAATGAAATAGATTCAGTCTCGGGGCACCTGGTTGGCTTGGATGGGGTGTCTGCCTTCGGCTCAGGTGGTGGTCCCAGGGTCCTGGGATTGAGTTCCGCATCAAAGTCTCCCTCTCCTTATGTCTCTGCCTCTCTCTCTGTGTCTCTCATGAATAAGTAAATAAAATCTTTAAATAAATAAATAGATTCAGTCTTCTAAAATGATTGCTGTTTCAGTGTGGTGGTCATATTGAGAGTAACAGTTAGATAAGTTAGATAAGTTAGGTAAGTTAGATAAGTTAGAATAAATTTTGAGAGTAACAGTTAGATAAGTTAGATAAGTGAGAATAAATTTTAAAATTATTCCATTTAATCAAAAAGATTTCAAAAGATTTCCAGAGAGCGCTGCTCTGTTATACAGGTTGTATGATCTTGAGTAAGACATCAGCATTTTTGGACTGGACTTCCTTTGCCTAGCTGTTCTCTGAAGTCCCTGCAAGCAGGAAAAGGTAAAAAACATCAAAGGTATGATCCTTTGAATAATGGAGCAGAATGTATCATTTTAGCATCATGATTCTGTAACCATTGGGTGATATCCAGGTTTTTTTAAAGATGTGTGTGGCCCATTGGGAATCATAACTTCATCTTCAGTTAGTTATTTTGGTTTCTTAATGTCTGCATGTGTTAGTTGACATGCAGTACTTGGTAGAAGGCTAAGTGCTGAATTATTATAATAGAAGACAGTACAATGTGTACTCATACTTAAGTAAAAATCTTAAGTACATTTTAAGTGTATACTTTCATCGGTGTTTCCTTTTTATTCTTCATGCTTAGCTATTTTTTTTTCTCAAAATGTATATTAAAAAAAGATGCAATATTGTATAATGAAGAATATTCTATAATCTTTTACTTTTGGTGTTTGTTTTCACATTTTTTTTCCTGTCTGTATATATTCCAGGTTTTTTTTTTTAATTTACATTATATTTATGCTATACCTTAATTTTTTTAAATGACTACAATGTCTTTTATATAATAATTCATGTAATTTCCTATTAATGGACATTGGTTGGGTTTTTTCTTCTTTTTTTTTTTAATTTTTATTTATTTATGATAGTCACACAGAGAGAGAGAGAGAGAGAGAGGCAGAGACACAGGCAGAGGGAGAAGCAGGCTCCATGCACTGGGAGCCCGACGTGGGATTCGATCCCGGGTCTCCAGGATCGCGCCCTGGGCCAAAGGCAGGCGCCAAACCGCTGCGCCATCCAGGGATCCCTTTTTTTTTTTTTTTTCCTGCTATCAAAAGAAGGCTGTAGTGACTATCCTTTTCACGGATATCTTAGCTTGTGTACAATCCAAAGAAAAATTCTTGGAAATGGAATTGTCAGTTTAGAGCAAATATTAGTAATATTTTAGTAATTGCTAAGTTACCATACACAGAAGTTTTACCACTTTGCACCAGACTACAGCTTGGTTTTTAGATGTCTGCTTTTTCATACTAGCCCAAAATACTGCACACCTTTTTTATCTTTACCAGGGAATTAAATTGTTTTACTTTTATTCTTTACTTTGGAAGTTAAGTGTTATTGTCATAAATATATTAGCCTTCTGGACT
Organism: Vulpes vulpes; assembly: GCF_048418805.1. Classification (NCBI taxonomy): domain Eukaryota; kingdom Metazoa; phylum Chordata; class Mammalia; order Carnivora; family Canidae; genus Vulpes; species Vulpes vulpes. The sequence continues at coordinate 48,572,084 of NC_132783.1, read as the reverse complement.
TTTTCTTTCTGTGTTTCTTTGTTTTTCTCTTTTTTCTGATAAATGATTTGTAAGTTTTTTATTTTTCTGATTCCTTGCTTGATGTTTGCCATAGAGAAATTTTACATTTTAATGAGGTCAATTTGTTTGATGGCTTCTAGGGGTTAGGTCCTGATCAGACAGGTATTCCTTACTATCACATTATAAATATTTTCATTAGTATTTTATTCTAGCACATCTGTGTTAATTTTATTTTTAATTGTAAAATATACATAAAATTTACCATCTTAATTATTAAGTATACAGATCATAGGAGTGTTAGATGCATTCACATTATTGTTCAGTTAATCTTCAGAACTTTTCGTCTTGCAGAAATGAAACTGTGTGCCCATTAAACACTTAACTCCTATCTCTAGCCTATGGCAACCACCATTGTACTTTCTGTCTAAATTTGACTACTCTAGGTACATAATACCTAGAAGTGGAATCATACAGGATTTGTCTTTTTGTGACTGGCTTATTTCCCTTTGCATTAAGTCTTTAAGGTTCATTCATTTTGTAGCATGTATCAGAATTTTCTTTTTAAGTCTGAAAAGCATTCTATTTTATGTACATAGTGCATTTTGTTTATCCATTCATCTGTGGACGGATACTTGGGTTGCTTTTACCTTTTGATTATTGTGACTGTTGTTGCTGTGAAATACACAAATATCTCTTTGGGACACTGCTGTCACTTCTTTAGGTTATTTACTTGGAAATGGAGTTGAAAAAAAAAAAAGGAAATGGAGTTGATAGATCATATAAGAAATGTTTTCCATTATTACGTACACCATTTTACTTTCCCACCAGCAGTACTCAAGAGTTCCGGTTTCTCCACATTCTTGCTAACACTTGTTACTTTCTTTTTTGTTTTTTTGTTTTGTTTTGATAACCAGACTAATGGATATGAGTCAGGTTTTGTGTTGATTTTTATTTTTTTATTTTTAATTTTTATATTTTTAAAATAATTTATTTATTCATGAGAGATACAGAGAGGGAGAGAGGCAGAAGAAGAAGCAGGCTCCATGCAGGGAGCTCGACGTGGGACTTGATCCCAGGTCTCCAGGATCAGGCCCTGGGCCGAAGGTGGCACTAAACTGCTGAGCCACCCGGGCTGCCTGATTTTTATTTTAATGTTAAATCTTACCTAGACTTTGTAAGGACTAAAGAAAGGATGATACAGTTTTCTCCTTTGCTCGTTGTTGCTTACTAGTCATTTGTTTCAGAATAGTTTTTTGATAAACCTTTTTTCTTCTATATGAATTATCAGTATAGTCTAAATTCTCATGTATATTTGCATCTAATGGGCCATTAATCTATTTCTCTAGTTTTATATTTGTTTACCCCATTATTTTAATTTTTGTTATGTTAAGGTGTATATATGATGGGTCTTAGGTTTTGAAGTGTTATTGTTTTTTTTTCCTCTTTACCTGAAAGTTCAAAGAAGTGGTTTCTATAGCTTTTTTTTTTCCTTTTTTAAATTTCCAAGTGGCTAAAATTTTGCTTCAGTGTTCTTATAACATTTACTTCTAATTTTATTGTTTTATGACTAGAGAATGTAGTCTACAGTGTTTCTCCTGTGGCTGATTTACTGAAGTTTTCTTTTTTTTTTTTTTTTTAAGATTTTATTTATTTATTCATGACAGACACAGAGAGAGGCAAAGACAGAGGCAGAGGGAGAAGCAGTCTCCATGCAGGAAGCCTAATGTAGGACTCCATCCCAGGGACTTGGGGATCACGCCCTGGGTCAAAGTCAGACGCTCAACCACCCAGGCGTCCCTGAAATTTTCTTTGTGGCCTAATTTACCATTAATTTCTGTAAAAATTCTAAGACTGCTTGGAAAGATAACAATCTATGTATAGTTTTAATTATATACAAAACAGCAGATGTATTTTATTTGTATATTTTTTTCAGACTGAATCACTTGTGTCATAAAGTCAGTTTCTTGGATTCTGACTAATTGTATACAACTGTTTTTTTAATAGAATAGGTTGAATAGAAAATTATCAAAGTATTATTGATAGTCTGAAACTTTTATTTCAGTTATATGTGTTTAATAATATGTTTATGATCATAATCTTTTTTTTTTTTTAAAGATTTTATTTATTCATGAGAGACAGAGAGAGGGAGAGAGAGAGAAGCAGAGACACAGGCAGAGGGAGAAGCAGGTTCCATGCAGGAAGCCCAATGTGGGACTTGATCCTGGGACTCAGGCAGGTGCTAAACCGCTGAGCCACTCAGGCATCCATTCCTATGATCGTAATCTAAAATGTGTCTTTTACAGTGGGTCCCAATCAAAAATGTTTGGAAAGCACTACTCTATATCTTAATTATTTTGTGCCGTCTCTTAAGAGCTTGGAGAAGAGAGTTAAAGCCTCATATTTGCCTCCTGAGTTTCTATCATGTCTTTGCAGTATTTGTCTATTATCTTTACTATGCAGTTAAGATACATATTTTTGTTGTAGATCTAGATTGTTATTAAAAAGTATCTCAAGTTTAATACTTTTAGTTTGTCCAGTAACAGTAGCATGGCTGTGTTTTTCTTTACATTTTTCACCCCCTTTTTTTTTTTGGCTTAAACCTAAGATGTCTCTTCTTTCTCATTTCATCTTTGAGTGATGTTTGAGACTACTCTTTAATCTTGTATTCAGTGTATTCTTGTCTTTTAGAGCTTTCATCAGAGAAAGAATTTGATTTATCTTTTAGAAGATACTAAAGGTATTTCTGTTTCTACTGTGACATTCAAATTAAGATTGCCCAGATTTTACTATTATTTTGGTTACCTTTTAATTTTGATTTTTTAAAAGATATTTAAAATTTATTTATTTATTTGTTTGTTTGTTTATTTGAGACACACACAGAGAGAGAGGCAGAGACATAGGCAGCAGGAGAGGCAGGCTTCAGCGGGAGAGGCAGACTCCCTGTGGGGAAGCCTGATGCGGGACTGGATCCTGGGACTTTGGGATCATGACCTGAGCCATCCAGGTTCCCCTATTTTGGGTTGGGTTACTTAGTATTCAAAGGAATTGCCTTGAAAGTTAGTTCCCATGTTAGAAAATTGAGCCATGTAGAGCAACACAACTAGAATAGCAGAAATGGCACAGTTTTGTAAGTCTTCAAGACAGATATAAAGGTTTATCTGTTTTCATTCTACTTTGGGACATAACTTTATGGGTTATCAAGTTAATTTAGAATACTTTAGTGTGAACTATTAATCTCCTAGCAATGATTTTTTTTTTTTGTTTTTGAGTGGCCCTTGATTTTGGACCCTTTGGAAAGGTGAAACCAGTATCAGACTTAAATGCTTCTTTTATTTTATGGTAGACTTAGATATGAGAATGGGTACAAGCGTACTGGAAAAATTTGGGATAAGATTGTCTTCTCTTGTGCATATCGTTAATGGGGAATATTTAGTTTGGAAAAACTCCCTGGAACCTTGGAGTCTACTTGCATATGCTAATGATGTAGGTTCCCATTACCTTTTTGGTAATGTCTCTAAAATATGATAGGTTTATTTGTGGGTTTTGTATGAAAGGATAAGCTGTTTTCCCTCATGTCCCTGTAGCATTTTGTTTATTCCTTTCTCATGGCACAAATCATATTTCATAACAGTTACTTGTGTACATGTCTGTTAGTTCTTAATATTTGTTTCTTTAGAGCAAGTTGAACTTTTTTTTTCTTTAATATTCCGAATCTACCTACTGGTTCAGTACCTTAAACACAGAAGGCAGTCAGCAAATGTCAGAATTAAAAGCCTTCATAATTGAGCATTTCACCATTCTTTAATTTGTTATTTTTCTGTTTGCTCCCTCTTTTGTGCTGCTGCTTAAAAGTGCTTGTTTGCCTTGGGACAAAAACCACCACTGCATCATTTTGGCCTTTGCCTTTTAGCTGTTTTTGCTGTTGCTCACTTCTGGAAATAGTCTAAACAAATCTAAGTATTAAGCACTATTCTAAATCTAGATCTAAATTATTGACTATATTGAAGAGTTGATGTATATATAAAGATTTTATTCATTTATTCATGACAGACACAGAGAGAGAGAGACAGAGACACAGACAGAGGGGGAAGCAGGCTCCACGCAGGGAGCCCGATGAGGGACTCGATCCCAGTTCCCCAGGATCATACCCCAGGCTGAAGGCAGCGCCAAACCGCTAGGCCACTGAGGCTGCCCGGAAAGTTAATTTTTTTATTTAAACAAGCTCTTACTGTGTCACATCAGTTTTCAAAGTGTGGTATGTGAACCTTTAGGATCCCTAAGGGCAAACTCCTTTCATAATAATACTAATATATGGGGTGCCTGGGTGGCTCAGCAGTTGAGCTGCCTTCAGCTCAGAGCATGATCCAGTGATCCTGGGTCCAGAATCGAGTCCCACCCTCATCGGGCTCCCTGTGAGGAGCCTGCTTCTCCCTTTGTCTCTCTCTCTGCCTCTCTCTCTCTCATGAATAAATAAATAAAATCTTTAAAAAAAATAAAGAATATACTAAGATATTACTTGCCTTTTTACTATGCTGTTGGTATAAAAGCAATGGTAGGTAAAACTACTGGTGCCTTAGCATGAATCAGTGCCAAGACTTCAAACTGTTGTAGTAGTTATTGTATTCCTAAGATTTTTTAAATGTCATTTTCACTTAAGAATGTTTTTTGATAAAGCAGTAAAAAAAAAATCTTTATTTTGGTAAATCTCAACTAAGCAGTGGGTTGCTTTTTAATACTTTATGAAACAAAATGTGAACCAGCCTTTGCTGCATACTGAAGTTTGTACGTACAGTGGTTATCTCAAGGGAAAGCACTTGAACAATTGCTTTCAGTTCTGATTTGAACTTGCCAGTTTTTTCACCAAACACCATTTTTACTTAAAAGAATGACAACCTGTAGTTAAGCAGACTTAGATATTTAGCAGACATTTTCTCAAAAATGGACAATGAAAAAAATTTAAAAATGGACAATGATACTAAGGAAATAACTGGCGGCATATATTGCTAGAGATAAAATTCCAGTTTTCAAAGGAAAGTTTGGATTTTGAACAGGGAGTTTGACGGTCTCTAGATATTTCAGGATCAATGGTGATATTAATAAATCTAACCTTTTGATAAAATATTATGAGATGTGTCAACATTTGGAAGATCTCCATCAGTCAGTGAGTGGGCCAGTATTTTCCAAATGACCACTGCACACAGTGTTACAAAATAATGCATGGTTTAAAAGATCCATTAAAATGCAAGATAGACCAATGGGTTTTTAACGTAGTAAAATGCAAAAATTTATTCGTATGGTTTCAGATTCCACATTGCAACCAACTTTTATAAAAAGTACCACCTGTCAAATTTGGGTTTTGTATCAAAGAATAATATCCACGGTATTGTTAAAAGGAACTATGAAAATGCTATTCCTTTCCTAACTGTGTAAGGCATAATCTTCATAAACTGAAACAGAACCAGTATATTACAAGAGATGAATTGCAGAAGCAGATAGAATCTGTCTTCTGTTAAACCAGAGATTTTTTGCAAATATAAAACAGTGTCACTCTTCTCATTAAATTGGGAGGAGGGGAATGGGAAGAGAAGATACAGTTTTCATAAAAATATTTGTTATTATGTAAACAATTTAAAGAAGTTTCTCAGTTTCTGCTTTCTAATATGGTAATATAAACATAACCAATGTAAGCGAAAGCTCTTTAGGGCCCTTTGTTTTTAAGAGTGCAAAAGGGTTCTGTGTTTGAGAAATGCTGTTGTATTGTAATCTTCCCTTATCTTCCATATTATCAAACTACTTCCTTGGTAGTCATTTACCAGTTGGGCTATGGGGATGCCACTTAGTTCAGAGCTGTATACATTTTTAAGGTAGATTTTTAGGTAGATAGGTGTGTATAATGTATATTTTATACAATGTACATCATATATAATACATTTTGTATATGAAGTGTATATATAATATGTATATTATGGTATATATTACATTACCAATAAAAGCTCTGAGTAATTGAGTACATGATGGAGAGTAGGTCAAACTTCTTTATTTTTTTTCCTGTCTCATTAACTAATCACGTTAAACATTAGCTTTAAAAATTGATGGCTTCATTGTATATTTTGTATTATAATCTATAAAATAAGAGGAAAGAAATTAGAGAAAATCAAAGATGAATATTTAATCAAGTTCAAGAAACTCAAGTTTTCCTAATACTTATTAACAGATTTTTTTAGGGCCCCACCCCCCCAGGCATTTAGGTATTTAAGTAGCTAATTTTCAAAAGATTATCATTTGCTTTGAATAAAGAGACTTTGAAGAAAAGCAGGCAATCCAAATCACTTTGTCTTAGCTCTTTGAAAATATAAGAAAGGACACTGCTTAACATGTGTAGCTGATATGCATTAGCTTTAGGTCAGATTTTTGATATAGTGAACATCTAGTTTTTAATTTTATGTATGATTTGTGATGCATCAGGAACACTGTAAAAGCAAAATATATGAGTTGGGCTGCAATCTTATTCACATAACTAACAGAATATGTGTCTTCATGTTTATGGCAGTAAATGTAGCTGTGATTTGTTCCAAATCACAGTTGTTTGATTGTGTTCCTCATCCAGGTTCTTCGCTCAACATTTATAAAATTATTCTTTGGGGGGGGGGGGAAGTGATATGCTTTTCAGTAGTGTTGATAGAACTTCATTATAGGAAGTAAAGAAATGTCATTTTAGTGCCCTCCAGGTAAATAGTAGTCATGTAGGCCTTGGTTAATGTTATTTACAAATATGGCTCATGAGCTTCAGTATAATGATTGCTATCATTTTGTGACATATTGGGGATGGCCTAAGAGTTTTTAGAGTGTAACGATTTGGACATTTACGCATGGATTTCAGATTTGTTACTTTTCTTATATGACTTTGGACAAGTGGCTTTACCTAAATTCATTTTGTCTATAAAATGGCGATACAAAGTGTACCCTCAGGATTATTGTAAGGGTTAAAAATGTGCATCACTTGATTTGATACTGACTTCGAAAATAGTTAACCGCAGTGATTGTTTTTTACATCGACACCTTTGAACTAAAGATTCATTTGGTCACTGCTTTTTAAAACACATTCACTAGACCAAGGCATTGACTACTTTAATATGAATTCCTTAAGTCTGACCTTTTCCTTTTCAAATATGTAAGGAAGAATGGTGGTTTTGCTGGGAGAAGGGAGAATAATTTTGGAATTCAGCTATTGAAGAGAAGACTGGTAAAATATTTTAAAATATTTAAAAATTATTCACCTGTTACTATTCACCTGTTTTGAATGAGTCAACTTTTTTTTAGCTTGTGAGGTCTACCATAACAAAATACCATACTGGGTGGCTTAAACAGCACTCATTTATTTTGTTACATATGTGGAGGCTGGAAACCCAGGATCAAGGTTTTTTCTTCTGAGGACTTTTTCCATGGCTTGCAGGTGGCCGCCTTTTCACTATGCCCTCACATGGCCTTCCCTTCATGTATGAATCTTTTGTGTCTCTGTCTTTTTATAAGACTTCATCCTGGATTAGGCCCCCACCCAGACAGCCTCATTTGAACTTAATCTCCTCTTTGAAGACCCTGTTTCTAAATATGTTACGTTCTGAGGTACTGGTGGTTGGAACTTAAACATAAGAATTTTGGGGGGCCCATAATTCAGCCCATAACACCAACATTTACGTAAGAGGTAATGTATGGTGAATACTGTCTATGTGCTAATGACTGAACTAAATGCCTAATATGTATCTTCTGATATTCTGTTCACATTAGCCCTGTGATTATTAGCATTTCTATTTTACAGGTGAGGACACTGAGATTTGGAGTGATTACATAACTTGACTAAGAGAAAGGATTGAAATACAGTCTTGGGCCGTAGTGCCTGTGTTCATTTAGGTGAGAACTGAGTACTAGGAAATAAAAATACCGAGGGAAGATGACACTCAAGCACAAACCTCTCTTTTGCATTTTGCATTAGTGTCCTACAAGTAAATTAACCTGTGAAATGGAAAATCATTTAACATTAACCCTGGTTTGACTGTTAACATTTTCTTTAAAACTGATAGGAATTTTTGGTTTTAGAATGGAAGCAGTGAACAAATTAGAAATTTTTAGCCCACAATTATTATTATCAAAAATAAATTTATTTTCAAATTGCTCAAAATGCCTTTCTCCTTTTTTCTTTTGCAGAAGATTCTAGTGTTCCAGAAACTACAGAAAATGAAAGAAAAGCTAGTATATCATATTTCAAGAATCAAAGAGGAATACAGTATATTGATTTGTCTTCTGATAGTGAAGATATCGTTTCCCCAAATTGCTCCAGTACAGTTCAAGAGAAGAAATTCAACAAAGACACAGTGATTATAGTGTAAGCAATTTAATAGATTCATTCATTATATTTGCCTATGTAAGAGGGTTTTCAAGCCAAAGTTATTTAATTTGAAAATATCGTTTGGTGACTTCTTTCTTTTTTTCTTTTTTGCCTTTCCCTATTGCATCTTCGTTATTTTTCCCTAACTCAGAACTTTAGAGAGGTATTTTGTGTATGTATGTGTGTGCATGCTTTTCCAGATAACAATGATTCTCAATAAAAAGTTTAGTGAGAGCCAATAATTTAACTTTTTTAAGTCTCCATAGTTAGGGAAATTATTTGAATATGTACCTTTGATCATCTGTAATTTCTTTATGATCTGTTCTGGAGTCCCAGAGTCACATTGTTTCAACATTTTTGGGGCACATTTTGTGGAGTAGCATGGAGCTTGTATTATGGTCAGGTAGAAAGACAATAAACATATAAACAATGTAGTATAACAAATAATAAATACTATGGCCAAAAGAGAAGGAAAATCATTAATGAATTTCAGGGGTAGGGGTATGGTTTCTAAAGAGCACAGTTGGAAAAAAAAACTTGTTTGAGAAAATGATGCTTGAGTAGGGACCTAAAGTAAGAAAGTGTGAACCATATGGATATGAGGACTGGGGCCAGGAGCAGAGTATTCTGGTCATTGGAAATAACTTGTTCAATGACTCTGAAGTGGTATTATGCTTGATGTTTTGTTTTGTTTTTTTAATTTTTAATTTTATTATAATTTATTATAATTTAATTATTTTTTTTATGCCTGATGTTTCTAAGGAAAGTCGGGGGCAAATGATACAGGGAGAAAGACCTAAGATCACAAGTAAGCAGCAGGGTAGAAAAAGGGATTTAATTATGTTAAGCCCATAGGCCATTTGCCTATTACTATGAATGAGATAGGAAGCTAATGGAGTGTATTGAGCAGAAGAGTAAATTATCTCACTCACATGTTTAAAAGATCTATAGGTGAGCATGGATGCTGTTGTAATAACCCAGGCAAGAAATGATAGACACATAGGCAAGACTACTACTTGTGGAGATGATTAGAAGAGGTTAGATTCTGTAAATACTTTGAAGTTAGAAGAACAGAGAGGTTTTATTGTTAAATTTTGGGTGGGAGAGAAAGCCGTCAAGGATGACCCTAAGATTGGCCTGAGCAATTGATAAGGAAAACTATTTTGGGTGTGGTAGGGGAGCTCTTTTTGAAGGAAAGATTGGCAGTTTAATCTTGAACATGCTATGATTGAGAAGACTCTCGTAGATACCTAGGTGGGAGAGGTCAAGTAGGCTAGGCAATTGGATTTGTGACATTTGAGTTCTGGGGGGGAGGTCTGGGTAACATCTAAATTTAGGAATTGTTAGAATATAGATTTGATATTTAAAGGCATATGATAAGGTAAAATCACCAAGAGAGATACTGGTATTGCTGGAAAAGAGAAGGTTTTCCTGGTTTAAGGACTCAGGCTAGGGGAACTTGGGATTTTAGGAATAGGGAGATGAGAAAGAATCTGTAGAGATTCTAAGAAGGAATAGTCACTGAGGTAAGAAGTCTGTAGAGGTTGTAAGAAGGAATAGTTGTGAGGTAAGGGAAAAGTCAAAAGGGTTGTATGATCAGAAGTAAGGGAAGAAAATGTTGCTAGAAGGAGCCAACAGAACGAGACTGTCCACTAATGATAAGATGAGAATTTCCTCTTAAATGAACTTTTTATATATACTCATTAATGAACATGCCTTTCTCCTGAAATTCACTTTACAATAAAAAATAGTAAAGATCTTGCATGGAAAAAAAAAAAAGGATCTTGCATGATTAAATGTGTTAGATTCACATTTACCTGCTAAGAAAATGTCATTCTCTTATATTACAAAAGAAGCATTTCAGATTCAGAAATACCAGTTAACTTTGGCACAGTACAGTTAATCTAATGTACGGTGCATATTTAAATTTTACCAGTTAATTCTGATAACATCCTTTATAATAGTGCTACTCAAAAGTACTGGTTTGTATATAACAAATGTGCTCTAAAATGTGAATCCGTGTACCAGTTCCTTTACTAGGAAAGTATTATAAGGAAAAATCAGCTGGACTTAAGTGATATGCTTAGTAATGTAGTTGTTTTACCTTCTTGTATAAATTCCTTATCTTGTCATTGATGGGTAACAGTGTGAGTTTAAGAACTAGCAGTCAGTCCTTGGACCATATTTTAAATAAGCTTTATAGCTTTCCAGTATCATGTTGGATTTTTTTTAACCCAGTATCATGTGTGTCTTTATTTTATTTTATTTTTTAAGATTTTATTTATTTATTCATGAGAGAGAGAGAGACAGAGGCAGAAACAGACAGAGGGAGAAGCAGGCTCCATGCAGGGAGCCCGAAGCAGGACTTGATCCTGGGACTTCGGGATCATGCCCTGAGACAAAGACAGATGCTCAAATGCTGAGCCACCCAGGTGTCCCAGTATCATGTATCTTTAGTCTAATTTAATCTGAACCCAGATTCTCAGCCTTGTTTTTTGTTTTTCGTGTCATTGGCCTTTGAAGGTTAAGAGGCCTTTTTTTTTTTTTTTTTTAAGGTTGTTTCTCAATTTGTACTTACCTGGTTTTCTTCATGATTAAATTTAGGTTATGTGGTAGGAAAGCTACATAAATGATTTTTGTGTCCTCAGTGTATCGTGTCACAAGGCACACTGATAGCAATTTATCTATCTCTTTACTGGTGAAGTGCACTTGGATCGCTCAGAAACCTGCCAGATTTCTCCTGTGAAGTTACCACTTTCTACTTTTTAGTGATTAATCTATGGGCAGATACTTTGAGACCAGATAATGATCTTATTCCTTAGCAGACATTCACTCAGTAGTTTTAATATCCATTGATGATTCTTTACTGAATCAGTTGTTTAAATGATGGTTGCAAATTGGTGCTATTTTAACTTAGCATTTCAGATCTTATACTTTATTTGGTATTCTAATATAAAGAAGGTTTTATATTTTCTCCCTATTCATTCATTTATATAGTATTTATGTTGTATAAATATCAAAATGCAGTCATAGATTTTTTTTTTGTTGTTCAGTGGGTTGTAATTCATTTACCATCATTCATTTTGGTGCTCAAATTGCTAAGTTTTGTCAGGTGAGGGAACTTTTAGGCAGGCTCTGGTTTTGAGAGGTTCCTATCATTTTTATTTATTTATTTTTTTAAGATTTTATTTATGTGTGTGTGAGAGAGAGAGATAGTGAGAGAGAGCATGAGCAACGGAGAGGGGGAGCCCAACCTGGGGCTGGTTCCCAGGACCCCCAGGATCATGACCTGAGCCGAAGGCAGATACTTAGGCACCCCAAGAGGTTCCTATGATTTTGTGAGCCTTTTCCCTTCAGGCAAAAGATGGTCCAAAATTATACTATCCCTATCCTAGGCCTGAATTTAGAATTAGCCATTTCCCTAAAAAGCACTAGTTCCTTTTAATAGAGAATGGCATTTGGAAATCTGGAGAATGGGAGTGTTCTTTCTTTGCCATTGTGCGAGGCAAGGGGTTATGTTATTGCCCTTTCCAGCTATACAGATTAGGAAATATGTGAGGAATGTGTGACTTGTGTTTTAATGTTTTTAATTCATGAATTTTTAATGATAACCTTTAATTCTAATCTGTTACTATTAGACCTTTCCTTGCCCCACCTTCTAGATTTCCTTTTCTGACATTGAGAATTCTGGCTTCTTGCAGTATCAGTTTATTTCTTAACTTGTTCAGTCATCCAATATACATAAAATAGTTTAAGAATTGCTGTAATCATACCACTTGACCAGTAAACCTACTAAATAGTGTTCAGAATTTGTTTTTAAGTTTTATTTGATCTTTAGTTTGAAAGTATATGGTCAAAGTACTTGGATTATTTAACATTTTCTCTGTTACTCATTTAAAGTATAGTTCAGTTCATTAATTTCTGTTTGTATTCCTTTTAAGGTTTTTGCCTTATCCGTCTTTTAAATTTTACTTTTGAATATTTAAAATATTAACTAGGTTCCAGAGATCAAAACTACATGGAATGTGCTCAGAAAAGTATTATTTCCTCTCCCTTTTTCTTGCAACATCCACTGTTATCCCACCTTGGAACTAACCAGTTTAGTTTCTTGTCATACTTTTCTTTCATGTGTCTTTTTTTCTTTGTTTCTTTTTCTTTTTGAGAGAGAGAGAATGCACATTTATGTGGGGTGGAGGAAGGGAAGAGGGAGAGAGAAAGAATCTTAAGCAGGCTCCATGCTCAGCAGGCTTCCCGCTCAGTGCAGAGCCCGACTTGGGGCTCATCTCACGACCCTGAGGTCATGACCTGAGCTGAAATCAAGAGTCTGAATTGGACGCTTAACCAAGAGCTGCCCAGGCACCCCTCTTTTTTCTTGTTTTTTTACACAAAAGACAGCACATTACATAAATGCATACATGTATACATACTCATTTGTTCTTTGTTTTATTCACTTAGATGTATATTCTAAAAATCATATCAGTTTATAGAAATCTGTATTCTTTTTTCATACTCCATAGTACTGTACTGTGTGAATGTTCCAGTTGTTATAATTAATACCCGTGTATGGGCCATTTTAGATATCAGCATTTCTTAACCTTGATTTTGACAGTTTGGGCCAAATAATTCTTTGAGGAGCTTCTTTCCTGTGTATTGGCAGAGTGTTTTGCAGAATCTCTGATCTCTATTCACTAGATGCTACTCACTAGATGCTACCACCACCTCCCTACTCAAAACAATCAAAAATGTCCCTGGGCATTGCCAAGTGTTCTCTTGAGGCAAAATCACCCTGCTTTTGATAAGCACTGGTGTTGATAAGAGAAACTGGCAGTTGATGAAATCACTCAAGAATTAATAGACGAGAAGGAGCTGAAGATAGAATCCTAGGTAATACAGCAATTCACAAATGTCAACAAAGGAAGAAAAGCCTTCTTTAGAGATTAAGGTCAGGTAGAGAGGTAAAGGAAAGTCAGAACTAATGTTGCAAAACCCATGGGGCGAGGATGGGTGTGGGGCCACATTTTCAGAGATTTGTCAACAGTGTATAGGACTACAGAGGAGTAGATAACCAATAAAAGGTTTTTATTACATTTGACATCTTGCCCTGGTAAAGAACAATTTCACCTAAATGGTGGGGCAAAAGGTAATAAAACTTGAGAGGAGAACTCTATAGGAAATGAGCAAGTAGAAAATCAGTTTGATAAAATTTGTGAAGGAAAGGAGAATTTGCTTATTTCACTGCTACGTCACAGTTCCTAGATCTCCTGGCTCATTGAATTAGTTAATGAAGTCTTGAGCTCATTGTAGACTTGGGAGGAAGAGCTTAGGGAGAGAGAGGAGTTGGGGTAGAGAAGATGGTAGGTAGTTGAAACAGGGTCCTATAGAAGTAGAAAGGGCCAAAATAAAATCCCTTAGCACTGAGAAGGGACTTTACCTTCACCAGAAGAGAAGTACTTTATCTGAGTCCAGATAAAAGAAAATAGAGTAGTCAACTCTTGTTTTTTTAGGTTTTTTCATTTTTAAATCTTCAGGCATACAAGAAAATAAAATAATAAGACAATGAACATTCATGTACCTACCACCTAGACTTAAAATTTTTGTTTCATGTTTCATCTACTATTTTTATCATCCCAGAATATTTTAAATTACGGACATTCCCAACATTTCTACCCGTAGTACTTGGTGATGCATCTTCTTCCTGCCAAAAACCCAATAGCAATCAATGAACAATTCTCTAATATCATCTAATTCTCATTTTATATTGATGTGTTTTTTTTTAAATAAAGCTTTTATTTAAGAGAGAGAGAGAAAGAATGGGCACAAGTGAGGGGAGGAGTAGGGGGGACAAGCAGACTCCACACTGAGTGAGGAGTCAGTGGGGAGCCTGACCTGGGGCTCAGTCCCATGAGCCTGAGATCACGATCTGAGCTGAAACCAAGAGTCAGACATTTAACAGACTTGAGCCACCCACATGCCCCTATATTCATATGTTTTATAGCTGCTTTTTCAAACCAGGATCCAAACAAGGAGCATTCACTGTATTCACATGTTATAACTCCTGGCTTTCTTTTGATCTTAAACAGTCCTCTCCCCTCCTCTTTTTTAAGGATTTTAACTTACTGAGGAAGTAGAGTCTTTTCTTAGTGTAAATAGTTTTTTCTGATTGTTTCCTCGTTTCTGATTGTTTCCTTGTTTTCCTGATATTGAATTTATTCCTCTCTCATTTGTATTTCCTGAGAACTGGATGTTAAATCCAGATAAGATTGGTAGTCCACATACTTAGCACAGCAAGAGGCACATGAGTTTGTCCCACCAAATGATTGTGAATCTGATCAGTAAGTTAAGGTGATGGCTAACAGAGTAAGAACCTTTGAAAGTGGTTGTCTAGGGCAGAAATTGTGAGAAGATTTCAACCTGAATGCTTTCATTTTTCTCAGTGAACTTGGTGGCAAAATCAGGGAATGTGATCATAGTGAGGCAGAATGAGAATTCAGAGTTGAGTACATAAAGAATGAGAGGTCTGGGTGTAATGGAAAGGTAGATGCTTGTAATTACCTTCAAATATTGAAGGATACGAGGGCACCTGGATGGCTCAGTAGTTGGGTGTCCGGCTCAAGTCATGATCCTGGGGTCCTGGGACCGAGTCCCACATCGGTCTCCCCATGGGGAGCCTGCTTCTCCCTCTGCCTGTGTCTCTGCCTCTCTTTCTGTGTCTCTCATGAATAAATAAATAAAATCTTAAGAAATATATATATTGAAGGACAGGTGTAGTGACAAAGGAAGTGATTTATTTTGCCTCATTACTTTAGAGCATTTTCTCAGAGCAGGGTTCTAGATGTCTAATAAAATATATATTCCTGGTCTTTGTGGATCTGTCTGCTTTTAAATGTTTTGGGGAATTCTCAGGCAAAACTAGTGCCCTGACCAGTACAACTGAACTAACATGAATAGATATAGTGAAGATATTAAAATACAGACTCTTGTTTCCCAAAATAGAATTAGCTTTTAGCAAAGTCTGCATTCTCTGACACTAGGAATGTATTTATTAAGTTCCCACTTTCTTTCTCTGATCTTTATAACTTGTATCCATTTGTTATACTTCTACTTTCTGACCTCCAGAATGGCTACCATGGTAGAAAATTTCAAGATGAGATTTTTGTTTGGGAGATAGATGATTAAAATTTGGCCCAAAATGTCTTTTATATAGGATTAACAAATATATTGAGGTGGAATGAGATCAAAGTTAGTTGTATAGTAAAACCTCACATGGAGTAAATGCTCTTGTCTGCTGAAGAAATGTTTTCTTCATGGCAGAGATTCTGGTACTGAATGGAACCATTCTGATTGTAACATAGATTCGGATCACCTAGGTAGGCCATGAAAATTCTATCTTTGTATTAGTATAGGCTTTATTATTTCTCAAGAGCATCCTGACATTGCTTGTCTGGTATACAGAGTATAGGTGAAAAAAGAATAGGAAAGAGAATGTGGGCATGCCGTACAGGTGTGTATCTTAAAATTAATCCAGATATTTATTATTCTTTTCCATCCCAGCCTGGATAATAGATATTTTCAAAGTATGCTAACTCTGGGAATTTAGATTTATATATATAACCATGCTGATGCTGAAATGAAAAAAAGTTGTTTTAATCTTTGACAGGGATAGATTGCATTCATATTGAAAAGCACTGCTGTATTACATATGTATATATGTAATATATACATATATATATGATTCTAATGAAATAATAATATATTAAAATACTGGTTTTTTTCCTCTAAAAATATTTTTAGTTCTGAGCCATCTGAAGATGAAGAGTCCCAGGGCCTTCCTACCATGTCAGGTAGAAATAATGATGATATTTCGGAATTGGAAGACCTTTCGGAATTGGAAGACCTTAAAGATGCTAAACTTCAGACCTTGAAGGAACTTTTCCCACAAAGAAGTGATAATGATTTACTTAAGGTTATACCCTTTTATAGTAATTGGTTATTGAGCTATAATGATGTTTAAAATTTCTCTTGTATCTAGTACTGTATTTAGTGGATAGTCATTTTTCTAAATATATCTTAAGTTTTGAGATAATTAACTTTATTTTACATAATAATAAAAGTCAGTGCCAGAGATTTACTTGTTGGAAGTCTTAAAGGTTTAAATAGGTAATGTTATTCACGTATAAATAATATAATGTATGTAATATTTCCCTGAATAGTTCACATAGCTTATGCGGTTTTTTTCTGGGGGGGGCGGTGTGCTTGTATGTGTGTGTGCTTAAATAGTTGTAAAAGACTCCCCCTTCCTCATCTCCCATTAGAAAGTCTCAGAAATGTCAGGAAGCCCCGCCCCCCCACATCTTCATAATGACAGAGAGTTGCTATTGGTATTTAATACCAAAGGGCCAGGGACACTAAATGCCCTGCAGTACCCAGGATCCTCCTGCATAACAAAAGAGTTATCCTGTCAGTAGCACTCTTGTGGAGAAACATTGATTGTATATAGAAACAAAATAAGTGGCTGTATTTGGACTGTAATAGTTATCCTTCCTTATAAGAGCACATAAAAACTGACCATTCAATTAAATTTCAGGTAGAGAATAAATCTCTGAAGATTACTAGTAAATAGGTTATTTCTAACTCTGTCACTTATTAGTTGAATGACCCTAGGGGGATCATTTAATTGCAGGTTTACATGTTTTTCACCTTTGTATCTGTCATGATCACCACCATCTCCAATATGAACCTTAGGAGATAACGTATCTGTATGGGGTAGGCAGGTAACTTTGAAGTGATGGACACTGGCATATCATATAGTATATGCTCTTACTGAAATGGGTAGCTACTCCATAGTGCCAACAGAATATGACCATGTGACATCAATGATAGCCCTTTTTTATCAGGTTTCAGATTTTCCAAATAAAGTGAAAAAGCTGTTATTTACTGTTGATCAATTTAGTAACTTTCTTAGGATATAAGTTAAGTGCCATGAAGATCACCTACTTAAAGTGTGTAATTTAGTGGTTTTTAGTATATTTACAAACTTGTGTAATTATCATCATAATCTAACTTAAGGACTTTTAATCTTTCCAAAAAAGAAACTATTCATTAACAGTCCTTCCACAGTTCCCTCCTCTAGCTCTAGGCAACCACTAATCTCTGTCTTTGTAGATGTGTCTATTCACATTTTATATAAATGGGATTATATATAATCCCATTTATATATTAAGATGTTATTTTTGTGACTGGCTTCTTTCATTTAGCAAAAGGGTGTCAGGTTCATCCATATTGTATCAGTACTTCGTTAACTTTTTATAGTAACTAATTTAAAGAAATAAATACTATTTAGGCCAAAAACATGTCTGAATTGAGCTGGTCTTGGGCCTACTAGTTTAAACTCTGTAGAATAAATTATTATTATTCTCTGTTATTTTTAGCATGACAGTCTCCCTCCCCAATCATTTTGATACCTTCTTACTGTTAGCTTTGGTGGTATCTTGACTCTGCACCTTGCTAGCAGTATTATTTTCCTCCCAGTGTGATTTTTTTTTCTAGAATAAGAAGACAGTGAATGTAGCGAAGAGTACTTGCAGGGGCTGCTAACAGTGTTGGAAATAGCTTCCAACAGAATAAACATGATGGAGTATTCTGTATTCAAAGGAGTAAATTTCAGGTGAAAAATAGTTTAGCCTGATTGCTAATTGTTCATGTAGTTGAAGGGTATTTTTCATCTGTAAGAATATTTATCTCTAATTGTATAATTGCAGTGGGAAAATAGGATTGATACACAGAATTTGTATGCATGTTTCATTAATTAGTATATGAAATTTAGGGAATTTAGTGTATCACTCCAAAGCAGAGCACTCTTGAATTGCTCTGCATTCAACTGATCTCTATCTGAAATGATTTAAAGGTGACATTTATAAAGTACTCTGTAAAGGCTCTTAAACCCAAGAAGTTGAAAAATATAAATTTAGTTCTAGACATGTTAAGAATATGCTTTGGCTATTTTGAAAATGAAGAGGGGCTTACAGGATATTAAAGGATTCAAGATTAGGAAAACTGGTAGAAGAGAGTACTCTTACTTGATTTGAGACTGTTTAATATAAAAATAGCTTATTAAAAAATGTAAGGTCTTTTTAAAAACAACTAGCTCATTGGAAATTAGGGGAACTATAGCAAGAGAAAAATATGAGATATTTAGTTTCTTCTCAAATACAGAATGTAGATTACTACAAAAATTATATATTGATATTAGTTATATAAATATATGAATATGTTCTTGAATAAATTCAGGCAATTCAGAAATAGAGGAAATATCAAAAAGAACCTTTCATCCCACTCATTCTTAAGAAGTCTTAGATTAAAAGAAATAATTGCAGAATTGTGGTTTATTTTTTTCATAAATAAAAAAGGAGTAATACAAATGTCTACCAGTGTCCCTTCCTCTCTCCCTCTCCCTCCTTCTCCTTCTCTCTCACTGCTTAGACATTTAAGTAGGGAGTTTTTAAGGCGTCAGTGCAGAACCTTGCATTTAAAAAATTAAAATAACAAAACCTTGAATACACTGTATATATTTCACTACACAGGGATGATGAGTAAGTCCAATAACATTTTAAGATGCGCTCACATTGTACAGACTAATGTGAAATAATTCTTTTTTTTTAATGTGAAATAAATTAAAACAATCTTTTCTTACTCTGTTAGTTGATTGAATCAACGAGCACTATGGATGGAGCAATTGCTGCCGCCTTGCTGATGTTTGGTGATGCAGGTATGCCTGACTTAGTTTCTAGCCATGTAAATTTATTAGTTTTATAGTAATAAATATCTTCACATTTTTAATAATTGCTCTACAGTATACCAAGCACCTTCATGAATTCTTACAGGAACCTTGTGAGTTATTAATAGCTTCAGTTTTTTTAAATGAAGAAACTGAAGCTTAAGAAGGTTAAGTGACTTACCTGAGGTCATACAGCTATTTGGGAACCATATTTTCTAGGGTGATTTTTTTTTTTCCCCTAGGGAGGGGGCAGGTTTTCATTGGTAATTTTGCTTGTTTTCTACAGATCAAATGTCCTAACAGTGAAGTTTTGGAAGGTATATTTTCTTTCTTTCTTAAGTATCCTTTCTAATTGCATTGTGGTTTTATTTACAGGTCTACAAATCTGAGTCAGTAGGAACATAATGTCTTGTGGAAAGTCCTAGCTGGTAATCAGCATTCCTTCATTTAGTAAATATTTATGCTATGTTCCAGGCTTGGGATACAAAAATAAATGCATTTGAAGGAGCTTGCAATATAAAGCATCTCCAATTTTTTTTTTTCTTAGCAAATACTGTCTTGGTTTCTTTTTTGCTTCCTAACTTGTATATTCCAAACAAGTAAAAATAATCTGTAATCCCACTACCAAAAAAACATTTAAGGAATGAAAGCAAACCCAAACTCGTTAACCACTCTTAAATTTGCTTTGTATCATTTTCAACTTTTCCTATGCTTGTACCCACCATTACAACACATGCACACACATTCAGTTAGGAAATGCAGTGACAATACTAGTTTGCATTTTTAAAAAAATATCATTTGATGATTTATCATGGTTTACTCTTCAGAACAATCAGATTTATCCAATTTTTAAATATGGCCCCATAACATTCCTCTGTACCTACCCATATCATTGGTTTGTTAACTATTTCTCTGTTAATTAGCATTTATGTTTCCATTATTTTATTATAATACTAAGTTAAATAGCCTTAAAGAGAAATTCTTTATGTTACTCTTTCTGTAGGCTAAATTTCAAACTGGGATGCTGAATCAAAGGATATACACATTTAAAAGTTTAATATGTACTTCTATGTTACTTTTTTAAGGGTTGTTAAAATTCATTTTTTCATCAGCATTGTTGATGAAAATCAATGCCCATTTCCCTAAGTGGATTTTTTTAGCTTTAAAAATTTTTTTGAACTTTAAAATACATATGCAAAAATAGAAGATAACATAGTGTGTTCCCGTGGGCCTATCATCCCTCTTCAACAAATGTCTACCTCACTTTTACTTCCAACCAGTAGATTTTATTGGAGTGCATTCCAAAGATGAAATTGTTTCATCCATATGAAATATTTTAAATCTTTCATTTTCTTCAATTTGAGCAAGGGAATAGTATTGTGTTGTGTGGGTGCTACCTACACAGAATGTTAAGATTCTTCCTTTTCTTCCACTTACTAGCTGTGTGACCTTGGGCAGCGTTGCCTAACTCTTCCATATCTGTTTCCTTAGCAGCAAAATAGCATAATAATAGTACCAAACTCGTAGGTTGTTGTGAAGAAGTGATAAAGTTATGTGTGGCACATAATAAGTAACTGTGTTAACATAGTAAATGTTAGTATCATTTGTTCTTAATGGTCATCTGATGATAGAAAATGGTATAGGAGAAAGTTGACTGTATCTCTCTCATTACCGTACATAGCCCTTAGCACTTATTGTAAAACTTCCTGAAAAATGATGGACTCAACGAACATTTGTTGAGTTGCAGAATGGTTTGGGAAATTTTACATATACTTTCTTGTTAGAATATTTTAGTATTCTATAATCTTTCCAAATTTTAAAAAAAGCTTTATTCCATAGTAGTGTCTAATCTTTTTTCTCTTGAGTAACTCGTTTCATTCACCTTAATCATTAATTTAACAAGTATTTTTGAGCATCTACCATAGGTGCCAGATGCTATTTTAGGAATTGAGGATATGGAAGGAAACAAAATGGACAAAACATTTGCCTTCATGGAGTTTACAATCCTCATTAAATTTGAATTTCATTTGAGTTTTTTTCTTCTCCTTGCACAGTACATTGATATTATTTCTTATTGGAAAAAAAAAATATTTTGGGGGTGCCTGGATGGCTCAGTTGGTTAAGTGTCTGACTCTTGATCTCAGCTCAAGTTTTGATTGCAGAGTGGTAAGTTCAAGTGCCTAATTGGGCTCCAGGCTGGGCATGGAGCCTACTTAATAATAATAGTAATAATAATAATAAAAATAAAATAAATAATTTCAAGTAGAAAGTTATAAGGAAAGAATAAATTAGGGTTCTTTTTTGTTTTTTAAGTAAACTTCCATGCTTTATCTTGGAATGGATTGAACCATCGTATCAGTCCTCTTCATCTTTTTTAGTATATTACACTTCTGTGGTGATATACAGAATGACAGCTTTGCCTCGCCAACATAAGATAGCCTTCAATATACAGTAAGACAGGAAACTATTTTGGATATTTTGGGAGTTTTCCAAAAACTGGCCTTTTTAAATACCTACTAAGAGATTATGGGCAGTTCTACACATTGTGATGTTGGATATTGGCTTTAGCACAGATTATAATCTTTTATAGATAATATTTCACATACTAAACAATAGGGGTACCTATTATGCATTGCTTTCTGAAGGTTTTCATTTATGAATACTAGGTTATATAAACAATAATAAATGCCTCCAAGGTTTTTACACTGTTTTTAAAGGTAATAATATGAATTTATTGATATTGTTAGGAATCTCTAGTTATTTCTTCCACTTCTCTGTTTGTATAAAAATAAGCAAAACATTTTTATGTGATTGTGATCTTTTTATATTTGCTGTTTTGTAACCTTTTCATTTATTAGACATCTTTCCAAGTTTATTTTTAAAAGTCTACTTGATTTATAGCAGTGCGATTTATGTATATGTTCTAATTTGTTTAAT
The DNA here is from genome assembly GCF_048418805.1 of Vulpes vulpes. Classification (NCBI taxonomy): domain Eukaryota; kingdom Metazoa; phylum Chordata; class Mammalia; order Carnivora; family Canidae; genus Vulpes; species Vulpes vulpes. Next base: position 48,549,990 of record NC_132783.1, on the reverse strand, counting down.
ATCTTGGGCATTTAGATAGTTTGCCAGAATTCTTGTATGTATAATTCTGTAGAATAAATTCCTAGAGAAAGAATTGTTGGACTAAAAGACATCTAAAATTCTGAGATATATTATTTAGATTGCCTTCCAGAAAGGGCATAACAATGCATAATGTTTAAAAGTGCCTTTTTGCCTGTGGTCTGCTAGGATTGTCTGTTTTTTTAAGGGATGAAAAATAATGGTATTTTATTTCTTCATTTAACCTGTTTTTAATTATTAATGAAGTTGAGCATCTTTTCATTTTTTTACTGTTGAACTGCCTATATGTTCCTTGTTTTCTTTTTTACAGTTTCACATTTTATTTTTTATTGTTAAATACTGAACTTAGATGAAATTTATTTTCATCTGGGGTATAAGGTACAATTTTAACTTTTTTTCTGAAATTGATGGGTGCTCCCAATAAAATATGGAAATTATGAAACACAATTTGGAAGTGATCTTTAGTGTAAGATATGAACTTTTCTTTAGGTATATGCAAGAAAAAAATATTTGTTGAAGCATAGCTAACACAATGTTGCATTAATTTCAAGTGTATAACAGTGATTGAACAACTATACCTTGCTGCACTCACCATAAGTGAGCACATCTCACAGAATAGGGAATATTATCAGTGGTATGTAATAGCATTGTATGGTGACAGATGATAGCTACACTTGAGGTGAGCACAGCATATAGATAGAGATATATGCAAAATTTTAAATTATAAATAGAGTAGATTTAAATGTAGGCAGTGTTGTGTGTTATGTGACATTTTTGTACTAAAATTTTAAATTTGCATTTTCTTCCACATTTATTTGCAAAAGTGTTTTCCCTCTAGCCATTTTAAATACATGTAAATATTTGGTGTCATAATATTTTCAAAAAGGAATGATACATAAACATAATTAAGATTGAAGAATCTTTTATTGACAAAGCAAAGTTCTTGTTCTTTTAGGGAAGAAACATGTCTAGGTGACATGGCATAAATCATCTAGTTTGAAGCTTTTTTTCAGACTTAGAATATTACTAACAGTGCTTACCGTACCCCAACAAATATATAAGTGATGATCTCTTTTTAAAGTGGATAATGGGAATTAGTTGGTATCCGCAGAATGCACATTAACTTTTTGAAAAAAATTGGAAGACAAAAATCTAACCATCACACTTACATGATATTATACTTTAAAACATTAATAACATTTACTTTGTTAAAACTATATTACAAAATTTTCAGGCTTAGAACTTAAAAGCTGTCATGTTTACATTTAGTTTGAATATTGTACTTCTACCAGTTTTTTTTTATAACCGCAGTTAGGGTACTGATTTAATACTGCAGTTTTGTAAGCTTTAGCAGATTGTGTCATATTAGCAGAGCAGTATGTCGAATTTGCTCTCTAAAAGTAAGAAATAGAGAAATGTATTCAAAGTATAAATATGTAATATAGCTTTCTTTTTTTGTTTTTTAAGATTTTAGTTTTAAGTAATTTCTACACCCATTGTGGGTCTTGAGCTCACAACCCCAATATCAAAAGTCATATGCTCTACCTACTGAGCCAGCCAGGCACCCCTATAATATAGCTTCTTGAGATCATGTAGTTTGAGTTTTTCTTTCAGTTATGACAGAATATGTAAATTTTCTATCACTGTTACAGCCTCTATGTTACACTCTCTTGGCTTTAGGTTAAGAGCATTAATCGCTTGAGCTGTCTGTATTTCACTTCCTCCCCATTTGTTAAATGAGAGAGACTATTACCTACTTTGTAAGTTTATTGTTGAAGATAAATGAAACAACAGTTAATAAAAGCCCTTTGCAAAGCCTGGTACATAGTAAACAATTATTGGTATCAGTGATGGTATTCAAATAAGCTACACTGATAGGGTTCAGTTTTTTTTCACTGCTGAATACTCAGTCACTGGAGAGAACCTTTTCCTTTCAATATTGCTCTGTAGAATTACTCGTCATTTTAGTGTTGTTATTATTGTTAAAGTGATGGTTTATAAATAACATCATTTCTACTTTTGAAAGACTGATAAGAGTCTCTGTTTTTCTTTTAAACTCAGTTGACATTGAGTATACATGATATATAGAAGAAATAACATTGGGCCTGATGTCAAGAGAACTATCTGTACATGGATACGTTATAATAACATTTTTGCCTTTATTTTATATTAATACTTATAAAAACTGTGCAGACTTTGATTGTTCCTCTCTGTTTTAGAAGGTGGTGGACCCAGGAAAAGAAAATTATCTTCTTCTTCAGAGCCATATGAGGAAGATGAATTTAATGATGATCAGTCTATGAAAAAGAAAAGACTGGATCATGTAAGTTACATTTGAATTGTAGTATCAAACTTAGCTGTTAGGCACAGAGTATCTTGAATCTGTGGATATTAGACCTAAATGAATCAGTCCTTCTCTTTCATAGCCAAATCAGAGTTTACATTTCTTCAATGACTTTTTGCTTTCATTTTAATTTATTTCGTATTAATTATTTATCTCTAAGTTATAAAAGTAATTATTAGGAATATTCTAGTGGCATGATAAAGTAACTTTGGGAAAATAATACTTTTATTCCATAGTTTAACACTCACGAAAGACAGCTATTATCACCACCAGCACCATTTCCTCCTCCTCAGAGATCGCTATTTATAATTCTTCTAGGTGATGTCTTTGATATTCATGTCTTATCTAAAAATAATTATGGTTATGCATTTATTGAGTTACTCTATAGTTTTCCATTAACTTTCACTTTATGAATAGAACTACAGAGAGGCCTCCCAGTGAGACCAGAGATAGTCCTCCCTGCCTGCATTCAAGACAACACAATTTCTTCTTGGTAATCAAAATCAGTTACCCCAACTTGTGTAGTAACTTTTTTTTTTTTAACCTGTAATTTAATGGAATAAGAAGCCCAAAGTAGCCAGATGGCAATCTCTACCCTAATTTACTGAGACAATTGTTATGTCCCTACATGGAAGCATTCTTTTTTTGAGAACTAATACTGATGGGAAGTTGAAATTCTATGAATGGGTTTTTTTTAGGTATGAGGAACAGCTGTAGTATAAGAGACTAGGCCCACATTTTAGTTTACAGATATATGTATAATGACTCTGGGGAAAGCATCATATTGATTGCTGATTCAAAGCATTTACTTTTTTCATACATTAGTTTTGTGTGTTCTCTGTAAGTTCATGTGCTGAATTTTCACTAAGTGGTACCACTGTTATCTAAGCCCACTGCTTCTAAGTTTTGATGCACATGATGAAATCACTGAACTTGGGCATAAATTCATTGATGCACTTCTCTTAGCTCCCTGGTCAGGAACATTATGGTGTCACAGTGTACTATGTGAATTAGGTCTTCTGCATATCTGTATATGATATATTAGTTTCCTAGGGCTGCCATGATAAAGTAACACAAACTGGGTGTCTTAAACAACAGAAACGTATTGTCTTACAGTTCTGAAGCTAGTGTATCAGAAGGGTTGGTTTTTTCTGAAGAAGGTTTTCCATTATTCTCTCTTTGTTTCTGGTGGTTTGCTGGCAACTTTAGTGTTCCTTGGCTTGTAGATCCTTGCCTTCATCGTCCTATTGCATGTTGCTTGCGTGCATATCTGTCTCCAAATTTTCCTTTTTATAAAGACACCAGTCATTAGATTAGGGCTCACCTTAATTTTAATTTGATTATCTCAGTCACATTCTGAGGTACTGGGTGATACTCATAACATGAATATTGAAGGTACACAATTCAACCCATAACTAGTATTTCCAGAAGCAAGTAGATAGGAAAGACAGCTTAGGATAGGTTTCTCTTACTGTCCCTTCAATGAGGAAAGGGGTCCAGTGTAATCAGCCTGCCACCAGACAGTTGACTACTCCCCCAAGGAATGGTGGTGGTATTATGGAAACTCATTGTTGGCCTTTGCTCTTGGCAGGTCAGGTATTTGTTGGTAGCAATGGTCAGATAAATCTTGGTATGGGACTGTGTTGTTGATCTGTCAGCACAGCCTCAATTCCTGTTGCCATGGCCATTTGTATGTAGACCCATTGAACAGGCCAAGTGCCTGTGGTGGTATTGGTATTCACAGAATAGATCATCTTGTCCATCTGATTACTAAAAATGTCCTCTGTAGTAGATGCCCTTTGCTGAACATTCTCAAGAAAAATTGTTGCCTTTGCATTCTGTTCTCAGAAAAACTCCTGATAAATTCAACAGTGCATCTCTTTCCCAGACTTCTGGTCACCAGTCTTTTACTCTCCACTTTGGCCTCTGCCCATAATATATCATAGCTGTGTACACCTGGTCATCTCTTTTTATACAAAATGGACAGTAAGATGTACTGCCCAGAGTTGTGCACAGGACTACTCTTTTAAATGAGGTTAAATCATAGCAGTTGTTTACTTCATTTTGGGCTTCTTTTAATGGTATGTAAGCCCTTTGAAAACTAAGGTCAAGAGTTTCCCTCACTTTATTTGATTATAAAGAATTCCTAAAAGAGCCATAGATACTAGTTGAAGGAGGGGCACAGTATAGCAGAAGTAGGTACCATGGGAGTCTGGGACAGTTGCACATGCAGCTTGTTCCTCCTGAACCTCCTCAAGTTCAGTTTTAAATCTTCCATTTCCACTTGGTCGGTTGTTGCTGTTCATGCTCAGTTTTAGGCTTGATGATCAGATAATCAGATCACATAATAGCTCAAGTCTCATGGTCCTTTGATGTCCCAAGGTCAACCATTCTGTTCCTGTCAGGACTCCCTATCAAGCCAGCAATTGTTTCACAAAAAGACGTCAATCTGTTCTGTTTTTTAAAATGTGAATTTGTTCCAGTGCAATAAATATGTTAAACAACAATTTTAGAATAACTTAAATTTTGTGTTATTTATGTACAGTTTTGTTTATGAGAAGAACTAGATGAACACAAAACACTGACCCAGCTGCATTGGGCCACATAGGAATACACAAAATACACACACCCCAGACATCTACTGGCTGCCTCATTTTACCATGTTTATTATCCCACAAGGCTGTGTTTTAGCTATTCTTTCACATTGTGAACTTTTCTATATGGAAAAAAAAGCACCCATTCAACATCCCAAACATATTTAAGCAATCTCGTTTAAAAATACCAGGCAGTGGGCAGCCTGGGTGGCTCAGCAGTTTAGCGCCGCCTTCAGCCCAGGGCCTGATCCTGGAGTTCCGGGATCAAGTCCCACGTTGGGCTCCCTGCAGGGAGCCTGCTTCTCCCTCTGCCTGTGTCTCTGCACCCCACCCCACCCCCGTGTGTCTCTCATGAATAAATAAATAAAATCTTTAAAAATAATAAATTTTAAAAAATACCAGGCAGTATGTACAAAAAGAAAGTTAAGTATTGGAAAAAAAACTTGAAACAAATGTTTGGGAAGAAATAAGAATATGTGCTATATCCCAAGCAACAGGCATAAAGGAATCCACAATGTGGAACATCAGAGACAGAGCCCCAAAAATAATTCAGCTGGACTGTTATCAATTGCTGGGAAGTCAGTATGGATAGGCATAAAGAAATAGAAGAAAAGGAAAAATTGTTGAGCGTTTGAATTAGAAAAGTGAAAAAATTAGGAACAACTTCTTCCATATGGATCTTTATATACAAAGCTTTTTTAAGGAAATAATTATCCTGCAGAAGTAGCTTCTTTTGGTGCTAGTAGTGGTTGATTTAATATTTTCAAGTAAGTGCTACAAATTCCTAAGCCATCAGCTGACACACAAAGTGATGAGTGCAGATAGGAAAGCTGCAAAAGAATTTTCCAACTGTGTTACAGAAGTAAACTGAAAGAACAACCATACATTGAATTAAACTCTCAATTTTAATGAAACAGATACCTCTGACAAATGCATGCCTTAAAGATCCCAAATCTGAAAGACAGAAAACAGGAATTAAGGCTTTATAAGATAGCATTACTGTGATGTTCAGCACTAGTGCCAAGTAGAGATTTAGAGCTAAAACCAATAGTAGTTCATTAGTTACCAAACTGAGTTGAGCTTTTAAAAAGAAAGTCAGCCTTAGAGTTCACTACAGGGATGGGAAAAGTGGATGAGTTGTGCATATCTACATTGATATTTTTACTTAATTTTTCTCTGTTGTAAGAGCATTATTGTAAAAGAGAGAGAGAGAACATTGCTTAAAAACTCTTATAATGCATCAGGCCTGCCTATTTACAAAAACCGAACTCAACCCCATTATTTTTCTTCTTTTTGCTTCAAAAAACCGCCTCTCTGAGATAGCCCTGTGATAAAAGTGTGATTATAGCATTTATCTTACTATTTAGCGTAAGCATTCAATTTGCTAATTGCTGTTACTGAAAGTGAGAATATAGATGTGGTTATAGAATTTGGGAATGGACTTAACATCAGATTGTTCATTTCTACCATTGTAAAAGCCTGGAGTGATAAAAGAGTTTGTGTTATGTGGGATAGAAAGCCCTCCTTGACTTGATTTGCAATTTTGAAGGTTTTTGATTCTTTAGAGTAGTTCTTAAAACTCAGAACAAGCTATGTTGATATAGGAAAGCAGGTTGGATTTGAGGAAGTAGAAACTGGAAATGTTGAAGAGCTAGGGTCTTATTCTGGTGATCTAATCACAGAACTCTTGCAATAATTTGCTGCTACTGGATGCAGAAGGTGATGATGATATTGATGGGAAGACTAGAAGGTTACACCATGACAGCTTAATACATCAACTTAGCACAGCAAAACTGTGCAGACTTTGATTGTTCCTCTCTGTTTTAGAAGGTGGTTTTAAGTGTTATTGAAAACAGATGTACTGGTTTTTTTTTTTTGTTTTTTTTTTATTCAGCATCTTTGCCTTTTAATATAAGATTTGTTTTCATCATTTCTGAGTGTAACACATTTCTTCTAAAAATAGAGCTCTTTGCTTGTTCTGAAACTTAACTTCCACTTGGAGGTGACAGGGCATAAGGCTGACTGTAGTTGTGGGGTGATGCTGCCAGTGGTTCCTGGTCACAGACTCTTCACGGGACTCTGGATGGATGCTCACAGCGAGGAGGAGTCCATTTCAAATTCGTGATACTGAAGAAACACGACACAGTTCCGAGCTCCCATCTATGCCTGGAGTGGAGCCACCCGAGCATGGCTTTAATGCTGAATGTAGTAAGAGTCCTGCATTACATCGAGCTGCATTTAGAACCATACAGACTGCCTGGGTGGCTCAGTCAGTTAAGCATCTGACTCTAGATTTTGGCTCAGGCCATGATCTCAGGATTGTGAGTTCAAGCCCTATATTAGGCTCTCTGCTCAGTGTGGAGTCCGCTTACGATTATGTGCCTCTCCATCTCTCTCCCTCTCCCTCCTTCATTCTCTCTCAAATAAATTTTTACAAAAAGAACCATACAGATAGCATTAGTATGAAAGGAGAGTCTAGCAAAGGAGCAGAAATATATTTATTTTATAATTTCTTATTTATGTCTTCAGCTACTATAGCAGAGATAACACAAGAACAGTGAGCCATGGCATTCCATAGCTGGTGTTAACAGATGTGGTCATTTTCAGTAACTCTTCTACCACTTCTCAGTAACTCACAAGCTGTAATCCTTCCAGTGCTAACACCCCCAAACAGACCTCAGTTCATATTTATTATAGTATTTACATATTTCTTAACCATTTAATGTATGTGAAATTGTGCTGCCCTGTTTTTAGGATCCTTTCTCTTTTTAATGTGTTACTGATGAAGTTTTTGAATGTTGTACCTCTAACATGATTTTTCTTAAACTGTAGTTTTTTTTTTTTTTTCATGATTTTGCACAATGCAGTAATTTTGGAATTGTGTATCTGATGTTGTAGCAGAACAGACTGTAGTTTTCAGCAGAAGGATATTTGACCTTGCTTTAAAAGCTTATGGGTCTCTGCTATGATTTTCCTATTAGGGCTTTCTAGAGACTTCATAGAACATCCTTATTAGTCACAGAGCTTCAGGAACATTGCATCTGCTTGTTGCTCATGAAGCCCAAGTGGTAGAGCACCTTGTACTGTATCCTGGACCTGCTACAGAGCCTTCTCTTAATGTGGGCCCCACTTATAACTGTCACAGTCATAAAAGTTACTTTGTAAATAGAATAAGCACACACCATAGTGAAGTATACCTTGCCTCAGGTATCCAGAGGCTGACCAAGTATTATGCCTCTTTCTTAAACAATATGCACCCTTTTTCTTTCCATTCTTTTTTCTTTCTTTCTTTCCATTTACTTTTGAATGGCATTTGCAACATGCTCCTGATTGGACTCCCTCCCCGTAAAATTCATGAAAGTGGTAGTCCCCAGAATTTGAGGAGGGTTACTTCTCACTCTTTGGCATACATGTATCTTACTAAGGTACCCACTACTACCTGCCTACTGCATCCAGTCAGTGTAAGGTCTTCAGTGTAGATGATTAAAGTGAATTCTGTGGACTGTGCAAAACTATCAGTCCTAGAGTGCTGTATGAGGAAAGAACAGGAGAGTTACCATAGCCGTGAAGACACTGACCCTACCCAGATGAAAACAAATTGCTTTGGCATGTACTTCTAATTGAGATGGGGACAATAGGGGCAATGGCAGCCTCTGTGGATACTGGAGGCAAGGTATACTTCACTATGGTGTGAGTTGCTTAATCTGTTTATAAAGTAACTCTTAACAATCTAACAGATTGTTATAACTGCACAGTTATATTGATTTGCTCTAGTAAAAATTCCACATCTGGTATAGTAGTTACATTTGGGGTCATCACTTCTTTGTCTATGATAACCTGAAATAATCCCCCAAAGGCCATCATCCAGTTTTTGTATAGGCCAAGGAACCACATGACATTGGAATAGGATATGATATCCATCTCAGTTCCTTCAGGAATATGGTGCTGCTGCTGCTGCTGTGTGTACTTCTCTTTCTCCCCCTCCTTGACCCCCCTCTGTCCCCTCCTCAGTTTTATGAACTTGGATTTGTTCTTTTCCTAAAAACAAATTGCTCCCTGGGCCAATGAGCTAATATGAGATTGCTGCCAGTCCTAACTTTGTCTGTTCCAGCTCTGCATTCTGGAATGGGAAAAATAGCCACAGGATCAGTTCATAACCCTGCAGCCCACTGGGACAGATTTAGGCCCAAGTCCATGTGTCACCTGGCATCTGTAAAGCTCTAGCGTAGCCACTGGATTGCAGAGGTGTTTTAAGTCACCAGGGATTAGCAGAGCTGGCAGAGTGTCAGATCTGAGACCAGACAGCAAGTGAGAATGTTTAATTTGGGTTGTAATATACTTGATTCCCAAAAGTTATTTACGGTTTTCCAAATAGCAAACTGTTTTTATGGAGGTGAAATTCACATAGCATAAAATTAACATTTACAGGGCAGCCCAGGTGGCTCGGCGGTTTAGCGCCACCTTTAGCCCAGGGCGTGATCCTGGAGACCTGGGATCAAGTCCCACATCGGGCTCCTTGTATGGAGCCAGCTTCTCCCTCTGCCTGTGTCTCTGCCTCTCTCTCTGTGTCTCTCATGAATAAATGAATAAAATATTTTAAAAATAAAAAATAATTCAAAAAATTAACATTTTCAAATGAACGATTCATTACCAGTTTGTACATTTGCAGTGCTATGCAACTACCACCCCTGTCTAGTTCTAAGATCTTTTTATCACCCCGTAATAGCATGTCCTACCTTTTAAGGAGTTGCTCTCCTGTCTCTCTTCCCTCCCCTTCCCCCCTTGCCCCGCCCCTGGCAGCCAGTCCTCTTTCTGTCTATGGATTTATCTATCCTGAATATTTCATGTGAGTAGAGAAGGCACACAATAAGTTACCTTTTGTGTCTAGCTTTCACTTAGCACAGCATTTACAGAGGTTCATCCACATTGTAGCAAGTATCAGTACCTCTTTTTTTTTAAGTACTTCTTTTTTTTAAGGCTGAATAATATAGCATTTTATGTATATACCACAGTTTGTTTATCCATTTGTTCTTTCATGGACATTGGATATTAAAACCAGGAAATGTGCTGTGTGAATGACTAAGGTTTAGGAAACATTTACATGGTGGAAAAACACCCGTGTAGAGTTAGATACCGAAGTTTCTATTCCTGCCTCAGATGGTTCTTATCTATATCTGTGGCCTCTCAAAGGTTAGTTCTTAAAGTTTCAGTGTCTTTAGCTGTTAAGTGAGGATAGTAGTATGAATTTTTGAGAGCTTTGAAAGGCTTTCTCCACATTAGTGTTATATTCCCCAGCTCCAAATCCTTTGCTTTCATAATAAAGACTGACCTCAATTTAGCACTCCAGGCCAAATGTAGTACTAGCTCTGGTTTAATTTTGCAGCCTTGTAGCCTATCCATGGTTTCTGTTCTTCAACCCAGAGGGCCATTTACTATTAGAAAAACTCATGCAGTTTTCTTCTTCCTACTCTAAACTTCCACAGTATTTTATTTGTGTCTGTCTTGTAGAACTCCATCTTACCTTTGTGCGGGAGAGAAGTACCACTCACAATTTATGGGTAGTGAAAGGAAAATAACATTTAGTTGTTGGATAAGAAAGGAGGTAGAAGAGAAAAAAATGAGGTTGTATTTTTCTATACCTTGCTTACATGGCATGTGGTACAGTTCTAAGCAGAGTTAGAGAAATGTTTTTTTGATTGACCAAAATGCAGGATTTTTCTGAAGCATAAACCCAAAAATCTTTTTTTAAGATTTATTCATTTGGGAAGCCTGGGTGGCTCAGTGGTTGGAGTGCCTGTCTTAGGCTCAGGTTGTGATCATGGGGTCCTGCAGTCAAGTCCCACATTGGGCTCCCTGCATGGAGCCTGCTTCTCCCTCTGCCTGGGTCTGTGCCTCTCTCTCTCTCTGTGTCTCTCATGAATAAATACAATATTTTTTAAAAAAGACTTATTCATTTATTTTGAGAGAGAAAGTGTGTGGTAGGGAAGGGCAGAAAGAGGGAGAAAGAGAATCTCAAGCAGTCTCCCCACAGAGCCTGTCTCATGGCTCCATCCCATGACCGTGAGATCATTACCTGAGCTGAAACCAAGAGTAGAACACTTGACTGAGCCACTCAAGCACTCTTTAAATGTAGAATTTTAAACAGTCTTTTTTAGTCAAGTGACAAGAAAGAGATTGTATGAATAACTATAATTATTACCAGATTAATGTTTTTGTTTCACATAAATTTATCATTGTGCTACTTTTATGTTGTGGCTGAACAATTAATATTTAAGCCATTCTGTGAATCAGTACCAAACTGAAAGTAAACTTTTTTCTCTCAGTACTTGAAATTTGTATGGAGGTGTTAAATTGTGAGTAATAGATATCTGAATCTTTTTTTTTTTTTTAATTTGCTGTTAGCTTGGAAAGACTTCAATATACTTGAATTATTTGGAGTAATTTGAGGAACATTCTAGTCTTTTAGCAGATTTATCTCATGTTGACTGCTTTATGAAGTTTGAGTTATTTAATAGGAGGTGAAGGTCTTTTTGTAATCTTAAAGGAGCAATATTTTTTATCCTTTAAGATATATATTTGTCCATTTTTCACAAGAAACAGAAAAACATTTTTGGATTCTAACTGAATGTGGCAAGTTCCAAATCAAGTCAAATATAAATGTAATTGTCTTAAGACTTAACATTATAGATGATCTCCTTAATTGGTTCTTTTTTCTTTCCAATAGGGAGAAGAATCAAATGAGTCTGCAGAATCTAGTAATAATTGGGAAAAGCAAGAAAGTATTGTATTGAAATTGCAAAAGGAATTTCCTAATTTTGATAAACAGGTAGGTAGTCATGAACAGAAATTACTCAGTGTGTACTAAATGTTTGAAACAAAATAGCATTTGAAATAAACTGTATAAAGGCTTAGGGTATGTTTTCCATTATTCTAATTAAATATACTCCTTTATCAATATTATAAAATACTTTTTATCAATATTATAAAATACTTTTATACTGTTTGTTCTTTACATTATTTGCCTTAATTGCTAACTGTATCAGCATAATAACCATAATCATAACAAACATAACAATTGGAACTCATGAATAAAATGTGGATATGTAGTAAGCCAACTCAGCTGTTTTAGCTTTTTTCATATTCTTGTCCTTTTAATTTCTCATTAAGAATTTTAAAGTGTGGGATGCCTGGGTGGCTCAGCGGTTGAGTATCTGTCTGCCTTTGGCTCAGGGTGTGATCCTGGAGTCCCAGGATCGAGTCCCACATCGGGCTCCCTGCATGGAGCCTGCTTCTCCCTCTGCCTGTATCTCTGCCTCTCTCTCTCTCTCTCTCATGAATAAATAAATAATTTTTTTAAAAAAAGAATTTTAAAGTGTTAGGGGCTCAATTGGAAAAGCATGACTCTTAATCTTGATTGTGGGTTCAAGCCTCACACTGGGTGTAGAGATAACTAAAAAAAAAGATAACCTTAATTTTTTTTTTGTAAATATAGTACTGCATTTCAGTACTTGAGTATTCCATAAGCTTTGTTCTACCTGGTAAATAGTAGCAGTACTTTCAGAGTCCGTATGAGAACTCATGCCAAGCTTGCCATTGCTAAAAGGGCCTCTGTTGAATCACCTGATTGTATGTTGAAGCCCATTATTTGTTTAATATTTAGAATACATTTTACACTTGCATTGATTTATTCAGGTATATGCACACATAGTGCATTAGCCAAATTCTGATGAGCTAAATGCAAAATTTGTTATGTTGTGTGTTTACATGTGTTGAAACTGTATGTTTTGAAGTTGACACTTTGTAAAAGCCTAGCTGCATGTTGAAATTTAATTGAACAAACATTTTTGATTCTGGTGTTCAGAGCACTTCATTGGGAGAGTTGAAATGCAAAAAAAGTCTAGCTTCCTTTCCTTTGAAGACTTAAAAATTCACAGAGGTGAAATTTTATATACACAGAAAGCATTTGTAAAGCAGCATATAAACAAATGTGAAATATTTGATACAAATTTTCAAGTGATTTATTTTTAAAAGAGCATAAAAGTATTCAAGTTGTTAATTTTAGACTTTTAACAAAGGATCAATGACTTATTTCTAGGAACTAAGAGAAGTACTCAAGGAACATGAATGGATGTACACAGAAGCTTTAGAATCTTTAAAAGTGTTTGCAGAAGACCAAGGTAATTAGCTTTTCTGTCATAGAAAACATACTTCCCATTATGTTCTGTATTTTGGTATATAAGAAAAATGTAAACCTATTAGCTAATACAGAGAACAGTATTGCAAAAGATCTTGGAAATAATGATGTGAAAATTTTTTAAATGAGCAGTTTCAAATGTTTTGGCCTGTTCTTTAATGACAGTGTAAAATGAAATAGTTAATATCTTTTTCTATTTGGCTAACTTTTTTTGATAGCTAAGGCTCCTTTTAAATTACCATGTTTTAATTGAATGTAAAGGAAACTTTTTTTATATTTTAGCAGTTCACAGGATAGATCTTATGATTGCTGGTGGTTTATAATCACTGTAATGTAGGTGTTCTAGCCTGCTCTTACATGAATATCAAAAGCACCAGAATCAAAAACCTAAAAGATGAGTATCACTGGCTTGGAAGAAAGTCCCTAAACCTGTATTGGAGCACTTTTAACTTTTAGAACCAAATGGTAGAGGAAAAAAGTACTGAAGAAGAATTGAATCACATATCCTTATGAAGAGCTGATCAAATTGATTCTTGTTTAATTGCAAAGCCTGCTTATAAAGCCCAGTACAGTGGCTTTAGATGCTTTTGTTTTTTAATTCTTTTACGAAATACTTAGTACTAGTGCTCTTGATGGCACACAGAATGATATTGTGTGGGAAAAAGAAAGCCACCAATATTGCCAATTCTGAATCTGGAGAAGTGATTCAAAAGAAGTAGATTGTGAATGTGAAGTACTTGAGGACTACTTTGTTCAATTTATTTTTCTCTCTTTTATATATGCACAATAATGAATGTATGATAGTGTGTAACTCTAAAGCACTCTGAATAAGTAAAACAAGCATTGTAAACAGTAAATTACTGTGTTATAGATTGACTGTAAGAAATAACAGTATCTTCAATCACAGGCATCTTAGAAATCTATGGAATATGATTAATCAGTGATAAAGTAGCAGTGTTATATAATAATAGTGTATTTCAATAGAAGGAGATGGCAATGGAATATTAATAGGAATTATTTTAATTTAGGGTGAATATTGTTTTTCCTATACCTCTCAGTGTTGGCATAGAGATGGGGCTGCTGAGTAGCGTTTGGGATATCTTACAGATATGTAGCTGCCATTTATATTCTCAGGATGTTTGTTAGAAAATGGAGGGTTTATTCAATGTTTTTTAAAGTTATCACCTGTTTTTGAAACTAATTATTTCAACTCATTGTACAGCTTCAAATTCTACTTTAGTATTTCTCTTAAAACATATTGATTTAACAAATTATAGTTGAATTTTGTATTCCAAAGGAAAATAACACATTTAGATAGTTTTTAAATCTTACTTGAAGCCTTTTATCTTTATATTTAATTTATGTCTTTCGAACTTAGTTATTTTTGTCTTTCTTTCTACACAGATATGCAATATGCTTCACAAAGTGAATTTCCAAATGGAAAAGAAGCTTCTTCAAGAAGTCAGAATTATTCTAAAAATGCAGCTAAAACAAAACTGAAACAGAAATGTTCCATGAAACCACAAAATGGTTTTAACAAGAAACGTAAAAAAAATGTATTTAATCCTAAAAGAGTTATTGAAGACTCTGAATATGATTCGGGCTCTGATGTGGGTAGTTCACTAGATGAGGACTATAGTAGTGGTGAAGAAGTGATGGAGGATGGCTATAAGGGTAAAATTCTTCACTTTCTCCAAGATGCTTCAATTGGTGAACTTACTTTGATTCCTCAGTGTTCTCAGAAAAAGGCTCAGAAGATAACAGAACTCCGGCCCTTTAATAGTTGGGAAGCTCTGGTAAGGCTACATTATTTTTTTTTTTCCCCTGTGTGTGTGTGTTTGTTTAATTCACAGTACGGTTTATAGTCAAGGTGCCTTCAGCCCAGGGAAGCATTGATGGGTGGCCTTATCCTGTGTAGAGGCAAACATTACTTTCATTGTAAGCCAATAGTATTTCAAATAGTGTCATATGACCTAATTTTGAATGAATTAAGGGGTGATTTTCCTGAAAAAACCCAAGCTGATTGGCTGGGCATACTGTCACTCATTCTTTTGCATAGAAACTTGGTTCATTTCACTGCAGAAGAAGAAATTAGAGCTTACATTTAGGAAGGAGTTGTTTGCTAGCCTGTTCTGATCTGTTACTGCTGAGAAACCATGCAGAAGGCAAGAATGTGGCAGAAATGTTACTACAACTACTTGAAGAGCAATAGCAACGTCCAGGGGAGCTCCATGATTGAAAATGCCAGGCTAAGTGTTTTATGCTTCACCACAAAGAAGCAAGTGTTTATTTTCTTTTTCTTTTAAAAGTGACAGCTCAGTCTCTAACATGTTTTTCTTGGTTAAACAACACGGCCATTTTATGGAGTGTAGCAGGCTGCAGCATTTTTAATTGGAAAAAATAGAAAAGTGTGTGAAGCCTAGAATTTAAGCGTTAGGTGAAGGGAAGGCATAATCAATTGGTAAGTACACTTTGCATGATCATTTTATGGAATTCCATTTCCTATAAACAAATGTTATCCAAAATACTTGCATTTTGAGTTTTATAAGTGTCAGCAGTCAGCAAATTTTATTCATACAGAGAGATATAAGAACTCTGTCTTTTAACTTTTGCCTTGACTTTTGTGAGAATGGGGACTTTTATAGCATGAATTGTATATAGGCCCTGCTGTGAAAGCAATATGGATGATTTTTTACAGCTTTAGAAGATGAAGTACCTCTTGAAGGTTTAGAAATTTTAAGGAAGCTTTATTCCCTACCTTAGGGAATAAAGTTGCTTTTATGGTTAATTTTATACTTGTGACAAATCTGTGAGAGCGTAAGTTCCCTTCATAAGTATTTTTAAAGTAGCAGGATGGGAGGGTTCCTGAATAGTGGTTCTAAAAAGCATTTTTTAAAAAATTAAGACATTTGAAGAATAAAGAAACACCATTAGTAGTATTTCGTAGCTTAAAAAAATAAAATAAATAAAGCCATTCGTTTTGCCTAAAGCCTTTACTTTTCCAGAGAACATCTGTCAAAGCAAGTCCTTTCAAAACTTGTTCGGCTTTGCCTGAGTGATTTATTTGTTAAAGTATTTGCTGAAGGGCTTTCTTGTTCTTCTTTTCTTCCTTTTCTTCTTTCTTTTAATCTTTAATGGTCTCCTCTGTTATTGTAGAGTCAGTTGCTCGGGCTTGTTGAGATTCTAATTTATTTAATAAGGAATGCAATTACCTGCACTACTGTGTTTAGTAACTGTAACTACTTGCCCAAATATCTCATAGTAAAAGTAAATTATACCAGACTTATATGTGCCAGATACCTTTAAAATCTTCAACTTAATGTGTAGAAAGCATATTTCCCCTACTAATTAACTGGCATAGTTTAAATTAGTTCTCGACATGGGTTTTTTGTGGATTATGCACAACCTACGTAAATCTCCTATTGCATCTTGCCCCCTCTCTAAAAATTGAACACAAAAATATTTTTTGCTAGCCATTTATTTAAATGTTGGGTATTTTATGTAATAAAAAGTAAACTTGCTACTTCATCAAAAAACAGGGCTTTGCTGTCCTGAAAAATGTAAGTAAATGAAGAGTTTGGAAACAAACAGTTAACATTGGCACATCTGTGAATATAATCTTTGAATTTTCATTTGTGTAGAACTTTAAGCTTTTACTTTCAGTCACTTTAGAATTTTCAGTGTAACTGATTTTTTTTTTGATTTAGAGAGCAATTTCATAACAAAATCATCACGATAAAGTTAATATGTGCATTCTAGTGAAAAGGTATATATGATATACTCCTTTCCTATTCAGAAAGGTTTGATAATGTATCTAGTGAAACAACTTCAGAAAGAAACAAAAGAAAAAGCATTTACTTTTGTTTTCATAGCTACTGTTTTTAGAAATTCCTATGAGAATTAGTTGAAATTTTAATTGACACTCAGTTACACTCTAATGAAAATTGCATATTAAGAACAGCATGTAAATGTCTAGTAAAATCTTAACATTATTGTTGAAGCTTATTTAGTCTTAAGGATTGGGGAATTTGTCAGAACTTTAAGTCATTAATATTTCATTTAAAAATGCATACCAAGCCAACAAATATGGATTAATTATGGTTTTTGTTAAAACTGAAGTCTGTAACATTAGTAGGTTAAATGTAATCACTAGTATTTAATTTTCTTAGAAAAACAATGTGAAAATTATGTTAGTAGTGCCTTTTAAAACAAAATTTGAAAAAATAAATAAATAAAACAAAATTTGAAAAGTACATCGTTATTTCATCCTAGTCAGAGAACTACACTTTTTAAACATTAAATGCTGTAAGATATTCTGTGACCCTTACTTTACATGAGTAAAATTTGTTTATTTAAATAAATAAGTGTATTGTATATGAGTGTTTATATTTGTAGTTTTACATCTATTTTCCTTGAACCAGAATTTAAATATTGTTTGTCAAGTTTTCTTCACAATTTTTCCATCTTATTTTTCTGCTTAATAATAGTAAAGTATGTGTTTATTGTAAGAAACCACATCATTAAATCCTGTAGACCTTAGAAATACAGCAAGCCAATAATGTCAGTTTAAAATCTGTTAATGTGGTATCATTGGGATTTTAATTGTCAAATTTCACACATTTGATGGCATCAGTTCACCTACCACTTACTGAGTTTTTGTCTAACCTGTGTAAAGTAGTGTAGGGATGCTGTTACATCTGTGATAATCTTACGGTGTTGCATCTTTATACTTTTACCAGGATGTAATAATGTATACTGACCAAAGCAAGATTCATGAGTAACTCATGAATAACTCAACCGAAAAACTTCTCAATATGTATATCTCCTTCCTTAACATTTAGGTCATTGTAGATACAGTTTTCCTCGATCATTAACCACACAGCCAAGGTTTTCGTTCATGTCAAAACACTTACGCTCATTGTGTCTACTAGTAACTCAGACCAAGATTATCTTTTTTGCTTTGTTTTCCCAGTGATTATTGTAAAACGTCTGCTTAAGTTTGTCACTTAAGGTTATTGTAAGATGTCTGCACAAGTTTGCAATGTGTGTTCCTTTCTGATAGGATAATTTTCAGTAAATTCAGGCTTTATTTTAAGTTTAATAAACATTTATAAAAAAATTAGAAATGCATTTGCTTTGTCAGCTGCTTCCAGGTCTTTATAGCTGTGAATAAGATTAGGACTGTGTCCTCAAAAATGTTAACTTGTTAGGTGGGGAGTTCAGTCAGGTTTTAAACAATTCTCCCCTTCCTGTAGAAATTCGCAAATACTTGTATTGTAAGAGTGACACACTGTGGCAGGAGAGAGGTACTTCAGTTTGTGACTTAAAAGAAAAAAGTCCTTAGTGATACTTGAGTTTTTAATCAAAGTGATAGTAATCAAGACCATATTGATACTCTTTTTTCCCCCCATGTAATTATCCAGCAAGTAGGAATTGTTTTTTTTTTTTCCTTCCACTCAGACAAAAAAAGCTTTATCATTTTTTGAGGAATGATTTTTCTTTGTCTAAAATAAAATAGTACCTGCAAGAACAAAGAAGAATGTTAAGTTAGCCAAAATTCTACCAAAGATACAATACTTAAGACTGTATTGAACAGGGATATCTGGGTGGTTCAGCAGTTGAGCATCTGCCTTCGGCTCAGTGCGTGATCCCGGGGTCTGAGCTCCCTGTGAGGAGCCTACTTCTCCTTCTGCCTCTATCTATCTCTCTGTCTCTCATGAGTAAATAAATATATCTTTAAAAAAAAAAAATCTATTTGTG
The DNA here is from genome assembly GCF_048418805.1 of Vulpes vulpes. Taxonomy (NCBI): domain Eukaryota; kingdom Metazoa; phylum Chordata; class Mammalia; order Carnivora; family Canidae; genus Vulpes; species Vulpes vulpes. The sequence continues at coordinate 48,531,080 of NC_132783.1, read as the reverse complement.
GCATCCATTTTTATATGTATATATCATATTATGTAAATAGGACCATGTTTTCTATGCTCATCAGTAACTTTAAATTTACTAGTAGATACAGCATTTTATAGAATATTTGCATTTCTTAATCCTTTTTTGATGGGGCTAAGTCATTTATAGGATTATTACATGCTTTTTGTCTTCTGAAAACCGTTAACAGTAGAGTGTTCTTACATATTTCCTTAAGTGCCGGCCTGTCTTTCTCTCAAACACACATAGAAACACACACACCACTAATGAAGATACTGTGGAATTACATATTGAAATTTGTCTGTTTTAATTTTTATTATTCATGTATTTAGATTAACAAGGTAAAGAATTCTACACGCTTACTCCCTCCAGAAATCCATATCCATCTCCTTCTCCAGCCTGTTTCTCATGCTGCAAATAACTGTTCTCACTTCTATTGTCTAATTCTTACCACTTCCATTTCTCTAGGTAATATAAGTACATTGCTATTTTTTATTTTTGTTTTAGGTCTTATCTGTTGATACGTCATTATATAACGCTATGGTGAGATTAAATCTCACTGCCAGTCTCACTTTACATGCCCATTTCCTATTCCCCAGTCCTACTAATAGAAGTTGATAACTATGATAATTTTGAAGATTACTTTTTAGTTATCTACATTGTTAGGACTATATAAATGCTTTTCTTAGCTTCACCATGTAGTATGATGCATGGTTACTTTTTTTCCCATGCTTAGAATTTTGTTTTCTCTGCATATTAGTTTTTTTGGTTTTTCTGTTTGCTTAGTTTCTATGTATTTTTTTTATTTCGACTCTAAAATTTTCTGTAGTTGTCTAAATTTCCCCTCAGCTTTTAGGCACTTCAGATATTCCGTCAGTTTCATCTTCCTTAAGAAAGTCTTTTCTGGGATCTTAATGATCTGCTCTTGGTTTACATTGTTTGGGTTATTGGCCTACTATTTAGCTGTGGCCTGGGGCTCTCATATCCCTGACATCCTGAGTAATGCTTGTTGTCTCTCTTGTGTTGTATCTCTTCTTCCTGAATTTTATGCATGCCCCTTTATCCCCTTGGTTCTGTGAGTACACACTAGGGTAGAGGTGGGTAGATAATATAGCAGAGCTAGATGGCCTGGTTTTGAATCCCATTTCTGACATTTTCAGTAATTTATCTGACCTTCAGCAGGTTCTTATTCTCCATTTTTTCATCTGTAAGTGGGGTATAATTATGTACTCTCCTATGGGACTTCTAGGGTTAAATAAAATAAATGCCCATTCAGTTGTCTGTTTCTTAGAAACTGTTAGCTGCAGATATCCACAATATTTTGCATTGCAAATGTTCTATGTATTACTAGTGAAATGCTAAGAAACTTGTTTTCTGCATATCCCCCATATCAGTGATAGCCATATTAAATAGAACTTCTTTGGATCAGTTTTTCATTTTAAAACTCCTTCTGGCCTTTAAACAGATTTATGGCTAGTTACATTAGCCACATATTATGACGACATTTTGCAGCCTTGTGGTAATTTGACAAATTTCTGTCCAGTGGGATGTAAGCAGAAGTATATTAGACTTTTGGAAAATGTCCTTAATAGGATTCCTTTTTCCTGTTGATTGAGATGTCAGTATGGTGATGGGAACCCCCATGTAATGAGAATACAAAGCAACAAAGTAGAAAAATCCTTGACTGGGGAACTATCATACCAAGTACCAGAAGTGCTTCTACAAGTCATCATTTACATGGGAGAGAAATACACTTAAATTTTATGTAAACCCCTGATGTTTTGGGTTTACTGTTTCTCATAACTAACCTAATCCTAACAGCTTCATCTTTCAGTTAAACTTTTTCCTCAAAAAATCTGATGTTTTACATTCAGGGAGTGTATCAGTATTAGATAGATTTAAATTCTAAACTACAAACAGTAATTTGGAACATCTCTAATGTTGGTTGAACTTATATGGGAAGCAGGGTAGGGACAGTAGGAAGCCCCAGGGAGTCAAATTTTGACCTCAAAAATAACCAAATGTCAACTGCACTTAAAAAAATAAAAAAAGATTTTATTTATTTATTTATTTATTTATTTATTTATTTATTTATTTATTTATTTATTTATTTATGAGCGATAACAAGAGAAAGCACAAGCAGGGGGAAGAGGGAGAAGTAGACTGCCCACTGAGCAGGGAGCTCAATGTGAGGCTCAATCCAAGACCCTAGGACCATGACCTGAGTTGAAGGCAGACACTTAACCAACTAAACCACCCAGGCACCTGTTAAGTTCATTTAAAAAATCTTAGTAACCAATTCAGATGATGCATTATCTTGAAATAAGAGTTATCTTTTGTGCTCTTTGTTACTTCCTCTGCAAGAATTTCAAACCTAAAAATTAGAATAGTGTGGTGAAACCCCCATGTCCTCATCAGCAGCTTCAGATCCTGGCTGATGTCTGGTCTTGTTTCACCTATATCCTCATCCTCTTCCTCTGTCTCATATTTTGAAGCAAATCTTAGAGTTCACTTTATCCATAAAAATTTAAATACATATCTCAAAAAAATTTTCGCTAAACATAACTACTTTGTCACACCTAATAAAAATCATCAGTAATTCCTTAATATTAGAAAATATCCATTCAGTGTTCAAATTGTGTTCCTCATAAATACCATACATTTTTTTCTAAGGTTTGAATTAGAATCCATTAAATAAGGTGCACATACTAAAATTTATATCAGTCTTTTAACTCTCTTTTATAACTGTAGGTTCCCCCATCCATCTCTCTCTCTCTCTCTCCCATCTCTCTCTCTCTCTCTCTCTCTCTCTCTTTCCTCTAATATCTTTGGTGAAGGAACTGGATCATTTGTTCTACTGTTTCCCTATCTGGATTTTTTTGCTTATACCTCCCTGATATAGTTTAACACATTCCTCTGGATCAGTATCTTCTGTAAAATTACAGTTAGAAGGTTAAATACTCCCGCCAGTACCATTACATGACTGTTGATGTGTTCTTTCATCAGGAGAGTTGGGTTTCATTTCTTTTTTGTAATGTAAGTTTCTTTCTTCTCTAGATTCTGACATGATTGAATTGATCTTCTTGGGGCCAAAGTATTTCTTATTTCTGGCCTTACTACTCTGAAAGAACTTTCTAGATCCTAAATTACAATAGTTTCTTTGGGAAAAGTGCCCATGAAATTTTGTCCTTTCCCTTGTAAACTTGTAATACAAGTTGTTACACTTAAAATTATTTGTTGCATGTCTTTCCCAATTACTGTAAGCCATATGAGAACAAGGACTGTGTCCTCCTATGAGGTGTCTTCACCAGCTACAGTAGTATGCCAAAAAATTAGAGTATAGTAAGTGGTAGTTTACAGAAAAAAACTTTTGGTTTTTTTTAAACTTTTAAGGTGGGGATAGGTACTAGTGAAAAGAAAACCGTACAGACTGGAATCTTAGCCTACTTCGTGACCTTGGAAATTGAACCTTGGTTTATTCATCCAGAATTGGTGGATTGATCTGCGGTTATTGTGAAGATTTAATGAGTTAGTGAATAAAAGGCATCTAGTAGTTATATAAGGCACACAATATATATTTCTTCTTTATTTTTTGGTTATTGTTCTCTCACACATATACTACAACAGGCATGAGATCAATTTTTTGGTCTATAATTTTGGAGTTCCATTTAAAATTCTATTTATTAAAAAAAAATAAAATAAAATTCTATTTATTTTTCTTCTTGGCGAGACCACAAGAGGCTGGGAGGCTGGGAGGGAAAGAGGGAAAGGGAAAGAGAATCCTCAAGCAGACTCCCCACTAAGTGCAGACCCCGACACAGGGCTCAATCCCAGGACCCCGAGATTATGACCTGAGCCAAAATTCAAGAGCAGGCTCTTGACCAACTGGGCTACCCAGAAGCTCCTAAAAATATTTTAATGAAAAGTTCTAATAGAACCTCCTTAAAATTTTCAAGGCTCTACTGATTTATATATCCTGTTGTTTATATATAAATCTCTTCCCTGGAAAGCACAAGGTGGAAGGTCACATTGTGAATATTGTTGTTCTTGTGAAAATGTAAAGTAGTGTGCAAATAACTTTGTATTTCATGGTGTCATTTGTGAAATGTTAAGTTTTTGTTTTGTTTTTAACCCTGCAATATAATAATACCATGACTTTGGAATAGATTGGAAATTTTATTTCTTTCCAACTTTTCTAGATTATATATAAAAAATGTATGTTATTATAATTGCATTTTGGATGAAATTATCTTAGTATATCCTATAAGTGTTGAATTTGTATGGAATTTGTATTAATTGAAGCTTCTCTGGGAACTTAGATATACTGTGATCACAACAACTAGAGTTGTTAATGTGATTCTTATAACTTGAAAGAATATGTTAAATAAGATGACATGAATCAAAATCATGTAGATTTATTTTAAAAGTTGCTTTTACTCTGGTTTCTTTTATTCATTTCTGGATTGTGGAATTATTTTTTTGTCCAACAAGGGTGTTTTCAGATAGCTGTGGGCTTTCTCTTCTTTTCACTCACTAAAAGTATTTTTTTATGATGTTCTTCAGGATATATCTTTTCGGCTACTTATATGTTAAAATTCTAATTCTGTTAATAGCTTTTACATGATGAAATATTCAGTGTTTTTTTTTTGAAGATTTATTTATTTTGGAGAGCACATGTGAGAGTCAGGGGAGGGGCAGAGAGGGAGAGAAAAGCTCAATGAGACTCCCCACTGAACGTGGAACAAAGCACGGCTCCATCACAGGGCCCTGAGATCATAACCCAAGCCAAAACCAAGAGCTGGATGCTTAAACAAATTGAACCACTCAGTTGCCCCTCAGTGTCTCCTTTAGAAAAATAAATACAAATACATTTTTGAAAGAAATTCTTTGAGCTTTCACAAAAACCATTTATACAAGTGTTGTATTGAAATTGAGTTTTTAAAAAAGTTTTACCAGATTATTGAATTGGGCATAGTTAACTTTTGATTTATGCTGTATCTTTCCAAGTAATAGTCTCAGTTTAGGAGCAGAATTTAAGTGGCAAATAATAATTGGGGTTTTAAAAGCTCAAGAGGTGGTACTTTGATAATAAATAGAGAAAAAGTATGTTTCAGGAAGATTAATCATATGGTAATATTTATGGGAAGTAACAAATGGAGGCAAGATAATCAGGTATACAGTTATTATATTTGGTGCCATTCCTTTGGTGATAAAGACAAATGTGAGATTTTAAAAAGAAAACTTCATAGGAGATATTAATGTTTACTTGAGAGTTTCTCCTATAAGAGAACAGCTAGTAGGGGCAAAGTAGCTTGAGATTGTGCATTTGGGGAGAAGGATACATCTTACTTTAATATGGTGAGTTTGATTCATCAAAGAGAAACTTGGGAATTCAAATGTAGACATGAAGAAACAAATTCTGTTAGCACTTGATTAAGGTCATTAGTAAAAATTAAAAATGTTTCCCTCATAAAGAGATTGATACTGGATTTTTACTTACTAGATCTAAACTATTAAATTATTTTTCTTCTTATGCCATAGTTCACAAAGATGTCCAAAACTAATGGCTTATCAGAAGATTTGATATGGCATTGTAAAACATTGATCCAAGAAAGGGATGTAGTTATAAGGCTTATGAACAAATGTGAAGACATTTCAAATAAATTGACAAAACAAGTTACCATGCTCACTGGAAATGGAGGTGGATGGAACATAGAACAACCTTCCATTCTAAACCAGAGGTAATACATGTTGTATTTACCTATTTCTTATATTTCTCAGCTGTCTAAAAATTCTGAACTTATTTTCTTATTGTGCCTAGGGAACTTAAGTGTGTAAGTTGTATGAAAACTAAGGTTAGAAGGGAAGCCCAGGGTTTCCTGTAATGACACATAAGTGATATAGGAATTGTTTTTTTATCATACCCCCCTACCCCACGAAGGGTATCTTACTCCATTATATCATTTTAATTTAGGGGGAGCAAATGTTATGGTCTTATATAACCTATATTTTCCTTATTTGGTAACACAAGTTACTGTATGATCACAAAAACTGAAAAGGTGGACAGTATGGTGCTTCAGAAAGTCAGCTGCTTAATTGCATCAATGAAAAATTTGTCTTAGCTCAGTTTCTTTTTAGTTGTGAATAAAATGAAATGATTAAAATATCCTTTATCTGTGATTTAATGTTTTAAATGCTTTAAAAAGCCCATATTTTTAAATCTCTTTTTGGAGTAGAAACACATCAAAAATGAAAAGGACACTTACTAAATAGATTATATTAAGAAAAGATTGTAAGTATATTACCCCCAAAACTGCTACTGTCAGTAAAATGTCTTGTCGGAATTCTTACAAAAAATTAAAAAAAAAAAAAAAAAAAAGACTTCTTACAAAAAATAGACACTAAATTATTTTCAACAAAAAATTCCTGCAACAACCAGTGCATATTAAAATGGCATTTTATTATTATGAACACCCCCATTTTGCATGGTGTTGGGATATTGGGATGGGGAGATTATTTTGAACTTCTTATAAAAGTTTATTTTTAAGTGGTTTGGGGACTCAGAACTATTCAGAATACTTCCTTCTTAAGAAATGTATAAAATTGTTTACTGTGATAATATAGTGACAAAAACATGGAAGCAATCTGATTCCCAAAGTCAGAGCATAGTTAGGATGAATTATGGTATGAATAGTTAGAATGGATTATATGGTATATCCATGCTATGCAGTGTTATGCAACATTAAAAATGATTACATCTGTTCAGAATATTTCTGATAGATATTTAATAAGGTTAGCACTAGGGTCTTATTAAAATTAATTACCTTGGTTTTATTTATTTCTAGTATTTTTCTAGTTAATGATCAAAGCATATTTGCTGATCATTGGTTAATTAAAAGCAAGATACAATTACTGGCCTTTAATAGTAAGCTACAATCTTTTCTGTGCCCTTCTAGGGTGCTATGGGATGGTGTAGGGAAACGTGATGCAGTTCCCACAAAGAAGCTCTTTTCTCTGTTGCATAGAAAGAACTATGGCCATGTCAGCAAATTCATCTCCTAAAAGTGTAGTTGGAGCTGCTCCTCGTTCTACAGCATTGGATATGGGGAGTTCTTCACTCTACAAGACTTACCCAGTTGAGTCTACTTTATCATAATTTGGATTTTAAAAAATCAAGTGCTTTATTGCATTACTTAAAAAATTTCTCTTAAACCCACAACCAGAGTCCTGTTACTTGTAAATAGTATGATCAGGTATTAAACTATCCTTTCCATTAGGCTGAGGAATTTTTTGATGAAATATTTAATAGATGAGAAAAATAACTTTTTTTTAAAAAGTGCTTATTGGCTCTAGCCCAAAATATAACTATTAAACATCTGTGTAGATAGTTTCTTTAGACTTTATTTAAATCCACTTTTAGGGGGTGAAATTTGTTGTCTGGTTTTTTTCTTTTAGCCAAGGTGTAAGAGTTACACAAGCAGTGTCACTTGGTGTACTGGCCAGGCATCATCACTACTTAGCATAGAAACATACAAAGTAGTTTCCTTGCCTTGGGAAAGGATTTATTAGCACAGAGGAAAATGTTAAACTATCCTCCTGATGACTAAACTATCCTACTTTTCTTAACAGAACCAACTCTTTGTAGGAAAATTGTTAACTGTTTTCTTCTTACAAATTTATATGAATTAGACAAAAATTGCCTCTTAGAAATAAAGGACATACAGACATACCCAAATCCTTAATAAAGTATTTGCAGAGGAAAATAAAATGTCTTGCATGTATCTCAAAGCCATTGCATTCATAATTTTTATTTTAAAATGTCAGAACTAAAGATGGCCCAAAGTTAAAATAATACAGTGAGAGAAAAGAGAAAAAAATTATTCCTGCTGTTAATATATCTATCTCTTAAAATTTAGCTATTTATCTAAAATTTATTGGCTTTAAATTATTTTAACTGAAGAGATTTCTCAGGTGTTCAATATAAAATATATTTCATTATATGTGCCCTGTCTTTTCTGGGCTAACTCTGCCCAAGGATATTCTTATTTTGTTTGTCCTCAACTTGATAGTTTTTTATCCTGCTCTAAACAGTTTCTATGAAGCCATTTGACAGTGATGTGAATGCAGAACAGTACTGCAGATGTGATTTGACCAACTCAAAGTATTATAATGGAAAGAAATATTTTAGTGGTTTGGATACTACTGTTAGTACAAGCTAATGTGGTACTATTTTCAGCAACTATCTGTCCCTAATGAACAACTTGCAGCAAGTCTCGCTAGACTATTTCTGCATTTTAAACTGAAAGTTAGCATATTTTATGGACTCCTGTTGTTTCCATCTCAGGCTTTTCTCACCTTTCAAAATAATTTTGATACTAGGTTCTTTGGCAGGAGATTTAAACCCAATTTAATTTTCACTCTGAAAAGAAACCAGAACTCTGTCTGGAAGGATTTTTTTTTTCCTCACAAAACAACCAAAATAACGTTCAGCCTCATTTTCTTTCATGATCCCAGAAAACTTAAAATCATTTTTTTCCTTAGTAGTATGAAAGAAAACCTTTCAGTTTAAAGATATTTATAGTCTGCTAATGAGAAGAGAGCACTTAACTAATTTAGAAGGCCTGGACTGTAGTTCTTGTCATTTGGGTAACCCTGATCTGTGAACTGGTGGAGTGCATATGCGGTCATGAAAATTCTTAGAAAATTATAGAAAGTCAAAATAAATGTAATAAATGGAAGGTATGGTTGTACAGCATCTAAATATTAGACCCTGCTAGAGAAAGAATATAGCTGCCCTGTTTTAAAACTTTGTTCTAATAAGTGAATTGGATTTAAAACGTCTTTGTCAAAGTTGCATTTTCATTGATCTTTTTGCATTCTGAAGAAAGGATCTGTTGATGGGCAGCACCTTTGGGATACTAAGCAACAAAAAGTTACTTGTAGCTTAGATAAATCCAGTAGAGAGTACACACACACACACACACACACACACACACACACAAGCACACACACAGAGATACTTGTATTTTTTAAAAAAATATTTCAATATCACAAAGCTATTTAATGTCCTTATCATAAACAGCCACCAGAGCTGCTTTATGATTGTGGATGAAACCATTTTATTTGATTGAAAAATTCTGTATAGTAGATGCTTCTCAAAATTTCTAAACCACTTTTTAAAGTTTTATGCATAGTGAAGAATATTTTAACGGTTATACTAGTTTCTCAATATTTCTTGGCTATTCGTGATTGACACTGGGATAGCATGCTGGCTCTTTAATGCATTAGTAAATGTGCTGTGTCTACGTTATTTTCATGAAATGGGAACTTTATCTGTGGTATGACTAAGTTTGGGAGGGACTCAAAAATAACTCCGTTTTGACCATAGAATGGTTAGGTCAGAGGGAGAGAACTTTTTCATGTTTCTCCTGTGTAACATCTGGATCAGACCTGGTTTGAATACTGCCACTGCAGACATGGGTTTGAATCATTATATGACCTTGGGCAAGTTACTTACCTTCTCTGAGGCTCAGAGAGGATCCCATCTGTAAAAATGGGGATAATGGTATTATTTACTTTATAATGTAGATTAAGTGAATAATCCATATGTAGCCCATAGCATTATATCTGGAATAGAGTAAACATTCCAATATTAGCATTTATTTTCACCATTATTGTAGTAGAAAGAATTCATTTGGATCTGGAAATTAAAATATATATGATATGTTTTATTTATTATTACTTTTTTAGCAGCAGTAGAAATTACATTGGCCAAGAAGGCAAAGATATTTTTAAAATGAACTGCAGAGACTTCAGTAAGAGTGCTAATCTTTTTTCCTACCAATACTTTTAATTATTTGTAATGAGAAATGTATAGATTGCATTACCCCATAGTTGAAACACAGATTCTGATTTAAGATGGCTTTCTACCCAGCTCTTTTACAGCTGTTCTAAATAAGGTACTGATTTTAGAATTTGGCCCTTTAACCATTTTATTATATCATATCTATGTACAGACCCCTTCCCTGTGTGCAGATAGGATGTGAGTAATAGGAAATTAAGGGGATGGGATAAAAGCTGGAGAACAAGAGGTGCATGGCCTTATCCTGGCTTCCCATCTTAATATGGGATATATGCTGACCTAGTGAGTATGAGAATAAAATTCCAAGTGAGATAGACTTTAGTCTTAGCCTTCCATAAAACACTGTAGCTGTGCAGCCTCAGGCAAATTAGCCTTCAGCTTTTCATCTACTTAATGATAAAAGTCAGTCTTTATAGGATGTTGAAAGATTAAATGAGATGGTGCTTGAAAATGACATTTGTGTGTGTATGTAATAGGTGTTTGGTAATAACTGCTATTAGTTTTTAACCACTTGAACTTTCAGGGGAAAAAGTACTGTTTTCATCCATTATAACCTTCCATAATACCTTCCAAACAAGTTATTTCCAAATTTTGTGTTTACAAATTAAATGAGATTTTGACACTTGCCTGCTACTTTCCACTCATGGACACTCATTGATGTCTAGCAAATTTACATTCCTACATAGTTCAAAGACAAATACACACATACATATACCTTCCTGAATTACATATACTATTGATACTAGAGGTGATTGACATTTATTCAGAAAGTGTTTATTCAGTCATCCCGGCAAAGAAGCAAATTAAGCTTGAGTTGTCCTAATACTTCAGGTTCCTCGATGTGGTTAAAATTCAAATCCATGCAATACCATTTTCAAGTATAAATATTAGGTTAGTAACATGTTACAGTTAATATTCTGATCATTTATGGAATTTGGTGGCATTACATTATGACTGAATATGGAAATTTTTTTATAATTCTTATAGCCAGAAGAAAAATAAATACAAAATAAAATTTGATAAAATAGAAAAAAAGTATTGTGTTTTAGGCTCAATTTCTTAATTAAATATAAATAGCTTCTATAACAGGTTAAAGGTAAGAAAGACTAGGCATAGGTATTTCAGCTTTTGTGTGATTATAAACTTAAACGTCACATCAGAAAACTAAAGAAGTACAAATCCATAATATTTGGTCACTCTCTCTACCAGTTTGTCACTCAAGCCCTATCAGAAGGTTGGTTTGAATTGGCTGGCATTGGTACATAAACATGGACTTAATGGCATTTTGGCAGATGAAATGGTAAGTGGTACTCTATTTCTGATTTGTCGTTAAAAGGCGTTCTTTCTGTCATTTAAAAATAGAAATTTTCCCTTGGCCCCTGTAGTTTACTGTTCTCATTTCAGTATTTTAGTACCCCAATCACCCCTTCTAATTTTCTATTGTTTCTCTTAGCTTTAGCCTCCTCATTGCCTCCCAGAATGAAAAATGGGCTTACTTTCTTTGATTATCAAGTTAATAAATAGGCATTTTAAAAATTAGACTATAGGAAATACAATAAAAATCAAGATCACTACCTACCTCCTTCAAATAAGTATTATTTTGATGTGTCTCTTTTCATATTATTTTCTTCTGCAGGTGTGTGTGTGCACATGTACACATACATATATATACATATGTATAAAATACTAAATGAGATTTTGTTATGTGTGCTTTTCTATAGCTTCTTTTGAAATTTGTAGATACTTTTAAATAAATCTACACATTTATCAGCAACATCATTTCAGCCATTTTACTTTTGTTAGATGCCCCTGAGGTGTTTTTTCTTTTTCTCCATATCACATTTGCTTGAAGCTAAACTAAGGAAGTTCATTACAGCCAGTAGTTCAGGTATTGTCACATAGAAACTTAACCTTTAATCTAACCTTAATGTCCTTCCTCCTTTAAAAGATTTAATAAAAATTGGTCGTGTTCATTGAAGAAAATGTTTATTAAGTACACATAAATTACATTGTATGTAATACATTGTATGTATTATCAAAATAAAAATTAACATAGTTATCCTAGTCTGTAGTTTGCTTCTAGTGATCTTTTGTATTTTAAGACTTCCCACATGTACATCATACTATCCTTATAACAAAGATGCTGTTTATCTGATAGAAAATTAAATAATATATGCAGAATTTCAAAATAGTTATAGAATTAGATATAAAATATAGAACATTACAGTTGTGTAAAGCTGGACATGAGAATCAAATCTGGGTGTGGGGCCCCAGCTTTGCCTTTCATGGGCTGATCCTTACCAAATGATCTAATCTCAGCCAATATTAGAAAAATGTGGTATTATTTGGCATCAAATGAGGTATAATTTGTAAAACTTTTTGTGACCTGTAAAGCACTATATTTATGTTAGTATCTTGCTTGGTTAGTATCTTTATGTTAGTATCCCATAATAAAGACTGGGTGGCTTAAACAACAAATTTATTTCTCAAAGCTGTGGAGGCTGGAAACCTAAGATCAAAGTGTTGGCCAGTTTGGTTTCTCCTGAGGCCTCTCTCCTTCATTTGCAGGTGGACACTTTTCATTGTGTCCTTACTGTGTCCTTTTTCTCTGTATGCACCCATCCCTGATGTCTCATTTTCTTAAGATGAGGATTGGGTTCCCATCCTTGTGATCTCACAACCTTAATTACCTCCTTAAAGGCCCTCTCTCCAAATATAGTCACATCGGGGGGATAGGGCTTTCAACACATAAATTTGGCAGTGAGGGCAATTCAGGTCTTAACAGTTGGTAATGTTTAGCTCCTCCCTAATAGCCTTTAGAAACAAAAAACAAAACAAAACAAAAAAAACCTTCATTGATGTATAATTTATTTGTAGTAAAATGCATAAATGTTCAGCTTCGTGATTTTTTTTTTTAATGTATCTGTGCACCCATGTGACTACCTCCCCAGATCAACATTCCCATCATCCCAGAAAATTCCCTCATGCTCCTTTTCAGTTGTTACCACCACCGTTATTTGGATGCCTAAACCATAGCTTTTTTTTTTTTTTTTTTGAATTTTGAATTTTATATAAATAGAGCCATATACTATATACCTTTTGTTTCTGGTTCATTTGGTGCATGATAAAGTTACTGAGAATCATATGTGTCAGTAGTTTGGTGTTTTATTGGCATGAAGTAGTCCCTAGTATAAATATGCTACAACTTGTTTATCATTCTTCTGTGGAAGGACATTTAAGTCAATTCCAGTGTTTGGCTATCATGATAAAACTACTGTCAACATTCTTTCTCCGGTCTCTTTGTGGACTTATGTTCTCCTATCTCTTGAATATACTCTTAGAAGTGAAATTAGTGGGTAATAGGATGGGCATATGTTCAAATCCAATTAGTCACTAGAACATTGTTCTTAATCTACCCAGTATGTATTAAAATTTGTTTTAACTACCAAACTACCAAAATTATGTCCTTTAAATGCATTGCAAAGCTCTTCCATGTTCATGTGTGTCACTTTTTAACTAGCACTTAGAATACAACCTGCTCGTTAAACTAAGTCATAGTATCATTTGGAGGTTATGATCTGTTTTATCTGTCACTGAGAACTAAGAACATAGTAGAGTTCTTACAGGATTGCATTATGGGGAATCAAAAATAAAATCAGAAATACTATTTTTCCTTTTGTGTTTTCCAGTATTTTTTGTTTGTTTTTAAATTTCATATATTGTCTTTTAAACATTTAATTTTAGGGCCTAGGAAAAACTATTCAAGCCATTGCATTCCTGGCATACCTCTTTCAGGAGGGTAATAAAGGTCCTCATTTGATCGTTGTTCCCGCATCAACTATAGGTTTGTAATACTGTGAACAACCATACTTGACTGTATAGTGTTTTATATAGGGAGAAGGAAAACTGTTATGTGTGATTTCTTAGTTTGTGAAGGTGAATATTAATTCTGTGGTCCTTAACACTTTTTCCCCCTTTTAGTATGTGTATGTATGTGTGTTTGATTGTACCAGACATCTTTTAAAAGAAAATAACTTAAATACAAGTCAGTTATTCAGCTTTTAAATTATTATGGATCAAGGACCATCGATAAGATAATTTGTTTTTCTAATACTTTTAACCAGTTGTTTTAATGAAAAAAAAATTTGAGTAATTTAAGAGAAACAAGTGCTTTTAAATTGTTAATTAAACATTTATTGAATCAGAAACTATACAGTTCATTCCCACTGAAATTGCTCCTTTATTAATTGATTAGATGTAGACTAGTGTAAGTGAATATATGTGTGGACATAATCCAAAAAAACTCTTTAAATTGGAATTTAATCATCACCTGTAAATATAATGGTTAGTTCTCTACCTTTCATTTTCTGCCTCTTCAAAATTATTTTAAACATTAGGAGTAAAAATGTGATTTTTTTTTTTAATCTTGTATTATTTTGCAAAAGAATGATTTCTGTTTAGAACTCATTTCACTGCATACATCTAACCTTTTACAGAAGATGCAAGTAATGCCTCTCTTGTTTCCTAGATAACTGGTTAAGGGAAGTTAATTTATGGTGCCCCACTTTAAAGGTGCTCTGTTACTATGGTAAGAATGTCATTTTGCTTTAATTGGAAATATTTTTAAAATCCTAATACAGTAAAGTACAGTAAATGTAACCAGTATGGGTGTGTTGTTTTTAAATTGTAGGCTCTCAAGAAGAACGTAAACAAATTAGATATAACATCCATAGTAAATATGAAGAATATAATGTAATTGTGACCACGTAAGTATTGAGAAAAAAAATGTTGGAGGGGAGATATTGCATAGTTATCAAATTAAAAAAATATATTTGTAATGTATTAGTAATATGAAGTTGGTGCTAAGAACTATGCAACAAATTAATGGAATGACTTAGGTTAAGAATTCAGGCATTTTTCAGTTTTTTATTAGTATAACAGGTGGCTGGTAGCGCTTATAAAAAGGTTTTGTCCACTTGATTGATAGCATAGTTTGGACTATGCTATCAATAGCATAGTCCAAAGAGAGGACTCTTTGTATTAAAGTAAAATTTAAGATATCCCATCAAAAAGATTTGTAATATTTTAACTCATAAGTGTTAATTATTAATATTAATAATTAGTATTAAATATAGCAGAATCTCACTCTAAATGAAAAAAACGTAGTTAAAATAGGATAGAAAATAAAACTTTGAATAAGTTAGTCATTACTTGGTAGTAACCATTTAGTGTAAATATCTAGCAGAGAATCTAATGCTTTCATGTTGCATTTTTAAATGTAGGTTATTTCAAGCTTCATATTAACTGACAGTATTTAGTTATTATTTCCTTCTGCTGACTTCTGTAGGAGGCTATGATTAAAAGATGAATCCAAAATTCATCTTTTCAACATAAAATGGACTTCATTTTCATATATAGTGTAGTACTGCTAGCTACTATTAACTTTTTTTCTTGGATGTTGTACTCTGCTAGTTTAATACAGTAGAATTATGTTTTTAACAAATATCTTCATTTCATGCCTTCTTTTTCTTGCTTTTGTTCTGAAAATAGAACAGTTAATGAAGCAAAGTGTTTAACAATTGTGGATTACACAAATTGGCTTCTTCCTCATTGTGTAGAAGTTGTCTAATTATAACATTAAAATTTTCCTTTACCTACCCGTTGCAGCTTTTATAACTTGGTTACATGTGACTAAATAATGATTGTATACAAGTGCATCAGAATTTTTTGAACACCTACTATGTCTAGTATCTTTCAGGTACTGGCTATTAGAAATGTATAAATAAAAATAATTTTGCAAAACATGAAGGCTCACTGTGGTCCAGGCTCCTAAAGGGATAGCCTTAGAGAATTTTTTTTTTTCTTTTTTTGGTGACAGGTATAATTGTGCAATCAGCAGTTCTGATGATCGTAGTCTGTTTCGACGGCTAAAACTTAATTACGCGATTTTTGATGAGGGCCATATGCTGAAGAATATGGGCTCCATCCGCTACCAGCACCTAATGACAATTAATGTAAGAGAGTACTTTGTGAATATTTCCAATTATAATGAAGTTTTAGTTATGTTTTAATGTATTAGTACTTTTTTTCTGGGGTCAGTGGACTTTTCTGTAAAGGTCCAGAAAATAAATATTTTATGCTTCATGAGCCATCCTCTGCTACTTGTTTTTTGCTTTTGTTGTTTTGTTTTATAACCCTTTAAAGAAGTGTGTAAAAACCATTAGGTCATGAGCTTCAAATTACCAACCCCTGCTCTATATGATAAACTTTATGAATATCAAGTACAATCTAGGTACCCACTTACAAAATGAAACCATTAATTAGTTTTATACATTGTACCTTAAAATAAAATAGATGATAATTTTTCTAAATTACTAGTCTTTCATCACAGAATGTTACATTATTAATAATGGTTTTAATTTTTTCTTTCCTACTGAAGAATATAGACAAGAAGGACTTGGCTCTTTAAAAAAAAAAAAAAGCTAATCTAAATTTTACTTTCACAGGCAAATAACCGATTGCTGCTCACAGGCACACCTGTACAGAATAATCTCTTAGAACTCATGTCACTGTTGAATTTTGTTATGCCACACATGTTTAGTAGTAGCACCAGTGAAATACGAAGAATGTTTTCTTCTAAGACAGTAAGCATAAATTTGTATTTTCTTCCAAATATGTTACTTTGTGGTTTATATAGGCCATTCTTCTCTTTTGCCTTTTGTCTTTTTTTCTTTTCATAGTGTATATGCATTATCAAATAAATTTAAGTAATTGAGATCCCTATACTTGGATGAACTGGGGAGTCAGCTAAAATACAATGGGAGATAAATTGATGACTTCTGTAATTAGTATCCAGAAGTTTTGGTTTTAATATCCTAAATTTCTGAAATGACAATTTTAAATTAGTGGAGAGCTCAGATCTGTAATAAATGGGGAAAGTTTGGTTATTGCATTTACCTTACAAAAATTAGGTAAATTAGTAGCATTTCTTTATAGGTATACTATAGAACTGGACATAGGTAGAATATCTAGAAAATTCCTGTACTGGGAAATATGTTTTGAAATAAAAATCCATAAATTCAAAGGTAACAATTTTTTAAGTTTTATTGATTGATTTGAGAGCGTGCAAATGTGGTGGGGAGAGGGAGAATCTCAGGCAGGCTCCTGGCTGAGCCCTCGACCTGCAGGCCAGTACCTGAGCCACAGCCTAGAGGCAGACCCTCAACCTACTCTGCCACCCCAGGTACCCCAAACTAACAGTTTCTTACAGTTACACTCAAGAAATCCTATTTCGAAGAAAATCTGAGTAATTTTCTGCATGTTGCTTAGAAAAGGTACAGTACAGGGTACCTGGTTGGCTTAGTGGTTACGCATCTGACTCTTGATTTCAGCTCAGGTCATGATCTTGGGGTCCTGGGATCGAGCCCCATGTCGGGCTCCCAGCTCAGCAGGGAGTCCACTCGAGACTCCCACTCTCCCTCTCTTGCCACTCCCTCCTCTCTCATGAATAAATAAGGCTTTTAAAAAATAAGCATTAAAAAGAAAAAGGACAGTATAGCCTTCAGGCACTTCTAAATTTTCCAGTAAAGCAATGTTTATATAGATTCGTGACTCTCTTTCAAGTCACGTATATTTTGCAAAAATTCTTTATGATATTCTTCCACTGCAAATTAACTGCCTTTTAAACTTCCACTGATGAATTCACTCCCACTTGATGGCCTAGTAAATTATAGAATATGGAGGACTTCTTCACATCTTAGAATGAAATTTCATGTCTTTAATTCTCCAAAGTTAACAAGTCTTGACTAGGAACTATCCCTGTCTTTTAGATCACATATTTTATATCACCTGCACCAGCTTTCTTTTGGGGTCATTTTCTACAAATAAGTTTTCTACTTAACTTTCTTTCTCTTCCCCTTCTCCTCCCCCCCACCCCCCCCTTAAACATACAAAGTACACATACACTTTCGTGAGAGCTTGTCTGGTAATTAGTTATATTTCATTAGTTATGACTTAAACTTCTGAACACCATCCTAGAACATTCAGCTTTATTAGCTCAGCAGAATACATGAAACTTCAAAATATATATGGAGGTTGAAGAAGTAGATTATAGTCCACAGTTGAAATGTGAAATTCTATCCAGAATGAAGTGAGTTTCTGTGGAAAATAACTCATTGTATTGAGGATGACTTTCATGTTATATAATATTGTTACTGTGATCATTAAATGAGTAATTTCTAAAAGGATATGTTCTTTTATTTACTTAGAAATCAGCAGATGAGCAAAGTATATATGAAAAGGAGAGAATAGCACACGCAAAACAAATTATAAAACCATTTATTCTCAGAAGGGTAAAAGAAGAGGTAACTTATCTGCATATTTATTATGATTTTTTTTTAAAGAACTGTTTTCTTTATTTAAATGATCTGCTTGAACTGTTTTCCTTTCTCAGGTTCTCAAGCAGCTACCCCCCAAGAAAGACCAAATTGAATTGTGTGCAATGTCAGAGAAACAGGAGCAACTCTATTTGGGTCTTTTCAACAGATTGAAAAAATCTATCAATAACATGGGTATAATCTGATTTTTACAATTTCATGTGAAAAATAATCCTGTACTGGAGCTACATTTTGTTTAATCATGTTATAGTGGGATTTGCTCAATTTAAAAAATTACTTAGAATTTGAAGAAATAATTTTAAACTATTTGCATTGAGATCTATTTCAGCAAACAGCTGTCAATTTGGGTTTTGTTTGTGTTTTGTTTCTAATGTGTGCCCTTGGAATCACAGAAAAAAGCACAGAAATGTGCAATGTCATGATGCAGTTGAGAAAAATGGCCAATCATCCTTTATTACATCGCCAATATTACACAGCTGAAAAGCTCAAGGAAATGTCTCAGCTTATGCTAAAGGTAAGGATTTTGTAGTATATTAACACTAAGCTTTATTAACACTGTTAAACATAAGGTTAAACTCATTCTCCCTTAGCACTCACCTGTAGTTCTCCTTTATAGTCTTTGTGTTACAAGCAACTATTTTCTTTTTTAAATGTTTTTATATTATTTTAAATTTATTATGGAAAATTTTCAAACGTGCTGCAAGTGGAGAGAATTGTATAATGAAATCCTCTGCCCATTTAATAGTCACCCATTTTTTTACAGTTATCTGGAATGGCATTACTCTCATTACATCTAGACTCTTCCCCAGGATTATTGTGACCCAAATTCTAGACATTATTTCATCTCTAAATATTTTAGGATGTTATCCCTAAAACAATAAAGACTTTTACCCCTTTATTGTACCTAGAAAATAAATATTATATCTTCATTTTGAAGTGTGTACTGTTCTGTTTTGTTTTAAGGAACCTACACATTGTGAGGCTAACCCTGACTTGATCTTTGAGGATATGGAAGTTATGACAGACTTTGAATTACATGTACTTTGTAAACAGTATCGACATATTAATAATTTCCAGTTAGATATGGACTTGATTTTAGATTCTGGAAAATTCCGAGTTTTAGGATGCATCTTATCTGAATTGAAACAGAAGGTAATGAAGAATGCCACTCCTCTTGTGTTTGTGCAGTTAAACTTCTTTAAAATAATTCTGGCATGATTTGACTTTCTTGAAGTTTTAGCCTATGTCTGTTATGCATGTTTCTAGAAATTAGTGATTTGAGCATTTAGGGGATATATTTGGGGATATGTTTTCCTGATTAAGAAAGATAGAAGTTAGTAGAATACATATGTATTGATTTTTTATTTTATTTTATTTTATTTTATTTTAAATTTTATTTATTTGAGAGAGAGAGGGAGAGAGCACAAACTGGGGAGAGAGGCAGAGGGAGAGGGTGGGGGAAAAGGAAACTCCTTGCTGAGCGAGGAGCCTGACGAGGGGCTCAATCCCAGGACCCTGAAGAAATGACCTTAGGCAAGGCAGACGCTTAACTAACTGAGCCACTCAGGTTCTCTCCCCAGGATTGATGATTTTTAAAAAATAATGTTAAATGTCATTATTTCATAAGTGACAATCTGTAAGATTGCCTTAAAATTAGTATTTTGAATATACCATGTTATTTAAGTACTACTACCCATTTATATATGAAATCGCTTAAATTTGTTAGGATCATAATTTAAATAGTACTTCTGTAGTTTTCATTAACTGTCTTTAAAAACCAAAACTGAGAATTAAATTTTAGGTCTGAAGTTAGAAGTTACTTATGTATAACAAGAAATTTACCTTTGCTATGATGATTTGATTTTTATTAAAGAAGCAGTTGATCATTAGATACTTATAATTTTATTTTTCCATGTATCTAATCATATATATTTTTTCACAGGGTGATAGAGTTGTATTATTTAGCCAATTTACCATGATGCTGGATATTCTAGAGGTTCTCTTAAAACATCATCAGCATAGATACCTCAGATTAGATGGGAAGACTCAGATTTCTGAAAGGTTGGTATACTTCACTTTAGTTTCAGAAAATCTCCACCTCCCTTTCAAAGAGTAAGAGTAAATGTTAGAATTTTAAATATATGTAAAAAATTTGATTGAATTCTATTGCTTTGAGTCTTTTGTATGGTTATTTCAAATCATTGCTTTAAGGAAAATTTTCTAAATTTCTGATCTGAATTGTATAGAAATCTATTTTGATATCTGATTAGAATTTATAATGTTTTTCTCCTTTAAAATTCATTCAGAGCCTCGAAGCACCTTACCTTGAAACTTGTTTTAAAATTTGGGGCTTTTCATATTTTAATAGTAATCGAATGAGTTTAGTTTTTTTATTTTTTTTAATTCCCAAAGAGTAAAAGATTGTCTTCAAAAAAGGGGGGAATACTTTTTCTAGTATGTTTAAACTGCATTATATCTTTTAGTTTATTTTTTATCAGCCAAAATGAATCTTTTTTCCTACATTAAAGATAGAAGTCATGCTAAAAGAGAATACACTGCACTAGTTTGATCTTGAGATCTTTAGTTCATCTGGTAGCAAGAGCAGCCACTAACAGATTTCTCAGAAGGCTGAAGATTGAAAAGCCATATGCTAAATTAAGCTAGAAGTCATTCAACAAAGGAGAAAATAACTCTTTAGGACTACTCAAACCTGAATAGTTGAATTAAAGTAAGAATTAGGAGAAAGAGAAATGGTATAGAAAAGAAGTTTGTTAATTGGGAAGGTCTATCAATAAAATAACTGCAGGAAAAGTAACTATATTGCCATTTACATCATCAGGGGTTTTTTCCAAGTAGTGTGATTGTTTTTAGTTTTAGTTATACACATTTTAGTGAAATTTAACCTAATATATTCATTTTATAGGATTCACCTAATTGACGAGTTTAACACCGACATGGATATCTTTGTGTTTCTACTGTCAACAAAAGCTGGTGGACTGGGAATAAACCTAACTTCAGCAAATGTTGTTATACTTCATGATATTGACTGTAACCCTTACAATGACAAACAAGCAGAAGATAGATGCCACAGAGTAGGCCAGACTAAGTAAGTGTTTTGAATTGAAATTTATTTTTAACTAAATGCTAATTTAATTTGTACAGAATAGTAGAATATTGTCTGTCTTTTAGTTAAAGCAAAATAACCACCCACCACCCCCCAAATAGTTCTGCAGCTGATGGAAACAAAATATTATCAATGGTTCAGCCCCTTTGGAAAAAATTAGTTGAAAAGGCTTGTTTGTTAGACCATTTAAGTGCCAGATAGACTTAATAATATGTATACTATTGCTACCCTATTATCCTTTAGGAAATACAGTATTTGAGTTGTAGGTATTTTAGATGAAGGTTCATTTTGACATTGGACCAAAAAGAGGTGCAAATACCTATAAACTCAACTCTGCTATCCATGTAAGTAGCCAATAATCAGTGTCTTCTCTGTGGAATATATTACTGTATTTCTAAAAGAAATTAATAAGAACCAAAGATTTATCTGTACCTAGTATGGCACTAAAACTTCCTGTGTATTCTTTGTGGTTCATCACACTTTCTTTCTTCTCGTACTAATTTAGTGGAACCTGGCAAGCAAAGCATCTTCCTTTTTATTTATATTTTTATTTTTAGTGTTTTTGTTTAGCATGTTCCTTTTAAAAATGGAATACCTATCTGAACCCAGACTGTTTGTTGTAGTAAATTTTACCAGTAATTTTTGGAGTATAGGTATCTTAGATTAGTAAGAAAGGTCATTTAAAAGTTACATATGCTCAGAATATGTCAATCCTAAGTAGTTTGAATAAAAAGCAATTTATAGTTATGGATATATTTGTTATATAATCCAGATTATTCTTACTGAACTCTAAGGTGTTTTATGTAGTTTATATGTATCTAAATAATTTTATATTAAGTAACCAACAGACATATCTTCTTTTTTCTTTAGAGAAGTACTAGTTATAAAACTGATAAGCCAAGGGACAATTGAAGAATCCATGCTAAAAATTAACCAACAGAAATTGAAACTAGAACAAGATATGACCACAGTAGATGAAGGTAAGTTGTTTGTAAGCAGAAACTTCAATATTTATTGATGAAAAAGCATCAAATTAGCAGTAGCAAAAGTTTAGCAAAAATGGGCCAGATCCTTACTGCCATACGGTATAGGAATGTCATGGTAGACGATAAGCGTACCCAATAAGTATTATAATAATTAACATTATTTTGCTAGAATTGATATAAACACTTGATTTTGGAAAATTCTGTCTCTTCCATCCCTTATCTCTTGACACCAAAACATCCCCCAAATAAAATTAGGTCTATAATTTTATACACAATGTTATGATTTACTTAGTATATAAGTAATATATATGAATCCAAAGGATTTAAATACATGGCATAGTATTAATTTATTAAGAACTGCAACATTGATATTAATCTCATTTGACCAGCAAATACTTAATGCACTAGAGTGCAATAAATGCATTTTCTTACTAAAAAATTTAGTAATTTCAGATTGAAGTAGACTGGGTACTAAAGAGAACCCTCTTCATTCCATCTTTTTGAAAGGTATAATTTTTAAAGTTTTATATTTTTAAAAAGATAATACATTCACATAATTCAAGATTCAAAAGATATAAAAAGCAAACAAAAGCCTCCTTCTCACCCTATCATCCAATTTCCCCATAAAAATGGTGACACATTGACTTTTATTAGCATATGACCATTTAGTTTTTGCAGATAGAAGTAAATAAGTATATGTATTCTTTCGCCCTTTTACACAAGTTATCATGCAGTCTTTTACATCTTGCTTTTCTTATTTAATGTTAAATTTAATTGGATACAAGCTGTTTTATCATTATTCTAATAAGGATATTACTAATGTTGGTCATGGTTCATTTCAACTCACCAAACTTCCACTGAATATTTACTATGTCCCAGTATTTTGCTGGGCACTCTGTACTATAAAGAGTTTGGTATATTTTTAATGTCTTTGAGGAGAGAGAGAGATGTTTGGTAAAATTAGTACATGTCCTTCTGTATAGCATTTATTTCAGAGTGCTTCAGGTTGGGTAGGCAGACAATAGAGAAGGTTTGAGTAAGAAGCAACTGCATGATTATAACTTAAATAGTAGGCTTTGTGTGGAGGTGGCAACTTGCCAATTTCACATTATCTAGCAAAAGCAATAGCGTGAATGCATAAGGCCTATTCCACAACACAGCACATTTTCCTCAGTGTTTTGTTAGGGCATCTTTTCAAATTTAGTTAAAACAATTATATACCTATTCTCATTTAGCAGCTGCCACCTATCCAGATATATAGATTTTATTCCAACAGTAAGTCTTTAGATAGAACTATCATAGTTAATTGGGGTTTCAGCAGTTTAATTGTTGGACCCCCTCCCATCTTTAACTATATAGGTTGCTTTTCATGGACTGGTTCATTTCCTCCGAAACAAATTTGTCAATCTTCTGTGAAATACGGATTGTGGGAGATACAGTATATGACTACTGACTCCATTCTTAGAGCTAAGGAGAAGCAGAGGAGGGAGGGCTGTTGCCATATTTACATAGTTAACTCTCCTATTCTCCTATTCCAGTATAGCTTTATTGTCTTCTACTAGCCCCATATCTAGCATTCTTCTGATTCAAACTTTTCAAAGAATAAACCTTCATTTGTGTATCTGGGGTAAATGGCTGGCTCTGTTGGGCAGGCTTTAGATGTTCTATTCTTCAACCTGTTTTAGCTCTGTATGTTTCCTATCCTTTAGGAACCATGCATTACCTCCGTGTGTTGAGTTTGGGGGTGGGGGCACAGGCTGGGGGGAAGAATAGTGAGATTCTAAGTGTGAAGTACCTTGCGTTTTCTACCTGTGCACACTTAAGTTTTTGCTTTGTCCATTCTGCTAAAGTCAGCCTCCATTCTTCCATTTGCTTTTCATCTTCCAAAATTTGTTGACAGCTTTCTTCACTGTTGTCTTTTTCTTCTGTTTTTTCTCTTTTTTCTCTTTCTGTTCTCTTTTTCTTCTGTATAGTGCCCCTGATTTCTTTTTTCCATGGCATTTTAATGGTATTTCAGATGAGACCGGTGTATATCCAGTCATGTCTAGTCATACTTCATGTAAATTATTTGTACTTCTATAAATTTGTTTAGTCTAAAATTTTACCTGTTCACATCAAGTGTTTCTTAAATTGGCAGCTTATTTCAACTATGCTTTTAGGCTGTAACCTTTAAAGTGTTTAATTATAAAGAATCGTTCCCCCATTTATCACTCTTTCTGTAGGAAATTTTCCTCTTGTTATAGCTATTTGTATATC
Organism: Vulpes vulpes; assembly: GCF_048418805.1. Classification (NCBI taxonomy): domain Eukaryota; kingdom Metazoa; phylum Chordata; class Mammalia; order Carnivora; family Canidae; genus Vulpes; species Vulpes vulpes. The sequence goes on along the minus strand of NC_132783.1, from coordinate 48,506,456 downwards.
AGTTTTTTCCAGTATGTGTTTTACTTGGTAGGCTAAGGGTACAGTGATGTTGTTATTTTCTTAACTATAATGATTTTGTCATCTTTGCTTCTGGTTTCATTTAAATAATTTGACACTGACCTAATGAAAGTACATGTACCCTTTTCATCTCTCATGGTGAGGTTCTTTACCACTGTAAACAAAAAGTATATTTGTAATTGAGTGTCTCTGTGCTTTCTTGTTAACAATCTGTATGCCCCCATTTCCACGAAACTATGAAAGATAAATACCATGATTCCTCTCAAATGCTTGTCAGACTTTTGTGTCTCTAGAATTTTCCTTAGTGGTTTTCAGAGTGCAGTCTCTGGACCAATAGCAACAATATCACCTGGGAAATTGCCTTGAAATGCAAATTCCAAGCCCACTTCCATCCCTACTGAGTCAGAAATTGTGAATGGATTTCAGTAATCTGCTTGGCGTTCTGATACATGCTAAATTTAGCCAGAGAACCATTGCTTTAGAATAAGGATTCTGGTTTGGGTGTGTTATTTTTCTTTAATCTCTTAATAAATTTTCTACCTTTTAAAACTTTTACTTTTTTTTTGTCTTTTTTTTTTTTAAGATTTATTTATTTCTTTATTCAGAGAGAGAGAGAGAGAGGGGCAGAGACACAGGCAGAGGAAGAAGCAGGCTCCATGCAGGAAGCCGATGTGGGACTCGATCCCAGGTCTCCAGATCACAACCCAGGCTGCAGGCGGCGCTAAACCGCTGCGCCACCGGGGCTGCCCCTTTTAAAACTTTTAATATGGAAATTTTCATGCAAAAATGTTGAAAATGTGAGTTTAGCAGTTACAAACATTTTGCGTCATCTACCTTTTTTCCCTCATGAACCATTTCAGTGAGTTGTAGACATGGCAGGTCATTCTGAATATTTCAGCATTCTCTCTAAGTTGTCACAATACCACTATTATATCCAAGAAAATTAACAGTAATTTCAAAATATTGTCATATATTTTTCCCAATTATGCCATGTCTTTTATATCTTAAAAAAAAAAAGACAAGGTCCAGAGTTCACACATTGCATCTTATTGCATTATATCTTTGGTATCTTCAAACTTAGAAGAGTCTCCTCATCCCTATTCCTTCTTTCCACCTCTCCCTTCATTCCCAGAATACTAAATTTTGTACAGTCTTTTTTTGTCTTGTACTTTGGCATTCTTGTTGTCTTCTGGATCTGTCTGGTTATTCGGTCAGTTAATTTAGGACGAGTTTCAATTTAGATTTCATTGGCTATTAAGTCTATGGATGAACCTCAAGGCAAAGATGGCAGCAAACTCCTTGAGAGTTTATAAGTTTATGGAATAGTCTGTTTCTGTGCATATGCTTTTTACTGAAAGGAGAAGAGTAAATAAAAGTACTCCTAATTTTAGATTATAATGGGTATGTATGGGTGACAGAGAAAAGTGATTAATTTGACTATATTTTAGCCACATCTAACTTATAAAATTATTCATTGCTATCAATGTACAAATACTTATGAATTGCCAACTATATCATTGTCACTATAAACTAATAAATCAGTTTGTCTAAAAACCGTGTAAGTGATTAATTGAATTAATCAAGGATACCTAGATTCTACATCACTTTGATAAAAGTTGTTTTCCCAATTTAGAAAATCCTGGGAGTGCCTGGGTCGCTCATTTGGTTGAGTGTCTGGCTCTTGATTTTAGCTCAGGTCATGATCTCATGGGTTGTGATATCAAGCCCTATGTCAGGTTCCATGTGCAGTGGGGAGTCTATTTGAGATTCTCTCTCTACCTCCCCTTACTTGGGCATGCACACACTCTTTCTTTCATTCTTTCTTGCTCTCAAATCTTAAAAAAAAAAAAAAAGCCAGATGCTTCCTGCATAAGTGTCTAGATACTAGAGTCTCATTTAATTGAAATATGAGGGAAGCATTGGAGAAGTTTATTTGCAGTGGGCAGTTTAATCTTCAACCAGTATTCCATTGTCCCAGTTTTGTTTAGATGTGCTAATCAAGTCTAAATCAGTGCTTGCATCTTTGGATTAAAAATAAGGGTGTAGAGAATGATTTGTTTTCAGTATTCAGTTTGTTACATTAACTGTTCGTATCAGGTAAACCTGAGTAGTAAATACTGTGTGCTATATGAATAGAATATGATCCAAATTAATATGGGTATCTGTATGTATGTCAGCTCAGAAACCTAGCCTCTAGATTACTGTGCTGTCAATATGAACATGAACATAGTAGAGGAAGTATCCCTAAATATATGTAGGGGTTTGTGAAGGGTTTTTATTTGTTTTGGGGTGGGATTTATTTATTTATTTATTTATTTATTTATTTATTTATTTATTTATTTATTTATTTATTTTAGAGAGCATGCACGGTGGGTGGAGGGAGCAGAGGAAGAGGGAGAGAGAGACTTAAGTAGATTCTGCACTAAGTGGTGGAGTCCCACTCAGGGTTCAATCTCAGGACCCTGAGATTTGACCTGACCCAGCAGCCAGAGTCAACTGCTTTAACCAACTGCACCATGCACCACCCAGGTGCCCCTTGAACATTTTTAACAATGAGTGACACTGCAGCAAACTGAGCCTTGAAAGATGATTAGAAATTCGCCAAAGGGAGAGAAAATATATTTCGTAAAATATTTGTGTTAAACTTTTAATGCCCCTTTCTGACCTGCAGGTGACGAAGGGACTATGCCAGCAGATATAGCCACGTTACTAAAAACGTCAATGGGCCTGTGAAATTAAGAATTGTGAATTCCTAATTGATGAGGAAATATCAACTTGGTGCACTCAAGGACATTTACATTATGATGACCATGGGGTTTACGAACATTTATAACTTTTTATAATTTCCATATTACATTTCTCATAGTATGGACAACTTTTTTGCCACTAACTGAATTCTCCAGATGCTTACATGTGAAATTTCAAAAAAAAAAAAAAAAAAATCCACAAATATGTAGTCCTGAAGATGTTGAATAATCATTTTACAAAACAGTTTTCTGAATGGGGATTAGTTGGTGATTGTTTGTAACAAATATGCTAATGCTTTAGAAATGTCAGTATTTTTGTAATTATTTCTACCTCCAAATATATATATATTGTCTTTCACTGGATAATGTGTGTAGATTTTTACATGTGCCTTATTTGACAATGCTTATGTCTTGTTTTTCCTTGTCTCATTTGAAGTTCTTTTTTTGTTCGTTTAAAGGATGCAGCTGTATAGATTATATAGCTTTCATTTTATTGCTATTTGAAGCAGATGTTCACCACTGTCAACAAGAACTCAACCTGAATTTAAAGGTGGCATTCCATATACTAACACCCCCAGGTCCTTCCAAGTATTTCTGTTAAAACAAATTTGTTTGGCTAGGCACTAAGTTGTTTTCCAGTGAATAGTAACAAAGAAGCCCTTATCTTGCTCCATGGGTTAATTCCTTCTGTTCATTTCCCAACTGCACTAATTGTGCTTATTACTCTGCCTATTGTTGTGCATGTTTTCATTGATTTCCCTCTCCTGGCTTTTGCTTCTCTTGAAACTGTTGCCCAGTCACTTCTGCTCCATTTCTCTTTACTCTTTAAATAGTAGTTTATTCCTGCCATGTCTCCACATATCAGCAAAGCGTGGGTGACATTTGTCTACCCTGGCAGAAGAGATTAACAGGCTATTTCACTTCAAAGCTGACTGAATGTGACTTCATATTAAGGCAGCATTAGATACTGCATGGAAATAGGTCATTAAACACTTCTCAAAATCTAATTTATCAGTTTCCAGAATTTCCAGTATGGGACCTCCTGAAGAGAGAGCCATTGTTCAATTCCAATTCAGTGTGGGTAACAAAGTGAAATTTAGAAGAAGTAAAGTTGTCTATTTGATATTTAACTCTTTATAAATCTTTCTTTAAATTTTTGCCTGTCAGTCTATCTTGCTGTTTTTATTATACATCAGTTTCTTTGTATAACTTGTGAGTTTCATGTGTTTTGTTTCTATTATGTAAATATCATTATAAATAAACTTATTTATAAATCACAGACTTGTTAATTTTGGAGATTGTACTTTCCAGGCATCTTGATTTGCTAAGATGCTAACGTAATAGAATCCTCTGGAGTTAGAAGGGTAATGAAGTTCGCAAAGCAATTTTCAGGTATAGACTTGAAAACTCATGATTCAGTAGATTTAGCCAATCTTGAAGGTATAGTGAATATAATCGATATATTTTAGTATAACAGGGCTGGAAGGAATCTGCAAATATTACTACCTCCTCCTACGTCACAGGACCCAAATCACTTAGGTTGTTGGAAATACTACCTTTTAAAATCTCATAATGGATTTCTCATAACTTTTCTGTGTGAATGTCTTCGGTGGTAGGCTATTTCTTTTGTTGTTATTAAGTCCATAATATCTTTGATGAGATGTAGTTGGGTTCTCCCTGTAATGCTCTATTATGTCTTGGGCTTAATAAAAATATTTGTGATCATAAATGGTATCCTCACACCCTTTTTAATAGTTTCTAACACTTCCCTTTATCCTTAAAAATATAATATTGACCACAAATGAGATTATTTGTGCTTAGTATTGCCTATTTCTCAATAAACTGGAATTTATTACTTAGGATGTATTCCTACTAGTTCATTCATTGGACTGATGTCCATGTGAACATTATAATCCATTACCAGTAAAGAACATGCAAAGCCATAGTTGTTGGAATATCATCTTGACCAACTGAAGCAACTTTTATTTTTTATTTTTTATTTTTTAAGATTTTTATTTACTTAATCACGAGAGACAGAGAGAGGCAGAGACAGAAGCAAGCTCCCTCCAGGGAGCTTGATGAGGGACTCGATCCCAGGGTCCCGGGATCACACCCTGAGCCGAAGCAGACGCTCAGCCACTGTGCCACCCGGTGCCCTGACAACTTTTATTTTTTAATGCAACAGCAGAAGACATATGCTTTATGTGTTTTTGTAGCTCTATTCCTGATCCCATAGACTATATACATGTATACACATACACATACGCATACATACATACATACATACATTTATATATGCACACAAAGATAATTTTATACCAACAGATATTTATATTGCAGCATTAACTACTGTTGTTTCTAATTCTTGGTGTTACTGTATTGAGGTTAGAGAGGAGTATTCAGAGATTTGGTTTCCATTTGCATGACCCTAAGCAAGACACTTAAACATCCATAAAAATTAAAGAACTGATTCTTTTAAGTCTTTTCTTCCCCAAATATGTTTTTTTCGGATTACAATCTGCAGCTCTGATTCATTTAAATTCTCTTATACTCAGTCACTCAGCAAGGAGCCATTTAACTTGGGTACAGGATGGGATAATGGGATGTGTTGCCCCTTCAGTGAAAAAAAGATGATTTAAAGGTTAATGATGATGCTGTGAGTGAAATGAAGTATTTCCTTATGAAACCTGCTGTGGTTGCATTTTATATTTGAATTGTGATTTATGAAAACAAGTGGGACTGATCTTACTGTGAATATTCATGTTAGGTAAGCATTGTAGTTCTCACTAAATTCTATTTTCATTAAAGCTTGTGAGTATGAACATGCATAAGAGAAAAGTTACTACCTTCACTATCTAGAGTTTTATTTGAGTTTCTTTTATGAAAGATAATTTTTTTCTTTAAATTGCTTTGATAACATTATACAGTACGTTGCAGTGAAATTCACTTATAACCTATTATCATTATTAACAGCCATTAGCGATAAGAAAATGTGAACCAGAGAAGCAAGTTATTTGGGAAGTACACTGTTTTTATGTATAATCCTTAATAACGTATAAAGTACTTAACATCTTTTCCATTTTATAGAACATTGTTGTGATGAAAGAAGCACCTTAAAATCATACACAGCTGAATTTTACTTTTCTTTTTCTTTATTCCCCTATATCCTCTCCGCATTTCTAGCTTCTCTCAACCATGTTCTCCTTTCTCTATTCTGCATTTCAAGTATATTCATCTATTTCATTATACTATTTCTATATAGAACATGACATACTAAGATTAGACATTAATAATAGGAACATGCAAATTGAACTAAAATATATTCCAATGCTATAATTATAGTTTAAAATGGGTTGAGGGATAACCCACACTTATTTGGGCGATTTCTATTTAAATGGCTGTTTAAAGCCATTATACGGGCAGCTTGCTTTCCATGGTAGTGTGGGACCTTAAAAATGACTGCAGGTTGAAACTGTGGAAAATAATCTTATTCATTGGAGAAAATGATTGTTCCATGACTTGTAAATTTTTTTCAACATATTAAAAACATTGTTGGTTATAAATGTATAGGTAAATGAAAAAAGTAGGAAAACTAATTTTAGTAGTAAAAGAAACTGATAGGGTATATTACTTTTGTAAAAAAAAAAAGTATTAATTTTAATAATGCCTTCATATATAAGTAAGCATTCTTTTTATACCTTGGCAAATTATCATAATTCTAAGTTTGGATCACCTTCCAACATTTCCTTGCATTTCCAGTGTCACGAAATACCCCTGCTTTTTTCTTTTTTAATAGACTTTCTTAGAGGAGTTTTAAGTTCACAGCAAAATTGAGCAGAAAGTAAAGAATTCCCATATACCCCTGCCACCACACAAGTGTAGCCTCCCTCACTATAAACACCCCCCTCGCTCACTTATAAACACCCCCATTCCAGAGTTACCTATTTATTACAATCAGTGAACTTATATTGACACATAGTCACCCAAGGTTCTGAGTTTAACAAACCCATTATACAGAATAGGGGGACGCCTGGGTGGCTCAGTGGTTGAGCATCTGCCTTCTGTGCAGGGTGTGATTCCAAAGTCCCAGGATCGAGTCCCACATCAGGCTCCCTGCATGGAGTTTGCTAGGCCTCTGCCTCTCTCTGTCTCTCATGAATAAATAAATAAATAAAATCTTTTTTAAAAAGTAGTATACGGAATAGTTTTACTGCCTAAAAATTCTCTATACTCCACCGGTTCAACACTCCTTCCCCCTTCACCCCTCACAACCACTGTTCTTACTGTCTCCATAGCTTTGCCTTTTCCAGAATGTTCCATAGCTGAAATCAGAGTATAAAGCCTTTTCAGGTTGCCTTCTTTCATTTAGTAATCTGCACTTGTTTCTTCCATGTCTTTTCATGGCTTGATAATTCATTTCTTTCTTAGTGCTGAGTAATATTCCTTTGTATAGATGTACCACAGTTACTTAACCACTTGCTACTGAAGGGCATCTTGGTTGCTTCCAAGTTTTGGTGATTATCAGTAAGGCTGCCACAAACATCCATGTATAGGTTTTTGTGTGGATCTAAGTTCTCAACTACTTTGGGTAAGTACCAAAAGCATAATTGCTGGAACATATGGTAAGAGTAGGTTTAATTTTGTAAGAAACTGCCAAACTCTCTCCCAAGGCATCTTTACCTACCAGCTACCATTCCTATCAGTGAAAAAAAAAATTCATTTTGTTTCCTTACCAGCATTTGGCATTGTCAGTGTTTTGAAATTTTGCCATTCTAATAGGTACGTAATGGTATCTCACTGTTTTTATTTGCATTTCCCTAGTGACATCATGTTTTGCTTTTTTTTTTTTCACATGCTTATTTACCATATGTATATCTTCAATGAGGTGTCTGTTCAGGTCTTTGGTCCATTTTGTAATTGGGTTCCTTTTGTTGGGTTTTAAGAGTTCTTTGTGTATTTTGGGTATAGTCCTGTATCAGGTCTTTTGCAAATAACTTCTCCTAGTCTATGGCTTGTCTTCTCATTCTTTTGATATCTGTTCTTTTAACCTGAGACTTTTACCAGTCTTGCTTCCTCTGGGACATCATCTTTGTGACAACTATTTTCCTCATTTCTGTCAGTAAGTTTGTCTTTGCCAAGTTCTTCTGGCTACTTATCTGGAGCCCCTTGAACTGCAGGCGTGTTAATGTTCCCATAGTCCGTTCTTACCATTTATGTGCAATTTGAATTGGGCTCCAGCATTGTTACTTTTCATTTCTTTATTGGACTTTCGTCTTTGTTGATGAGTTCCCCTTTTCAATTATCCACTTTTTAGAAATCTTGAGTGGATTTATCACTGAGAAACAAGCAGGCAATGCAACTACACATTTTGCTGTCTGTGCATGAATAACAGATGTGTTGTGACCAATCACTAACAGACTTTGAAAGAACTGGTGTGATTGGTTGTTGGTCATGATGTGCATCTGTTATTTACACACTGATTTGTGGACTGCAGAGCTAGCAGCAAAATCAGTATTTTATGTAATAAGAGCTGAAGTCCAGAGCATTTTGGGGGGAAATGTGTTCCTTAACCATTATGACTGACATCCGTGCATGTTGAAATGGATGAAAAGTAAGCCCTGCCTATATTGTAAACTTTTTTCTCAGTTGTAAATGATGTGAAATTATTCTAAGGCAAAGGGGGACGGGGGGAAGATACTGGAAACTAAATGCTCTTTTTTTCCCATTTTTCCCCCTATTTTTTTGTTTTTTTTTTTAAGCAGAATATGGCAAAAGTGAAACACTAGATGGAGCCTAGGGAAGGCAGTGTGTGGATTACAGAGCAGGCTTTGTAGCTTCTTATCTGATGTAAGCGATGCTGTGAAGAACAATAAAGCTGCAAGCCGGCATTACTTAGAGTTTGGTTTGGGGCCTTCGTTGTATCCAGTCAGCAATGGCAGGGATGGCTTGAACTTTTTTCCGTAATGTTACCAACCTGGGATGGATGTCCAGCAAGTCAGGTTTAAAGACCAAAAGTGTGGTACTGCAAATTTCCCAGTAGAAATCTGCCCAAGTTACCTAGTTTAAAGGAAACAAAAATTTCCATTTGAATATAGAAGGCATAAGTTATTATTATCAAAAAGTTTCTTCTTAATTCAAACTTATCTTACTACAGAAGTGAAATGAGTATATGATAGAAAAGTACAGATAACACCATACTCCCAACACCCAGAGGTTGCTGTCATTAACACCTCTGTGTATAATGGTATGTTTATTCTAAAATGAGATCTTAACAGTACATACTCTTGTAACTTGATTCAATCTCCACGTCTCTTGTGACAATACATTTTTATCTAATAACCCAATCAATACTTTTTCATCAGTTCCAAAAATCTTTAGCAGAATCCATTCCAGGGCATGCATCTCATCTCATTATGCCCTTTAACTCCCTTTTACTGAAGATTTCACACTACTCCTGAAGAGTGTCCTCTCTTCAGGATTTGTGTGATTATTTCATCTTGTTTACCTTGTTCCTTTCTTCTGCAGAGTATAAAAGGTTAGAGTGCAAGTTATCCAAAGAGTGGTCATAGTTGCCAGTTAAATATTTTTGACTAACACATTATATTGCATCACCTCAGAAGACATATGGGTGTCTGAGCATTAGTGGAACCACAACGATGATGACAGCCTTGTCCTACCCTTGTACACATTTTCTTTGTACACTTTTTTTCCTTTATGACTAGAAACTAATGTACCTAATGTTACTTTGGCTCTAGATGAATATCCATCAGAGAGTGAGATTAAATGTGGACTCTTCTTAGTTTTCTTTTTGTATGGAATTTAATACTAAGTGCTAGCATTATATGAACCTGCATACTAAACGCCTGTCAACCAGGAGGGTTTATGGGTTAGAGGATTCAGAGTTCGGTCAACAGATATTTACGGTGTACCTACTGTGCACGACATGCAGGTCTGGGTGCTGGGATGGACTGATAGCAACATGTAATACGAGCCCTTTCCCGGGTACAGCTTTTATTTTTATTTTTATTTTTTTCCGGATACGGCTTTTAATTTTGAAACAGGAAGACAAACATTTGTAAACGGATAGGGATGATGAAGAAAAAGCTAAGTGAGGAGAAGGACTCTCATATGGTCATGGAGGGAAGACCTTTAACAGGTGACATTTAAACCAAGGCTTAAATGAGAACAGGATCCAGACAGGCAGTGGCCTGCATATGAAGCATTCTAGGCAGTGGGAACAGCAAGTATAAAGGCTCTTCAGTGGGAGTGAGATGTGTGTGTGAGGAACAAACAAAATACCAGTGTGTGTGGAACCCTGGGGAAGGAAGAGAGTGCTAAGAGATGGCATCAGGAGGTAGTTTGTAGAAGAATCTTAATAGAAAACAAGGAGTGGGGGGAGTTTAAGTCCTTAGAAATTGTTCATTTCATAGGGCAGAGAGAAGAATATTTTAGGAAAGTCTATTGGGGAATCAATGGGAAGAAATGCAGGGTTATGTGGTGAGATTGTAAATTGAGAATAAAGATGTGGCAAGTATCACCCAGAAGGATTCAACAGACCATGAACAGAATGAGTGCAGCCAAAAGCAGTCTGTGTCTTCTCTCCTTGAAGGCGCAGACTCCGACCTACCACAGCATTGAATCATGTTTAGATTTGAGTTTTTGTCAGTAGTACTTTATAGGTGGCAGTGTGCTCCTCTATCAGGAGGGCTGTACTATCTGGTCGTCTCACTTTTTTTTTGGTGATATTAACAGTTATTGTTAGTGCCTAGATCCATTTCAACCATTAAGTGTTGGAAAATGGTGATAGTTAATTTTAATCTCCCCTTTTTACTTACTAACTGGAGTACTTTTATGAAGACACTTTGCACGTCAGTTTTTTGTTATCTTGACATACAATTGGCATAGATAGGAAAGGCAAGGTAAATTCTTTACTCAAACCTCCCAACATTTTTAAAAACAGTTTTCAGTGTAATAATTTGGTTCTATATCATCTTCTAAAAGTAACCAATGAAGCTCTATTTGGTTTAAGGATTTGCATGTATGTGTTTGTGTTTGGTGGTGGTGGTCATCATAAACTCATGGATTCACTCATTTTTATTTGTTTCAATCCACTGCTGTTAATATTCTCAGTGAAGCTTGAATTGGCCAGTGGAAGCCTCTTCAGTCCTTTTTGACACAATCCCAGTTCAGTTGTCTTTGATAATTTATTTGCTTCTGATATGACAACGTATTTCCAGCTCATTTCTTAGATTTCATGTCCCAAGTTGAGAATGAGCCATTTCTCCAAGAAGCCCTGATAACTTTTAATATTTAGAGACCAGAATCTGGGTCCTAGGGGTGTCCAGGACATTGGGGTTGGTCAATGTTTCAAGAAAAAGAGATACAACATGTTTTTTTCATTATCCTAAGACACAGTATATCATGACCTTATCTTTTATATAGTGCACATTCAGGAATAGGAAGTTTACTTAGTTTCACTGAACTTCTTTTTCTAGCTTCCTTCTCCCACACTGAAGATCCTGGTCTTCAGTGACCTCTACACATTTTCTTATTGCTTTACCCCACAGTAGAGATATACTAATATCAGAAATACTAATAAAACAATACGACTATACCCAGTACCACAACAATCTAATTACAGAAGCACTAGTTTTGTCATGTTTTGCTTTATCACACATCGCAGATGCCGCACTTTTTACAAATGCTTGTAGCAACGCTTTGTTGAGCAAATCTACCTGCACTATTTTTCCAACAGCATTTGCTTACTTTGTGTCTCTGTATCACATTATTGTAATTCTTGCAATATTTCAAACTTTTTCATTATTATGGTGATCTGTGATCAGTGATTACAACCCTCTGAAAGCTCAGATGATGGTTAACATTTTTAGCGAGAAAGTATTTTTTAATTAAGATATGTACATTGGGTTTTTTTAGACATAATACCATTGCGCGCTTAACAGATTACAGTATAGTGTGCATATAACTATTATATATACTGAGAAACAAAAAAAAAATCATTTGATGTGGTATTTACTATATTGCAGTGGCCTGGAACTGAACCCACAATATCTCCAATATATGTCTCTACTAAAAATGGTATAAGATTTCTATTTTTTTGAGAGAATATTTATAGTAAGATGTATAGTCAAATTACTGTGTTTTACAAATGATGATTTTTTTAAATGATATTTTTTAAAATGGTTCCTCTCACTAATTAAGAGTACAGAGGTACTTTTCTACACACTTTATGCATCAGTTTAACATAGGTTTGTTTGCTTTGCTTTTGCTTTGCAGTGTTAGCTTTATAAATATTTTTGTTTTTATATAATCGTATAAAATATTTTAATTCATAGTTCCAAAGTTAAGCCTACCAAAACAGGTTTATTCACAGAAGTTTAGCTTTTATCCCTGCTATCTAATCTATTCCTTCTCAATGGGTAACTTTTTTTCCTCAATGAGTCTTTGTGAGTTTTGGCTATGTGTGTTTATGTCTATGTGTGTATACTTGTATTTTTTTTTATAATGTAAAACATACTCACAGAGTCACCAATAAGCCACTCCTTTTCCCCTAAGTATGTGTCCAAATCTTGTAGAAGATGAGGTCCATCATATGTAAGTAGCTCATTAAACATCTGATCCTAGGAGAGGGAGAAAAAGATCACTTTAAGGATAACAGGGGAAAAAAAATTAATTACATGATTTGAAGATTTTTACTACTTTATTCTCCCATATGAATTCAGAAAGAGAAGTAGCTATGTGTTCTTGGTTGTTCTTTTGTTTTTAGTGTTTGTTTGTTTGTTTGTTTTTCAAATGACATTATGGAGATTGAGGTCTGATTCTTTATACTTAGTCATCCCTTTGTTACTCATGGGTTAAAAAATAAATACTTCTGTCATCACTTCTTACAGTTTCTTTGTATATAATGACTATTTCACCCACAAAATTTTTTATGATTTTTATCTTAATTTTTATTAAGAAAAAAATGATTCCATTATATTTTTACATTTAAAAATTATCCTCTGTCTGAAGTGAAATAACTGAGGGTGAAGAAATTACTTTTACTTTGTAAGCCGGGTTCCTTCAGTTTGGCAGTCTTTTACTTCACCATTACACTTAACAGAAGTCATCTGTAATGAATCCTTATGCGCTCAGGCCTTACGGATATTTTCTTATGGGCTTGACATTGTGCCTTAGTATGGGCTTTGTCTACCTTGAGGATCATCTACAAAACCATCATCTAGGTGCCCCCTTTTGATGCATTATAAGGTAACAATAAACCAAGTATCTTTAGAAGAGAAAAATTAACAGATATGTCCATTTTTTAAAATTGTCTATGTTTTCCCCTGAATCTCTGAAGACCAAATAATTTACTCATGGCCTCTTTCTTGGTAAGAAGTGTTTGTTTATATGTGAAAATTCTGGCTGGTGTGTATCTTCGATATGAAATGTAAGCCAAAATAGTAGAAAATATGTGCATATAATTTATTAATAATGATAATGACCTGTAATAAAATATAGCCTTTATTAGGGCAGGTCAGATAGCGGATAACTGCCTCACCAACTTGCTGGTTTACTTTCTGCTATTACTATAACTTAGCTACATAATAGAGATTACTGCAACATAATTCCTTAGGTTTGTAGAGGACAGTTTGTAAAAGCATCATTACATATTTACATACATTTGTCAGGTTTTACAAACTGAAATTTGGGAAGCTTGTCATTATTTTGACTTTATATTTTTTCCACTTAAATTCATAAGGTTCTTTCTCTATGGTTAATATGCTCATAGTCTAAAATAAAACTGTGAGTTCTTCTGGCTCTTAGACATAATTTGTGAGCTGAGAGTCAATGGGCCCAGATCATGTGGCACTTCCCAAAGCCAGCTCAGCATACCTTGAAAAGGTAATGGCCAACTTGGTTCTCCTAGAATAGCTAGGAGTGGAATGGAATTGAATGGAACAGGATATAGCTGCTAGACAGTTTTTCACAATTTAAGGTACAAGGACACAGATGCTTATGCATACGCGATGCCAAATAAAAACATTTTCTCTGTATTGATTTCTCCTTTAGCCTAGGTTCTCAATATGTTTGGTGAACCATCTCAGTGATTCACCTCATCTAATGATATGTAAATTAGTAACCAACATAAGTATTAGTATGTAAGAGTCATTGGAAAGAATACTCACCAAAATAACATAAAGATGATGAAATGTAATTATATATACTTTTTCCTAGATGTGTACTATTTAAAATGCATTTCCTGATAAATCTTAGGCAGCCACTCTTATACTTGGTAGACTCAGAAATTTTCTTCCCTTTCCTCCAGAGAGTTATGAGTCAAGAGGTTTTTTCAACCTGAGAAATCATTGCTATAGTATTCTATCAAATGACTTTTAGAGGAATTGTATTTCTCCAAAGCACCATTTTTAAATCCACACTACCAAAATCATTTAGTATTGGAAATGAGCCATGACATTTATTCGATCCTGCTCATCCTTTATCCTCCCCTCCTCATTCTTTATTTTTTTTATTTTTTATTTTTTTAATTTTTATTTATTTATGATAGTCACAGAGAGAGAGAGAGAGAGAGAGAGGCAGAGACACAGGCAGAGGGAGAAGCAGGCTCCATGCACCGGGAGCCCGACGTGGGATTCGATCCCGGGTCTCCAGGATCGCGCCCTGGGCCAAAGGCAGGCGCCAAACCGCTGCGCCACCCAGGGATCCCCCTCCTCATTCTTTAAATGAGGAAACTGAAACAGATACTTTGAAAAAACAGAAAAACACTAGTGATAAATTCAAGGATTATCAAGGTGACCAATGTCCACAAACGTATTTTGCCTTCTAAATTAAACTTTATTTTTTAATTGGAAGTAGAATTTTTAGCAACCAATACCAAAACATTTATAATTATATGTGTTTGATAGATTTTTAGGGCACATACAATAAGAGGATTATTTTCACTCTCCACCCATCTTCACTGTATCAATATTCTGCTTTTGAAAATTTTACCAGACCACAAGGTGGCAGTAGGGTGACCTACGACGGGGAGCCTGGGCATTGAAATGTACTAGAACTATGAGGGGTTTTCCTTGTGTAACAGCCAGGTCCTGCTTATTAATCAATATGTAGCTAAGCGCAGGATTTCTGCAACGTGTCTTCCCTTCATGTGATTTATTTATAAGCTTGGATTATGTCCTGTGAATTTTTGAGGTAGGTGGTATGAAAGAGTATTGTTATTCTAATACAAAGGGAGAATGTTACTCATATCATAAACATTCAAAGAATATTTTCCTCTGGGAAGTAGCTTCTATTATGGAGCCTCAGCCACAGAAAGGTACAAAATAGAGAAGGGGAAGCCCATAAGTTGATAGATTGCCAATCAGTAGGGTGTTTGGCTTATGAAACAAAAGGCTTTAAATTGGACATTGTGTATCTACTTGTTTCTGCCTTTATAACGATGTGTAAAACATAGATGCCATGTCTGACAAAAGGAAAAACAATGAACAGTGAACTATATAACTATTATATTAATAGTTATAATGGGGGATCCCTGGGTGGCGCAGCGGTTTGGTGCCTGCCTTTGGCCCAGGGCGCGATCCTGGAGACCCGGGATCGAATCCCACATCGGGCTCCTGGTGCATGGAGCCTGCTTCTCCCTCTGCCTATGTCTCTGCCTCTCTCTCTCTCTCTCTCTCTCTCTGTGACTATCATAAAATAAAAAAATAAAATAAATTTAAAAAAATAGTTATAATGGTTATTAATATACTATATAATTATATTTATTGAACACTTTCTACCTAATCATAGGGACTCATTCTAACATTTAATCCTCCCAACATACTTCAAAGTAGATTCCATCATATCCCTACTTCACAGTTTGCAAAGAATTTGAATTGTTGATGGATAGTCATGTGACAACTAGTAAGAAGGAAATCAAAATTCAAGCCTGGTAGCTTGACTCCAGAGCGCAAATATAATGCTATAGCACAGCTGAGCTTTTATTTTTAGACTTGTCCCGGTTAGTCATTTATATGTGTGTGTGTGTGTGTGTGTGTGTGTGTGTGTGACACATCTTAACATTTATATCAAGAAATTAGTAAATGTGGATACTTTTATGTTCCAAATATCTACTGACATCAGAAGTTCCTAATTAAATAAGTAGTATTTAGCATAAATATGTTTAAGTAAATTGATAAGACTGCCATTTGTTCTGTGCTGGAACTTGCTATATAAGCTATAGCACATACACAAATATCAACCAGGGCAGCCCGGGTGGCTCAGCGGTTTGGCTCCGCTTTTGGCCCAGGGCGTGATCCTGGAGACCCAGGATCGAGTCCCACGTCAGGCTCCCTGCATGGAGCCTGCTTCTCCCTCTGCCTGTGTCTCTGCCTCTCTCTCTCTCCCTCTCTCTCTCTCTGTCTCTCATGAATAAATAAATAAAATCTTAAGAAAAAAAAAAATCAACCAGCCTCTGGTACTATGGTGTTACAACCAGTGGTTAAGAACACAGAGTCTGAGTCAGAGTGGCTTGGCTTTGAATCCCTTGTGTACCACTTAGTAGCTAAATAACCTTATGAAAGTTACTTATACTATGTAAACTTCAATTTCTCCATCTGGAAAAATGATGAGTCTCTCCCTAAGGGATGTTCTGTGTATTAGTCACTAATTTAAAAGTATGCTTTGGCGATGAGGTCATGAATCTGGGCAACTCCATCGCCACTCCGATTCTCAGTTTTTTCATCGGCAAAGCAAGCATGATGGAAGAAAGCACTTATCTCATGAGAGGATTGGGAGGACTGGCCGACACCACCTGTGTAAAGGGGCTGGAGCAGCACCTGCTCACGGTGTTTGGAAAATCAGCTCTTGCTGTCTCTCATTCAACAAGTACTTAGCGCCTGCTAAGTGAAAGGCACAGTGGTAGGTGTGGGGACATGAGTGAGTAGTAGGACGTAATTACTACCCTCATGACCCATTCTACTGGAGAAGACAAATATATTTTAAAATACAGATTGTGATGAGTGCCCTACAGAAAACCACTAGGGGGCTGTAGTGGAGCATAACCAACAAGGTCTATTTAGAATTCTGGATAAAGAAGATGGATTTGACACACATATATAATTTTTTTCATCCCCAAACCACAGTAAATATATACTTTGGAAAAGATGGAACCCACAAAGAGGTGGAAAACAGGAAAGGAGACAAGAAAAAGCAAAATTTGAAGCTATAAAAGCAAGGGGATAAGGTATCTGCAGAGGGAAAACCAACATCACCCCCAGAAAACCCTCAGATGGTTTAGGAAAAGGCAGGATATATCTAGAATTGGGAGTAAGGAGGTAAGGGAGAGGATAATGTGAGGACCCCCGGAAAGCTGTGAAAGAAGTCATTTTAGCCTAAGAGTTCCCTCTTCAGTTTACACTGCTGGACACATGCCTCTTCCCCATCTTGGGCAGACTACAGAGGGGGACATAGATGGTCTGAGCATTGGGAGCTGTCATCCATAATGTCTTCAAAATAGGTGATTAAATGAATATATGCATAACTTTTGAGACTCTTAGCCCTGTCCTCACTGATTACTTCCCAAAACACTGGCAGCCACACCTTTATTTCCAGGCAAAAGATCAGAAGTCTTGTCTAGGGACTCTTTGTAGTCCCTAGAGATAGTAATATTGGGAAATACTCCACAAGTGGCCTAGTGATGCTCAAAATCCACAAATCCTGTCCACATGCCCAGAGATCTGAGTAAACTTTTTAATTTTCCTGTTCTTTATTGTGGATTATAAAGCATGGTCGGACTCTTGGGGAAAGATGGAGACCAAAACAAAGAGGAAAAATATGATAATAAAGATTACAGGATGATAACTGTGCACTAGATTTTTAGGGTAGCCAGACCAGACTGAGGCAGTGTGACGCATGAGACAGACATACCCATGCTATCTTCATTACACCTCTTGTCATCCAGCATTCATTTTAAGTTTGGGAATCCTGGAGGATGTGCCCCAAATAAGCAAAGAAGTAAGTAAAGACAGAGGATGGCATCTAGGAAATAGGACTCCAACCTAAGAGAAAGGCATCCCTGGGATGGCAGTGAAGGGAAGTCCAGTGAGGGCAGATTGCAGGAGGCCTAGACACGTCTGCAAGAGAGGGATCTCAGCCAGAGAGCTCCAAGAAAATAGTGGACGTGATAGATAATCTGACATCATTGATCTTATGGAAAATTGTATTGGCAGCCTCCTGGGTGGTGTGGGAAGGTCCAGCAATAAATGTAAAAACAAGTAAGCAAATGAAGGAAAGGGAATTACTGATTTTGAGGAGGTAAATTGAGCAAGGAAATGAAAATCAAAGTATACTACAATTGACAGTTCTGTACGAGATTTGCCTATGCATACTAAAGTAACAAGTGAATATTGATTTGGCCAAAACATTGTAATATCATTATATTGGGAGTTTGGAAGAAGGGAAGCAGAGACAATGATTACAGAAGAGATATTTATCTCTTATTACTATCTCTTATTACTATAATAAGAAGCCCAGAGAAACTATCTAAAATTAGTGAATCAAAGATAGCCACGTTTACATGTTGTAAGGAATAGCTAAAAGTGTTCAAAAGAGGGTTATGTCTGAGGAGGGGTTAATATGAAGAGGAAGAGCAGGGAATTTTGTTTTAAATTTTTAAATATAGGGATCCCTGGGTGGCGCAGAGGTTTGGCGCCTGCCTTTGGCCCAGGGCGTGATCCTGGAGACCCGGGATCGAATCCCACGTCGGGCTCCCGGTGCATGGAGCCTGCTTCTCCCTCTGCCTGTGTCTCTGCCTCTCTCTCTCTCTCTGTGACTATCATAAATAAATAAATTAAAAAAAATAAATTTTTAAATATAATTTGATATTTTAAAACTGTTTTACTTATATAAAAAGGAACTTTTTAAAGCACCCCACATAATGTCTGGCAAGTAGATACGGTTAATAGCAGTAATGACAAACTGATCACATTACTTTTATATCTTGATTTTTCTCTGCCCAAGGAAAACGTGACATGAAATCATCCAATGTGTCCACAATCGCATCAACTTGACATTGTTCCAATTCTGTTTTTCCAGCCAGATCTATAAAATAGAGACCATTTTATGCCCAGAAAGACACTGAATTTAAGTGACTATATTAAAATGTTAATTATTTAATAGGCAAATATTCGTATGGTTCAAAAATTCAAAACAATGTAAAACTGTATCCAATGAAGACTAACTTCCATCCCTGCCCCCACCCATCTCATTGTGCTCCTTTACCATATTAGTAACCATTCTACTAGGGTTTTTTGTATTCTTCCATTATTTCTTTATGAAAATTATTAACTACATATCCCACTCAATATACACACCCCCACATATCCTACAGATCTTTCCCTGCAAGTTTGTTAAGGGCTTTGTTGCTCCTTGTTCAGCTACATGAGATTCCTGTAAGTAGAAGTGCCACAATCCGTGTGTAATCCATGTAACAAACTTTTGTGTCTTTTGTTTCATTCTTTATGCTGTAGTGTTTGGCAATAAAGTTGTTTAATGAACAGTGAATATATGTCATGTGTTTTCTTCAGTTATCAAAACTCTTTAACACAATAAACATATTACCTGTGTTTTTGGTCATGTATCTTGCTATTGCTAGGCTCTGGTGAAGGTTAAGTCCATCGACTTCCAAAATGGGGATTTTACCAAATGGAAGAGCTTAAAATAAAATAAGCAAAAAATCAACCTCTATAACAAAATCAAGTAATACTACTTCCATTTTTACTGATAATTATGGAAACAAATCATGATTATAAAGTTACAGAATTCTTGAATATTTGTTCTAAAAGGGACAGTAGGCACCCTCTAGTGGAATCTTTATAAATTTTTTTAAAAAGTGTTAGAAGACCTGCTACAGAGTTAGTGGCAGCACCAGGTCTGAAACGCAGGCTTATAGTGATACTACATATTAAACTGTGTTTAGTATCATAGATTTACATATACTTACTACTTAACCTTTTAAAAAACCTTTCTTTTAAAGCTTCATTAATTTTTGTACCTTTGATCAGCAATAACATTAATTATTCTTTAAAACCATAGTCTGGGGCACCTGGGTGGTTCAGTTGGTTAAGCATCTGCCTTCAGCTCAGGTCATGATCTCTGGGTCCTGGAATCAAGCCCCACATTGGGCTTCCTGCTCAGCAGGGAGTTTGCTTCTCCCTCTCCCTCTGCTCCTCTCCCCTGCTTGTGTTCTCTGATTCTCAAATAAACATTTTTTAAAAATAAGTAAATACTTAAAAACATAGTCTGAGGAAATGGAAAGTTTGATTTAAATATTGAGTTATGTAAGGAATTTAGTCAAATTCTTATTTTGATGAGGGACTATATGAGGTATATGGTAAGGCAGCAAGCAACTTGTGCAAATACAGGGCAGACTCATAGCAGATGTATTAATATTTTATCTGTCGATCCTACTTTGTTTTCTTTCTTTTTAAAAAAGATTTTATTTATTTATTCACAAGAGAGATATTCTATGCACCGGAGATACTGCAGTGAGCAAAACAGAGTCCCAAATAAAGTCGACACAAAGTACGATGCTTTATTTGAAGCAAAGTATGGGACTGGGAATTAACATGCCTAACATTTTGAGGGATGCCTCCTTTATGCTAGGCAGTGTACTGAATATTTAACATACCCATTAGGTTTTCTAATACTTACAACTACCCTATGAAGTAAGTATTAACTATTATCTCATTTTATAAATGAGGAAGTGAGGTGAAGAGAAGTTATGTAAATAGCCCAGGTCGCATAGCTGGTAGAGGCGAAATTCAAACTGAGTTCAATTGGGATCTTTGCTCAGCTGTTTTGCTAGATCTAAGAGCCATGTGTTGAGAATACATTAAAAATCAGAGCAAACCCAGAGGATAGTATCCAAGTTAGAGAAGGGTCTGAAAACCACATTTTATGAAGATTCACTGAAGAACTTGGCACTCTTTCCTGGGGGAGACCAAACAAAGACAAAACAAATCTAATAGCCATCTTCAAATATGGTACAGCTATCAAATGGATGAACAATTTTACTTCTTCTGATTATCTCTAAAATGCAGAACTACAACTACAAGGTACTTTTATTTTATTTTATTTTTAAAAAAATTTTTTTAATTTTTTATTTATTTATTTATGATAGTCACAGAGAGAGAGAGAGAGAGAGAGGCAGAGACACAGGCGGAGGGAGAAGCAGGCTCCATGCACCGGGAGCCTGACGTGGGATTCGATCCCGGGTCTCCAGGATCACGCCCTGGGCCTAAGGCAGGCGCCAAACCGCTGCGCCACCCAGGGATCCCTACAAGGTACTTTTAAAGGGGGTAGATATTAATTCAAGAGGAAGAATAATTTTTTAGCATTGGAACGATTGAATGTGTTTTCCTGTGAGATGGTAAGCTTTCAGCTTACTGGCAGCATTTGAGCCAGGCTTAGGATAATTGCCAACAGTTAGAATATTGGGCTGCATATAACAAGAAGAAATTTAAGAAGACAAATGCCAAGTCCTTCATTTGGTTCCAGAAAAAAATCAATAACCTCGGGGTCATTGGAGATGTAACTGGACAGGAGCACCTGTCAAACGCCTTTAAGGAATTTAGTGATGCTGAATACAAGGCTGTGTGATCCAGCTGCCAAAATAACCCCTGTGATCTTGGTAAAATGTCTTTAGGTAGTATCTGGACCTATGCTGGGAACGGAGGTCCACTGTGCTCTGCACTATTCCCATGCCTGGGACATTGTGTTTCCCCACAGATACCACATATTAAATGACAGACATATGTCTTAACAGAAACTTGTCCTTCTTGGGGGCAGGGGGGGAGGAAATCCAAACCAATGGATATAAATGGATCATTCAAGGAAGAGAAGAGAGTTGTCCCTTGGACCTATATCTTGCAGGTCCCATATAGTCCGTGGGAAACAGTATCTAAATCAAAAGGCAGAGTCAAGGCTGGGAAGTTTGAACTGATATTCACAACGATGATCAGAGAAACAATCAGGGAAGTTCAAAAGTTGATAGCTAGAGGGATGGACGCATGAGTTAACGGAACTCAGTTCTGTATTTAGCCAGTGACCTTTATCTTCACTCAGAGTATTATCATTGAACTGTCTACACAGCAGTGGCTTTTTCTCCATGATATTTTAAAGATACAGAATTTCTTCAAATAATTGGATGTGAAAGAAGGAATAATTTGTTTTCTACAGATTAAAATAAGTCCAAGACCAATGTATGAAAGCCATGAGGAGATAGATTTTAATTTTGAAGATTTTAATTTTGAAGTAATGAAGATTCTTCTAAAAGTTTTCCTCCTTTCTTCCAAGAATTTTACTGAGACATTGGATATCCTAAGCTTACTGAGTCTCAATTTTTCTGATCTTTTTTCTCTTATTTTTTTCTTTCTTTTTCCTATTGTACTTTGTGGAGGAGTTCTTTATTTTTTTATCATTCTTTAAAAATTGATTTATTTTGTCTATATCATATTTTTAATTTTAAAACCCTTTTTGTCTCTGAATATTCCTTTTTATATCATAGTTGTTCAGAATATATAGATATTTTTGTCTCTGAAGGTTTTATATTTTTGAAATTTTTTCTTGCTACATCATCCTGATGCCTTCAGGTGATTTTTCCCCCCTTCTGTTTCTTTGTTTATGTCTGTTTTACCCTGGAGGCCTTCTCACAAATATCTAATAATTTCTGGTTTGCCATTCCTGTTTTAAATAAGTGAAAGGAATAAAAGCTAATTGCAATCTCAATGTATATGGGAAAGGCCTGCAAACAGATTGGGCTGGGCCATGTCACTGAGACTCCCACCTGTTCAGTGTCTGTTAAACATTTCTCTTGGGCTGATCATCTTCCCCAGAGAGAACTCTTCCTGCCAGAGGTATACTTGTCTGGTTGCAGTATTCTGATTGTGGAGCAGGGGATAAGGGCTTTGGGTCTCACGATTTAGTTTCTAGACTTCCCCTGAATCCTACCTATATTGTGTCTGCAGAAATGTCTGCTGCCCTACAGTCCTCTGGTCCATCCTCCCTTGAGAGTAATTTCTATGCTTCTTCCAGGGTGGGGATGGGATCTCATGGTCATGTGGCTGCTTCACAATCTTCCAGTCAACCTTCTGTCAGTTCAGCTTTTAGAGTTCTCTGTTGCTACCAATTCCTGAGTCTTTTGGGAAGTGCCTGATGTGATTCAGCTTGTATTCTCCTCTACCAGGCTTATATTTGGGCATCACTGACCTACTAAATCACCTTACCATTCTTTGACCTGTTTTCCAGCTTTGAAAATTTTGTGCTATCTCATTCAAGCTTTATTTCCTTGTCCTTAGAGGGCTTTGCCTTTTTAAAAAGTATTTAATGTTATTTGAAAAGGGAAAAAAATGTCCACACCTGTGCAGGGTCTACCAGGTTTGACCTGGAAGAACTTTTTAATAGAAATATCCAGTGATATTCGAAGTTATCACAGAGGGAAGGTCATAGAGGGTCTCAAACACCAGAGAACATTTCTAAGTCAGATAGGAGATGAAGCCAGCTAAAATCTGTAATAAACTGCTTTTCAACTTCTATTCTTTCCTTTTTTCTCAAAGCATTAAAGTCAGCATTTCCTGGCTTCCCTTGCAGGATATGTGTGACCATATGAATACGTTCTTGCCAAAAGGCTATAAGCAGAAGTGAAGTGTAAAACCTTCTGGTCATGCAGTTGAAAGAAAGAGATGTGCCTTCCTCTCACACTTTCGATGAGCTGGAATGTAGAGGGAGACAGGACTGGCTCATGCTATATAAATAAGACAACTAACTAGGGATGGCAGATCAACAGAAAAGAAGGAGCCGTATCTTTGACAACTTCATGGAGCAGAACCTCCACATCAGCGTGGGCTTTTATGCAAAAGAAATACATTTCTATCCTCTTTAGTCCATTTTTGTGTTGGGTGTCTGTATTGTTTTTAATTTAAATTCTACTTAGCTGACATACAGTTCAATATTCGTTCAGAAGTAGAGTTCAGTGGTTGATCATTTACATACAACACCAGTGCCCATTACAACAAGTGACCTCCTTAATACCTAGCACTCATCTAGCTCATTCTCTACCCATGGCCCTTCATCAACCTTCAGTTTCTTCCCTATCGTTAAGAGTCTCTCATGATTTGCTTCCCTCTCTCTCTTTTTCCCCTCTCAAATGTCCATCCATTTTGTTTAAATTCCACTTGTGTTGGTGTCTATTAAAGCACTTAAAACTATATACAAATAGTTTCTCCTATATGATGGTTTTCCTATCATGAACTTTAAGATCCCTTTCTACTCTAGAAATCTATTGAAAATATTAAGAAAATACAGCAATTCCATTTTTCAATAACATAATGAAAAGTCAAAGATAGAATAGGGTATGAGGCACTCAAAGAACTTACATCTAAAAACTAAAAGGCAGAATTTGTTATGTGATATCTCTGCAGCTTGCTATCCATCTTAACAATTGATGGATAAAATTAAATTTCACCTATTTTATGTCCACAGAATTAAAAATCCCAGGTACAAATTCTGACAGCCAGGGAAAAGTTAGGATATTACTGAGAAAGTTCCATGAGAACAGGAAATAAGATGTTCAACCCCAGCAGGGAAGAGTTCTCTAGTAAGAAAAAGAGCGGCTACAGGGGTAATGATTTTTAAGGAACTCATGTTTCCAAAACGCATTTGGAGATATGTATTGTTAATATACCAGTTATCATGGTGTTATTGTTATTGGCATTATCTAGGGCAAATAACATGAAATTGACCTGTGTTTGAAAAACAGTTCCACCTTGCTAGGACTGTGAACCTGGAAAAATTACATAAATTCCGCGTGCAATAGTTATCCCAGCTATAAAATAGAAACAGTATCACATCCCATGAGAGCATGCTAAATAAATTAAATGAAATCTATCAGGTGTCCAAAAGTCTTCAGATACTCAATAGTTGTTTGCTTCAACTTCATTTTATGCAAATTTGTAACAATCCTAACACAAAAATGTGAATTTTAGACGTATTATTAATAGTTTTTCTAGGCAGACCTGATGGACAAAAGAATTGGCTCATCTATCCTTTTTTCATTCTAAAAAAATAATAAGGGGATCTCTGGGTGGCTCAGCGGTTTAGCACCCGCCTTTGGCCCAGGGCGTGATCCTGGAGTCCCGGGATCGAGTCCCACGTCAGGCTACCGGCATGGAGCCTGCTTCTCCCTCCTCCTGTGTCTCTGCCTCTTTCTCTCTCTCTCTGCCTATCATAAATAAATAAATAAATAAATAAATAAATAAATAAATAAATCTTTAAAAAAAGATTTAAAAAAAATAAAAAAGTAAAAAAACTAATAACACCTACATGATGACTTACAACTTACTGAGAGCCACACACTTTTTAATGTAGTATTTCTAATTCTTCCCCTTTGTCCTGAATGCTAACTAGCATGTTTTCATTGGATTGCCTGCCCAGCTTGTCAATTTGCTCTTCTCTCTGATTGAACAACACAGTTTTGTTCATGTATTCGCCCTTCTTTTGAATAGTCACATACTTCATGAAAATTGATTCTGACCCCAACTTCCGAGGTAGACTAGATGGTTCAAGGTTCTTCCCATCTGCTTGGTTAGTGACTGGTTCAGAAATGGACATACGACCCAGTCTGAGCCAGTGAGACATGCCAAGTTTGCCAAGGTCTTCTGGAAATTTTTCTTCATTCTTCTGGGAATGCTTAAAGAAGCAGTGCCCTTTCTTTCTCATATGCCTCTCGATATGACTGTTCAAGGCTATGGGGCTGGAACTGCAGCAAACCTATTGCTACTAACCTCATGATACCGCCAACAGAGGAAGAAAAATGAATAAAGTCATCTCTTAAAAGCTGTCCTATTTCTGGATTTTCATTATATTATATATGTTATATTATGTGATATAATTTCTGTGTAATTTAAGCCATCTTGAGTTTGGTTTTCTGTTAGAGCAGCATATCTGACCCCTTGTGAGAAGACTGTAGTGTCTGTAGTAAGCCCATCCAATTTGAGTTGTCAAGAATACAGACTTCGGTATTCCCTATTTCAGCTCTTCTGGCAAAGCTTCATAGCTTTTATATACTCTTTCTGCGAAGTTTGTGTTTTCGCCTTGGATATGAACATTTCTGGGCCATGGAGCATTTATTTAACTTGCCTGAACTGCTGCTTCTCAATGCAAAGCTACATGAGATTTAAAAACTTCTCTTTTGGGATCCCTGGGTGGCGCAGCGGTTTGGCGCCTGCCTTTGACCCAGGGCGCGATCCTGGAGACCCGGGATCGAATCCCACGTCAGGCTCCCGGTGCATGGAGCCTGCTTCTCCCTCTGCCTGTGTCTCTGCCTCTCTCTCTCTGTGTGACTATCATAAATAAATAAAAAAAATAAAAAAAAAATATTTAAAAACTTCTCTTTTTTTCATTTCCCTGAGGAAAGACAGAAAGTTTTAAAGACGTATTTCCCCTACATTTTCACAAACTATTATTTGTGCCACTTACTTGATTTGACTTCAGGCCAATCAGTTTGTTCTATTCTGTGGTCTTCATACTTTATGTCCAAATAAGCAAATATGTAACGAATAATTTCTGCTCTCCCCCTCATATTAAAATAAATGAGTTTATATTTTGGCATGATGTGATTCTGGAAAAAGAAAAATTGAAAGATTATTTTAACAGCCCTCTAGAGATGTTTTGACATTTTTCTTTGGGGACTTTTTGAAAACTTTATGGCATCTTTTGAGATAACTGGAAATAGAGGATATTTCAAAACCTGAATTATAAATTACTATCCTAATAATATATGAGAAAGACTTGACAGACATAAGATCATGGCTCTCTCTTTAAGAATGAACTGGAACATTCCAATGAAATAACCAAACTCAAATTCTATTTATAAAAAAATTCAGAGTGAGAGGATATCTATACACCAACCATCAGAGGATAGAGTCCAAAACTTTCCATTTGAAGCTGTTTCTGTCCTGCCTTTACTCACTTGTTATTTGACATTTGGTTTGTTGTTTGCTTTGGTGACACAGCTGAGTTTGTGAGGACAGCTGGATAAGGATTTCAAGAACAGGGTATGTGCAAGAGGAATGTGAGCCAGCTTTGCCAACCTGAGCTGGCCACACCCTCCCCTCTGTCACCCGTGGCATTTCCCTCTAGGAATCAAAGGCTTAGGGAAACATTGCTTTCTTTTCCATGTTGCCGGGTTTCATGAGTTTGCTAGCACCATACAAACATACCCCATCTTGGTGGCCGTAGTTGGGAGGCGACAATGGTAAGCCTCTTTCTCCATTCCTTCTGTAGAGGAACAAGGAAGAAAGCAAGCAACTCTCCTTGCATTTCAGAGAGTTTGCTCTGACTACTGGCTAGATGTAGGTCAGGTCTTTATAATTTTTTGGGTTTTCTGTGATTTGTATCCTCTCATTTTCATTGTTTATAAACAATGATCTTAAGCACTACTAGTGGAATATATTGTAATTTTATAATGATCAGGCAACTGAGAAAGAAACACATTCATTTGAAATTCAGCTCTTCTACTTGCTATGTACCTCTGGACTAGTGAACAATATCTCTCTGAATTTCGAAGTCCACATTTTGTAAATAGAAATACTCATATGGATTTGTAGATTTCATGAGGTAATACATGTAAAGCATTTAACACAATGCTAAGCACTTAATAATCATTAGCTATTGACAGTAATAACTTTGAATTCATTCTATGGTCAAGAATAAACACTGTGGATACAGTACACTAAAAATAAATAATAATCATAGCAATTACATGAATAGAAGTCATAAATAGTATTTATTTTAAGTGGTAAGCTTAAATAGTTCATTCTCTGCTAAGGAAGTCTTTCAAGGATATTAATAGAATATTATACAGAAAGAAAATTTGGGCTGAAGTCTCAAAACAAAATTCTACCTGAAATCATATAACATAAAAAAAGGTCATGCACAAACCATAAATATCTACATTGCCAAGTTCATGCATTCACAGTGTCTCTCTATAGATCATCGCAAAGAACTCTCTGATTGCCTATCTAGACCCCCTAAAGATCCAGAAAATTATGATGATGGTGATTTCTGGTGAATCCATTTCTCTGGGCCTTAGTTTTCCCGCATCCAGATGTTGTGGGTGGAGGTGGGACTCCTCGCTAGAAACAGAGTCACCCTAAGCATTCCATGCCCCGTTTCACTCTTGTTAGCAAGACCACTCTGCACCCACATGAAACATGCCACATGCCACACACATCAATATGTGAGGGAGTGCTTTCTGTAGAGGGAAGAATTTACTAGAGGGAACTAATGAAAATTCCAAGATTTATAGCCCTCAATTCTTTGGGGGAGAAATATGAATAGAAGGAGTTCAAATTTGGGGTTAGGACTACATGAAGCTTAATGTTGAACTTAGAAATAAATAGTGAGAAAAATCTGAGAGTACGTAAATAGTCAATAAAAAATGTAAAGTAGCAAGCTTCCTTCTGAAAAAAGGAAATATTCTTTTTGATTATTTAATATGAATAATAAAGGGAATGTTCTTATCTAGGAAATAAAAAGCATGATTATTACAATTACTTGATCTATCTGTTTTAAATTTCAAAAGAACAAAAAAAGCCTTCAGAGTGGAAAAAGTGTCATTCTTGGTTGCAGTTTTTATTTGGAGAATATTTTATACGCTTGTTTTTATTGATTTTTGCTGTCATAGGTCAATTTTTCCTCAGCAACAAAGATATATGTATTTTCCTTACAAACATTATATGAATTATATAGAGTCATATACATCCATTATGATCAATATTAAAAATTAAACATATAACCTTTTCTCATTTGGTCAAATGCCATGTAAAGATCAATGTCCACCTCCTAATTCTGCACGAAAACACAAGGATTATTTGTTGTTCATTTGCAAAAACATGCTATTTTATGTTGTATTTAACTCAAGTAAAGAAGACGTTAAAAAATCTTTAGCATAAGTTGGCAGCTATCTATAGTTCTCTGCAAATATGTCTTTAAATCTAAGATTTGGCACAGGTCCATGAACATCTGACAAATGCTTATCTTTCCTTTTAGAACATCCTTTCAACAGTCTTAACTCATTAATGAAGCTGTACTTGCACCACACATTCCTGTAGTTACTTGCATAATTATATTTTCTACTGGTCAAAAAAGTCTAGTTTCTTGATTTTTATGGCTACAAAATTCTAAATTCAAAGACTTTTGTATTTCAGGGTGTATGTGCACATTTGTGTGATGTGAAAAATAAGTAAACGTAAATTCAATTGGAAACGTTTACAGATTATTAAAATCTTTTCTATATTTTATAAAGCTTTTGTATAAAAACTAACAGAAGAAATTCCATGTAAATGTTTGTATGGTGAAAACTGATAAGTTTACAATATAAGCTAATGATAACTATAGAGGACAGTACTTTTTTTTTTCTTCTTCATGCATTAATGGTGTATTTCTGATCCAATAACCTTACTTTGTTAAAGCTTTTATTTCATGAAGATGAAGAGTTAAAAGGATGAAAGTAAGACATATCCCACTCCCACTGAGAGATGCAGTGAGGAACAAGTTCAAGGGCAAAGCAGGTCAGTGGTGAAAGGAATGTGTGATTGTGGGGTCACTCCTACCACTTACTATCTAAATGGCCTTGGGCAAGTTACCCATCCCTCACTTTAGTTTCCTCACCTGTAAGATGGTAATGAAGATATTGTATGTAAAGTACCAATGCAGTGCATTTCACATAGTATATGTTCAGAAAGAAATGCAAGAAGAATAAAAAGGGAGAGAAGGAGAGACAAAGACAGGGAAAGACGGTTCCCACTGCAGTCAAGGTTAAAGTCCAGCTCTCTGTAAGTTGATGGGACTTAAATTCTCAAGCATGTGTCCTTTGATAAACCCATCCTCCTGAAAGCACATAAAAATAAAAAAATCAAATATAAAAAGAAAAATAAATGGTGAGGATTAAAAGCAAGACAAATTTTGCCAGGACCAAAGTGAACAGAAACCAAATGCAGTAAGCATGCAGGACCCCAAATTCTGAGAGCCAGTGGCCATTCAAGAGGGTAGCTCCTTCAGAAAAGATAAGAGAATAAAATCTCCCACACAAATGGGAGGCTGTGTAGGCATGCACTGCTTGAAACTAGGGCCTGGCAGGCTTTTATAAAAGGTCAAATTGTAAACCTCTAGTAAAACTGGGAACAAAGAAAATGTATGAAAGGTCACAAAAATTAATATTATACACAAAAGGGTTCATAACAGCAGATGAAACAGATGATTAAAAATCATAAGCTAACATGGCAAATAACTTTATGTCCTTGGATCTGAACCCATTTTTAAATGGGAAAATTTTGAGAAGTATGTATGTAAACTAACACAATCAAATAATAATTTAAAAAAAAACCCTGAAAGCCTGCTTTTAATACTAACCAGTAAAGAAATTGAATTGGTAATTAGTTACATTCATGAAAGATACAAGGCACAAAAGAAAATAGAGTCTACAAAGAAACTTAGAGCAAACATCACACAAAATGGGGAGCCATTCTTTAACATCAGGAATGAGAACCCCACTATTATCCTTACCATTCAGCATAGTCCTGGATGGCCTAGCTAACTCAGTAATTTGAGACAATAAACAATCTGCATAAGGAATGGAAAGGAAGAGACAAAAATGTCCTTATTTGCCATCAAAATTATCATTTATATTTAAAATTCAAGAGAGTCTGGGGATAAACCTGAGCCTAAATTTCAAATGGAAATGCTAAGGACTGAAATAGCCAAGACAAATTAATAAACAGAAGGAGAGGACTTGACCTACCAGATTGCAAGACTTATATTAAAAACAAAAAACCAAAAACAAACTTGTAATTAGGCTAATGTGATCTTTGTTCAGGACCAGACATACAGGGGTGCATGGTATCTCAGAACAGAACCTCAGATGTAGGACAGACATAGCATTACTGTGGGGACATAATGGGACCAGAGTGAGACAAAGATGAAAACTATACAGAATTAGATCCCAACTCCACGTAATACAAGAAATAGCACCCAGCTGCATGATAGACCTAAGTATGCTTCGACTGGCCTGGGCAAATTCCAGTGTCATGCTGTTCCCTGGGAGCTTCTTTTCTAAGCCCTTCCACTGTCACTCAGTGTTAGGAATCCCATTTGGGAACACTGCAAAATATTTCCCTAAATGATACAGAACAAGAAGTCAAAAGGGAAGCTGATCATGCTTAACGCTTTCCTTTACAACGAAAACTAAGGACTGGCTTCCTTCCACTCTGAAGAAAGTAATTTAAAGTTTCTCATTCAAAGGGCACCAGGGTGGCTCAGTCGGTTAGACATCTACTTTCAGCTTGGGTCATTTTGGCAGGGTCCCGGGATTCACTTCCACCTCCTGCTCAGCGGAGAGTCTCTCATGTATGTACTCTCTCTCTTTCTCTCAAAAAAATAAATAAAATCTTAAAAAAAAAAAAAAAAGCGTCTGCCTTTGGCTCAGGTCATGATTTCAGGATTATGGGATCAAACCCCAGGGCCTGCTCCTTCCTGCTTCCTGCTTCCTTTCTCCTTCTCCCTCTGCCCCTCCCTCCTCATCATGCACTCTCTCTCTCTGTCTCTCTCTCTGTCTCTCTCAAATAAATTAAAAATCTTTAAAAAAAATAAGGTTCCTGATTCACCAGCTAAATAAAAAAACCCGCTGAGAATTGTGTTTGAAAAATAAGATACACAGTTTCCCAAAGAACATACAAATGAGGATTCATAAAACCCTTGGATAGACGCTTTCATCTCTGAACTCAGATGGATGGAGCCATTAAATACAAAAGATGATTTAGCTTTTACTATATGCTAACCTTATTTAGAAAGTAAATCTTTCGGAATGCCTGGGTGGCTCAGTGGTTGAGCATCTGCCTTTGGTTCAGGTTGTGATCTCAGGGTCCTGGGATCAAGTCCCTCTTCAAGCTCCCCACAGGGAGCCTGCTTCTCCCTCTGCCTATGTCTCTACCTCTCACTGTGTGTCTCTCATGAATAAATAAGTAAAATCTTAAAAATAAAATAAAGTAAATCTTTTACATGGGAAATAATAGGTTTGAAGAGTTCTGTCTTGGGGGCCTCCTTTCTCCTGATTTGTAGCTCTTTTTATTTTATGTAACCCTGGTACTTCTCAACTGATTAACAACCACAAAACACAGGAGCATTCAATCCCAGAGGCAATTTTAATACAGTCATTGATAAAAAAAAAAGCTATAATAAAACCATTTCATTTTAGTTGAGCTAATATTCTAATCTGTATGTTGCTGTAAGAGCACAGTAAAACATAATATCAAAAATGCTAGTGTCAAAAAAAATGCTCGTGTCTATGCCAGAAAGGAGCTAACCATCCAAACTCAATCCTGGCAAAGGAGGCTAATATTCATTTACTATGTTATACACCTTCAAAATTTCAACAGATAACTGAAAAAGGAATTGCATTTTGGGAGTAATTTTGATGGATAGAAAAATGTTCAAATAAGGAATTAAATATTAACCATTTTACAATTTGCTTAAAAACCCTAACACTATCTTTATTTTACTCCTAAAAATGTTCATCTATGTGAGCCCTTACTCTTATATTAAAGGAACGTCAAACATACTCGAGAATTTCAGATACAGTTTCATATATGCCTAGTAGTAATACAGTAACCTGTGGGTTTGAAGTATAAAAACAAAGATTACTTGTGAATTTGCTGGTAGCACTTTGCTATATCTCAACTTAACCAGTATTTAAACTATACAAAATGTACCAGCAGAGTATAATGTTTGTACACTCCCATTATATAGACTGTAGTGTTTTGAAATGTAAAAATTGGATTTAAAGAGCAATCACACAAGATGCTATTGTCTACATAAGAAGTTCTTATGACATTATGACATTAAACGACAGCATTGCATTACTCGCTAACAGTTGGTGGTAAAGAATGTTGATTTCCCTCCTTCACAGAGTCCCTGAGCATGTCTAGTTTGGTTCTGGAAAAGTTGCCAGGTTGGAGTTAAGTTGTGGACAATAAAGAAACATAAGCATTTTTGTTACCTGAGTAAAATATTGATTTCAGTCAAACCCTGAATGTTTCATTTTACATTGGCAAGCCAGGATCTCTCTTTTCCCATCAAAAACCAACTAAATATCATTTTAAATGCTTGCCTCAAAGAGGAATAACAGAAATATCCTTTGGGAGCTGTGAGCTCAAATTCTTAGCCTGTGGTAAATGCCTCCAATTACCTTTGAAACCAAATGATGATAGAATACAATTCTTGGCAAAACATGGAGACGCTTCAACAAAATGAGCCTTAAAGTGGTAGAAAATATTACAAAGAAAATTCCTTAGCAGAAAAAGAGAAAGAAAGGAAAGAGGAAAAGGAAGGGAGGAAGGAAGGAAGGAAGGAAGGAAGGAAGGAAGGAAGGAAGGAAAGAAAGAAAGAAAGAAAGAAAGAAAGAAAGAAAGAAAGAAGAAAGAAAGAAAAAGAAAGAAGAAAAGAAAGAAAGAAAGAAAGAAAGAAAAGAAAGAAAGAAAGAAAGAAAGAAAGAAAGAAAGAAAGAAAGAAAGAAAAACTATTGTATGATTTCTACTTGGCCACTAACAAAGAGGCTCTGAATGAGACCTGAATGAGTGGCATGGTGAAATTAGGTCATCAGTTGCTCAGTCACATGTAAAATATGACAGTAATAAAAATAAACACTAAGATGAAGAAAGAACACTATCTCATTTCTTATCTTTGTAAAGTCTTTTCACTTACTTGTGCTGTCTCCGTGGAGTCTCTAGTATCTTCTATGCTCTCAGAAGTGACTACATCTTGGGTTTATATGATGAGTAAGTGACCGCCACAAGCCAATGAGAGATGAAGTGACTTACTTCCACCTAAGGCTCTTTCTTCATTTCTTAGATGAAATATGCCTGCCAAACAGTCCAATCCTGCAGAGACTTCTGGTTATTCTTGACATTTTATAGGATCTCTGTGTGTAAATAACCTAACATATTTGCATTCAGTTAGTAAAATCAAAGTTACAGGTGCTGATGTGTGCCTATTGCTACGTACTCATTTCTGTTTAAAACCTTACACCATAGGCTCCTGGGGAATGAAAGAGCCTGAACACAAACAAGCCTTGTTTTCAGATATGCACGTGGCTGGCTTCCTCAATTCATTAGGTCTCCTTGGAGGATGTTTGGCTGACCATGTTCTCACTGGAACCCTCCTCCAATCTCCTTCACCTGCTGTGTGTTTCTTCATTATCGTGTCTGACAGCATAGTGTATATTCTTGGTTTGTTTTCACCCTCCCCCAGCAGAAGGTGAGCTCTGTCCGGGCAGGTACTTCATTATTCAGTTTACCCTGGTGCCCTCATTATGGGAAGGAATGCCAGCCAGGTACGTCGTAAGCGCTAATAGTATTGTTGCTGAATGAATGATCTCAATTTAGATTTCCCCACAAATCACATTTTTACGAGGACTTCTTAAGTTCTCATTGCTGCTAGTATATTTCACTTACCTTCTTTTTCTCAGAAGAGCCATACTGTTGAAAGTAAACCTGGGAGGAGGGTTGCCTGGGTGGCTCAGTCAGTGAAGCGTCTACCTTTGGCTCGGGTCGTGATCCCAGGGTCCGGGATCCTGAGCTGAAGGCATCAGGCACTGTGCGTCAGGCACTGTGCTCAGTGAGGAGTCTGCTTCTTCTTCTCCGTCTGCCCCCTCCCTGCTTGTGTGCACACGCGTTCTCTATCAAATGAATAAATCAAAAAGTTAAATTAAAAAAATAATTAAATTTAAAATAAATTTTAAAAAAATAAAGTAAACCTGGAGTGGAAGGTTCTAACATCCCTTGTTGATAATTCTTTCATAGATTAGTAACAAATGCCTAATTGTTTTAGAAATTTATTTTTTTTTCACTCCAATTAATTCCAGCTATAATATTGGGACAGTTCAGTGAAACGATCCAGCGAAATACCTGCTTGTGCATTACTGGACCTACAGATCACTAAAACATTTTAATGACAGGCTGGCTTTCAACTTCCAGACAATTACACTCACAGGCAGTTATAGAAACCTATCAATCATGTAATAGTTCCCATTTATAAATGCTTTAAACTTTCAAAAATATGTTTACATCCATTGATTGTAAGCATAAGAAATGAAAAACTATATAAATATTTTTTTGGTCTGTGAAAAGTTTAATTAGGCTACAAATACAGCTCCTTAGTCACCAAAACAAACAAAAAAAAAAGGTATGTAAGTCAAAATTAAGTGCAAAAAAAAATAGGAACTATACAAAATTAGCATATTGTATTTATTATCTTTCACTGAGTTTTAACTTACATTTAAAAAAATCTTTTGGGGGGGGGGGAATCCCTGGGTGGCTCAGTGGTTTATTACCTGCCTTTGGCCCAGGGCGCGATCCTGGAGACCAGGGATCGAATCCCACGTCGGGCTCCCGGTGCATGGAGCCTGCTTCTCCCTCTGCCTGTGTCTCTGCCTCTCTCTCTCTCTCTCACTGTGTGCCTATCATAAATAAATAAAAATTTAAAAAAATTCTTAAAAAAATCTTTTGGGGGGAGTACCTGGGTAGTGGTTAAGTGGTGAAGTGTCTGCCTTCAGCTCAGGTAGCGATCCTGGGACCTTGGGATCGAGCCCCACATCAGGCTCCCTGAGTCTTGTTCTCCCTCTCCCTCTGCCTGCCACTCCCCCTGCTTATGCATGCGCTTTCTCTCTCTCTCTCTCTCTCTCTCAGTCAAATAAATAAAATCTAAAAGGAAAAAAATCCTTTTGTCCTACCTCAACCACATTCAATCCTCATTTTATAGATGAGGAAACAGACATAGGGAAATTAGATAAATTGCCTAGGAATTTGGGATGAGACAAGCTAGGATCAATGCTTATGCCTTCTGATGACACATTTAATATTCTCTCCCTATATTAAATATGCTTTGGTTTAAAAAAAATCAAATAGGCATGAAGTAGCACTTTCCTTCTTTCCTATAACAAGGCTCTGATTTACAACCAACTTTTCTTGGTTGGAGGAAGACAAAGTAACCAATCATCGATTAGGGGAGGAGTGGCCCTTCAATTCTTGGTCATTGGTCAACACTAGGTGCCCTGGAGGTGGCCCACTGCCCTTGTGTGCATGGCCGTCATACCAGCAGCTCTCTGCCCCTTCTGCAGTATCCTCTCTCTACCACTCTCTTGCCCAAATATGGCACGTTAGTCATTTATAATGCTGCACACCACCCAACACAGCCATTTCTTCAAAGTGGTCTTGCCACTCCCCTGGCAGCACAGGATGGTCCCAGGGCCCTTGGTTCTCAGGAACCACACATTACCCCTCCTCTTGCTTCTCCCATCCCTGGCCCAGGTGGGGAGGCCTTGAACTCTCCAAGTCTGACCAGCTTTCAGACTTTGGGCAGGTTATTAACTTCTCTGTGCCTCAGTTCCTCCATCTTTACATGGGAATTTATTCTACAATCAATATTTAGTGACTACTTGATCTTTGCTAGGTACCATTCTGGATAATAGAGGCAAAGCAGTAAATAAACACATAAAATTCTTTGCTCTCTGGGAGCATTCTTAACCATATTAGTAACAAAAACCTTATAAGGTTTTGAGAGCATTAGATGAGTGCATAGCTGTGTGTTTAAAAAGATGTGTGTGGGGCACCTGGGGGGCTCATGGTTGAGCGTCTGCCTTCAGCTCAAGTCGTGATCCTGAGGTCCTGGGATCAAGTCCCACATCAGACTCTCTGCAGGGAACCTGCTTGTCCCTCTACCTCTGTCTCTGTGTCTCTCATGAATAAATAAATAAAATATTTAAAAAAAAATGTGTGCATCACCTCCCTGCTTACACAGAGGTGATGAGTGTTAGTGTTGGTCAACACTGTTGGCGGTCCATCCGTGGGGAGGATTGTTTCCCTGCACCAGTGTCTGCTGAAGAGTTCTTGCTCTCTCTGTGGTAGGCCTTGGAGTAAAAGCCATAAAGAGAAGCTGTGACCAAACAAATTTTACTTTTTACCCTGCTTCATCATCTCCTGAGGAAATGAGCTGTGTCAATGATCTGCTTGAATGTGGGGAAGGTAAATGAAGAAACGCAGGGTGAACACCCCTCATGGATTTTGTCAATTCCGTCCTGGCTAGCGGTCTTCTGCATGCCCCATGCCCTTCACGGACAGTCTGTGCATCAGATTGGACTGTGCGAGAAAGAACTCTGAATAAATGTGACGATCTGTATGATAATGTCCCCACAAGCATGTGAAGGACTATGATAACTGGATATCATCTTCTCTGGCAGCTCCAGACTTGGAGCACTCTTACACCCTGTGATATTTAATTAGCGAGTTCCTCACTGCTGTTCGAGATAAAACAGTTCCCAGAGTCCCAATTTGTTCTTGTTTTTTTTTCTTATTTTGCAACCAGTGTAGTAGTCATGCGGTCATTCAAGGTCCGGATGAAGACTTCCAGCCTGGACTGACTGCTTCCCTGACACTGGAATCTCAACCCTTCCACTTTGAGCTCTGGAACTTTAAGCAGACCAACACCCTCATCTGTAAAATGCAAATGATAAAAGTAATTCTGATTTCTCAGAATTGAAAGAATTAAACAAGTTAATAAATTTAAATCATTCAGTGTATCACGGCATGTAGTCGCTGCTTGATGAGTATCAAATTATTCTATATTTCTTTAATAATGGAAAAATAGAGGTGCCTGGGGGCTCCTTTGGTGAAGCATCTGCCTTCAGCTCCTGGGATTGAGCTGGTCCTGGGATTGAGCCCCAGGTTGGACTCCCTGCTCAGCAGGGAGTCAGCTTCTCTTTCTCACTCTCTCTGTGCTCTCTCTCTCTCAAATAAATAAAATCTTTTTAAAAAATGGAAAAATAAATA
This sequence comes from Vulpes vulpes, assembly GCF_048418805.1. Classification (NCBI taxonomy): domain Eukaryota; kingdom Metazoa; phylum Chordata; class Mammalia; order Carnivora; family Canidae; genus Vulpes; species Vulpes vulpes. Next base: position 48,468,757 of record NC_132783.1, on the reverse strand, counting down.
TAATATTTAAGAAATAGCCCACATATCAGTTCCTCTTTTTTTTTTTTAAATTTTAGCAAAGAGGAAGTGTTCAAACACACCCATTTCTACTTTTCCAGCTGCTCTGTTGATGGAGAAAGAAGGAAGTCTCCAGGAGAAGCCCACAGAGCTTCCTTTACTCAGCTTCCTGACTTCTCTTTCACAGTTATTTGAGAAAGTTATTTGAGAAACTAAAAACAATAGAAACTATTTAAACCCGGGATGGAGTAGTCGAAAAGTGAAGAATATGTTTCTCTTTCTGCTTCTAACCTATTTGGGTAATTGAAATGTGCTTTTAAATCTTTAGTGTCTGTGTTTCCCACATTGCAACAGGGATAACACTATTCTTACCTGACTTTTCAGATTCTGTGAAGAATAATACAATAATTACCTGCAAGATAGTCAGTAAATATTTTACTGCCTAGCCTTGTGGCTGAAAGAGGATTCCCAGAGATAAGTAAATAATAGTCATATAAATAACCAATATTTTTTAACCGATTCCTGTGAGCCAGGCAAAATGCTTGGCATGTATTATCTCATTTAATGCCTCTCAAATAACATCACAATTGGTGTTCATATCCTTGAGTATGGTTACGTAACTGCCTAGGGCATGTCTTGAAAGCATTTCTAGATGGAAAGTTCCTCAAATATTTTCATCTCATTCATGAGTTTTCGTGTTTATTCTTCTGTCAAGAGTGGGGGAAATAACCATTAGACCAGAGTAAGTTGACTTGCTCTTCAAGACTTTTCCAGAATCAATTACTGCCCTCTTTGTATCATTACAACATACACTGTGGGAGGACGGCATGACTTACATTCTCCTCTGCCTTTACCCTGTCATGTTACCCAAAAACATCTCATCTCCTCTCAAAACCCCAATTCATAGAAAATAAAAGAATTGGCCTAGTGACCTCTGAAGTCCCTTTCTGCTCTATTAATTATTCAATGACATAATTTTCTCCCTGAACACTTTTCTTACATGAAAACTAGGACCAAAGGGACACAGAGTTCTTGGACTGAAAGTTATAGGGACACAAACTATCTCTGTCCCCAAATTTAGCAACAAAGAAAAAAATGCTCAAATCAGAGGAAGGCCACCTTCCCTGATAATCCCAGTTCACAGGGATTCACTATTTACAGGTTCTAAAGTGATGCAGGCCAAAGTGTAATTTAGAGAATTTTGGGGAGTAAGATTAAACCATTTTCCTGGAATTTATCAAGAAGCAGGCAACAAAAATGTATTCATTAAAATAATTTGTCTATTTGGATTTTTCATATATTCTGAAAATATATTAAACTAAAGAGGTGTGTTTTCTTCGTGAAATCTAGAAAAAAAGAGATTTTGGTGTGTTTAAGTTTTAATTAAAATTCCAGTTAACAGGATCCCTGGGTGGCGCAGTGGTTTGGCGCTTGCCTTTGGCCCAGGGCGCGATCCTGGAGACCCAGGATCGAATCCCACATCAGGCTCCCGGTGCATGGAGCCTGCTTCTCCCTCTGCCTATGTCTCTGCCTCTCTCTCTCTCTCTGTGACTATCATAAAAAAAAAAAAAAATTCCAGTTAACATACAGTGTAATATTAGTTTCAGGTATACAATATAGTGATTCAGCACTTCCATACGTCACCTAGTGCTTATCACAATGAGTGTACTCCTAGTAAAAGGAGATTTTGGAGAATAAGAATGTGTCAGAAAATTTCCAGGACTCTATAGGGGACTAATAATAATATCAAACTCTGATATCTATGCCTACCATGTACCTGGTACTCACTTTGTAATTTGCCAAAGTCTCAGATCCAGGAAGAAGAGCCAATATCTGAGCCAGCTCATATACTTTCAGAGTCTTTGCTATTAATCACAGCATTAGATTATCTCATAAATGTATATAACTTTAGTGATACATATTTATTTACATATATTTCTCAGTCTATCCAACTTCTATCATTTGCTGACATCATTTTTTGGAATTATTCCACTTCTTTAGCCTGACTGTACATATCAAGTAAATTTCTGATCTAAATTTTTTCTCCTAAGCAGGTTTTTTCACCATTTCATTCTAGAAATTGATTTTGCATGCCTTCATATCAAACATGTAAGATTTCTGGCAGAATTCTTTCCTACTGGCCTGTAATGCAGAGGGGAAATCGCTTAGAACAAGGAAAATCAAGAAATCTTGGTTCTGCTAATACAACTAACACTGGCGGCCCTGTGTCTGTAAGGGGAGCAGAGCTCTAATGGGAAGAAAATTCTAAGCAATGACTACAGAAATTGATGAAGCTTCAAACCTTAGAGCACAGACTTATACAAGAATACAAAAAATCTCCCAGTTTTTATAAGCCAAGGCGAAGCAGTTTTTATCTACAACAAAGTGACAGAAAGGTCCAAAAAACAATAAACAAAGTTATGCTGGCATATTTTTCTGGCCTTCAAGATACAATTTTGCTATATGATTACTTTGGTTCTTCATGAGTCTGAGCCATATGGAGAGAAAATATCAGCTGTTTTCAAAATGCTGGGACCTAATCCATGAAGGCTGGGAATGGTATGTTTTCTGGCAATATGGACATTTTGTTGAGGTAGCAGTTTCAGTAGCTCATGTGAAGCTGTGAGCCTCAATTAGGAATGAACCACCACAGTCTAGGGAAAAGATCCAGAATTATCAGCATCAGTCTGGGGGTTGAAGGAATTTATATAAATGCTTAGCTTGTCATCTGTGGACACCGACTGAAAGAAGATGTGTACATGTGATTCTGAAAATAATTTCTTCCTAAATATTAATACAGTCCCAATGGCTTATGTAATAAATGTCAGGTACAATAGTGCTGTGATCACAGCATCTTTCTCTAATTGCTTGCCAGGGTGTTTCGACCATTTGGCTAGTCCCTTCCTTCCTCAAAATCCTTTTGATTTCCTCTGAAAGTGCTATGTTCTTTCAAAGAGAGCAACCTGAGCCAGCTAAAAATTTCTGTTAAATCAAGAAATGAAAAATATGCATATAAAGGGGTAATTATGCACTTACTCCTTTTACATGAATTGTCACTCAATTAACATTCATGTAACCAACATGGAATGAGCACTGGTACCAGCACTCTAAGATGTCTGCTATAAAGATGAGCAGGTAGTCTGCTCCTCCCTCACCCTCTCCCCTCTCCTTCCCTTCCCCCTCGCCTCATACTCACTCATGCTCTCTCTCTCAAATAAATAAGATCTTTAAAAAAAAATCATATCTCTGCCTTTTATTTCTTTGGATGTAGTGGTAGTCATCCATCAACTGTAAATTTCTACTTGTTTCCTGTTTTAGGACAGCCGAGGAGAGATAAGTACACTCTGGACTACAGCAAAGCCTCTTCAGTTACACGGTTCAAGCAAAATGCTGTTCCGACACATGCTAGCCACCCAGATTAAGTTGCTGTTCATGGTTCATTTTTTTCAGTTCTAGCAAATGCAAAGTATTACATTCTTTTCAAAAAAAAACCAAAGGCATCTTTTATCAAAGTCAAAGACATCTTCTAGCACCCTTCAAATTTCAAAAAGTAAAGTTTGAACTTGGGCCCGTTGAGTGTTTAGATTTAGTTCTCATTCTTTGGATCCTGTTTATTAAGCCCTGTTTACAAATTCAAAGAGTAAGGAGAGCAAAATTCCTGAAAAATGTGCTTTTTTTTTAGATTTTTAAAAATTTACTTATCAGAGACAGAGACAGAGAGAGAGGGAGAGAGAGAGGCAGAGACACAGGCAGAGGGAGAAGCAGGCTCCATGCAGGGAGCCCGATGTGGGACTCAATCCCAGGTCTCCAGGATCAGGCCCTGGGCTGAAGGCGGCCCTAAACCGCTGAGCCACCCCGGCTGCCCGCTTTTTTTTTTTTTTTTAAGTGTTCAATCTTCTTTCTGCATCATCTTCAGAGTTAGATCATGGAAGTGCTCAAATTATATGTACGGAGTGATCTCCAGAAACTGAAAAGTTGTAATTCTTACACTTCCTATACTTGAAGTTTTAGAAATTGCTCCTTTTTATTATTCATATCTAGTTTTAAATCCTATTGTTTAAGTTTCCCAACTTGTTTCCAAAGCAGCTGGTTAAGCATGACATATTAACAGCACGTGTTAATATGCCAAACCACATTGAGAGGACAGTAGAAGTATGTAAAAGGTATAGGCATCAAGGACAAAGAGAAAGAGGAGAAGTAAAGAGTATGGGACACATTTCAAAAAGCATTTTGGCAGACAGGGAGCAAATGGAGGGGTGATGCTTGATCAAACCCATGGAGTCAAAGTTATGACCAAGTTTCTCTAACGGTGGAGAGGAGAACATACACTAAGGAGACGCCATCTCAACAACCCTGAAGAACCCAGGAGACACCAGGGCAAAAAGACCCATAAAAGTGGACTTGAGATTCAGGACTGAAAACAAGGGAATTATCTAAAAGTCAGAGGAGAAAGTCTTAGACCCCTGGTGGCCCTACCTCTTCTCAACCTCCCCACCTCCTCCCGCCTATCAACCCCTCAAAAAGAGAAGGAAGGAGGAGAATCTTGGGAAAACAGAAACCGTGTAGAGTATGGGATATCAAATCGGATACCTTTCTTACAGATGTGTAGTTTTGAAAATAATTTCCATGAAAGTTTAAAGTGTGAAAATACAGTCAACTCAAATATTTGGTATGCTTATTTCACAATAATGATAGTTGGGGAGCTGTTCGATGCATATGGCAAGTTTGTAATGCATATATAATTAGACACACTGTACAGATGAGAAAATTATGGTTTAGAGTGATTAAGTAAGTTTACCCAACCTCATACAGCAATTAGGTTGCAGTATGAGTGCTCAAACTCAATTCTGTTGATTAATTACAAGCCTATACTTTTACAACCACCCCAAAATGCTTGACAGAGTTTTGGTTTATAATCACTCGACACAGAGGGAAGATTCTTCGGGATGAGGAAAGAAGTGTTAAGGAACATTCCCTACAAGCTTAGAACTTCTCTAATTACTTCATTGTTTAACTAGACTGATTAGCTTGAAATCCAGAGGCTAGTATATATACTCTCAAACATTGTTTTCCCTAAAGCTTCAAATGCACAAAATTAAATTTAGAAATACAAATTCAACTGAACAATGTGAGTCAGTCTTACCAAGCCCTACTTCTTTCTTTTTTGTTCTTTCTTTTTTTTTTTTTTTTAAAGATTTTATTTATTTACTCATGAGAGACAGAGAGAGGGAAAGAAAGAGAGGGAGGCAGAGACACAGGCGGAGGGAGAAGCAAGCTCCATGCAGGGAGCCCAACGTGGGACTCGATCCCAGGTCTCCAGGATCAGGCCCTGGGCTGAAGGCGGCACTAAACCGCTGAGCCACCCGCCACCCGGGATGCCCCCTACTTATCTTTTTTCCATTAGTCATTTCCCCTGAAACTATTTATTTCTGTGCCTAATGTGTCCTGGACTCATCAAAGTTGTGTTCTAGCTAATAGTTGGGACCAAAGTACTTAATATGATTTCTACTCATTTATGTATTAGCTTAATATATTTTTTTACATTTTTTACCAACTTTTTGTTCTTTGTCGGGTGGTCCAGACAGCAACTTGCATGTTCACATGTTGTTTTGAGATTTCTATTTTCTTTATATGAAGAGTTGGGTGAAGCCATCCCTCAGGAGACTTGAGCAGAGGTGTGGGGTGGAGATTTGGGTAGAAAGGGTGGGAATGTGGATTTGTGGAAAGATCTGGAAGGAAAGATCTTACTACTGTCTTTTGTCCACCTGCCACACCCAGCAATTTGTAGTTGGTTAAATAAAATGCAAAGTATAGCAAGAGTAACAGTAAAGAAGGGGAAAAAATCTTCACATCTAAGTGCTTTGTGAAGATAATATGCAAATAGAAGAGGGCAGCATCACCCTGTGTAAGTCAGGTGATGTTAAGGAAGGAGGTGAGGTCCCTGACTGTGTTCCAGCCTTGACGGCCTGTTAGGAGCAACTGGGATGCTCTTCCTCCCCCATGCCACCCCGTGCTTTCCCGATTGGGAAGACCCTCAAAATAATGAGCCTGGACTTACCACCCCAGGTCACCCTTTACTAGAGACTGCTTAAAAATTCTCTACATCAATTATGCTACACATCTTTTCCTCCCATTCATTTCATAATATCCGTTAAACAGATTCCTGACAAAGTGTGTTCGAGGCTAAGGCTTATAATCTCCATGTAAAATGCAATGAAAGTCAACCATTTTAAAGGTCCACAATGAGACCCGGAAAGCATGGTATATGATTTGCCTGATAACCGTTCTCTTTTCAATTTTTTTCTGCTTATCTTTCTTTTTCTATCTCATTTTCTCCTTCCTGTAGAGATGATTTTTAATGTTTCACAGTAAACGCACGTTCTTTAGCACAAAAAAGAAATTCATTATGTTGTTGGTGGTAAATGTGTTACTTTACCAGTAAAGTTAATCTACTATGCCACTGTGCAAAATTTGTTATTAGATGTTGCAGATGAAGTGATTAACTTAGCTCTGCCATGTACATAAGGATAATGTTCAGACAAAAGCAAGAGAACAAATAGCTTTTCTTTAAGTCGTTTGCCATTTTTTTCTTTTTAACCCATAGTAAATATTTTGTACATAGATCTTGGCACAACCTTTCTTTCTTTCTTTCTTTCTTTCTTTCTTTCTTTCTTTCTTTCTTTCTTTCTTTTTTTAAGGATAAATTCCTAGGAGAATTGCTGAGTAATTGGTTATATGCATTTTAAATGATAATACCTATTGCCAGACTGACATCCAGAAAGCTTGCACAAATTTATTCTGTAGCTAAAATGAGTTAATGTTATTTTATTCTTTTCCAATCTCATAGGTAAAAAATATGTCACAGTGTTTTAAATTAGCATGTCTTTGATTACAGATAAGATTGAACACAAGGTGAGCATCCTGTTTCTTTATCATTTATACTTATTCTTTGTAAATTTCCTGCATTTTTTTCCTTTTGGGTTTTTCATCTTCTTGTTGATTTTAAGGATTCTCTCTATATGTGTTATAGACATGCTACAGAATTATTTTTTCCCATCCTTCTTGTGGATTCACTGTAGACATGGTGTTCTTTTCCACCACTTGACTTAGGACTTGGCTATGTGATTTCCTGAGACCAAAGTATAATACTAAGTTGGAATGAAGGAAGGATTCTCCCTCTTTGTGGGATGCAGCATGTCTCCAATGCCCAGAAAACTGAAATATATACTATGTCATTTGCTATACTCAAGATTTTTCAGCCACAGGAGCACCAGGACCAGCACTCTTGTCTGGGGCAGCATCATGCTCACATTCTCCCACTGCTTAGCCACAACAGTGAGAATAAGGAGACACTCCCTCAAGCTGCTATGGGCCACAAGGCAGCAGCACAAGGAAAGTAGGTCAGCAGAACAGGAGCAGACTTGTTCTTACACACAACTGAGACACATTTGGGGGATGGCTACCAAAACCTGCAGGAGATTTGGAAAGAGAAAGGCTAATAACCATCCATCAGGCAGATAAGGCCTTGAACCTGTTGAATTTGAGTAATGAATTTTAACATGATCTTATTTGTACCTTCTTACTGGTAGAAACAAGAATGTGTGTGTGTGAGAGTGTGTGTGTGTGTGTAGGGAGTAGGGATTGCTCTTTAATTCTAGAAATATTTTTTGAGTGTCTTCTCTATGCCTGACACTATTCCAGAAGTATAAGTGTGAACATGATCTTTTCCCTCAAGAATTACATAGCTGAGTTTCTGGGAAGTAACAAAGACCTAGAATGTAATCTTGACGTTCTTGAGCTCCATAGGTGTTACATCTAAGGATTCTTGATCTCTGTGAACCAGCCCCTAAATAGATTCAGAATCAACTCTACAGCCCAATCGATGAGATTAGAATGATTGTCTCCAGCTAAACTCAAAGCACAAGGAACTTCTCTAAACCCAAGAAATCATAAATTATTAGCTCTATTAATTCTATTCTATCCAATAGTTGGAGACCAGCTCTCACCTTGAAATGAAAGATATGTTTTTCCAACTTGGCTAGGGAAATGGAGACTGAATTCTTGGCATCAAACTATTGGTGTTTTTTTTTTTTTTTTAAATTACTTCAGATGGACCTTGAAAAAATAGAACCACCATGATAGCAGATCCAAAAATTATTTCCTAAGTGGAATACTGGTCACTCATGTGTGTAAACGCCATCACTATTTTTGAACTTTCACACTACTTTACCTGGGATGAAAATATAATCCAAAGTGATTTCTTTGCCATACAGTAGGGTTATTTTCTAATGCTCCCAAGCAGAGAATTAAAGCACAGAAAAAGCAAAGCATGTATTTGAACAAGTTTAACTCATATGATAAATTCAAATACACATTCTTTTAGGGAATTATGAAGTCATCAAAAGTTTCTTTAAAAAGATATTTTCAGGGAATCAGCATTATAAAAAGCCAAACCTGTATGTATTTTAAAGCCACCCATCTGTTAGAATGATGAAAAATTTCTGGAAATGGTGATGATGGCTGCCCAGCAATGAAATGTGCTTATATACTGAGCTGCCTACTTAAAAATGGCTAAAATGGTATATTATATGTCACATATATTTTACCACAATAAAAAAAACATTTTTTGAAATTTATTTATTTATTTTTGAAAGAGAGAGAGCATGTTAGTGGGAGGAGAGGCAGAGGGAGAGACAGGAAGGATCCTTAGCAGAGTCCCCGCTGAGCATGGAGCCTGATTGCCGAGGCTGGGAGATCATAACCTGAGCCAAAATCAGGAGCCGGTCGCTTAACTGACTGAGCCACCCATGTGCCCCTAAAAAATATTTTTTAAAAAAGTTTATCTTAAACAAAACCAAACTTGAAAATATTCTTCAGATTGAGCTTGAACTTTCATTATATGTTATTAGGATTAAAGCCTTGACTACCATACCAGTGATTCCTAAGTTCCTGCCAAAATCTTTCTGAGTATATTTGTCTTGGTTTGGAAGAATAATATTTATATTGGATACACAAAATATAACTCATGTTCTTATTTATTCATTTAAACAGACAGACAGACACACTGTCCAAATTGAGCTCAGTTTTGAATTAAAAGTCATATCCCTAGCTCCAAGAAAATGCCTATTGCTTTTCTAGCATATGTGTTCAACACTTGTATTTCTGTTTGCCAGACAGTCATTCCTCCAGAGATACCATATGACTGCTTTTAATTGAAATATGTTGGACTGTTTTATCTGATGTCCAAATCTTGCAAAACATATTTTTATGGAAAACTGGCTAATGGTTCAATGTCCATCTTCAGGCCAAGGTATGTACATAGCTCAAAGAATGTTCAACTCTGGTGCATTGGGATCAATGCTCAATACAGAGTTGATGGTCCTGTGACCTGGTAGATTATTGTCAGGTGTCTCAAGTAGGATCCTTAAGCCAAATGGCTGTGTGTTTTAATATAAAACTGTCGCAGGTTTACATCTGTCATGGACTCAGGACATTGTTTTCCAGGATCTTTTTATGATAAAGAAGCTATTCTGCAATAGGTCTAGGTAGAAATTACCAAAAAATTTGGTAGATTTTGTTTTTATTTGAACAATTTTCTTTTATGAACAATTTACTGTAATTCCAGTTCATTGCAGGTATTTTTATTAATTTAAATGTGTGTTTAATTCAGATCATATATAAAGTGATTACTATTCTACTAAGTTCAAATGGTTTGTTGCAAAAGTAATGTTTAAATTCTTGGTCGGTGGTGCTTATCTTAAGGGTTTTTGTTTTTCTTTTTAAAAAATCTCATAATCTGGGCATCCCGGGTGGCTCAGCAGTTTAGCGCCACCTGCAGCCCAGGGCGTGATCCTGGAGACCCAGGATCGAGTCCCACGTCGGGCTCCCTGTATGGAGCCTGCTTCTCCCTCTGCCTGTGTCTCTGCCTCTGTGTGTGTGTGTGTGTGTGTGTGTGTGTGTGTGTGTGTGTGTCTCGTGAATAGATAAATAAAAATCTTTTTAAAAAATCTCATAATCTTCTCCAGTGTAGTTTATGACAGATAATTAGTGGCACATTATGCAGAACATCACTCTTGATGATGATTCTAGTTAATCTTTCAATCAGTTACCAAATAATGACCTCTGATTAAATAGATTAATTCTTCAGAACATCATTTTTGGCTTTTTGTTTTGAAATACAGTGGCCACAGTTATGATTTGATTAAGTTATTGTTTTGTATTTCCTCTTAATAATATTCATGGTTTATGTATCTTACTGACACTAGGCATTTTATAAGCAATTCATATGAATTAATTAATTTAATCTCCACAAACCATTATGGAGTGTTATTATTATTATCCCTATTTGATAGTAAGGAGACTGAGGCTTGGAACTTGCCCACATGCACACAGAATTGTGTGTGAATTGAAAGAGTTAGGATCTGAATCCAGGCAGTCTGTCATTAAAAGTGGTGTTATCTCTAATATAATACAGGCACATCCTGGTAGATTTCCTTTGTGGCTTTGCCTCTATGTTCATATATGACAAGACTTTTGATTGCTTTTGTTTTGTTTTGTTTCTCGCCTTTATGATACTTATTTTAGTTAGTAAAAAGTATATGCCAGAGGACAGAAGAATATTCCTGATTCTATGGCTTTGCTCCAAGTGGCTGAGTCTTGGTCTCCTCGTCATTTGTGACTAAGTAGTCAATAAGGATTGCTAAAGTGACTTTGTCATATGGAAATCAGCTTTTGTAGAAAAGCAACAGAATAAAAGATATGACAAGTATATTTTTTCAATTATTCCCTATGGAGTTATTAAACTTACTTGTAAAGGTACTCTAGGTAAGCACCGTAATAAAGAAAAGAAAAATGGAGGTTCAGCATCATTCGTAATTTGTGAGCCTGAGTATGGTGAGCCTGAGGCCTGGCAGCAAAGCTGATAACAGAGGCTCCCTCTTTGGACTCCCCATGCAGTGCTCTTGCGACTCTGCCCTCAAGAATGCATCGTCGAACAGTGGGTGCTGGGAAGTAAAAAGCTGAAAACTGGGAATGTGTGGACGTGCACACAAAATGGAAAATGGAATCCAAATAGGGAGTGGAGAAAACATTTCTCAAAGGAGATGACACAAGACTTTAGAGTTAATGAGATAAAGGAGAAGGGAAGAATGCTCCAAGCAGGAAAGCAGTGGATTTAAAACTCCCAGATCTGGGTGAGTCAGCCTATCCTGAGGCTGCAGGTCACCCAGACGTCCACGTGAGCTGCAGTGTGGGACAGAGAAGGGTGGAGAGAGAGGAGAAAAGAATAAGAGCCTGCTAGGTCACATCAAAGAACCAAAGAATTAAAACCATAGGCAGGGATCCCTGGGTGGCTCAGCAGTTCAGCGCCTGCTTTTGGCCCAGGGCCTGATCCTGGAGACCTGGGATCGAGTCCCGCTCAGAATCCCTGCATGGAGCCTGCTTCTCCCTCTGCCTGTGTCTCTGCCTCTCTCTCTCTCTCTCTCTCTCTCATGAATAAATAAATAAAATCTTAAAAAAAAAAACTGTAGGCAAACTTTTGGCGATGACGTTGGGGGATTTTATACAAGGACATGTTGTGATCAGATTTGCATTTTTTAGAAAGAGTGCTGTGGGAGGAGAATGTACGGACTCAGACACGGGACTGGGGAGGGAGGGCTGTGAAGACTATCTGCAGGGTGCAAAGGGACTAGACGAATCGTGCAGTGGAGAGAAGAAAGCAAATTCCAGAGACAGTAATGAAACAGTGATATTATGGAAATACATGCCATACTCCTCTATTGCAGGATACCAAGTCAAAAATGCAGGATGAGGAGCATCCCAGGAGGTTCCCCTTAAAGTGATCACCAGACATCTAAGTGCAAACATCCTGTTGATAATATGGCTCTGTGCTTCTGGTGCTCAGGAGAACATGAGAGAGAGAGAGACAGAGACAGAGACAGAGACAGAGAGACAGAGAGAGAATGAGAGAGAGGTAGAGAAAGTCAATCATTCATTCATTAAACATTTAGTGAGCATTTACAAAGTGCTAGGAATGGAGACAGGCTCTGGAATTCAGAGGTGAATTAAATCAGAGTCCAGTCTTGTCTCCCAGATGTGCATAATTTAAAGAGGAGGCAAGGAACATGTGCAGAGTCAAAGGAAGGAAAAAATCATAGGCTCTACTACACAGTCATGTCCAGAGCATGGTGGGGTAGGCAGTTCTCGCAGGGGAAAGTCAATTTTATGCCCTGCTTTGAAGTTATATCTTTAGCATCCTTGAAAAAATAGTTTGCATTAATGCTAAAGTGCTAACTTGCTCAGAATTTTCCTTTGACTTTTGATCCTAATGAGTAACATACTCACTGGGGAGTTTATCTAAACCCCATTATCTCAGGAATAATAACAGTAGCTAACATTTATTGATGGTCTACTACCTGTCAGACAATCTTCTTAATATTTCAAATGTATCCTCTTATTTAATCCTCCCAATGACCCCAAGAAGTTGGTATTAATATTATTATAATCTCCATTTTACATATGAGAGAATCAAAGCACAGAAAGACTAGGTAACTTACCCAACATCACCAATTAGAAAATGGCTGATCTAGAATTCAGGCATACAGATTAACTCCATATATTATGTCTCCTTATAGGAAAAGTAAGAATCGTGGCAATAGGAAAGATAATAAAATGCTTTTCCATCACCAGCGTATATTGATGTTAACTTTTGTTATATTCCTTTTTTCAAATATTCCTATGGGTTTTTTTCAGAAGATCATTACTGTTTTGTCTTAATAAGCACCCCCAGCCCCCTCCTTTTACATGTATGAACTGCCAGAATTTAGCTAGGTCCTATTCTCCATAGGTCTACATGCAGATCTTAAAGGATCTCTTTAACAAGAAAGACTTTTGACAACGATGTTTAATTTTTTTTATAAAGAACTAATCAGTTCTAAAGAACTAAACTGGTATAGTAGTATAGTATAGAACTGATTAGTTCTTTATAAAAAATTAAAGAACTGATTAGGGCAGCCCAGGTGGCTCAGTGATTTCGTGCCGCCTTCAGCCCAGGATGTGATCCTGGAAACTTGGGATCGAGTCCCACGTCGGGCTCCCTGCATGGAGCCTGCTTCTCCCACTGCCTGTGTCTCTGCCTCTCTCTCTCTCTCTGTGTGTCTTTCATGAATGGATGAATAAAATCTTAAAAAAAAAAAAAGAACTGATTAGTAAAATATATCTATTGATAATTATTTTGGCCAAGAGAAATATTGTATGGAGAAAGTTACAATTCATTAAAAAAAATCATTGTGTGTCACGCACTGTGCTAGACTCAAGAGAAACATACAAATAAAATATGGTTTCTGTCCACATATTAGAAGGAAATAAAGATTAATACATTCAATTCTGTTTCTCTATAAAGAAAGCCCATCCATAGAGTATACAGAGTGCATAATGCTTAATGGGTGAAATTGGGAGAAAAATCATATACTTGCATTACTAGTACTTACCTATTACATTAAGACACAACACTCAGTTTGGTTTCCAAAGTAAGAGCCATTATTAGACCCTTGGAAGTTTTCTTCAGTTTGTGTCATTAATTTTCTGTGTAGTCCAGTGAGTTTTACTTTATAGCTTTACTCTTTTATAGAACAAACACTTAACCTTTATGCCTTGGATCTACATGTTTGGATATATTTAATTGATTGAGAATCATTGACGTGTGTGTGTGTGTGTGTGTGTGTGTGTGTGTGTGTGTGCAGGAAAGTAGATTATTCTTTTGATTTCCTTGGTTGTATTTGCTTTTGCTCATTTTTAGGCTTCCAACATACTTAATGACTAACCAAGAATGTGACCACCCTTGTTGTTACCACGTTGAAAGGCCTCTTTCACTGGCATCTTTATCATTCATCTTTTTAAAAAAATCAATTCTTGAGGCATTTCCTTTTAGTATCTTATTTTCTCTTATGGCTACCACTCTTAATTCTTCTGTCAATATAGTTTTTGTTCCAGACAAAAGACAGGGATCCTTAGCAACACAATCTCTGAACACTGTGGCAATCCAAGCTGTGCAACCTGCATCTCTCTTGGGCTGCTCTCAGGACTGAGCGTTATAATGGGGAAGAAGATCTAACACTGAGGCATTGAACACGTATTTACATGCAGTGCTATAAGAACATACATGTAAACTTTTCCTCATCTCCTGACTTGAATTTCCTCAAAAGAAAGGAATAGGAATAGGAAATTTTGCAAATGAATATGAAACATACACACAGAAACAAACAGAAATTTACTAAATTTTCTGCTTTCATTCTCTTAGTCTGGACCACAGTACTCTGGCTACAGCAATTGTAATCTGAAAGTGAAATTAATATTCAGTTCATTAGACTGTACCGTTCCAGGCCTGCTGATAATTTTTTTAAAGTTATGTTTGAATAGTTGATCAACTTTTTGGTTATGATTAAGAGTCACAATAAATATATTTTTATATAAGTTATTTTGGGCCATGACTTTATTATATATATATTTTCAAAGATCTTATTTATTTATTCATGAGAGACACAGAGAGAGAGAGAGGCAGAGACATAGGCAGAAGGAGAAGCAGGCTCCCCGTGGGAAGCTCAATGCGGGACTTGATCCCTGGATCACGACCTGAGCCAAAGGCAAACACTGGACCACTGAGCCACCCAGGTACCCCTGGATCATGATTTTAAAAGCATAGTTGAAGAAGCCACCTCATTGGCATCCTGTAACAGATGCTAACTCCAATTTAACTGCCAATTGGACTTTTCAGGTGTGATAGAAATTGTCGCTAAGCTATATTTGGGGACACAGAGGAAGCTGTTCTGAATGCTGAGTTAGATCATTAGAAGACAGTCTTTCTGCCTCCAGTCTTGCTCCTGCAGATTCATCCTGGATTTTACAATTAGATTAATTTTTCTAAATAGCAGTATAATCTTGTTACTCTTTGACTCAAAAACTTCAGTAGCTCTTTATTGTCTACAAAAAGACAGTTGATTACAGCATTGGTTTCCAAGGGTTTTTTTTTTTTACAACTAGCTATGCCTAAACAGCAAAAAAAGAAAAAAAAATTATGCAAGCAAATATGTAATTCCTCCATATGAATGAAATTGTACAACTGTATTACTATAATTATTTAATATATTAAAATATAATTATAACTTAGCATGGAGCTTATTGCTAATTATAATGGTTTAAATTCATGTGTCAAAGGTCCTTCTTGATTGACTAACTTTACTAAACTACCTCCTCATCTTGTATCCAATTAGAATATCACTTATTTTTTACCTCCAAACATAGTTGCCAAAGAAGGGTAAGAGAAAAGTCAGTTTTGTAATTTCCTTTTGTCTGCCTGTGCTTGCATTTTAATATTTTCTACTTGCTGTTCTTTTACAGGGATCCTTTCATGAATTTTCCATTTATGATGGTATAAATATGTAATTCATTAGTTCATATAAGCATTCAAACAATGGACACAAAGGCAGTCAAATAATGTACAGTATGTAAAAACTTTAAGATCTGATTCCTGATAAAATATCCAATCTCAACTTTGTTTCTGGAAATATGGCAAACTAACATTCAGAGAAATTCTTCCTAGCAGAACAATCTGTGCAAAGTAGTTTTCAAAAAGGATTGCTGATTAATGCTGACAGAGGAATTAAGGAATCTTCAGAAGCCACAAACAACAAGAAGAGCATTGGGTTTTAATGAACCACCCACAAAGCTCAGGCCCTGACTAGTGCAAATGTTTAGACCTGAGACCTTGGCCATAGAGTCTAGACACTTAAAGAACAATATCCTTACTAAGCAAAATAGGAAAAAACTAATCATCCTCACGGAGAGAGATAACTGCTACATTCTGGGGTGATTGCAAAAAAAAAATAAAAAATAAAAAGTAAAAAAGGAAAGAAAATAGTTTCAATAATTCTTAATCCCGAGTCTGTATTCACACTAACTTTGTACCCCCTTCTCCCAAAAAACAGATAAAAAAATCATATTACAGCAATTCCAGGTTGTGTGCTCCCTAACTAAGATTAGTTGTCAAAGAAATCTCACAGATGAAGTTTCAAGGAAAATCAGCTCACAATAAAAAATTAGTAAATATGCATGAAAGGAAAATACTGTGAGAGTCTACAGAAATCAAACTACTGTATTCACATTTTAAGAATGGCAGTTCTTAGAATTTATAACAAAGGAGAATTTGAAAGAAGTTCATTTGGAGATATAAAATAATTCATTGAAAGTATGATGAAAGAACAAATGATTAGGAAAGTTGATTAAGCAAATTGGTAAAAAGTACCCAGATGAATTTCAAAAACTGAAAAATATTATATAGACATTAGAAACTCAATGTATTGTCTCCATAGCAGACTGGAAATGGCTGAAAAGATCATTAGTAAATCGAAAGATAGTAGCATAGAGAAGCTACAAAAATGGAAACTTGAGATGTGCCTGGCAGCCTCTGTCAGAAGAACAGGACTCTTGATTTCAAGGTTGTAAGTTCGAGCCCCTTGTTGGGTGTAGAGACTACTTAAAAATAAAATCTCTTAAAAAAATGCAAACCAGAGACACAAGGATATGAAAGAAAAAAATGAGGACCATAGAACATAGAGGGAGAACTCTATATGCATTTAGTGGAAATTCCACATAGAGAAAATATGGAGAATAGGGAAAGAACTTAGAAAATGGCTGAAAATTGTCCAGAAGTGATACAAGATATCAATCCTTGGGATTCAGAAGACCAATGAGTCCAGTAAAGAATATATAAAAAGAAATACACTCTTTTACCACACTGTAGTGAAATTTCAAAATACCACAGGCAAGATCTTAAAAAAAGGAGCCGGACCAGGTTAAAATACAGATCAACTGAGTACCCACCTGCAATAATGGAAGTAATGGAAGCCAGATGACATTTAAATTATATCTAGTTGTCAACCAAGTTAGTACTCTAGCCATACTCAGCATTTGGAAATGTTAAGGGATTGTTTTCATTGCCATGACTGAAGGGTGACTGCCAAGTTACTTAACTTCTCTGCCTCAGTTTTCTTATTATTTTAGCAAAGGTAATGTTTATGTCATAAGATGGTTGTGAAGATTACATGGGTTACATGCGTAGAAACTATTCATTAACAGTGCTTGGCACATAGTAAATGTGTCTATTACAGCACATGGGAGCTGACGTCCTAAGATGCAAAGGAGTTAGGACAATGAAGAATTGTGTGACTCATATTTTTCTTAGAAAGTTCCCATTGAAAAATACTGAAAGCCTATCCAGCTTTTCACACTCTTCCCACTATTTTTTTTAATATTTTATTTATTTATTCACGAGAGACACACAGAGAGAGGCAGAGAGAAAGCATGCTCCTTGCAGGGAGCTCTATGTGGAACTTGATCCCTAGACCCTGAGATCAGGCCTTGAGTCAAAGGCAGACACTCAACTGCTGAGCCACCCAAGTATCCTTATTCCTTCTATTTTCATCTCACTTATCTGAATTCCCATCCTATCCTCTGGTTCTTCTCTGAATTCACTTTTTCCTCCAACAAGTAGTTACAGAAAACAAGACTAGGTGCCATAAACTATTCTTTGCATTGTCTTATGGTTATATCGTTGCAATTCCCTGGGCGTAGATGGCAGAGACTAGCTAGTCCCTGGCAATGCCATTTCCTCTTCCAGCTCATATGGGAAGATTGCTTTCCTCAGCTTCCCTTGCAATTGCTATAGGGGTTCACAACAGGATTCTGACTAGGGGAGTAGTAGACCACTTCCAGGCCTGGGCACAAAGCATCCTTTTGTCCCTTGCTCTCCTTGCCTATGAGCCTACTAAATGTGGAGAATCCAGGGGTAAATTCCAAGGAGACCAGTGGGTCTGAATTAGCACATTTAAAACACCTAGCCAGACTTTGATATAAGCAAAAAAAATCATTATTGTGTTGAATTATTGAAATTTTTGTCTTGACAAATATAAGATGTTGCTTTCTCTTTTAATACTGTAAACCTAAAAGAGAGCACAGTACCTGGTATATAGTAGATATGTATAAACATTTGTTAAGGCAAGGAAGAGAGAGAGGGAGGAGATAATCTCCAAATGAACTTAACCATTCCTTAATTTTATTTGAAGTGATTATTCTAATCCATATACTTCTTAATCTTAATAATCACTCCCCCATCCCTGTTTTTGTTTTGTTTTGTTCAGTAATGATTTCCTTCTCTGCCTCTTATTTATTTTCTTTTACTTACTTTCACTCTGTAAGCAAATACAAGACCACATTAGTGGTAATGTTGACCTTTTAGGTACTATTCATAATGGATCAAAGTATGAGCATCTCTATTTCAAAGGCAAATTCAAAATGTTCCTCATTTTTTCTTCCTGCAGAAAGGAACGCCATCTAAACATTTCACCATTGAAGTCTTTTTTTTTTTTTTTTTAGGATTTTATTTATTTATTCATGAGAGGCAGAGAGAGGAAGAGATATAGGCAGAGGGAGAAGTGGAGGGAGAAGCAGGCTCCCCAAAGGAGCTCCATGAGGACTCTATTTCAGGACTCCAGGATCACGCCCTGAGCCAACGGCAGACGCTCAACCACTGAGCCATCTAGGCATCCTTTCACCATTGAAATTAGTGTGGAAGTTGTGCTGGATGATAGGACAGGGGCTGTGAATGAGGCAGGAAATCTTAGATTAGTTCCCAAGAGCCTGCACCTGAGACAAGCCCACTAGAGGAATATGAAGGGGGAAAAGAGGAGCTGCCAGAGAGTGGCTTCCTTTCTTGCTGGGCCTTCCCCTATCTCTTGCCATAGACTGCACTAGAATAGTACTGGGAGGCTAGAGATGAAGAATCTGGGCTAAGGGTACGTGGACAGCTCAGCTGGTTAGACAACTGACTCTTGATTTCCAGTTGGGTGGTGATCCCAGGGTCATAGGATCGAGCCCCAGGTAGTGCTCTGTGCTCAGTGGGGAATCTGCTTGAGACCTTCTCTCTCCCTCTGTCTCTCTCAAATAAAAAATAAAGTTAAAAAAAAAAAAGGAATCTGGGCTAGTGGAAGGTCAGGAGCAGGGATGTAGGGGGAGGAGCAAGAGAAGTTTCAGGATCAGCAGCTGAAAGGAAATGAGAATCTCTATCCTCAGCACTCTAGGGCAGGTTTTCCTGTGTAAGCACCATTTGTAAATTAAGCCTAAGTACTTTGTGGACTGCCACACACGTCTTAATGCTAATACATATGATTCGATG
This sequence comes from Vulpes vulpes, assembly GCF_048418805.1. NCBI lineage: Eukaryota > Metazoa > Chordata > Mammalia > Carnivora > Canidae > Vulpes > Vulpes vulpes. Next base: position 48,449,535 of record NC_132783.1, on the reverse strand, counting down.
TTCTTCCCTTAATTCTACAATTAAAATTATGTTGAAGTTTTTAAGAAAGGGAGAATAAACCAAATACTTCAATTTGTATTAAATCTGTCTGCATTTGAAAACCACACATGTATTTGTTTCATTTACTATTATTTTCCTTATATTTCCCCAATATTTCTTTGGAAATAAGGACTGTTGTAAGCATACTGGTGTTTCCAAGGAGATCGTTAGAAACCTAGTTTCAAACATAGGGCAAAACAAATACATAACAGTATTTGCAAATGAATTTTTTAATCACAAACATTCTTACCAATGCTTGGGAAATCACAAAAAAAACCTTTTATAGCTCTCTGGTGAGGCTTTGATTTAAGATGAGAAAATGCTGGTAATCATTTTTCTCCTCCATGTTTTATTTATAATCTTTACTCTCTTCCATACAGAAAAACATCTTTATGAGATTATAGCTTTAACTGAAGAAATATCTATTTTTATATATCATGTCATTCAAACCAACTTCTGATTTTTGAAAAGGCTCTCAATGTCAGAGTAATCTTTATCATTTTCTTTCTAACTTTTTTAAAATTTTCTTTCTAACTCTTGAAAAAACACTTTCTAATGTACAGATCCTTAAAATTTCATTGAATTATGTTTTCATCAATTTCATGTTGTCCTTTTCTGAAACAGAAAGTTTAGATCGAGTTTATAAGGAAGCCATGCCTCACAACCACATTTCAGGACATGTAGAGATGGTTTCCTTGTAATTGTCCCAGGAACCATTGTAGAATTTTGACTATAGATGACATGCTTCAAGACGACTATTGGGGGATGGGGCTTCCTTGAAGCAACACCATACAAAAAGATGGGAAGGAACTGAATTAGCACAATGACGTTTGATGTCTCGCACATATGACCATTGGAGGTTTTGAAAATATGGAGTCTATAGGCACATTTTACACTAACTTTATAAATAAAATGTCTTGCAAATATATGTATTAATAATTTTCAGGTTTATGCAGATGCTCTTAAAAGTGTTAAAATGTCAAAGTGGTGCTGAACAACTGGTGACTCTTGACACTCTCTGTCCCCCATAAGTTACTTTCAAATGCAATGTGCATTAGGCTCATTACCAGAACATAACCAGAAGGGTTGGTCTGGCTGAGAGCAGAGATTCCAGAAATTTCTGTCTTAATTGAAGCAAATAGTCTCCACTAGAGGTTCCCCATTTATCAATGAGAGTTGTCACCCTTTTCATTTATAGAATGACAGATCTTGGTGAGCTACAGAGGTAAGTTCTCAGTCAAGTTACAGATTGTTGGTTTTCTTAACTGGCGGTTCTGGTATCCATGGATAAGCTTCTTCCCCTAATGGCAAGTATCTGTACAACTCGGATTCTAAATAGCCTTGCTTCAATCTCTGTCATAGGTTCCATCAACCTGTTGGGATACCATGTTGGTGTTTGTTTGACCTATATTTTAAGACTATTGAAATCCCTGGACACATGCTTTCCTGCAAGACTAAATCTGTGTTATCAACTGCTATAGTTGGGATGGGCTTCCTTGGGTCTGTCCTGCTCTGATAAATAGATTTATTGCCAACCCTGGTTCATCTATCCCAGCTAGTCAAGTGCTATACAATGTTATAAAAGTTCAAGAATGGACACCAGATGGAAATGTTCTCTAAATCAAAATACAGTTTTTCCTTTAGAAAAAGAATGCCCCTTCCTTTCTGGAGAGTTCCAAATTGTTTCTGTTTTGTTTACCTACTGCTTTAATTGAACTAAATATTCCTCTGGAATATGTTGAGCTGTGTTTTTTTTTTTTTTAATTTTTTAAATTTTTAAAATTTTTAAAAAACTATTAGTGAACCAGATTGTTTTAATTTCCAACTATCTATGTCAGTAGTTTGCAAACTAGGACATGCAAAGACTTTTAATGGGGAATGTCAACGTGGAAAGTTTTAAATGAATCAATTTCCTTAATCTAACTTTCATATGCACTTTTCCTTAAAACTGATCTGCCTCAAGGAGTCATGCCAATTTTCCTCTCCCACCTTCCCTATCACTGTATAAAAGTGAACATTCCAGCCATCCAAATTTGACTATGTACATTGTGCCAAGGTGTGAAAATCTCCGAGGGTGCCAAATACAGGAAAAAACTCAAAGTATTTGCCGTCTGTGAAGCCTCACTTAAGCAAGCCATCATAAATCCACAGTAGAACTTTATATCTTTCCCTATCTTATATATCCTTCTGTACATGGTGCTAGGAATGCAGTGATTTTGCCCATGTTGAACTATTCTTAATTTAGATATATTGTAGAGTAGGCATAGGAAGCATGACGACTATTTTAGTTTAATAGCCATTTCTTTTCTCTCTTCTAAATTATAGGAAACAAAAATACTTTTCATCTGAGGAAGAGGGCAATGAGAGCAGAGAGTATCAGTAATGCATGCTAAGAGTGACAGCACTTCATTTCATACAATCAGCAAATTCAGTTGTTGTTGTTTAAACTCTTCTCCAGTGATCTTGTACTTGACCCTACATCCACCATTAACTTCTAGGATCATGGAATACACCTTGTCATTTCCAATAACTGCAGTGATTCTATAGTCTCCAATCCCCACAGGTATCCACTCACCAATAAATGTAACCACATACTCTGCTTTATTAGCATCACTATCATGCTTAGGTAGAAAGTCCATTCCTCCACTTGGGCATAGATCCCATCCTAACTCTCCCTACTCAAGAACTGAGAACAATTCCACTCCTTCCCATGTCCCCAATTTTTCATTCTCTACCAAATATTTCCTATCAGAATCCAAATATTCTATTATTTTTCCTATCTTAAAATACTCTCTTGGGACACCTGGATGGTCCAGTCAGCTAAGAATCCAACTCTTGATCTCAACTCAGGTCTTGATCTCAGGATCGTGAGTTTAAGCCCTGCATTAGGCTCCGTGCCTAGTGTGGAGCTTACTAAATAAATAAATAAATAAATAAATAAATAAATAAATAAACAAACAAAATATCTTCTTTTAACCAGACTTACTTTGAAAACTACCATTCTTATACCCCCTCATTTCTAAAGAAACTTTTCAAAATAATTGCTTGTAAGTATAGACAATATATCCCCGATTCCTCTTCTCCCATTCTCTTCTTAGTCCATTAATTGCTACAAAATTAGGCTTTCACCTATTATTACCAAAGTTTTTTATAAGATTCATTAATGACTTTCACAGTTACCAAGTCCAATGATCACTCCCTCTTCTTCTTACTTGATCAGCAGAATTTAATATAGTTGACTGCTTGATATTTTTATGTAAAAATTTTCATTCCTTTTTATACAAAAAAAAAGTAACTTTTGTTCCAAAGTTTTTTTTTCCTCTTGGGCTGTAGTCTTTTTTTTTAACCAAATTTTGTTTGAGTATAGTTGACATACACTGTTACATTAGTTTCAGGTGTACCACATAGTGATTCAACTTCTCCATACCTACAGCTGTGTTCACCACAGTGTAGCTACCATTTGTCACCATACAACCCTATTACAGTACAGTATCACTGGCTGTATATCGTATGCTGTGCTTTTTATTCCTGTGACTTATTCATTCTGTAACTGGAAGCCTGTAACTCCCACTCCCTTTCATCTGTTTGCCCATCCCCCACACCCTTCCCCTCTGGCAATCTAAAAATTTTCATTCTTGATGTTCCTCCTCCCTCACAAGTCTCTCCTTCTTCCTCTTTACCCAACCTCAAAATGTTGGCCTACCACAGGCTCACTCCTTGATCCTCTACTGTTCTCAATATTCATTCTTTTTGTGATCTCATCCTACTCCTTAAATAACATTGTCCATATTGACCATGACTCTCAAATATGTATTTTCATCATAGTCCATTCTCCTGAACTTCAGACTTATCTACAGGTTTTGTGTTTTATACATATATTTACTTACATCAGAAGCCCTGAGTTATCCTTTACTCCTTTCTTTCTCACATGTTGCATATCTAGAGCATCTAGAAGTCTTTAAGTTTTGATTGACCTTCAAAAAAAATCCATAACTAGGTCACTTCTTACTAGCTTGTTCCAAGACACCATCATTTACTTGAATTATTTAATAGCCTCTTTAGAGATCTCTCTACTCCTACCTTATTTATAGTTTATTCTCAACAAAGCAACCTAGAATGACCCTTAAAAAATGTATTTCAGATCATCTTATACTCCTTACAATGGCTGCCAGTTCCCCTCAGGAGCTGACCTCCCATTGCCTCTCTAAATTCACATACCCATTCCTTACCATCAACATTGGCACCCTTGAACATGCCTGGCAAGCTCCCCTAATAGGGCCTTGCACATGTCCCCTGTGAAATCCTCTCCCCCCCACTTGGCCAACTTCTCTCCTCTTTTAAGGTATTGCTCAATCTTATTAATGCTACAAACTTCCCAGTTTATTCCTCCTACCTATTCATTTCTGACCTCCCTTTTCCTCTTCTACTTTTCTCTTAAAAAAAAAAAAAGATTTATTTATTTATTTATTTATTTATTTATTTATTTATTTATTTATTTTGAGAGAGAGAGAAAGAGCATTGCAGGGGGAGGGACAGAGGGAGAGAGAGAAAAAGAGAATCCCAAGCAGACTCCCCACTAGGCATAGAGTCCGACCTGGAGCTCAAATCCCATGCCCCTAAGATCATGACCTAAACCAAAATCAAGCGTTGGGGATGTCTGGGTGGCTCAGCCATTGAGCATCAGCCTTTGGCTCAGGGCAGGATCCTGGAGTCCAGGTATCAAGTCCTGCATCAGGCTCCCTGCAAGGTGCTGCCTCTCCTTCTGCCTGTGTCTCTGCTTCTCTGTGTTTCTCATGAATAAACAAATAAAATCTTTTTAAAAAAGACAACAAAAGAAAATCAAGAGTCGGTTGCTTAACCAACTGAGTCACCCAGGTGCTCCTCTCTTTTCTTCTTTTTTTTTCCCATGGCACATATCACCTTCTAGTATACCATTTAATTTGGTTATTATGCTTATTATCTGTTCCAAGACTGTAAGCTCCTGAAGGCAAGAACTTAGTTTATTTTGTATACTGACATAACCCAAGAACATGGAATAGCACCTGTCCATAGAAAATGCTCAAAAATATTTGTTGAATAAATGAATGAAAAATCCTTTAGAAATTATACAAGTAAATAGTTTAAAAAGCCATTTATACGAATGATTTCCAATTTCCTAGAGGAACTATAAATTCAAATGAGACATGTCTGAATGAAAACATTTTAACTTGGTTTCAATGAAACAATGGTTTCAATTTTTAAAAATTCAAGTGTTAAATTTGGACACTTTCTTCTTTTTAAAGTAGGCTCCATGCCTAGGGTGGAGCCCAAAATGTGGTTTGAACTCACAACCCTGAGATCAAGACCTGAGTCATGATCAAGAGACAGATGCCTAACTGACTGAGCCACCCAAGAGCCCCTAAATTTGGAAACTTTTAAGTTATTTTGTGAAATGTAGTTCTGAATGAACACTAAAAGATACCTACTATTTTGCAACTCAGAGCAATGAGGAACTATTGCCTAATTCATGACCAGCTTAAAATAGAACATTGTTCATATGTCTGCTTTGGGAAAAGAATGCAGAACTACCCTGGAAAGTTCCATATTATGTGGTTATATATTTTTTAAGACAAAAATTAAGGATTGACATATTGCTTTAGGTTTTTTTTTTTTAAAGATTTATTTATTTGAGAGAGAGAGAATTCAGGAGGAGGGGCAGAGGGAGAGAGAATCTCAAGCAGATTCCCTGCTGAGTGTGGAGCCTGACATGGGTCTCAGTCCCATGCCCCTGAGATCATGACATGAGTTGAAATCAATAGTTAGATGCTTAACTGACTGAGCCACCCAGGTGCTCCTGCCTTAGTTTTTTAAATGTCAATCTTTAGTATTTGTTTGTTAACTATAATTCTATCAATAAGAGCCAATATAGCACCTATCTTTTTAAAAAAGAAATGGATTCTTCAGAAATTATAAAATTAGGAATTTAATGCCTCTTCCCTTCCAAATGCCCCTTGAAATTGTAGTCTTCAAAGTTCAACAACCTCTCCCTCCAAACAACTATATTTAATCATTAGAAAATCAATTGGCAAACACTTAAGGAACAACAAAATAATAAACAGCATGGTTTTGTGAAAAATATCTGTGGGTCCAATCCAACTTTTTGCAGACCAGAGCAACAGAACTGGCTAGAAGAGGTATAATTTATCTTGACTTGAATAGGTTCACTGTAGAAATGGAGATCATGACCTCAGAAAAATACAGTCTGGCATGAGAGTCAGCTCCTTCTTTTAGTCAGTTTCTTCTTAATTTTTTAAAATTTAACTTACATTTTTTAAAGTAATTTTTAAGTAATCTCTACACTCAAAGTGGGGCTTGAACTTATGAACCTGAGACCAAGAGAATTTTTGGTTGGACTCTACTTGAGCTTTCTGCACATGCTGCTTTTCATGATTAAAAAATTTATTGGAGAGAGGTTGTAGTCACAGTTTGATGACATACAAAAGGAGTGAAATACACTCCAACAAAACAATGCTGCAGAATAGGCCAGCATACAGTACAGCCAAATGGCACAAGCTCTCAGTAAGCTGTTTCTGGTCTGCAGAAGGTAAGGAAAAGGATACTTAAGGAACAAACTCAATGCATCAGCAATGCAAATCAACACCCCAAACAAAATGTGTGTGTGTGTCGGGGTGTGTGTGTATGTTTTCCCAGAGACTGCATAGCTAATGCTATTGTCAATGGACATATTTTTCTAGTGAAAAAACAGTCCTCAAAAGTAACATTGGCCTGGAAGCCAAATGTTTTATGGAATTTATAATTCATGTTGAATGTAGTTTTTTCATGTTTTATTTGACAATCACATTAATGGAATGTAGAGTACATAAATTAAAATCAGGTAATTAGAAATTAGAATAAGAAGATATTTGCCACTACAGTAAGATTTTTTTTCTGAGTCAGAAAAAATGGAATTTAGTTTAGAGATTCATGTTCCTGAAGTGATCCAAATACGGATGAAAAAATACAGTAATTGAATTCAAGAATGTGTGGTTTAGCTAAAAAGATTGTAATCACAGAGAATGCAGATAATGACATCTTAGAAACACATAATATTGTTTAAAAGTGGATAGGATACCAAGATATTATAGACAGAGATGTAGCAGAAGAAAGAAATTACTCTCAATTCTAGTACAAATATTACAGTGTCTTATACACAATTTATGAATGACGTGAAAAACTTAGAATTCACAGGCATGAATTTAAATGATTAAGAGTTTGCAAATAGGCAATATGAGGACAGGTTAAATGAATGGGATCATTATCCAGTAGAAGAGAAGCCTGTGGGATGACCTCAGCCTTCTCATTTATAAAGAAATATTATGCAGATGGTGACCAGCTGTTCTCTGTCTCCACTGAGGACTGAACCAAAGGAAACGGGTCTAAACTTTGGCTTGTGGGATTTAGGTTAAATATGAAGAATAGTTTCCTGACAGCAAAGGTTGTAAAGAACTGAACAAATTCCTGAGAGGCTATAGAATCTCCCTCCTTAGATATCTCCTAAGAACATAAAGTGCTTTACCATCTGCCAGTGATAAGTACATGTAGAGTTGCAGAGAATAGGTGATAACTCAAATTTCTGTCTTTCTGAGTAATATCGTCAGATGTGATATTTCCACCCAAGTAGATTTCCATGTATTTGGGGATGGAGTTGTTTTGGGTTGTCTGTTTTTGAGAACTGATGTCTTCATGGTTGAGAATTTTGCTCAAATCAATACCTTTTTCCATGAAAGGCAAAACATTATCCTCTACTACATTAAAAAATATATGTCGTGGGGCACCTGGGTAGCTCATGGTTAAGCGTCTGCCTTTGGCTCAGGTCATGATCCCAGGGTCCTGGGATCGAGTCTTGCATCAGGCTCCCCACTGGAAGCTTGCTTCTCCCTCTGCCTATGTCTCTGCCTGTGTCTGTGTGTCTCTCATGAATAGATGAGTAAAATATTTTTTATAAAAAATACATGTTGCTTATTTCTATTGGTCTCTAAAAGCAGTCTAGCTTTGTAGAACTTCCAGACAATTAAATACTGCCATATTCATCACTCAAGGGGGGATATTATAGGAGCTGACCATTTTTACATTGGTATTTTAATCACTCTATTGCTACAGCCCTATCTCTAGAAGAGACCCTAGCTCAGCCTGTTCTTATATGGTTAAAATATTTCAATTGCTGGCTAAACAGAGACTGGAGACTGATTCACAGCATTATAAGAACCATGGTGTTTTACCTGTACTTTGCATGTATTTAATACTTTTTCTTTTGAAAGAAGAGAACACTTTATTTTATGTTCCTGGGCTTAGGAATTTAGCTATGTACCTCTGCACTTCTCTGAGTAAACCAACAAGTTAAGTATGAAGTTTACTGTTCATGCATGTATACGCAGGAAAAACTAATAAACATTAAAAGTCCAATTCCAAATTTTCTAAGGAGGCAATATATATATATATTGGCTATAGTTGTTACTGGTTTTAGAAATGAGTTTTATATAATTTATGACATTAATGGGGAATTTTTTGCCTATAAAAATGTCATGTTTAATATTGGCTGTAAGAACTTTCCATATCTATTACATTTCTAATGTCTTTGAGAACTTCAGAAGTTGCTATTTTCCAAAGCATAATGTAAATCTAATACTTTGCCCAAGATCACATGGTTAGTAACTGGAGAAGTCAGAACTAGATCTCAGAAACTCCTGAGAGTGGAAGTTTACCTAGAATTTTTTGTCTCAGGGGACACATTCTCTACCCATTAAATTTTACAAAATGAATCCTTGAGTCTTTCCATTTCCTTGTTCTCCTATTCTCTCCCAATCAGACCACTGCATCACTTCTGTCATAATCCTGCCAGAGATAACTGAATTTAATCACAAGAAAATGTTTCATATGGGATATCCTACAAAATAACTGACCATAATATCCAAAAGTGTCAAAGTCATGAACATCAAGGAAATATTGAGAGTAGTTCCAGATCAAAAGAGACTAAAGAGACACAACAACCAATGCAACATATAATTCTGAGCTACATTTTTTATTAACAGTGACATCATTAAAATAAAGTGTTTTGATGTCTTAAGGGGGCAAGAGGCTCTTAGTGAATATAGATAACCACATACACCTTAATAATACTTCTTCAGAGGTACATATATACCTGTGTCATATGCCACAGATAGGGGTTAGAGTGTAGCACAATGTGTCTAATCTCTAAATGCCCATCTGTTCAAGAATGTTTATAATAGTGAACAACCAGGGATCCCTGGGTGGCTCAGTGGTTCACCGCCTGCCTTAGGCTCAGGGCATGATCCTGGAGTCCCAGGATCGAGTCCCACGTCGGGCTCCCTGCATGGAGCCTGCTTCTCCCTCTGCCTGTGTCTCTGCCTCTCACATTCTCTCTCTCCCTTTCTCTGTCTCTATGAATAAATAAATAAAATCTTAAAAATAAATAAATAAATAAATAAATAAATAAAGGAAATGAAAACCAGAAAAATAAATAAATAAATATCTCTTCTGGAGCAAAGAGAAGTCATGCTTTCTTCTCATTATAAAAGGTTCAGATTCCTTTCCTGGAATACAATGCATTGCACATACAGATGTCATCTGGTCCTCTTTGGGTTTCCCTTAAAATTGAGGCTCAGAAAACAAACACACACACCAAATGCTGATTTTTCTAGCTACTGCTATGATGTGATGGTAAACTGTCCTTCATTGCTGTCCCACGAGTGTTGAGAGTATCCATGAAACTCTAGGAGGTTAACCTGAAAGTAGGGTAAATCTCATACCCTTAGCAGTTTCGGACATTCTCCTCCCCTAGTTTCACTCATAATCACATATTGATATCCTGTAACAGATTTGTAAAATTAGTCACTATCATTCATGCCATATAAAACAGCACAGGGAAGGAAGAATGGAAGGCAGGAAAAAATGTACTTAGTTCTATATACACATAATACATACATGGTAAGATGAGACGAAATGTGAATACTATACTCCCCATTTCTGCAACTGATAAAAGACCCAAATGTATAGCTTCTTCTTCCAATATCCATTTTACATTCTCCTTTCCCTTGGTTGCACTCAGTTGGTCCAAGTTCTTTATTAATCAAATGTGACAACTCAATAATATATCATGGTATATTCTACAACGGTATACGTATCTCAGAATGGATGAACCTCACAAATATAAATGTTGATGATAAAGTAAGTGACAGAAGAATGCACATAGGTATCATTCACATGAAAACTAAACAATATATATTTAGGGATAATATATACTAATATAATATATAATAATATATAATAATAATATAATATATAATATATAATTATATAATAATATAATGTAGCAAAACTATAGTGACAAGAAAGGAAATGACAAAAAATTATAAACATCAGAACAGTGTTACCTGTGAGAAAAAAAGGGAAATTTGTTTACACAGCTACCAAGTGCTAGATAATGTTCTATTTATTTGGATACATAATGTGCATAGATGTTTGCTTTATTAATATTTTGTAATGTATATATTTATTGGGCATATGAGTGATAGTCAGTCTTTCTGCCCTAGCCCCAGAAAATCAACGAAAGATAATAGTTCATTTTAATGTCCTACCGTAAAAAAAAAAAAACCCACTTCTTATTATAAGTCTGAACTCTTGTGAAATCACCTTGAAAGAATTGTTATGTTTTAGCGTTTTACTTATTTTTTCCTTCTACTGTATCCTCTTCTTCTCTGGATAGTAAATGGCTTTCAGATGGTAACTATTAAGGTGTCCTGGCATTGAGTCCTGCATCGGGCTCCCCGCAGGGAGCCTGCTTCTCCCTCTGCCTATGTCTCTGACTCTCTCTGTGTGTCTCTCATGAATAATAAGTAAAATATTTAAAAAGTAAAAGTAAATTCAAGTTAGTTAACATACAATGTAGTATGAGTTTCAGATGTAAAATATAGTGATGCAACACTTCCATACATCAGGCAGTGCTCATCACAAGTGCCCTCCTTAGTCCCTAACACCTATTTAACCACATATGAGTGAAATAATAAGGTATGTGTCTTTTTCTGACTTATTTAGTGATTTATTTCACTAAGCATTATACCATCTAGCTCTATCCACATCATTGAAAATGGTAAACTTCCATTCTTTTTGATGGCTGAGCAATATTTCATTATAGATAAAGATGTAGATACAGACATAGACATAGATATATAGCTATAGGTCACATCTTCTTTATCCATTCATCAGTCCATGGATACTTGGGCTATTTCCATAATTTGGTTATTGTAGATAATGCTGCTATAAACACTGGGGTGCATGTATTCCTTTGAGTTAGTATTTTTGTATTCTTTGAGTAAATACCTGTAATGCAATTGCTGGATTGTAGGGTAGTTCTATTTTTAACTTTCTGAAGAAACTCCATACTGTTTTCCACCATGGCTGCACCAGTTTGCATCGTACCAAGAGTGTAAGAGAAGTTCTCCTTTCTCCACATCTTCACCAACACCTGTTGTTTCCTTTGTTGTTGACTTTAGCCATTCTCTTTATTTTTTTAAAGATTTTATTTATATATTCATGAGAGACACAGAGAGATAGAGAGGCAGAGACACAGGCAGAGGGAGAAGCAGGCTCCATGCAGGGAGCCCGATGTGGGACTCGATCCCAGGTCTCCAGGATCATGCCCTGGGCCACAGGCAGGCGCTCAACCGCTGAGCCACCTAGGCGTCCCAGCTTTAGCCATTCTGACAGGTGTGAGGTGATATCATAGTTTTGATTTCTCTTTCCCTAATGATCAGTGATATCAAGCATCTTTTCATGTATCTGTATGTCTTCTTTGAAAAAAAAATGTCTATTCTTGTCTTCTGCCCATTTGAATTGTATTATTTGCAAATGACATATTTGATAAAGGGTTAGCATCCAAAATATATAAAGAACTTACAAACTCAACATCTTTTTTCCCTTTCTGACACAGAGCCACCTGCTGGCACTAAGGTGTTGGTTAATCTGAAAAAAAAAACTTTTTTAAGATTTTATTTATTTGAGAGAGAGAGCATGAGCATAGGTGGGGGAGAGGGAGAAGCAGGTTCCCCACTGAGCAGGGAGCCCAATGTGGGGCTACATCCCAGGACCCTGGGATCATGACCTGAGCCAAAGGCAGATGCTTACCCGACTGAGCCACCTAGGCGCCCCTTGAAAATATTTTTAAAATGCGATTAGATTCCACTATATGGGAAAAGTAAAGTTGATGAGGCTGAAGCTCAAAATATTTGATAGGTTTTACTGGTAGGAACAACTGTTAATGATACTGAGAATGCTGATGTTAAAATGTGCCCAGGTGGCTCAGTCAAGTAAGCCTCTGCCTTCCGTTCAGGTCATGATCCCAGGGCCCTGGAATCAAGCCTCACGTCAGGCTCCCTGCTCAGGTGAGAGACTGCTTCTTCCTCTCCCTCTGCCGCCCCCTACTGGCTTGTTCTCTCTCTCTCTCTCTCTCTCTCTCTCTCAAGATCTTTTTTAAAAATGTGCCATCTAGTTGCGGGAAAGATATTTTTTAAGCTGAGAAAGATTTGATCAAACTGAAATGCTGATAGGAAAGCCTCATTAAGAGCACAGAGGTTGAAGTACAGTGGGGAGGAAAGAGAATGCATTTTGTAAGGCCCTTGAAAGGCAAAAGAAAAGGATTCTGGGGCATTGATGGAAAACTAGACAAGACCAGAAATGAGGACTCTCCTCAGATCCATCAGGTAAGAATGAGGAAAGAGAGGTGGGAGTTGGTAGAGGCAACAGGGAGTTGACTGTTTTTACTTAATCTGGGCTGAAAGGGAAGATGGAATAAAAGTCTAAGGAATTTAGAAAATTAGAGAAAATGTGAAATAGCTAAGCAAATAAGAGAGCAAGTTACCTACAGAAACACACTAGGATTTCAGGGCCATCCTGATAACCCAGTTGAAGCTGTGATCATAAGTTTCTGGTGGTACTGATATAGCCTGTCTTGTGATTTATTTTTTCCCCTGCAATTGTTCCATTGTCCAGATAAAGATAAGAGGATCACACCAGAAGTGTTTTTTTGCCAGATAGAAGAAATAAGACAAAGAAACAAGACAGTTTATGACATTGAAAAAACTGTTCTTAAAATTATAGACCATGAAAAATAAACTGAATAGGAAGAAAATTAAACATAAAAGGAAAGATATGGAAATGGGGACTGGTCCCTCACTGGAGGGTTCTAAGTGCTGAGAACTTTGTCAAGATGGAAGTAGTTAAGGAAGCAAGCCAGAAAAGTGAGAGGTGGTGGTGAGAGTGTTCAATGTGTAAGTCAAAAATTTGGAAAATCAAGAATTTTGTTGGTTAAAAGTGTGTGATCCAGAGTGTGACTGTGGGAAGAGGTAGCTGAGCTGAGCCATAAGAGATAAGGAGGGTCAGGAAATGAGAGGCCAGAGTGTTGAAAAAACACTGCACCGCGGATATTGAATCCACCTGTGATGATGACAAGCCTTGAAGCAGAAAGAAGACTGGGAATCTGGTGCCAAAGTTTTTTGTTTTTTGTTTTTTAAATTTTTTATTTAAATTCAATTTGCCAACATATAGTATAACACCCAGTGCTCATTCCATCAAGTGCCCTCTTTAGTGCCCGTCACCCAGTCATCCCTTCTCCCCCTCCCTTCTGAAACTCTTTGTTTCCCAGAGTTAGGAGTCTCTCATGGTTTGTCTGGTGCCAAAGTTTTTGATAAACAGAGGATAGTGACCAAGTGATAGATGACAATGACAAAAAATAAAAAATAAAAAAATAAGAGGTCATAGAGGACAAATGACAGAAGCCTCAAAGAAGTAGGATTACTCTCTATAAGAGGTTGGTGGATAAGGGTGCGGGAGATGCAATGAGGAGCAGGATTCCAATCTTGCCCTTTGAGAATGAAGTCTGTAAGATTTGGAAGAATCACACCCTCTACCATCCTGGGCTGCTAGGGAGCTGGAGAGCTACAATGAGGCAGGTGGAGACAGTGTGTGCTGAAGAGGAGCTTATGGCAGTGATGAAGCAGTGGTTTCAAACCAGAGAGGTGGGAGGCAGAGATGGGATGGCAGGTGAAAAACTACCAGTGGTCTGCTGAGTGTCTTCATCTTTCCTGAAGGAGTTTCTCAAATTGAGAAACTAAGCTAAGGCTATTTCTATTAAATATTTACTGTTACTGAAATTAAAATTTGTTACCTTCTAGCAACTAATTAGTTCACAAGAAACACACGGCAAGGTCTAGGCCTTAATATTACTTATAAAATGGACATAACTATTATCCCACTGATTTGTAATGAAGAAATGGAATTTAATTATATAGGCATATATAATATTCACATGTACACTATACATACAGTATCATTATAAATTGACACTTTATAAAAATAAATGTGTACAATGGACTAAAAGAAACAGAAAAATAAAATTAGGGCAAGAGACAGTAGGATAGTAAGATGAAGACAAGGATGAAGCTAACATACTAAAAATATTAAATTCTTACACAAATGTTGGAATTAAGCACAAGTGTCTTGATTTCCTAGGAGAAAATATAAATTCAAAATTCAGTGTCAATAAAATGATGATATTCAGGAAAACTTTTGTTTATTGTGTGACCATTATGTAAGAATTTATGAATCAGAAATCAAAGTGCTGCCACCAGGTAAGAGCAATATCTTGTTTATGACACTTAATGCCTTTAGATTGACCTTTTCCAATTCTGAGCAAATGAGCTTAAGCTTTTCTATCAAAATACCTTTTCAGCTTTGAGAAATAAAGGGGGATAAAGAGAACTGGGTGGGAGATACTGAGAGAAAGAGAAACCCACAATGTATGTCAGGCAATTTCTCATGTAAGATTCGAATTTTTAAAAAACTCATTGTTACTTAAAACTAGGAAGCAACATCCCCAGGTTGATGCCTAGTTTCAACTTTTAATCTTGTTTGGCTTCTCTTGTAGAAATTTACCAGATGATTTTAAAATTTATTTTTTAAAAAGGAAATTTATATGAAAAAGGAGAGTATCTAGAATAGTCAAAATACTTTTAAAAAGGAAGAAAATCAGAGAACTCACACTGCCTGCCATAATGATTCACTATAAAGTCAACAGTAATAAGGAAAATGTGTGGTATTGGCATAAGGATTGACATGTAGATTCATAGAACAGAGTAGAGTCCAGAAACAGACCTGGAAATCAACTCATGTGGTCAATTGAGTTTCAACATAGTTGCCAAGGATTTCAATGGGAGGACAATAAATCTTTTCAACAAATGTTAACAACTGGATATCAGTATGGAAAAAAATGAACCTCAATCCTACCTAAAATTAACTCACAATGGATAAAAAAAAAAACCTAAACTACAAACCTCTTAAAAGAAAACATGGGAAGGGGGAGCGCCTGGGTGGCTCAGTCAGTTAAGCATCTGCCTTTGGCTCAGGTCATGATCTCAGCGGCTTAGGAGAGAGCCCATATCAGGGCCCCTGCTCAGAAGAGAGTCTGCTTCTCCCTTGCCCTCTGCCCCTCCCCCCCAACTTGTGCATTTGTTCTCTCTCTCTCTCAAATAGATAATTAAAAGCTTAAAAAAAAACAAAAAAAAAGAGAGAGAGAGAGAGAACATAGGAACCCAGATAGCACATTCAGTTCAACATCCAACTCTTTGTTTCTACTCAGGTTGTGATCTCAGTGTTATGACATGGAGCCCCAAGTGGGGCTCCATACTCAGTGCAAGAGTCTGCTTGAGATTCTCTCTCCCTTTCTCTCTCTGCCCTCCTGCTTGTGCTCTCTCTCTCTAAAGTAAATAAATAAAATCTTTAAAAAAAAGAAAAAGAAGAAACATAAGAAAAAGCCCTTGTGATCCTGGGTTAGGCAAAGATTTCTTAAGTAGGACACACACATACACAAGACAGACATACCAAAAAGTGAAAATTGTACTTCTTAAAATCTATGTATTTTTAGTCATTTAAAGACAGTTCAGAAAATGAAAAGGTAAGCCACAGATTGAAGGAAAGTATTTGCATAATGTGTATCTTACAAAAAACTTGTATCCTGAGCATATAAAGAATTTTATAACTTGGGGCACTTGGGTGGCTGAGTTGGTTGAGCCTTCGACTCTTGGTTTCAGCTCAGGTCATGATCTCAGGGTCATGATATCAAGCCTTAAGTCAGGCTATGTGCTTAGTGCATAGTCGGCTTGAGATTCTCTTTCCTCCTCTGTCCCTCCCCCAACTCATGCACACAATCTCTCTCTAAAATAAATAAATAAAACCTTAAAAAAAGAATTTTATAAGTCATAATAAGCAAACAACTCAATTTTTTAAAATTGACAATAAGTGTGAGTAGACATTTCACCAAAGAAGATACAAAAGGGGGGCAGCCCTGGTGGCTTAGCGGTTTAGCACCACCTTCAGCCCACAGCATGATCCTGGAGAGCCAGGATCGAGTCCCACATCAGGCTCCCTGCATGGAATGGAGCCTGCTTCTCCCTCTGCCTGTGTCTCTGTCTCTGTCTCTATCTCTGTCTCTCTCTCTCTCTCTGTTTCTCTAATAAATAAATAAAATCTTTTTTAAAAAAAGATACAAAAGAACAGTAAGCATCAGAAAAGATGATCAATATCATTAGTTATTAGAGAAATCCATGTTTAAACACATCCACTGCAATAGTTGAACTTAAATAGACTATCAAGTGTTGGTAGGGGTGGAACAACTGGAACTTTCATATATTGCTGGTAAAAATGTAAAATGGTAATGTTGATTTGGAAAACAGTTTGGCAGTTTTTAAAAAATTCAGACATTTATCATAAAACCCAGCAATTTTACTCCTAGGCACCTACCAAGAGAACTTAAACCATATATTTACACAAAAACTTCTACATGAATGTTCATAACAGCATTACTCATAATAACTGGACAAGAAAACCTAAATATTCAACAACTGGTAAATGGATGAACAAATAATGGTATATCTATACAGTGGAATAGTACCCAGCAATAAAATGGAACAAAGTACTGATACATGCAATAACATGGATGAATCTCAGAAATATTGTGTCAAGGGAAAGAACCCACCAAAAGAAGTATTTTCTGTATGATGCCCTTTTTATGGCCATTTAGAAAAGGCAAAACTCTAGTGGATAGAAAGTTTATCAGTGTTTGCCTGGGTCTGAGTTGGGGGGTAGGGTAAGGAACTTTTAAGGGGTAATGGAAATGTGTATTGTGATAGTAGTTACATAACTATATGTTTGTTAAAGCTCATTCATCTGTTCTTAAAATAGATCTCAGTGATATATCAATACAGCTATACAAAAAAAGTGAGGCACACAGTGTATTAAGATTTGGGAGGTTGATTTATAATAATAATGTAATATAAATAATTACCTTTTCCTTAAGGCTTTTATTTCACTTTTCCTCCTGTTTTATAAAAGGCATCCAAGTGCCTGTTTGCAAAACTTTGGTTGATCCATGCATTTTCTGCTTGTTGTCTTGTTTATGAATTCTATTCGTTTGATATAAGGTTAATTGCTTTAGGCATCAAAATTTTCTGCTGTATTAACTGAATTTTCAGACTCAGTAATCCTTGGACCACTTTTGTTATACTACTGATAACACTACAAGACCCTAAATCCATTTCTGTCCTGAGTCCCACATGATCAAAGTCCTTCATTTTGCCCAGGAGAAAAGTGAAATCAAAGTGAATTGACTTGCTCAAGTAGTCCGGGGTAAAGTATGCTCCACGATAAGGCCTGCTGAAATTGTAAGGTTTAGCTGAAATGCTGCATCCTCTACAAAGCCCTTCCTGATCATTCCAACCAAAATGTCTCTCTCTGGTGTTTTATAGTTCACTTTTACATCACCCTTAGGATATTTTCATGTCCTAATTGTTAATGTCATTATGTATGATGCATCTTGTTTTCCCCATTGAATTGGAGAGCACAAGACTAACATTCAGTGACTATTTACAAGGTCAGATGCTGGGCTGCCTGGGTTACGTACTCTCCCACTTAGTCCCCACTAGTGAATGCCTGCCAAGGTCTATGTGAATATGACCGATGCTCTGTGCTGATTCAGTTATCACCTTCGAACCCATCTGTCACTTCAACCTGAATTGTCTGATGTTGTTGATGGTTTTCCTGAGCAAAGAGTATAGCACCACATGGAGAGCAGGCTGGCTTACTATACTAGATGTCCTTTCTAGTCCTTTCTTCTTCATCAGGTTCCTTTGATGCTCAGTTCCACTCCCGCCCATTTGCCTCTTGCTAATGTGGTAACAGATCAGCTTCTGAAGTAAGGGAGCAGCAGAATTGTATGATACATTCGAGTGTGTGTCCACATGTGTCTTGATTCTAGCAGACTGTCTAGCACATGGAAAGGAAGTGCTCACCATGGTAAATAAATGAATTTTCAATTTAAAGAAAAATCAATGGCTAAAGACGTTTCATTTTTGGTTTAAGAAACCCCTGCATAACTATCCCTGTTTTCTATTTATGTGTGATATTACTGAATATAAAAATCTACTGTTTTTCATCCAAATTATGTTCACTTCTGGATATTTATGGATCTTATACAATATACAGAAATATCGTAATTGAATTTATAGAAATTCTGACTTAACATTGATATTAGAAAAAAGTTAGTTGAGAGTTAGAAGGCCTTAGCTCTAATGAAAGTTTCTCAATAGTTTTATAAGATTGGACAGGTCACTTAACATTTCTGAATTTGTATCCTCTCCTGAAAAATAGAGCTTACAATATACCACCTGCTTGTATCGATAGAATTGTTGTTAAAATCAAAGCACAAAAATTGATTTGCAAACTCTAAATGGAGCGTAATATAATATAAGGCATTAAGAAGAAAAGCAGTGCTACCATGCATTTTCACAAACATATGTCTTTAGGATGTTAAAAGCTGCTTAACTAGTAGAAAAAGATGAAATATCAATTCATTTTAATTAACAAGTTAAAAATGAAGAGAAGAAAGAATTCAAGTAAGGAAAATATAAACAGACCTAAAATACTAGAAATTGTTTAAATTATCACCTATTTACCTAGGACTTTGATTTATTCAGCAAATATATATGGAGCAGCAACTATTTCAAAACTCTAATGATTTGAAGTTTGTAGCCTGCTTGTCATAGTCACTAACAGAAGTCTTTTATGTACATAGTTAAAGAAACATATTACAACCATGTGGCTGCATGGAATCCAAAGCCTAACCCTTATAAAACTATAAAATGCTTTTGTTAAATGTGTTACCTTAGTTACTCAGCCCTGTAGCTTGCAATTGGTAACAAAATAACTATAAATCAGTATTCATCAGACTCCTGCACTTCCAGCTGTTTGAATCAATGTGATGCTTATAGCTGGCATCACATGAAATTCCTTCGGGGTTACTAGTTTCATGCTATGCTTCATTATGAGACACTAAACCCTTCTATTCTTAAACTTAGGTTTGGAAAAAATTCCTCTATGATGTCTAAATTTCCAAATATTATCTATATGTCAACTAAGATTGAATTAAGTATATCTGACTTGTCATATGTATACATATGCACACAGATGTGTGAACACATACACACAAGTAATATATTTCAACTCAATGACATTCATTATGACATTATGCTCAAAACAGCTGAATTATTTTGACTGAACTTAGTAAACTTCTAAGGAATATAAAAGTAGATATAGAGTTTAATTTGCTTCTCTGCCATTTGAAATGTAATGTCATAACAATATTCAAGTGGCTATATTTTCTATAACTGTAAAGATGGAGCTGACATCTTCTGATCCTTACCTGGCATACCCAATATTACATGTAATATTTTGAATAGAAAAGGTAGAAATAAAATTTCTTCATATTTCAGCCACTAACTTTTTCCTTTAATGAAGATCTTCGTGTTCCTAAAAGTGAGGCTTGTTGAGGAGATATGCAGGTTTAGCTATCTCTGGTATGTCCCTTGCCATTTGTTCTACGACTATGGTGACTCATTCTGGTTATCTAGCTTAATGTTGGCAAATGGACATGATTACTCTTTTGGATAGAGCAGAAGTTTTGTAAAGAATATTCTCTTCAGTCATTGTCTTGGAATCAAAGAAGATGCAGCTGTTTTAAGTATTCCTTTAAGTAGATTCATTTTTTCAAGACACTGAATTATATTCTTTTGAGGAGTTTTCTCACTAAACAAAATCATGAACCCTCTTTCTATTTTTAAAACAAGGGGTATATTTCCAAGAAGGCAGTGTTCAATAAAATTTTTTATCTAAGTTGAAGTAATAGCATATTCTCTAATTCTTTCAATGTTAATAGCTTGATTTTTCCTTCAAAGTTAAACCTTTTGCAGAAAGGCAGCAAAAATTTTGAAAGGATTACCAAAATAGCAAGAGGATGATACAAACTCTACATGGTGAATTTTTTTTTAATTTCTTTTATTTATTTATGATAGTCACACAGAGAGAGAGAGAGGCAGAGACACAGGCAGAGGGAGAACCAGGCTCCGTGCACCGGGAGCCTGACGTGGGATTCGATCCTGAGTCTCCAGGATCGCGCCCTGGGCCAAAGGCAGGCGCCAAACCGCTGCGCCACCCAGGGATCCCTACATGGTGAATTCTTTGTAGAATAAAGTAAGCGTGAATAAGACACTAGAAGGGCTGCACATTTGCTTCATTAACTTATGCTACACTGATAGTAATTTTTATTTCTTTCTGCCCTATTTATAGGAAAAGTCACTCATTATTTTTCATATATTTTTATTTTGAAATGTGGAAAATCTGCTAGTAGAATATTATTTTTTTTATTTTATTTATTTATTCATGATAGTCACAGAGAGAGAGAGAGAGAGAGAGGCAGAGACACAGGCAGAGGGAGAAGCAGGCTCCTTGCAGGGAGCCTGACATGGGATTCCATCCCGGGTCTCCAGGATCGCGCCCTGGGCCAAAGGCAGGCACTAAACCGCTGCGCCACCCAGGGATCCCTAGAATATTATTTAATGTTAAGAAGTTTACCGGCTGATAAAAAATACCTTAAAAATTAAAATCACATGAAAAGCATTCTTTTTTAAGATTTTATTTATTTATTCATGAGAGACTAGAGAGAAGCAGAGAGAGAGGCAGAGGGAGAAGCAGGCTCCATGCAAGGAGTCTGATATTGGACTCAATCCCGGGACTCCAGGATCACACCCTGAGCCGAAGGCAGATGCTCAACCACTGAGCCCCCCAGGCATCCCACATGAAAAGTATTTATTATATGACGACTCCTTGAAAATATATACTAAATTCAAACAAAAATACTGAAGATTGTTATTGAAATAATTGTTAATATATATTGTTTTCCAAGAAGTGATCAATTTTCAGAACTTCTATTCCCACAGATTGTAAAATTAGTGCATGTTCATTGCAGAAAATTTAGCAAAAAAATAAAATAAAAATCTACCACAATATCTACCTCACCCTCAGAGATGATTAATATTTTGGCATTTCTTTCTAGTTCTTTTTAATATCTGTGTCCATGTGTGTGTCTATGTGTGTCTCTGTGTGTGTGTGTATATATATATATATATATATATATATACAAAAAAAGAAACATTTTGCATTTAGTTTTATTTCTTGCTTTCTTCACTGTATATTATACAGTGAGATTTTTTTTCCAGAATATTAAGGAGTGTCTAAACATGGTGAATAAATGGTCAATAATATCTCATGGAATTTTTGGTTACTGTAATTGTCTATAAAGAATTTTAAAGCTGGTTTTAACCCTGGAAACTTATGCTGAAATGAAATCAAAGCAGGCAGGCAGGCAGGCAGGCAGGAAGGCAGGAAGGCAGGAAGAAAGGAAGGCAGGAAGGAAGGAAGGCAGGAAGGAAGGAAGGAAGGAAGGAAATCTATAAAGGGAAGCTATTATGTTTGGAGGAGATGAATAACTTTCCACCCTAATGTTTCCCTCCAGGCAGCTTCTGCCGCACTTCCTTGAAACACGGTTTGAAAATCATTTAGTATGCTATCCTTTATCAAACAAATACAAATTAGCCTCATAACCCACATAGCTGTGTTCAAACTGCAGTGTCAATCACGGAACTTCCATCAACAGCAATGCAAACGGCAGAACTTCCACCGGCATCAAAAATTGATGAGGAAGGAGGAGGGGCGAGATGGCAGAAGAGTAGGGTCCCCAAGTCACCTGTCCCCACCAACTTACCTAGATAACCTTCAAATCATCCTGAAAATCTACGAATTCGGCCTGAGATTTAAAGAGAGACCAGCTGGAACGCTACAGTGAGAAGAGTTCGCGCTTCTATCCAGGTAGGAAGACGGGGAAAAAGAAATAAAGACACAAAAGGACTCCAAGGGGGAGGGGCCCCGCGAGGAGCCGGGCTGAGGACGGGACGAGTGTCCCCAGGACAGGAGAGCCCCGTCCCGGAGGAGCAGGACCTGCACCAACCTTCCCCGCGGAAAGGGGCCCGCAGGGAGTTGGAGCAGGACCCAGGAGGGCGGGGATGCCCTCAGGCTCCCTGGGACACTAACAGGCACCTGCGCCCCGGGAGATGCGCCGAGCTCCCTAAGGGCTGCAGCGGGCACAGCGGGACCCAGAGCAGCTCGGAGGGGCTCGGGCGGCGGCTCCGCGGAGGGGGCTGTGGGGCTCCGAGAGCAGCTCAGCGGCGGCGGCTCTGGCGGAGGAAGAAGCTCCGCGCAGAGGGGGCCGCGCGGCTCCGGGAACAGCTCGGAGGGGCTCGGGCGGTGGCTCAGCGGAGGGGGCTGCGGGGCAGGAGCGCGAACCCAACAGCGCACGCCCCGGAGCACAGGGCGCCGGGACACAGCCCAGGATCCGGCCTCCCCCGGGACAGGCAGAGGCCGGGAGGGCCCAGGACAGCAAGGACGCTCCTGCCCCGAGCTGAGCAGATCAGCGGCCCCGCCCCGGAGCCTCCAAGCACCGCAGACAGAGAGCCCTGGAGCTACTGCGGCAGCTGACTCCAGGGCTGCAGAGCTGCCACCGCCACTGCAGTTGTTCCTCCCGGGGCCTCACGGGGTAAACAACCCCCACTGAGCCCTGCACCAGGCAGGGGGCAGAGCAGCTCCCCCAAGTGCTAACACCTGAAAATCAGCACAACAGGCCCCTCCCCCAGAAGACCAGCGAGACGGACAAGTTCCAGGGGAAGTCAAGGGACTTAAAGTATACAGAATCAGAGGATACTCCCCCGTGTTTTATTTTTTCTTTTTGATTTCTGTTTGCTTCCCCCACCCTTTTTTTCCCTTTCTTTCTTTTTCTTTCTCTTTTTCTTCTCTTTTTTCTTTTTTTTCCTTTTTTCTTTTTTCTTTTTCTCTTTTCTTTCCTTCTTTCTCTCCTCTCTTTTTCTCCTTTTCCCAATACAACTTGTTTTTGGCCACTCTGCACTGAGCAAAATGACTAGAAGGAAAACTTCACCTCAAAAGAAAGAATCAGAAACAGTCCTCTCTCCCACAGAGTTACAAAATCTGGATTACAATTCAATGTCAGAAAGCCAATTCAGAAGCACTATTATACAGCTACTGGTGGCTCTAGAAAAAAGCATAAAGGACTCAAGAGACTTCATGACTGCAGAATTTATATCCAATCAGGCAGAAATTAAAAATCAGTTGAATGAGATGCAATCCAAACTAGAGGTCCTAACGACGAGGGTTAATGAAGTGGAAGAACGAGTGAGTGACATAGAAGACAAGTTGATGGCAAAGAGGGAAACTGAGGAAAAAAGAGACAAACAATTAAAAGACCATGAAGATAGATGAAGGGAAATAAACGACAGCCTGTGGAAGAAAAACCTACGTTGAATTGGGGTTCCCGAGGGCACCGAAAGGACCAGAGGGCCAGAATATGTATTTGAACAAATCATAGCTGAAAACTTTCCTAATCTGGGAAGGGAAACAGGCATTCAGATCCAGGAAATAGAGAGATTCCCCCCCTAAAATCAATAAAAACTGTTCAACACCTCGATATGTAAGAGTTAAGCTTGCAAATTCCAAAGATAAAGAGAAGATCCTTAAAGCAGCAAGAGACAAGAAATCCCTGACTTTTATGGGGAGGAGTATTAGGGTAACAGCAGACCTCTCCA
Organism: Vulpes vulpes; assembly: GCF_048418805.1. Taxonomy (NCBI): domain Eukaryota; kingdom Metazoa; phylum Chordata; class Mammalia; order Carnivora; family Canidae; genus Vulpes; species Vulpes vulpes. Next base: position 48,425,407 of record NC_132783.1, on the reverse strand, counting down.
CAGAGACCTGGCAAGCCAGAAAGGGCTGGCAGTATATATTCAGGGTCCTAAGTGAGAAGAACATGCAACCAAGAATACTTTATCCAGCAAGGCTCTCATTCAAAATGGAAGGAGAGATAAAGAGCTTCCAAGACAGGCAGGAACTGAAAGAATATGTGACCTCCAAACAGCTCTGCAAGACATTTTAAGGGGGACTCTTAAAATTCCCCTTTAAGAAAAAGTCCAGTGGAACAATCCACAAAAACAAGGACTGAATAGATATCATGATGACACTAAACTCATATCTTTCAATAGTAACTCTGAACGTGAACGGGCTTAATGACCCCATCAAAAGGCGTAGGGTTTCAGACTGGATAAAAAAGCAGGACCCATCTATTTGCTGTCTACAAGAGACTCATTTTAGACAGAAGGACACCTACAGCCTGAAAATAAAAGGTTGGAGAACCATTTACCATTCAAATGGTCCTCAAAAGAAAGCAGGGGTAGCCATCCTTATATCAGATAAACTAAAATTTATCCTGAAGACTGTAGTGAGAGATGAAGAGGGACACTATATCATACTTAAAGGATCTATCCAACAAGAGGACTTAACAATCCTCAATATATATACCCCGAATGTGGGAGCTGCCAAATGGATAAATCAATTAATAGCCAAAGTGAGGAAATACTTAGATAATAATACACTTATACTTGGTGACTTCAATCTAGCTCTTTCTATGCGGAGTGAAGTAAGTCAATTGGAGAAGGACAAACAGTGTATGTTCTCATTCATTTGGGGAATATAAATAATAGTGAAAGGGAATGTAAGGGAAGGGAGAGGAAATGTGTGGGAAATATCAGAAAGGGAGACAGAACATAAAGAGTCCTAATTCTGGGAAACGAACTAGGGGTGGTGGAAGGGGAGGAGGGTAGGGGGTGGGGGTGAATGGGTGACAGGCACTGAGGGGGGCACTTGACGGGATGAGCACTGGGTGTTATTCTGTATGTTGGTAAATTGAACACCATTAAAATCAAATTTACATAAAAAAAAAATTGATGAGGAGCTAGCAAGCACCTAAGAATCAGAACCCAACCGGTATTTTTAACAAACATGTTTATATCCACTTATCGTTTAGTTTTAGTGATGTTGAATCTGCTATTTTAGTGCCAATATTATTGTTTCACAAATTGAACTGTTTTATCAAAAATGATGAATAGAGATAAAGGTATAGATTCTTTAGAACAGCATCTTGTTTATAGCTTACAAAGCCCCTTAAATAATTACAATTTTTTAAATTCCCTGATTTCAGCCATACCTGTATTCTGTATTTGCAGAATACACATTCTGTAATTAAGAATGTGCAAATGGAGAGCTCCCGGCTGGTTCAGTCAAAGGAGCATGCAACTCTTGATCTCAGGGTCGTGAGTTCAAGCCCCACATTGGATGTGAGATTACTAAAATAAATAAAAACTTAAAAAAAAGAATATGTAACTAATTGGAGAAGGATATTAATATTAGCAGTAACAACTTAAAGTATATGAGTATGAGGCCATTAATATTTCTGTCAAATGTTCATATACTTTTTAAAAAGATTTATTTATTTATTTATTTGAGAGAGATATTGAGCAGGAATGGGGGAGGGGTGGAGGGGGAGGGAAGGGAAGGGAGAGAGAGAGTCTCAAGCAGACTCCCCACTGAGCACAGAGCCTTTTGTGGGGTTCAATCTCATGACCTGAGATCATATAAGACCTGAGCCGAAATCAGGAGTCAGATGTTTAACTAACTGAGCCTCCCAGGAGCCCCTTAAACACCATTTTAAAAGAGTGTATTTGTGAAGATACTAAAATATGATAAAATTCTATTTGAGGTAACTATCAGAGCAAAATGCTAAGAATAAATTTTCAGGGGCATCTGGGTGGCTTATTGGGTTGAGTGGCAGACTCTTGGTTTTGGCTCAGGTCATGATCTCAGGGTCATGGAATCAGCCCCAGTGGGGCTCCATGCTCAACACGGAGCCTTGAAATTCTCTCTCCCTTTCCCTTTGCCCCTCTCCTTCTCGGGCTCTCTCTCTCTGTAATAAAAAATAAATAAAATATTTTTTAAAAGAAAAGAATAACTTTGCAAGAACGACTCTATGAACCTGTTCATTTATATACTTAGAAATGTATCTGATTTCTGTAATGCATTTCAAAGTAAGTTGTGAACATCAGAGTAATATTTTTTGGACGTTTTTCATTTATTTGTGTATTTTTCCACATAAAAACTGTATATATTTAAGGTGTACAAAACGATTTGATGTACATGTGAAATGATTACTATAATCAAGTTAACATATCATCTCCCTCACATAGTTATCATTTTCTGTGTGATGACTTCAGCTGAAATCTAACTCTCTCAGCATATTTCCAGTGTTTAATGTAGTATTATTAAGTATAGTCACCATGCCTGGACATTAATCTCTAGACTTATTTATCCCACATAACTGCAACTTTTTGTACCCTTTGGCCAACATCTCTCCTTTGCCCAGACCTCTTTCCCTATCCCCCAGACATTGGTAACTACCATTCTACTTCACTTCTATGAGTTCAATTTTTTTTCTTTTTTACTTTCCACATAAAAGTGAAATCATACAGCATCTGTCTTTCTCTGTCCATTTCATTTAGCATAATATCCTTCAGGTTCATCCATAATTTCCCAAAAGGCAGGAATTCATTCTTTCTCATGGTAGAATAATCTTCTGTTGTATTTATATATCACATCTTCTTTATCTATTCATCCACTGATGGACACTTGGGTTGTTTCCATATTTTGCTCTTGTGAATAGTGCTGCAATGAACATAAAAGAGTGCAGATATCTTTTTGAAATCCCAATTTCATTTCTTTTGGGTATATACCCAGAAGTGAGATTGCCAGATCATGTACTAGTTATACTTTTAGTTTTCTGAGGAATTTTCATACTATTTTCCATAATGATTGCATTTACATTCCCACCAACAGTATACAGGGATTCCCTTTTCTCCACATTCTTGCCAGCAATTACTATCTCTTGTATTTTGATCACAGGCATACTAACATATGTGAGGTAATGTCTCATTGTGGTGTTGATTGACATTTCCCTACTGATTAGTGATGTTGAGTACTTTTCATATATTTCTTGGCCATTAGTATATCTTCTTTTCAGAAATGTCTATTCATGTCCTTTGCCCATTATTATTTGGGTTGTTTGTCTTCTTGCTATTGAGTTGAGTTCTTTATGTATTTTGGATATTAACTCTTTATCAGATATATGGCTTGCAAGTATTTTCTCCCATTCCTTAGATTTTCTCTTCACCCTGTAGATTGTTTTCTTTGTTTTGCAGAAGATATTTTTAGTTTGATACAATCTTACTTGTCTATTTTTGCCTTTGGTGACTATAACTTTGAGATCATATCCAAAGTATCATTACCCAAACTAATGTTAAGAAGCTTTTCCCCCTATATTTTCTTCTAATAGTTTCATGGTTTCAGGTCTTATATGTATGTATTTAAGTCTTTTATTCCATTTTGGGTTGATTTTTGTATAAGGAGTGAGATAAGGGCCCAATTTCATTCTTCTGCATGTGGAAAACCAATTTTCCCCAAAGCATTTATTGAAGAGACTTGTCTTTTCCCCATTGTGTGTCCTTGGCATTTTTGTCAAAGATCAATTGACCATAGTAAATGAATTTATTTCTGGGCTCTCTCTTTTCCATTGATCTTATGTCTTATTTTATGCTAGTCACATGCTGTTTTTATTATTATAATTTTCTTATTTTTATTATTGTATTTAATACTATATTATTATAGTACTATAAACTATAATAATGTGTAATCCATTTGCTATAGTTATGCTATTTTGAAATTAGGAAGTGTGATGCCTTCAACTTTGTTTCTTTTGCTCATGATTGCTTTTGCTATTCATAGTCTTTTGTGGTTCTCTCTCTATTTTTTTTTCTATTTTCAAATTTTTACTTAAATTCCAGTTAGTTAATGTGTAGAATAATATTAATTTCAAGAATGGAATTTAGTGACATCACTTGCATATTAACATCCAGTGCTCATCATAAGTGCTCTCCTTAATATCTGTCACCCATTTAACACATCCCCACTGCTCCAGCAACCTCAGTTTGTTCTCTATAGTTAAGACTCTGTTTTATGGTTTGCCTTTCCTCCCATATGTTCAACTGCTTTGTTTCTTAAATCCTACATATGAGTGAAATCATAAGGTATTTGTCTTTCTTGGACTGACTTAGCTCCATCCATGTCATTGCAAATGGCAAGATTTCATTCTTTTTGATAGCTGAGTAATATTCCAGTGTGTGTGTGTGTGTGTGTGTGTGTGTGCGCGCGCGTGTGTGTGTACCACATCTTCTTTATCCATTCATCAGTTAATGGGCATTAGGCTATTGTTGAAAATGCTGCTTTAAACATTGGGGCACATGTATCCCTTCAAATCATTATTTTGTATCCTTTGCATAATTATCTAGGAGTGCAATGCTGTATTGTCATTCTATTTTTAACTTTTTGAGAAGCTCCATTATTGTTTTCCAGAGTGGCTGTGTCAGTTTTCATTCCAATCAATGCAACCATTTGACTCTATGAATTTCCCTATTAATCTGCTTTTGCTTCATCCTATAAGTTTTGGATTGTTGTGTTTCTCTTTTCATTTGTCTCAAGATATTTTTGATTTCCCTTTTGATTTTTTTTTGATCCATTGGTCATTGGTTATTGATAAGTGTGTTGTTTACTTTCCATATATTTATACATTTTTCACTTTTCTTCCTGCTATTGATTTCCAGTTTCATACCATTGTGGTCAGAAAAAAATATTTGAAGGTGCCTAGGGGGCTCAGTCAGTTAAGCATCCCACTCTTGATTTTAGCTCAGGTAATGATCTCAGGGTTGTGAGATCAATCTCCATAATGGGCTCTGTGCTAGGTGTGGAGTCTACTTAAGATTCTCTTACCCCCCTCCCTCTGTCCCTCCCCCTATTCTGTCTTTCCTTCTCTAAAAAAAAAAAAAGAAAAAATATTTGATATTTCAATCTTTTAAAATTTGTTAAGACTTGTGGCCTAACATATAATATATAATCTATCCTACTGAATGTTACATGTGCACTTGAAAAGAATATGTACTCTGTTGCTGTTGGATAGAATGTTGTTTATGTGTCCATTAGGTTCCTTTGGTCTATAGTGGTGTTCAAATTTGGTATTTCCTCATGGATTTTCATACTAATATTTATGCAGTTCTTATGAAACACAATCAGCAGAGCAAAAGTTGCCAGATTATTTGCTATTTAGTTCAAGTGGTTGTAATGTGCTAATGAGTCCAATGATATTTAGAACTATTTAATGTATTAATCACTTTACACAAATTATCATATTTAATTTTTACAAAAACACTTGAAGATACATATCATTATTATCTCCAATTTTTAGGTGAGGAAACTGAAGCTTGAAAAGTTAAGATATTTATTCAATGTTACATAACTACTAAATGGTAGAAATATATAGAAATATATTTTTAATTTTTTATTTATATCAATCTAATTAACATATAGTGTATTATTGGTTTCTGGGGTAGAATTTAATGATTCATTGGTTGCATGTAATACCCAGTGCTCATTACATCAAGTGCCCTCCTAATGCCCATCACCCAGTTACCCCAACCCCCCAGCAACCCTTAGTTTGTTCCTTATTGTTAAGGGTCTCTTATGGTTTGACTCTCTGTTTTTATCTATTTTATTTTTCCCTTCCTCTAGATTCATCTTTTTGTTTCTTAAATTTCACATATGAATGAAATCATATGTAATTGTCTTTCTCTGACTGACTTATTTTGCTTAGCATAATACCTTCTAGTTCCATCCATGTTATTGTAAATGGCAAGATCTCATTCCTTTTGATGGCTGAGTAATATTTCATTATACATATATGCCACCTCTTCTTTATTCATTCATCTGTTAATGGACAACAGATGGGGCTCCTTTCATAGTCTGGCTATTGTGGACATTGCTACTATAAACACTGGAGTGCATGTGCCCCTTCCAATCACTATTTTTGTATCCTTTGGATAAATACCTAGTAGTGCAATTGATGGGTCATAGTGTAGTTCTATTTTTAACTTTTTGAGAAACCTCCATACTATTTTCCAGGGTGGCTGCACCAATTTGCATTCTCAACAACAGTGTAAGAAAGTTCTCCTTTCTCCACATCCTTACCAACATCTGCTGTTTCCTGAGTTGTTAATTTTAGCCATTCTGACCAGTTTGAGGTGATATCTCACTGTGGTTTTTTTTTTTTTTAATTTATTCATGAGAGACACAGAGAGAAAGAGGCAGAGACAAAGGCAGAGGGAGAAGCAGGCTCCCCGCGGGGAGCCCAATGTGGAACTCGATCCTGGGACCCCGGTATCATGACTGGAGCCAAAGGCATAGGCTTTGGTTAAGCCACTAAGCCACCCAGGTGCCCCATTGTGGTTTTGATTTGTATTTCCCTGATGCCAAGAGATGTTGAGTATTTTTTCATGTGGCTGTTATCCATTTGTATGTTTTCTTTGGAGAAATGTCTGTTCATATCTTTCGTCTGTTTCATGATTGGATTTTTGGGTTTTCTGGGTATTTAGCTTGATAAATTCTTTATAGATTTTGATACTAGCCCTTTATGTGATATATCATTTGTGAATATCCTCACCCATTACATAGGTTGCTACTTAAGTTTTGTTGATTGTTTCCTTTGCTGTGCAAAAGCTTTTTATCTTGATGAAGTCCCAATAGTTCATTTTTGCTTTTGTTTCCCTTGCCTTTGGATATGTGTCTAGCAAAATGTTGCTGCAGCTGATGTCAAAGAGATTTCTGCCTGTGTCCTCTTCTAGAAGTTTGATGGATTCCTGTCTCACATTTAGGTCTTTCATCCATTTTGAATTTCTTTTTGTTAAAGCAGCATCTTCAAGGCATAAACTATTAATAAGCACGAAGATACTCTTTTGTGTTCAAATTACTTAAATCCATATGATATTGACATTGGTGATAATGACTTCTATTGACTCCCTTGGTACCAAGGACCCTAGATTTTCCTCATGTTTCTTGGGCATTCCATCTCAGTTTGTGTTGCAGGTTTATCCTGTTTAACTCACTCTTTTTATGTTGATCTCCTTCATGGTGATGTTCAGGCCTCTTCTTTTTTTTTTAATAAATTAATTTTTTATTGGTGTTCAATTTACCAACATACAGAATAACACCCAGTGCGCATCCCGTCAAGTGCCCCCTCAGTGCCCATCACCCATTCACCCCCATCCCCTGCCCTCCTCCCCTTCCACCACCCCTAGTTCGTTTCCCAGAGTTAGGAGTCTTTATGTTCTGTCTCCCTTTCTGATATTTCCCACACATTTCTTCTCCCTTCCCTTATATTCCCTTTCACTATTATTTATATTCCCCAAATGAATGAGAACATACACTGTTTGTCCTTCTCCGATTGACTTACTTCACTCAGCCAGGCCTCTTCTTTTCACCCACCCATAAACCCGATGGTTTCATGCATGTTCTGGGTTTTAATTACAGTCCATTTGTTGATGACTTTCAAATCTTTGTCTGGAAACTGAATTTCTCTCTTGTGCTCTATATCACATATATAACTATTAATGTTTCCACCATCCATCAGTTCCCTTGGCAAAAATCGTAAGCACCATTTTTTATTCTCTCTCTCTTTCTCTTTAAATAATTAACAAGTTTTTTAGAATCTACTTTCTAAATCTCTCCCAAACTGGTTAACTTCTCTTTATCCTTTGGTTTAAATCTCTATCATTCTTTCTGGGATTATTGCAACAGCTCCTAAACTGTATTCCTCTTTTTTTTTTTTTTTTAAGATTTTATTTATTTATTCCTGAGAGACACAGAGAGAAAGAGGCGGAGACACAGAGGCAGAGGCAGGTTCCATGCAGGGAGGCTGATGTGGGATTCAATCCCAGGACTCCAGGATCACACCCTGAGCTAAAAGCAGATGCTCAACCACCAAGCCACCCAGGCGTCCCTAAACTGTATTCCTAACAGTATTTTCCTGCTATGATCCATTTCCAAATGCAGACAGAGTAATTTTTATATTGTCTGCCCCCTGCCTTAAAAATCTACAATGACTACTCATGGCCTGTAGGATAGAGTTCAAAATCCTAAAAAGGGTGGGAATTGCCTTAAATACTTAACATTGTCAACCTTATCTCTTTTCTAGGTTCACATCATGCTCTCTGTAAATTTTAGGTCTTAAACATGCTGATACCTCCCACTGAAATACATTTTTACCCCCTTACATCCCTTTTCCTTCCTCTACTTCTGATCTTCAGCTCCCTATTCCAACATGTGCTTCAGTTCTTAGCTCAGATAATATTTTCTAAGGAAAAGTTCCCAGTACCAAAGATTAAGTTGTATGGCTCTTCTACATGCTTTCATAGCACCTTGTACTTACTCTCACCCTACAACTTGTACTTCTTTACCACGCTATGTTATAACAATCTACACGCTTGGTTTTTATTCTATACAAGATATCAAACCCATAAGAGTGAAGACTATGTCTTCTTTATTGTTACATCTCCAGTAAACGCCTGGCACGTGGCACATACTAAATATTTGTTACATGAATGAATGAATGAATGAATGAATAGCATAATCTAGAGACCAATTTGACCTTTCTACAATTTATAATTGAGGTGAATAGAACTTGTAGTCTTTCATTTAGAGGACAGTATTCTAGGCCAAGTAGAGTATGAATAGGATAATGGATTGCCTCTTTCTTAAGCAAATATAAGATATTAAAACAACAATTAACTAATCAGGCTCCATGGGGGAAAAATAGCTCCTTGAATAAGAGATATAAGGATATACTAAGCTTCATTTATTTAGAGGTTTACAATTATTTAGAAGTTCTTATTTAGTAGGTAAGAGATAATAACTAGCCTTTGCCAATTCCTAAGTGTACATATGGTTAATTAATAGAAATTGAATAGCAAAGGAGAAGACAAAGTTAATAAAGACCCCACTCCTCATTCTTTAAATTCACACACAAGCCTAGAGCTTAAGACTTTTACTTAAACTCTAACTAATATAAGCCCTATCTGTCATTTCTGGTCATCACCTCTGTTCTATAAATAGGAAGAAACCAGGACATACCTCATCATTACCAAATGGTGACAGGATGGAGTGCTAAGGAGTGGAGCTAACCAGGGACAGTCAAGTGTGTGGCGCCTGGGCTCGGTTAGAAAGGATAAAATGTATTTTAAGATAACAAGCTTTTTGACCCAAGTCATCTCATTTATACAGGGAGAAAAATCACAAAAACATAAAAGAAACCAGATTTTAGCATTTCAAGAGAAGCATTTTTTCCTCTCCACCCCAGTTCAAATTATAGGGTAAATATTTTAAAAATCCAAGTGGGAAACCTTTATTTATTTTTAAGAGAGCTTTACTTTTTATGTGCTTTGTTTGTTCTGTTATTCTTTGAACTTGTCTATGTTAAGAGGGTTCTCATGCAAGCAGTGTTCCCATTTTGATTTTGCTAACTAATGCTAAGTAACAATTTCAACACTTTTTAAAAAATTTTAAATTCAGTTAGCTGGCATATAGTATATCATTAGTCTTAGATGTAGTGTTCAATAATTTATCAGTTGCATATAACACCCAGGGCTTATCACATCACATGCCCTCCTTAATCCCCATCATTCAGTTACCCCATCCCCCCCCCACACACACTTATCTCCTTTCCAGCAACCCTCAGTTGTTGCTGTTGTTGTTGTTGTTTTTCTTATAGTTAAGAGTTTCTCATGGCTTTTCTCCCTCTCTGATGATTTCTCATTTAGTTTTTCCTCCCTTACCCTATGATTCTCTGCGCTGTTTCTTATATTCCACATATGAGTGAAACCATATGGTAAGTGTCTTTCTCACTCAACATAATGGCAAGGGAAACAAAAGCAAAAATGAACTATTGGGACTTTATCAATTTCAACACTTTTGGGGCCCTTGGCCATTGCACTTAGCACACTACATAGATAGAGAAGAAACAGAAAGATTTTATCTTATCTGTGGCCATATTTCTCATCAGCAATGAAAAGCGTAGCATACTTTTTAAAGAAAGTTCTATTTCAGCCACAATTTTCTCTTTGATCTTTCCTTAAATAATAATTTTGTTACTGGACCATGTGTTTATCTCTTATCCCCAAATAGTGTCAATTGAAGCAAAGCTGAACATTTCTGTCTTTGAATTCCGTGCTTTTATTTAAGAATAGCTAGGAACAGGTCACTATTTTTTAGTTCCATCTATCATAAGCATAAAATTAGTTTATCTTTTTTAGTAATACTTCTTAACAAAGTCAATACTTTTAAAAAACTGTTAAAATCAATACCTAAAACTTGCTGTCTTACAGCATTTGGAATTAAGCACTCAGAGCTTAATTTCAGGCTGTTTTGCTTGTTTTGTAGTAGTTGTATATTTAAATAAAACAGTACCTTTAACATCTTATAATTAAAGAGTAGAGTTCCTACTATAAAAAAATTCCTGAAATAGTAAATATCTCAAATTAGTCTGTAGCATTCCAAAATTTTTCCAGAAAATGGTGGTTTTTCCTATTTGTACATGTATGCAATAATTTTTTAAAAGGTAAGAAATTTATTTTTTTTAATTTTTATTTATTTATGATAGTCACACAGAGAGAGAGAGAGAGGCAGAGACGCAGGCAGAGGGAGAAGCAGGCTCCGTGCACCGGGAGCCCGATGTGGGATTCGATCCTGGGTCTCCGGGATTCGATCCTGGGTCTCCAGGATCGCGCCCTCGGCCAAAGACAGGCGCTAAACCGCTGCGCCACCCAGGGATCCCAAGGTAAGAAATTTAAGATAAAGTTTAAGTGAGGTCACTGTGCTAAATTTCTAAGGATCCCATAGCTCAGTCTACAGAGAAAAGTATTCTGAATATTCAGGAATTGACTGTTTTAAGTTTCAGTTCTGGGTCTCCTACCCAAAGAAAAATAGTACAATGCAATCTCTCTCTTCTCTTTTATTATTTATAAATTGCAAAGTAAATAGCTCTCCACTGCAGTGAGATATGCTTTTAGAGTGGAATAGTAGGTCAGGGCTACACTATTTCTGGGATTAGCGTTTGTTCTTAGAATCTATTTGTGAAGTTTGCATATATTAGAATATCTGGTTAGCCTGAAGATTTCCAAGTTTATTTCTGGCCACTGAATTTATAGCATTCATTGAACATTTTCTGCTTTTCCTTCCCAAATCCTTCATCATGACTTAAAGAACAAATTCCTTGAGATCACAAATGATGACAGTAGAATTGATTGAGTAAATAGCAGCTCATTCTTAGTATTTAACAGATCTTCCATTTTAAATAACAGTGACCTACCTCTTTTATTTATTTTTATTTTTAAAAATTTTTATTTATTTATTCATGAGACACAGAGAGAGGCAGAGACACAAACAGAGGGAGAAGCAGGCTCCATGCAGGAAGCCGGACATGGGACTTGATTCCAGGTCTCCAGGATCACGCCTGAGCCAAAGGCAGAGGCTCAACCCCTGAGCCACCCAGGTGCCCTGACCTACCTCTTTTTTTTTTTTTTTTTTAAGATTTTATTTATTTATTTATTTATTCATGACAGACACAGAAAGAGAGAGAGAGAGAGAGAGAGAGAGAGGCAGACACAGGCAGAGGGAGAAGCAGGCTCCACGCAGGGAGCCCGATGTGGGACTGGATCCGGGGTCTCCAGGATCACACCCCGGGCTGAAGGCGGCGCTAAACCACTGGGCCACCGGGGCTGCCCCCGACCTACCTCTTTTATAAATTAAAATGTTTAAAGCACTTAGTGAGTAGTATTTCTGACCTCTTTTTTCTTACTTTTTATTTTGAAAAAAATTCCGAATATATCAAAATGGTACAAGAATGGTATAATGACTCTCTCTCTCTCTCTTTCTCTCTCTCTCTCTTTTGAAGTATAGTTGACACAAAATGTTACATTAGTTCCAGGTGTATGATATAGTAACTTGACAAGTCTATACATATGCTATGCTTATCACAAGTGTAGCCGCCATCTGTCACCGTAAAACACTATTATAATACTATTGACTATATTCCTTATACTGTGCCTTTTATTTCATGACTTACTCATTCTGTAACTGGAAGCCTGTATTTCCCACTCTCTGTCACCTATTTTGCCCATTTCCCTACCCTCTTCCCTCTGGCCACTAACAGTTTATTCTCTATTTATGAGTCTGTTTCTGCTTCCTGTTTGTTTATTATTATGTTTTGTTTTTTAGATTTCACTTATAAATGAACTTATACAGTATTTGTCTTTTTCTGTCTGATTTATCTCACTTAACATAATAGCCTCTAGCATGATAGCCTCAACATTGTTGATCTGATCCTTTTTTATGGCTGAGTAATATTCTGTTTTATATATATATATATATATATATATATATATATATATATATATATCTCCTTTATCCATTCATCTGTTGACAGATTCCATTCCCACCAAGAGGGCATAAGAGTTCCTTTTTCTCCACAACCTCACCAACATTTGTTATTTATTGTGTTTTTTGTTTTAGCCATTCTGAAGGTATGAAAATGATATGTCATTGTGGTTTTGATGCATTTCCTTGATGAATGGTGATGTTGAGCATCTTCTCATGTGTCCATTGGCCTTCTGTATGTCTTCTTTGGAAAAATGTCTATTCAGGCCCTCTGCTCATTTTTAAATTGTTATTTGGGCTTTGGGGTATTAAGTTGTATATTTTGGATTTAATCACTTGTCAGATATATTATTTGCAAATATCTTCTCTAATTCAATAGGTTGCCTTTTTGTTTTGTTGATGGTCTTCTTTGCTGCACAAAAGCTTTTTATTTTGGTGTGATTCCCATAGTTTATCTTTGTCTTTCTTTCCCTTGCCTGAGGAGACATACCTAGAAACATGTTGTGAAAGTTGATATAATGACTCATTTTTAAACATTCACCAGATTCTTAGCATTTTGCCATATCCTGTTCTCTTCATATCTCTCTCTCTATATATATATATATATCTTAGTAGTAGTAAATTTATTGCTAGTAATTTATATATACACTTAGTAGAGTGAACTTTTGCTGATTAGTATCTTTTGCTGACTCATTTTCTTAATAACCATAATATAATTATAAAATCTAGGAAACTTTACACTGATAAATTAATATTACCGAATATATAGTTCACATTTAGATACTGCCAATTGTCTCAGTATTATTCTTTCTAGCATTTTAAAAAAAAATTAAGATCCAATCCAGGATTACACATATCATGAACTCTGTGTTTAAAAGAAAAAAATATATCCTACCTAAAATTAGATGATACAGGTAGTGTCATTGTGTCTAAAGACCATTATCTCATCCCTGTGGTACCAACAAAGCAATATTAAAATTATTAGTGGAAAATTTTAATCAAATTCTATATGCAGTGTCAATTATGCACCGATTTAAAATCCTGAAGATTTTAGAAAATATTCCATGGTTCTTGCTCTCAAATAACTCACAGTACAGATGGTGAGGCAGATCTAATACCCAACTAACAACTGGCTAATAAGTAGCTGTTTTATCTGTTAGCTTTTGCTGCAAAACAAGCCATTCTTAAATATAGTGACTTAAGGCAACAATTATTTTTTTAGCTAGCAATTCTGTGAGTTGATAATATCAGCTAGCAATGTCAGTTGGCCAGATCTTCTGTTGGTCTCACCTGGGCTCAATCATGCAATTGCATTATGTTGGTTGGGTTGGCTGGGGCTAGTGGTTCTAGATGAGCTCCACTCATATGTTGGCAGTTGATACTGGCTGTTGGTTGGTACTGACCCTGAATTAGGAAAGAAGGATGGCTAGGGCATGTGACTCCATCAGGATAGTCTAAGCTCTATCACCTGGGTGGTCTCAGGATTCCCAGAAGCAGCAAGAGAAAGGAAAGCCCCAGAGTGGAACATTTTTCAAGTTTCTTTTTGCATTGCATTGCTTATTGTCCTTTGGCCCAATATGTCAAGTGACCATGTCCAGAGTTATTATAGAAGAGTCTACCCACAGGCATAGATAGTCAGGGTCATCACAGCAGCAATCTACCCAAACAATTTAAAACTTGACTAGAATAACATTGATGTGCAATATCATGGAATAAATATAATGTTGTAACTGTACCTTTAAAAAAAAAACAAATAGTAAAGGATAGTCAATATATGCTATAGGAATTCTGCCCCAAATTTTGGCTACAATAGTGTAAGAAGAGCCTGAAGAAAAGAATGGCACATATAATGGCTCCTAAAGAATAGATAGGACTTGGATTTATAAGGACAAATTTATGGACAGAGGATTAGGAATGGGTAAATAAGGGATATAACTTAAGAAAGGCATGAACTGACAAAAAACATGACATATCTGGGATAATGAAGAAGCTTAAGTTGAATAGATGGCCCATTTGGAACAGTAGCAAACAAGATTAAATAGGTAAAATCAGCATGAATTATGAACGGAGGCATTTACAATATAGTCTGCCAAATATTTGAAAAGAGCTAAAATATCAGCAATTGCCCAGTTTGTTTAGCTGTTCTCCAAATAGCTTCGAACATTTCCTGCTTATGACTACTCTGTGATTTGTTGATGTCATTAAACTCTGATGCCAGAATAGAGCACAGTATCTCATACGTGCCTGACCAGCACAGAGTACAGTATTAATCTGAATATCATACTTACATCAATGCAGTCAATGTCTGCATTAGCTATTTTTCTTGTAATATCACGTGATCAGTTCATATTTATCCTATAAAACATACTAAGTTTTTTTAGCAGTATTACATGAGAGCATTCAAAATAAAATATTTATACCTATTAAAATTTAAAAGAGTCATTCTAGACATGAGCCAACTTTGTTAAATCTTTGGGGATATTTCAAAATATGTAGCAGTGTCCTTTTCAGGATTATCTGATGCCAATACACAGTTCTGCAGTGTGTGGGTTCACAATCAAATGCAATATTTAGGAACATTTTATTATTTTACTTGCATGATAAGAATTTACTGAACATGGTTATAGAAATAATTCTGAAACATCTATTCCTGTTTTTGACATAAAACTATCTCTAGAGACCAAGGATCTAGAGATCTCTGAGATCAGGAGGTATAAGTTCACTGGGAAGACAGTATGCTCCCAACTAAATGTGGTATTATAATAATGATTAGTTCTGTGATGTCTTTTTAATTACCTGGAAAAGGAATGAAAATAATCAGTGATGGCTTATCATCCTTTCATCTTCTTATGAGAAAGGCAATTAGGTGAATATGACAGGTTAAGAACAGCTGTAAATAAGGGACCCAGCTAAGTCAGGACACACTTCTCCCTCTCTGGCCTCCCGGGTCACACATACATATGGCAATTTTATTTAACATCATAATTCTTCTAGTATTAGGATTTTCTTCTCAAAAAGTTAGCCAAATGCTAGAAGAATTAGGGTCGTCTTCTTAAAAAATTAGCTAAACACTGAAAATTGTCTCATCTGAATGACAAGTGAGTCAAGCATGTAAGATCAGAGAATTGGTTTTCTAGCAAATAAAACATCAGTACCACAAATTTTATGTTTGTACATACACTCACCTATATTAAAATTTTCTTTAGTGGTAAGAACAATCTTGTACTTGTTTTGTAAATAGTTGTATATAGGTGGATTCATAATAGATATTTAACAAGTATTTTTTTGTTAAATGTAAAAAACCTATGATTGCAACAAATAAAACCCACTAATATATGAAAGTATATAGAAGTGTGTGCCTTTCAAATAGGGTGATGAGGGTTTTGGAGATGAAGATTAGATTGGCTATATATATATATATATATATATATATATATATATATATATATATTTTTTTTTTTTTTTAATGGTGCTCTGAATAGAAGGAAACGTCCCAGGAAAAGGTCTAAGGCCTTTGAGGTGTAAGAGAGGTGTAAGGCACCACTAGAGGGCAGTAGCCGCAAACATGCTACAACTAAAACTTCACCGAAGTATAACTCCCTGTACCTAAAGCTGTTTAATATTTCTTCTAGCTAATACTTGATAATTTTTTCCTTTCACAGAAGTATCTCATGTAGTTTCATTAACTCCAAAATACCAGTAAATTAGAGGTATAATACCTGAGAGTGTGAGATGGAATAAAACATTTAGAATCTGCTGTTTCTATTGTTTGTTGGTTGATTTGTTGGTCCAATAACTCAGAGGCAAGGTGATACCTTGGATCTGGGAGAAAAATAATTTTTAACACCAAGCACAATTCTTACAGGTAGTCTGTGACCAGTGGAATCCTGGTTATAACTGCTTCTTCCCAAGGCACACTTTGCCATTTAGGCATGTAGGCAGCTGCAATAAGACTGCCAAAAATAGCCCATCATTCTACCTGAAATCCATTAAGACACTAGTTCCCAGGTTTTTCAAAGTGAGGACTCAAAAATAATTTCTCAGAATCCTATGTAATCATTCTTGAACTCATCATATCAAATATATGTATGTATCTCACATTAAAAAGATATATCAAAAAATAAAATAAAAAATATATCAGTAACACATTTTAATGAATTAATTTTGTATTAGCCACAATAACATACATTTAAAGAATAACAGTACAGATATGCAAAATATATTATTTTAGTGAGCCAACAGTTTAGGCTTTTAATAAACTAAAAGGTTTTTAGTTTTTAGTAAAACCCATAGGGTACCCCTTATCTACAGCAGAAGGTCTGGGGTCTGAAAGAAGGGAATCGTTGAATTTATGTATCATCTCACCAAACTTCCAGTTTTAAGATGGAAACATCATATTTTTCTGGTTAGATTAAAAAAAAAACTTACCAACTCTTAGAAATGAAAAATGTGTATCTTTCTGCATACAATTAAGAAATGTCACAGTTCCTGACGTTCATAAATTAACATATCTGACATAAGGTTGTATGTAGTTCCCTACACATGTTCTTCCCGTGAAGACTTACCAATGTTAAAATGTTTAGAATATCAGTGGAAATTTGGTTTCTCAAAGACATCAATTCCAAATACAGTTTGTCTGTATGACCTGAGCAACTTTCTTTGGTGTCCTACTGAGTACGTAACATGCATTCTTAGCACAAATGTCCTGAGAGTTTTGACATCATAGATAAAATATTTCCTGGCATGATTAAAAGAGTATCTGGCATCATGTAGCTCTACAGAAAGCCAAGATTCCATAGTTCATGTTAGCTGATGGTGAAACTCCACCACTCATGCCTGGGGAAAGTCAAAGTTCATCTTTTATGAAAGTAACTTGTTGTACACTCTGCACCTCCTTCTCTTTGGAATTTATCAACTGAAGTACAATATTTTAATTGAATCAAATACATAGATATACATACATATATATATATATCTCCTTCCTTGTTTAATCATTATCAGAGAAGATACCAAATATAATAAAGATGATATATAATGCTAAATTGAAGAAAACAAACTTACTCAAAAGGCAGCATTAAGAAGCCATCATAATACCATGGAAGAAATTTTAATCGATTATATTTTTCTGTACCTCAAGGTTATTTTATTGTAGAGTAGAAGTGATTATTCTTACTCTTGTCAAATATTCTTACTCTTGTCTGTAGAAGAGGGGTCTATGAGTCAAAAGCCAACAGAGAGAGATGGAAGTTTTTCCATAACCTATACCAGTGATTCTTGCCCTTTTCAAAAGTCCTCTTTGGAACATCATAATACCACAATCTTTCACACGTCTTCGTAGTATTCAGTCACACAGTTCTGAGTCACATATGCTTTTGTGGGACCTTGGCAATAGGTAGGATGCTCTGGAATCACAGGTTAAGAAACACTAATCTGGGCTAACCTTCATTTTCTGCAGTCCAAAGAGATTAAGCAATCTGTACAAAATTACTAGGGTCACCTAGAACTAAAATACAAGTCTTCTCAATCTTTGTCTCCTTACAGTTTCACCATCTTAGAATTATACATGAAAGTACATAGTGTCATTGAAAGAAGAGTCCTCTGCTAATTCAAAGAATTATATTTTCAGGCAAATCTATCAGCTAAGTGCCAAGAGCACTACTATAGTTTATATCTGGAAACTCAGAAGGGTGCTCAGTTAATTTATAAATAGAATGGTTACAACTGGTTTGATGTCAATCTAAAGACATAAATAATGTTTAGCAGGTGTCAAACCAAGGCCTGATCCTATTTGATATTTTCATCAGTGACCTAGATAAGACACTGGCAACCTAGAGAGCCAAAATCTCTCAAAAGAATTTGCATTTTAGGAAGCTTGCTAGTGTCTCCTCCCCACAAATTACCACTCCTTCTCTTCCTCCATAATCAAGTTCCAGAAGCACAATTGATCCTACCTGGTAATAGATTACTTAACTAATTACTACCAAACTATGAGTAAATGAGTGACTAATAATACCAGCTCTTCCAAATGTCTTAGAGACATTTAATTTAAAAAAAAAAAAAAGTGTGGGGACGCCTGGGTGGCTCAGCGGTGGAGCGCCTGACATCGGCCCAGGTCGTGATGCAAGAGTCCCAAGATCCAGTATCGCATGGGGCTCTCTGCATGGACCCTGCTTCTCTCTCCGCCTGTGTCTCTGCCTCTCTCTGTGTGTCTCTCTCATGAATGAATAAATAAAATCTTTAAAATAAAATAAAATAAAAATAAGAAAGATGAATCTCTGTGCTGCTTACTTACTGATCAGAATGTTTCTTCTTGTCAAATATAACCTTAAATCCTCTAGATTCATTAATATTTTTGAAAAAAATCTTAAGCTTTCAAAAATCACAGCTCTCTTTCTTGACATACCTGAACTAAACCTCTGAACCTTTCTCCATATGATTCTCCAGCAGCCACTAAGAATTGATCAATGAGAACTGGCCAGCCTGTGTAAGGAAATTTACTTTCTATCTCTGGTCTATGTGATGAGTGCATTCCTGTTTGGAGGTAAGGGATGGTATTCTATAACCTCACAAAGACACTCCTCCCCCATAGCTTATCTTATACAAAAGTAAAGGTTATATTTCTTTTGTTGTTGTTGTTGTTTTGTTTTGTTTTTTGTTTCTTGGGGTTTTTTTCTTTTTTTTTTTTTTCTTTCTGTTATGTATAAACTGTGCTGAAGCTTGAAGAAAAAAAAAAAACCATAGCAGCAGCTTGGGTTTGTACCAAAGAGAAAGGAAATTGTCTTTCAGGATCACTTAGATCTAAAAACTTCTTCTGGAAGTAACCAAAATGCCTGTAGTGGCATGAAATTATGTAAAGTGAAGTTTTAGCCATATGTGGTGTATCCTTAATGACTACACTACTACATTTTTTTTTTTAATAAAATGACGCCAAGTGGGGGAAGAAAAACCACAGGCAAGGACCTACAAATGAGGCTACTTAGAAGCAGCCACAAGTATCTGACAGGTCAAGAAAGTAGACTGTCTCATACAGACTCCGCTGTTAAAAATACTCCAGTGATGTATTTTTATAGGCAGGCGAGGGAAAATATCTGTAAATAGCTTTAGGAAGTTTGGCCAAAAACCTAAGTTGCCAGTAAAAATATTAAATTGACCATCATTAGAAATATTTCAAATTTAGTTATAACAGGCAAAAATATGAAGAAACTGAATTCTTACAATATTTAAATTTGTAGAATTATTTTGTTGGTTTTCTTGTGTATTTTTCCATTCTTTCTTCCACCACTTTCATATCCTGTGATTTTCTTCATCCCAAATTATATGTGTTAATCGTTGATCTAAATATTTTATTTTATTTTCTGTTCCAAAGTGGATTTTTTTAACCTTATTCCGGAAACTTCCCTTCTGCGTTTCCAATCTTCACTGCCAGTCAATTCCTTTTTAAGGAAAAAATATTTAAATGGAATTTGGTGGGTTGGGAAGGAGCTCTTCACCTTTCTGACACCGGCAATCCACATCAATAAGATGTTTTGCATTCTGATATAGGCTTCCCTGAGTGCCAACTGTCGGCACTCGACCATGAACTATGACGTGGCAGCTAGGCTCTCTAATCCTAACTCAGGTTTGTGAAGTTTCACAATTTTTTCCCTTGAGAACAGCCAGTGCTCAGCTGGCACAACACCACCAAGCACAGATCTTTGAAGAGTGCTCTACTCAAGTCTATATAAGGAATATGGTACTTGGCCATGGCAGCTCTTCCTAATAAAAGGGCCACCGTGGTAGGGAGGAGGAGACTCTGCAATCTCTCTCTGATCACCTTCCCCCACATTGGTTTGAGAAAGAGCTAAAAAGAGACTTCAGTTGACATTTCAGAATGACCATCTGATTCATAATGACTTCTAACCTATTAAAAAAGATAAATATTTATGCCTGGGAAAACCCAAAAATTCACTGGGCAGTAACTTAACTTGTAAATTTTTAAATTGAAAAGCTTCTTAATCAAAGTCTGACATGCTTCGACTTCCCTGATGAATTTAGGAGAATCACTTTAGCCCTTCATTTATGCCTGATTTGGGAAGGAAGCAAGGAGCAGGAAGAGGAACAGGGCCACTGTTCAGAAGCAGGACCGAGTCTCAGCCTGAATCATCGTTCTAGTGTTTTTGATTTTTGGAAGCTACCTCATATTTTCCTTAGACACAGACAATATTCTCCCATCTTAAAGTGTACATTTTTGTCTTAAAGTGTACATTTTTGTCCTCACTAAAAGAATGCCTAATCTCTGAAATGTGCCAGCTCTCTCTCACATTCCAGTTGTCCTTTATGCTTCCGTGCTCACAGTTCTCCCCGTAACTATGACAGACGGAATTGTAGCTACCAGTTTTAGAGACTACACTGAATTTTAATGTAAAATCACCCCTCAAAATTCTTCCAAAAGCCACCCATGTCATTTTTCCTGATGCTCTGCTACTGACAGCTACAAAAGAGGTTAGAGGTCACCATAGGCCCCCTTTCCTGTTTTCGTCACAGCTATTGGAGTTTCAAATTCTTACTGGGAATCTCAATGTAAACAAGAGTTTGCTGTGACTTTTCATAACATGTTCCTTGAAACCTTTGAGCCTCATAAACATCTCTAGGGTTATGTAGAGGTATGTAGAATGATCACAGCTGGATTTAATTTATTCTCCCCCCCCCCCCCTTTTTTTTTTGCCTAACTTAACAAGATTGAGGTTTGGGGACGTGGAAAATTCACCTTAGGATTTGAAAACACTGCTCAACATCTACTCAGTTGAAGAGGATTATTTTACGACTCACTGCCAATTATTTTGGAACACATTTGATAACTAAGAGTGAGCTATATTAATCTTCAAAACAAGTAAGGAAAAATTACTGGTTTGCTTTTGGCAAAGTGTATTCATTCTATGCAGATGACAAGAGGGAAAACAGTGAGATTCTTCAGTGTGGCTTATGTTCTTTATATTTGCCTTTGGCAAGTACACCAAAGGTTAATAAAGCCCTTTGGAATTTTAATTTTCCAAACACTGTCACATAGAAACTTAAATGCTCTACCAGTTGATTAGAAAATGGTATTGCCGGGTGTGAACGCTGCTAGTTTCACACGCAAAATGTTTCTAGCAAACAATGATGGGAACTGAGCCAAGAAATGTCATTTCTCTCACTTCATACTTCCATAATAAGTCTCCATCCCCAAAAGCTTTCCCCTGCTCCATCCTCTGACTAATCCACCCACTCCAAATCTTTCCTGTTTACACTGTAAAAGAATGGTATTTAAAAAAAACTTTACCCCTTAGCAAAAGTACCCGACAGAAAGCCTTGTACCCGGGGATCTGTCATAAATGTCATTTTGAAAATCTTTTAAAATCGATATCCTTTTATGAATCTCATAGCTCATGAAAAGAAAGAACTTAAAACTAGACCCAGCACCGACTCTCCACCATGGCAGTAGCAGTGTCAGAGAGCACTGGAGCCGGAGTGCAAGATGTAAACGCTCACAGATTTACCTGATTTCACACTCTGGTTATTCAGTCACTAAGGCTCTGAATCAGTATCAGCATTTCAGAAAGCTTAGTCCTGGCTTGGCAGAACCTTTGATTCTTCTTATTTTGTGAAATTGCTCCTGCCCTTGATTATTGAACTTTTAAGAGACATCACTATGTATCAACACAAATTTATTTCTGAAGCCTGAATAAAAAATAAACACAGCAGGTGACGATTTGTGGTCCTTTCCCTTCTGTCAACAAACTGCCCTCCACGAAGAAGTCCAGAAACATCTTTAAGCAACAGTACCTGCAGAAAGTCAATGTAGAGTTTATTTTACTGTCTTCTCATTGTCAGAATTTTAGAAACCATCATATCATTTTGAAAAAGTCTTCATGTAGCTCTTCATAAATTAAGAATTGTTTGTCTCTTTAGAGGCATGGCAATGATGCAATTAAATTTTTTTCATTTTCTCTCCACTGAGGCAGCGATTCTCATTCTGTGGTTTCAGCAAACGTTTAGAGAGATATTCAAATCCATCTTGTCCTGTTTTCTATCTCTAGCCACCCTCGCTCTGCAGGGTACTACCATCATTGCATTAAGCTGACCATGGCGAGCACAAACTCTGTTGTATCAGTTTTGGTTCCTATGAATTCACTCCAGCCATCACATTTGCAGGTTTTGTCTGTCAGTGTCCTGCCATTAGCCATTATAAAACCATAAAGTGCCTGTTGACTGCCCCCCCCCCCCATCCCGTTATATTTTGCCTCCCTTCCCTTTGTGGTTACAAGAGCTTGCTGGTTCTCCTTACAGGCATCTCCTTGACCGTACACCAATTTCCATTCAGAGCAGTCCCTTTACCAGCCTTTGTAATTACCACTTGACTATGATGATCGTTTGCTCTTTTGGCTTCTCTTCCCCTTAATCATCCTAAGTGTTATTTGTTTTACAGTAATATACATTAAAAAAAAACAATTATAACTGTAGCCACAGTTAACAATAAATGTAAGGTATCATTATAGTACAACCTTATATAGTAATTAACATCAACCCACC
This sequence comes from Vulpes vulpes, assembly GCF_048418805.1. Taxonomy (NCBI): domain Eukaryota; kingdom Metazoa; phylum Chordata; class Mammalia; order Carnivora; family Canidae; genus Vulpes; species Vulpes vulpes. The sequence goes on along the minus strand of NC_132783.1, from coordinate 48,402,408 downwards.
TTTGTTCTTATTGTCTAACACCCAACACACCAGGAGTCAGGGCTTGTAACGGGAGGTTTGGGCACCCAATCATAAGAAGAAAGAACATTTCTAGGGTCTGAAATGATTCACTCAATAACACAGATCAGTAATCATGTTGAGCCAGGAGGGAGTCCAGTCATGAGTCTGCTCAAAAAAATGAGAGGGCAAACACAAGTAGAGCATAGCATCAAAGTCTGAGCTCAGGCTTCAGCAAAATCGAAGAGGAGAATAAAGCAAAAGTTGAACTACAGCACAGGAAAAAGATGGGATGAAGTGTAAGCAAACACCATGAGCCTACCCATATTGATATATTCTACTTTGTAGCTCTACTAGATCTTTATTTCACCACCACCCACTCATCCTGGACACTCAAATCCAAGAATTTTGTTTCCCCCAACCTCCTATCTTCCTCTCTTCTCTCCTCATTATGTTGATCCATCACCTTGTCTGTGTTTTTTTTTTTTTTTTAACTTTCTATTTGCTTTACCCATCCTCCTGACAAAACCTCTAATCCAGTTTTGCAAATCTGTAGCTCTTCTTGAGGGGAGGGAGAAGGATGGGAATCCTTGGTCCTCTAGAGCACGGTGGGAATTCTGGTCGCCATTGTACTTTAATAATGTCTTGAATTATTTCCTAATTTTTTCAAGTCTTATATATTAATTTATTTCCAATTTATCAGTTGGACTACAGAGTTTTTGCAGAATAAGTAACTTGTCTTACTCTTCTTACTTTTCTTTGTAATCTGTTGACAAATAGCCACTCAACGTTTGTTGATCAAAGTAAACATAAAGTATGTTTGTGTTATGAATATGTCAATACATTTTAGAAGAGTTTTATTATATGTGCTACTGAATACTTAGGAGGAAAGACTTTTGGAGTAAGTGAAAAATTATGGGCTTATAGATGAAATTTTAAAAATCAAGTGTAGAAGAAAGGGAAAATACAAAAAACAATGATTTTTAAAAAGAATTTTATTTCAATGAATTTTTAAAAATATTTTATTTAGGGGATCCCTGGGTGGCTCAGCAGTTTGGCGCCTGCCTTCGGTCCAGGCATAATCCTGGAGTCCCGGGATTGAGTCCCACATCAGGCTCTCTGCATGGAGCCTGCTTCTCCCTCTCTCTCTCTCTCTCTCTCTCTCTCTCTCTGTGTCTATCATGAATAAATAAATAAAATCTTTAAAAAATATATTTTATTTAAATTCAATTTGCCAACATATAGTATAACACCCAATGCTCATCCTATCAAGTGCTTTCCTTAGTGCCCATCACCCAGTCACCCCATTTCCCCCACCCACCTCCCCTCTGCAACCCTTTGTTTCCCAGAGTTAGGAGTCTCTCATGGTTTGCCTTCTTCTCTAATTGTTCCCACTCAGTTTCCTTCCTTTCTCTTACAGTCCCTTTCACTATTTCTTATATTCCATGTATGAGTAAAACCATAAAATAATTGTGAATTTTGTATAATATAGTGCATTGTTGGGGGATTCCTACTCTATGTCAGGTTTTCTTCTAGGTGCTTTGCATGGAATATCTCATTTACTCTTCACAACAATAATAGCAGTGTAAAATAGGAACTGTTACTATCCTTAATTTACTTACTAATCAAGAATCAGAAACACACAGCTGTCACTTATCTAAAGTCACCTTGGGATTAAATTATGGAGACAATATTCTAATACAGGCATTTTGACACTTAACCCATGTTATAAAATCCCCATTCTGCTACCATTTCAATTTCAATGCAGAGGACATTTAAATGGAGAAAGTGTAATCAACAACTCCAGTTATCATGCTTTTGTTGGTTAATTTTATGTCTCAACCTGACTGGGCCAAGGGCTGCCCAGATATTTGCTAAAACATTACTCTAGGTATTTCTGTGAGGATATTTTTAGATAAAGTTAACATTTAAATGGAATAAAGCAGGGCAGCCCTGGTGGCTCAGCGGTTTGGCGCCACCTTTGGCTCAGGGCCTGATCCTGGAGACCCAGGATCGAGTCCCACGTTGGGCTCCCTGCATGGAGCCTGCTTCTCCCTCTGTCTGTGTCTGTGCCTCTCTCTCTCTCTCTCTCTCTCTGCGTGTGTTTCTCATAAATAAAATCTTTAAAAAAATAAATAGAATAAAGCAGAATTCCCTCACTAAGGTTGATGGGCCCCATTGCATTCTGTGAAGACCTGAAAAGAACAAAAAAGCTGACCCTCCCCTAATAAGAAAATTCCTCCTGCCTGACTAGGACATCAGCTGTTTCTGGGTCTTCCACCCATTGCCTCCAGATTGGAACTACACCATCTGCTCTTCTGAGTCCCTAGCTTACCAACTCACCCTACAGATCTTGGGACTTAAGTCTCCATAATAATGTGAGCCAATTCCTTATAATATACACATGCACACACACATATACACACTACACACACATACTAACACACACACACATCTCCTATTGGTACTGTTTCTCTGGAGCATCTTGACTAATACAGTACTTCATCTATATGCTTCCAATGGGAACTGAGGTTATTTTTTGAGATCCTTGGATTTTCTCATGAGAAAATGAAACTGTTTCATTATTATTCCTTTAAATGTAAAGACATTATTTACATTATTTTATTTTGTAACTTAGTGCTTGAGATTAAAATTCTTAGATGTTCACATGAACAATGACTTTGAACTTCAATTTTTAAGTGATAACGTACTTAAGCTCAGAAACAGATATTCACATCTCAGTTTAGTTATATACTAAACACTTTAGATATCCGATTTTAGTACTTACCTATTACAACTTAAGTCTAGTAAAATGTGAAATAACTTAGGATTTTTAGCTGTCAATTTGTAGCAGTCCATTTTCAGAAAAAAAAAGTTCTTTTTTTTTTTTACTATTTTTTACCTCTAAAATACTCAATCTATTTGTCTGTACCTTGACTTTGTTCTTATCTCAAATGGAAATACTTCAATTTTTCCTTCATAAGCAAGTCTCAACTACTCCCACATACTTTGTGGATTTTATTTGTAGGTTTGGTTGTCACATGGGCTTTTGTAGCTTATTTCTCAAATTAGAAATCTTACACTTGGGAGATGTGCATTCATGCAGATAATTGATCAAATATATAATCTCACATTGAAATAACATCTCCATTTTCAACAATCTGTGATTTAGTTCCTTAAAGTTATTTCAAGATAATCAGTTCCTCCAATTGATAAGCATGTTTTGACATGAATCTTATTTTTCATGGTTAGCAAACTAAAGTTCAATTAAGTAAAAGAGCAGTAATTTCCTTTATTTTATGGCCTCTTAAAAATTGCTATTTGGAAAAAAAAATTTGCTATTTGGAACATGAAGACTAGGTAAATGCCAATCAAAAAATTGAAATGGAACTCCCCAGGAATATAAATGGTTTATGGCTTTCTAAAGCTTTTATTTCTCTAATACAATATATTTATAAACTAGAAGCCTCATTAGCTCTGATTAATCTTGTCTTTGTATTTCTTAAATTAAATTAAAGTAAAGCCTGTCTTCTTAGATTTTGAAACCTTCCCTCCTAACACAAGGAGTTCAAAGCAAAGGAATTGCTTGACAGTATAAAGTGGATGTTAATACTAGAGTCAGTCAGTAGAATTGTTTTAACATCTTAATGTCTGAAAAAGTAGAAAGAAAAAAATCCTGTTTCTTTACTAAATAGCAATATTCTCAACAGTTAGTTGGACCACTCTGGATTTGTGAGTTTTTAAATCTTAGACTCACCTTTCTGAACTACCTTATAAAATTATAAGCACATATTACTGATTAACTGACAGTTAAATACAGACAAGATCTAGATTTTAAAACTGTAATTATTAAAATTAAAATGTCTCCTGCTTAACTGATTATTTATCTGAATGATTCCCTACTTATTTGGAGGGAGGGATATCTAAATAAATTACATTAGGGGGGTAGCCTGGGTGGCTCAGCGGTTTAGCCCCGCCTTTGGCCCAGGGCCTGATCCTGGACACCCTGGATCAAGTCCCACATCAGGCTCCCTGCATGGAGCCTGCTTCTCCCTCTGCCTGTGTCTCTACCTCTCTCTCTCTCTCTCTCTGTGTATCTCATGAATAAATAAATAAAATCTTTTTTAAAAAAATAAATAAATAAATTACATTAGGGATGCCTGAATGGCTCAGCAGTTGAGCATCTGCCTTCAGCTCAGAACATGATCTGGGAGTTACAGGATTGAGTCCTGCATCAGGCTCCTGCATGAAGCCTGCTTCTCTCTCTGCCTCTGTCTATCACGAATAAATAAATAAAAGCTTTAAAATAATAAATAAATAAATAAATAAATAAATAAATAAATAAATAAATAAAAACATTAGATCCTTACTTAGTGTGGCTAATTATTGTGTACTGCAAAGGAATCCAAATTAAATAATTTTCAATTGTTACTGGTTGATTTACTGTAATATTTCAGTGTCTCCAAATGGGAATCATAGGAAATTATGGCTCAATGTTGAGGATACAATCTTCATTGTGCTCTAATGTTCTTTCAGTCATAGATTTTCAAGATGTGATTCTTTTATAATTCATTCATATTCTATCTCCCTTTCTTCCCCAATCTCCCCCAATGCCCCCAACCCTGTCCTCCACTCTCCCCATCCAACCCCCCAGCTACATCCTGAATTTTCCCTTTTCTTCGGAGATATCTTTTCAAATCAGCATTTTCTTTCTGGTATGCTTGTTTACTTTACAACCTATGTCACTAAGCTGTTTTTCATTTGCAAGTCCCAAGTAATAGCTGGATAAAAACTCTATAGCAAAATTTTATTTATTTATGTATTTTTTTTTTTTTTAGATTTTATTTATTTATTCATGAGACACAGAGAGAGAGAGACAGAGGCAGAGACACAGGCAGAGGGAGAAGCAGGCTCCATGCAGGGAGCCCAACGTGGGACTCGATGTGGGACTTGATGTGGGACTTGATCCCGGGACTCTAGGATCACGCCCTGGGCGGAAGGCAGGCGCTAAACCTCTGAGCCACCCAGGGATGCCCTATAACAACATTTTAAAACATTTATGTGCATGTATGACTGTGCTAAGGATACAACTATAATTTTTATTCTAAGTTGCTTTGTGTGGTATTCAGTATAAATAGGAGAGCAATTTAAATAACTACCCTAGTCCAGTACCTTAAAACTAGATGCCTCCTCAAGTCACAGACGAATGGATCCAGGATAGGAAATGAAACTAGCATTTTACTGTGTGATGAATACAAACAGAATGATATGCTTGATTATTAAAAAAGTGTGTTTCTTTTTTTTTTTTTTTTTCTAATGTAGGAATAGAGGCCCAGACTCAGAGGTACATAGAGCTCAACCAGAGAGATAGTTGGGGGAAATATCAGAACAGCTTAACCATAATCTAGTTTGCAAAAATTCCCTAGGACTTTAAAAAACTAGGCACTTTGGCAGACAATGTGTAAGATCAGAGCCATTAGTAGTGTTATAATTTAAAGGTGAAGGTACAGAAAGTACTTACTCACTCTGGTTATCTCCTTTCTGACAAGATTAGGCGGGCCCTTGGGGCTTAAATGATCCTCTGCACTGAACTATAAGTCAGATTGCAAACCACAGGATGATGAATACATCTGAACTTTCCTCTTTATTTCAAAGTTGATAATACCTAGGCATTTTTATGGAAGGGAGATGTTTATTTATTTATTTTTGAGTCATCTAAAATGAGTTCTGTTATAATCTGTGTAGAGAATATTCTGGTATATCTTCAGGAAGAAATAATGAATAAAAAAATTTAAACTACAGTTACTTTCAGTGATGGCATATCTGAGTTACAACAAAACACTTTCTAAATTATTAAATAGATAACACCAAAAACATACAGAAGTTGGAATAGTTGTATTTGCTACTCTTCTTTCTTACTATGTCAGGCACAGAGCAAAGCATTTTGTAGATAGTATCTTATGTAAGCTTTACAAAAATCTCTAAGGGAAGAATTAATATTCCAATCATACAGATGAGAAAACTATAACGCAGTCACATAGTTAGTACATGGTTGTTGAGGGACTCAAGCCTTGGTATGACTGACTTCCAGGTACTTTACCCAGCATAGCCTTAACACACTCCATGTTCTCAACATCAGTCTTGAGACACATACATAACAGAAAGAACACAAATCTTTGTGTCATTTGAAATATATCTAATTTGTTGGCAAGTGGCTGAAAAAGAATGAGGGAAGAGGGAAGGACAATGTATTAAGGAAGTACTGGCCTATGTACCAGACAAATGCCTTCAAGTCAGTGCCTTTAACATAATAGTTTTTGCGTTTATTTTCTTGTTCACAGGAAGTCAAAACAGGGATTCCTGATAAATAGAGAGCTTTCCTACAAGAGATAATGCAGCTCCTTCTCTTTAAAGGCTTTGCCATTTTCTTATATGTTTATTTATTTATTCATTTTTGTTCATGAGAAACACACACAGAGAGGCAGAGACATAGGCAGAGGGAGAAGCAGACTCCCTGTGGGGAGCCCAATGCTGGACTGGATCCCAAGACCCCAGGATCATGACCCGAGCCAAAGGCAGACACTCAAATCACTGAGCTGAGGTGTCCCAAAGCTTTGCCATTTTCAATATGTGACTTGTCAGGGCACCCCGATAAATGGAAAAGCACAGTCAGTTGTGGAGCTGGAGCTATATATGGTCCAGGCCTAGTAGTGGCATGCGTCTCTTCTGTTCATTTCCTATCAGCAAAAATTCAGTCACATTGTTACACGTAACTCCAAGGCAGGCTGAGAAATGGTCTAGGTATGTGATTGGAAAAAAGAAAAGAGAAGCCAAGTTTGGTGTTCTGGCTTCCTGTCTAGACTTTAGCACCACAGAAGGATGAGTAGCAATCTGGTAGTGGTAAAGAAAAACTATTGACCTTTTGTATAGTTAAGCCACTATTATCTTTGTTTCTCTTTTCTTTACTTTTTCTTGTTAATGTTTTCCTCTTTTATAGCCTTTAATTTTTGTTTTTAGGTTTGAGAGGGAGCCAGAACAGCTTAAAAATAACCAACTTGCCAACCTGAGATTGATACTCAGTGAAAATCTCTTTCAAAAATGAAGGTGAAATTGGGGTGTCTGGGTGGCTCAGTTGGCTGAGTGATTGACTCTAATTTCAGCTCAGGTCATGATCCCAAGGTCCTGGGATCAAGCCCCACATCAGGCTCATTGCTCAGTGAGGAGTCTGCTTCTCTCTCTCTCTCTCTCTCTCCCCCCTTCCTTCTCCTCAAGCACGATCTCTCTCTCCCTCAAATAAATAAATAAATCTTTTAAAAAATGAACATTAAATAAATACATAACACACATAGTAAAATGGTAGATTTAAACCCAAATCAGCAATCCTACTTCTTGATATTTACTCAAATGAAATAAAACATATGTCCACACAAAAACTTGTAAGCAAATTGGCACATTTTTTATATTTATATATTATAAATAATTCAAATATCTATCAACTTGTGAATGGGTGAATAAAATACAGTATATCCATACAATAAAATGGATATTTTAATATCCATTAAATAAGCAACAAACTACTTATACATGGTAAGATGTGGATGAATTTCAAAAATATTATGCTAAGGGAAATAAGCCATCCACAGAAAACTATATACTATGTGATTTCATTTATACGAAGTTCTAGAAAGGGCAAAACAGCAGCAACAGAAAGCAGATGAGTGGTTGTCAGAAGCTGAAGGGACAGGAAGAGAATTGACTACAAAGAGATAATAAAGGAACTTTCGGGGAGTGATGGAATTGTTCTATATCTTTATTGTGTGTATGGTTACAAAACTGTATCTGTTTGTCAAGACTCATTGAATTGTACATTTAAAATTGTCACTCAATAAAGCTGGCATTAAAATTAATCAATAATTTGACAATTATATCTTTAAAAACAAGTTGACATTATAAATGAGCCAGTGAATACCCTTGAAATAAGACCTGACATAGGGAGAAGGGTAACTCATTGAGAGGATATCGAGGGGAGATCAGTGGAATAACCTGTGTTCCAGAAATCCTGGGACTGAGCATATTAATAGAGGCCCTAATCCTCTCTCTATAGGAGTCTGTTAAAATGTCCCTGAGAGTTTTGGCTACTCTCTTACCTAAACAGAAAAAGTGACTTCATGACAGCAAGTATGCTAACTGATTTCATGGTGAAGGCATCAGGTAATATGGCAAGTTGGAATAGTCTTGTGTTTGCTACCTAGCTCCAAAGAGCAAACAAACAGGCCTCATTTAGCTAATTGAGGCCAACTGGTTTGGGTCTTAAGCAGTCACTGGATTAGAACAGATGACAAATGCTTTGAGATAGATGTGTATAAACCATTTTAGAGCCTGAGGCAGAACATATCATACTACAAGTGGAGCAGCATAAGGCATAGCTAGGGAAAGAAAGCAAACTTTAAACTAAGGAATAAGTTGATGTTAATGCCAGATGTAAAGTTAGAAGAGGGAGCTGAAGATGCACCTGTCCACTTCTAAGACTCATTAAAGGGTGTAGAAGCTGGATAGTTTTAAAACCTCTCTAAGCAGGTAAATGCAATTGATTTTTCTATCTGCTTACTCTATAATCTCTCACTTAACTGCTTGACTTTTATTAATGTATTATTGGCATATTAAAATTTTTAAGTGAGAGTAATATATGAAATTTATAAGAAGATTTGAGCAAGCACAGAAATGTATAAAAAAGAAAACTAAAAACATCTTTTCCCATTGCCCATGCCTATTGCCCTCTAGAAACATAATTAATGGTAAAGTGTCTTGATTTTTGTATAAATGTGATCTTTATGCTGTAACACGAAGATTTTGAGATTTCTTTCTTTCTTTCTTTTTAATATTTTATTTATTTATGAGAGAGAGAGAGTGTGGGCATGCAGACAAAGGGAGGGAGAGGGACAAGCAGATTCTGTACTGAGCGTGGAACTCTATATGGGGCCTCAATCCCACCACCCTGAGATCATGACCTGAGCCGAAATCAAGAGTTGGCCATTCAACCAACTGAGCCACCCACATGCTCCAAGGTTTATTTCTAATTCTTATACATATTTATATTACCCAGCGTCACTCTGATTTTTTTCTTTAAAAGCTCTGCTTTCCTATTTGCCTTGACCCTCTCCATATCTCAGTAAGAGGCATCTCATTCATAAGCAAGCTCAAGGCAAACTGTTAGGGTCATTCTTGATTCCTTTATTTTTTCAAAATTATACTCCATAAACCATCAGCAAATATCTTCAGATCTGCTCTCAAAATATTTGCAGTGCTCCACAACTTCTTATCATATCTACTACTATCACACCTAGAGTAAAGCTACCATCTCTCTCCTAACTGCTCTCCTTGAGTCTGTGTTCTACCTTTTAAAGTCTGTGTTCATGAAATTATGTCCTACCCCCACTAAAAACCCTCCAATGACTTTCTGGAGACTGGACTTAAATCCAGACTTCATGGCCTACAAAGCCTGATATTTGGCCTTTGGCTACTTCTCTAATATCATATTGGACTTCTCTCCCTCTAGTTTTCTCCTTGCTGTTCTGAAAATAAATTTGATGCATTTCCTTCTGAAGATCTTTTTTGTTTGTTTTTTGCTTTTTATTCTATCTGAAGTGTTTTTCTTCAAATATTTGTATGGATCACTCTTTTATATCACTCAGCAATCTGCTTGAATGTCACCTCTACAAAAAGTTCTTGCCCTAAAATATCACTCCATCCCATCACAACATTAATCCCCTTATTGTACTTACTGGTCTTTCTAGCATTTACCACCACTTGAAAATAATGTATATACCTATTTTATTGTCTATCAGACACACAAATGTTTACTCCATGAGGGCATGGACTTAGTTTATTAATTATAATACTTACATCCCTAGAAGAGTGCCTATTATAGAATAAGCACTAAATAATATTTTTTGAATGAATGAATAAACCTTCAGCATGTCTAGTTATTTAGGTAGTTTAATTAGAAGCTGTCTACTTATTGAACTGTTATCATTGTGATTGCCAAGCACAGATCAATTGGAGATTTCTGTTGTTTTTTCTTTTTGAGAGTTGGGCAGAGCTAACCAAAAATAAGTGTACTAAGCCCAGCACTAGTTTTTAATATATTATCAATAATGTAACACACTAGACTGGGTGATTAATTATGTGTTAGCATCTTTGCCTCAAAGTAGATAAAGAAAAAAATAAAGAAAATAGTGTTGGTGTTTGTATATTTCAGAGACTATTCTATTCTTCTTAGATATACAATCTCATTTCTCAGGAAATTTTGACGAATATCTCTCTGTGGAAAGTTAGGTTCATCAGTGTCAGTCACACATTCATTTGCTGCAGACGCCGTATTGGCTTTCACAACTCTCCAGAGCTGCAGGGTTCTATATTAAGCTAGTTCTGCAACACTGCCAAAGCTATGGACATCTTCAAAGGCCTTTTTTAAATTGCAGGGTGGAACTGTATTTTGAGGGTTTGTTTGTCTTCTTCATGATGTAGACAATGATCCTTCTAAACTTTGGACAGCATTGGTAATAGATAGTTTCATCTATTTATATAAGCAAGAACACGTGATATAACTAAGAAAGGAAAAGTTTAATCATTTTTTACATTCCCCAATTTAAACAAATGAGATACGAAATTCAAAAGCACTCTCAAGATCCTTCCTCTCTCCCAAGATACGTAACAGTTAAAGCCATTACTCTGGTCCTGTCATTCACGTGGCAAGATGATATCTAGTAATCGAGTAAAACAGCCAATTAAGGGAAAAGTTTAACTCTGTTCATTTGTTGCTAGTGAAATTAGATGGTTTTTTTTAGGGGGTGGTGGGTGCAAGGATAGAGGGAGAAGGAAAGAGAGAATCCCAAGTGGGCTCCATGCCCAGGGTGGAGCTAGATGTGGGCTATGTCTCACAACCCTGAGATCATGACCTTAGCCAAAATCAAGAGTTGGATGCTTAACTGACTGAGCTACCCAGTCATCCCAAAATATAGATCTTTTTAAGGTAAATTCAGTACTTAAGTCCAAACTATCTCCAAGGCTGCATTAACGAAAAGATGTCTTTACTGGATATTGCTTGCAGGTTTCAGACACTCAAGTGGTTGAGCATCTGACTTTGGCTTAGGGTATGATCCGGGAGTCTGGGACCAAGTCTTGCATGCTCCCTGCAGGGAGCCTGCTTTTTTTTTTTTTTTTTTTTAAGATTTTATTTATTTATTCATGGGGGGGAGCAGAGACATAAGCAGAGGAAGAAGCAGGCTCTATGCAGTGAGCCCAATGTGGGACTCAATCCCAGGACTCCAGGATCACACCCTGAGCCAAAGGCAGACGTTCAAACACTGAGCCACCCAGGTGCCCCAGCGAGCCTACTTCTCTCTCTGCCTCTCTCTCTCTGTCTTTCAAGAATAAATAAATAAAATCTTAAAAAAAGAAAACAATATAAATCTCAAACATACTAGTAATTTAATCTAGTAATTAGATATTGATACGATATATAATATATTGAAGTGCCTGGATAGGAAGGGACTAGGACAGGAAGAATGGATTTACTAAAAGCTGGGCTGTAAACTTTTGTCTAATGTTTACAATATAATGCAATCTGTCTGAAGTAGCAATGGTGATGGGTACCAATGGGAAGAAAGTGTGATGCAGTGGAGAATTTGTGGGGATTACTCACCATAAGCTTAAAAGTCAGTTTTTTTAAAAAGACTATTTTCTGGATAAAGTTGTTATATTTGTGGAATTGTCAGCTGAGTCACATAAGAAAAAAATCCATGTAATCAAGCTAGATTCTATCTTACTCATTCATTCCTCTTACTTAGTGTGAAGTCAGCTCAGATATCCTCTCAAATCCATCCTTTTAATGGTAATGGCCTATGTAGACTGTTCTTTAAACTGAAACATGTTCTGGGATTTTGATGAAACTGTGTAAGAAAACTAGGGGCTTCCTCTTGAGTTGGGCACATGATAGGCACTCAATATATCCCATTTTCTTTGTCTTATATGTCATGTCTAATTTCTGAAGTGATGTTGCATTCAAGCTTGGATTCTTTTTATTTTTTTAAAGATTTCATTTATTTAGTTATTAAAGACACACACACACACAGAGAGAGAGATAGAGAGAGAGAGAGAGAAGCAGAGATATAGGCAGATGGAGAAACAGGCTCTATGCAGGGAGCCCAATGTGGTACTTAATCTCAGGACTCTGGGATCATATCCTGAGCCAGATGCTCAACTGCTGAGCCACCCAGGCGCCCTTCAAGTTTGGATTCTATATCATATTGTCTTATAGGTGATAGAGAGAGCCATGAAATAAACAGAATATACAGAAAAGCTTTTATCCTTGAGTATCTCTGTTACCACATATACAGCTTTTATTAAGACCTTGCTTATGGAGTGCCTGGCTGACTTAGTTGGCAGAGCATATGACTCTTGATCTCAGGGTTGTGAGTTTGAGCCCCCTGCCAGGTGTGAAGCCTACTTTTGAAGGAAATAAAAAGAAAAATTACTCTATGCGTAGTGAAGTTGTAGAGTTAAAATGAAGATTCTTGAATGTTATTTTGAAGAACAGAAATATTCCATACTAACAACTCCTCAAACTTGGTCAATTAAATAGCTATTTTTCCACCATGTAACATATAACCTCTTTTTCAACAAGGTTCTATTGTTCTTCTTATCTCACAGTTTATAGAGATCAAGTAGTCAGTACACTTGAAATTCTAGGATAGGCCTCAAAAGAAGGAACCACGAATCAGTGTGAAGGAAAAAGGAAAGTTTGGGTTAGTTGATCCATTATTGTTTTTTTTTTGTTTTTTTGGGTTTTTTTTGCTGTTTATTAAAGGACATATGGATAAATGTGAAAAGGACTTCTTCCTCTATATGGGTAAATGTAGTTGTACTATAATTTTATAAACCAATGCCTATTGAGCTTTGAAAAAAAATTCATCACTAAATCATAATTCAACATAGAGATTTTTAAATTAAATCAATACACATTTATTGAGCAACTACTATGTGGCAGATACCCTTTCTAAATTTTCTAAACTCCAGTGTCTTCATCTGTAAGCGCTATTAAAAACTGTAGCTACCTCATAGGGTTATTAACAGAATATGCATCTAAAACACCTAACCTGGTGCATTGCACACAGTAGACACATAATAAAGAGGGTCATTATTGTTATTCTTCTTAAATGCCTTAAAACAGATTCCACAGACAAAAGGGATGAATGATATAAAAGTCCTATATTTTATTGCAGGCTGTGATAATAAAGGGTCCCCTTAAGCTGGATATACAAAAACTTATGTGGTTACACTAAGAAACACATCCACTCACTTATTAAATATTTAATGAACACTTACAATGCGCCAATCACTGTGATAAGTGCTAGGGATATATTCGTGAACAAGATAAACAAATTCTGTCATCCTGGTGCTTATGGCCTAGAAGGCAACAGTGACATTAAACAATAATCACTCAGATGCTCTGTAATTACTATATAGCAAGAGCTTTGAAGGAAAAGTGCAGGTGCTATAAAAGTCTAAATACAAGGTGATGGTGGTGGCATAATTTAGCCTGAATAGTCAGAGAAGACTGCCCCAGGGAAATGACATTTAAGCTAAGATCTAGAGTCAATAAGACAGATTTGTAGAGGTAGTATTGATAGAACATAACAAAGTTATTCAAATGTATGAATAAAACCACAAAAAAGATCTCACTTCAGCTAAAGATGTTTTTACTTTAAAATAATAGAAGAACATTTTCTAGGGGTCCTTATAGTTTAAAACTATTATTATAAGGGATTACTAGGTTATTAATATCAATATAAAAATTAAGAATATATTATTTAGCAAAACACACTAAATGGATCCATCTGTTACAAATTCAGGTGTTTTGTGTATAAAAAGCTAGAATTACAAAATGGGTCTTACTAAACTCTGGGCTTCGGAGGTATGAGGTAAACAGAAGTGGATAAGGTTTTATTTGCTTTAGGGAGTTTTTTATTTGTTTGTATTTTTAGGCATCGTTAAGTGGAAAGAACATTGAATCTGACGTCAGGAGGTCTGGGTTCTATTTCTGACTCACTGGGGTTCTATTCACTCACTGGGGAGCCATAGGCAAGGCCTTTAAACTACAGCTTCCACTTTTGTAAAAGGAGGTATTGCTTACGAAAGCCCTGCATTACAGAAGCTTAGCAGAGGAGCTCTGTTAGCTCAGGAGATGGCCTGATGGTATGGATGGGGGTCAGAGAATTCTTGAATTTTTTTTTCTTTCACCTAAACATTTGTTTGCTCCTCTGTTCTGGCTTTATGACAGTATTTGACCAAGTATCTCATTACCTTAAGATTGGAAGGAAAGAAAGAGAGAAAAGAAAAGATCAGCAGCTTTTGGTAACAGCAATGGAACAAATAACTAATAGGAGCAAAAGTTAACTTGAAAGTGAAAAGGAGGGACGCCTGGATGGCTCAGCGGTGGAGCCTCTGCCTTCGGCTCAGGGTGGCAGTGATCCTGGAGTCCTGTATCCGGCTCCCCAAGGGGAGCCTGCTTCTCCCTCTGCCTAGGTGTCTGCCTTTCTCTCTCTCTGTCTCTCACGAATAAGATAAATAAAATCTTGAAAAAGAAAGTGAAGAGAATAGTATGGAAGTGGATATTTATCACCTCACTTATGTGAGTCTTTTTTCTTCTGACTGGTGCTTGGGGTCCTGTTGCTAGAAATACTGACACTGTGAGAACCAACCAGACCGTGTCTTACTCACTCAATTTCTCCTTCCACATCTTGCCTTTCTCCCTAAGGGACTTTCAGTCTTCTCCCAACCCATTCTCCTTTCTTTTTTGGCTTCCTTGTCTCTTCACTTGTTTCCCCTGCCACTCTTTATCCTTGTTCCTTTCACTTTCTCTTTCTCTATTGCTTTATGCCAAAAGACACAGTCATTAACTAAAACTCTTAATAACCAAAGCAAAAGTATATTTTAAGGGTGCCTGGCTGGCTCAGTTGGTGGAGCATGAGACTTGATCTCAGGGTTGTAAGTTCAAGCCCCACTGGATGTAAAGATTACTAAAAAATAAAATATTTTTTGAAAATGTCTTTTAATAAAAGTCTTAAAAATTATAATCAGTTATTATAACTACATAGAACAAAGTAAATTTGTCGACAATAACATCCAAAGGTAACTGCTCATGTCAACCAGTCCTATCTGCAAGATTTCCATTTGCAATAGTTTAAGTACCACTTACATAGTGGTACTTAAATGTTTTTGAGGGAAAAAAAATGTGAAGAATAGGACGCATTGTGTGTACATTCTGTGTGTATACCACTTAGCTAAAAATATCATGCTCTGATATTGTCAGATAATCTTATTGTCATTTTGTAGGTGGGCTCTTCATACTTAATAATATAAATATAAATCCATAATATAAATATATAGATAAGAAAATAAACACGGGTAAATAAATCTTAGGGGGAAAAATAGAAGATTGCCTTAGATTTTGTGTAATTAACCAGGGAATTTTTTAACTTGAAAACTAAAAAGTGAATTGTTTTTGGTGAAATTATTTATGCCCAATATTATTTTATATTTGTATAGAAGATAACCAAACGTCATTATTTCTTATTTTTTTTATTTTTGAAGGTTTTTATTTATTTACTTGAGAGAGTGAGAGAGCGAGCATGAGCAGGGTGGAAGTGCAGGGGGAGAGAGAGAAGCAGACTCCTCGCTGAGCAGGGAACCTGACATGGGGCTCCATCCCAGGACCCTGGGATCATGACGGAAGGCAGGTGCTTAACCAACTGAGCCACCCAGGTGCCCAAATATCATTCTTTACTGATACCTAAATGCTACAGCAAGGAAATTCCTCAGCATCCCCTCTATTTTGTCACTACATGGTCCACTAGCCAACCACTGCCTAGTCTACTACATGGTCTACTAGCCAACCTCTGCAATAGACCAGCAGAGGAGGAAACTGCTCTTCTCAAAAGCCAGAATAAGAATGTGTTGGCAATTCATGAAATTAAAATGAAATGCTCCCCAATTTCATTCTTTTGGTTGGAACTGATTTTTAAGAATTCCTATCATTAGTAGGCTTGTTGGTCAAGCCCAATTATTATGGATTGGGTTGGGTTAGAATGGAAGTCACTCAGAACAAATGAAGTCATGAAACCTCTGACCCTGTGGACTTCTTACTACTCTTTTGTTACTTCATATGCAAGAGAGCTAATGAAACAGAAATTCTTTTTCTTTTTAAAGATTTTTTTTTTATTTATTCATTCATAAGAGACACACACACAGAGAGAGAGAGAGAGAGAGAGAGAGAGAGAGAGACAGAGCAGAGACATAGGCAGAGGGATAAGCAGGCTCCATGCAGGGAGCCTGACGTGGGACTCGACGCCAGGACTCCAGGATCACGCCCTGGGCCGAAGGCAGGGGCTAAACCGCTGAGCCACCCAGGGATCCCTGAAACGGAAATTCTAATTAGATAATCCGAGAACTCTCGAAATGGTTTCACTTCTCAATTCCTTGCTAAAGAAAAAATAATATAGGAATAAATTGGTAGCATGTGCATGCACAAGAGAGAAACAAATCTGTTTTGTTAATTTTATAAACAATAGAATCAACAAGCCTGGAAAAGGAAGAAAACATTTTTTGCTGGTGTTCAGGTTGGAAATTTAAGCAAGAACTTTTATTCTTTAGGAAAGCATCCCATAGAGTTTAGGTAATAGGCTGGTTTCTCTTTTAACAATCCCAGAAAAAAAAAAAAAGAAAAGAAACCGAGTCCTTTTTCTGAAATCTGCAAAAATGGAACAAAAAATTGAATTTTGTGTTTTGCCAGTATTCCAGTCTAAATGATCTGAGGGATGACAGATAGCATGCCTAGGAGTCCATGCTTTCTAAGTAGATTTCTTCCAAAATGTCAGCAAGGGGCTTGGGAGTTTCTCTCAAAAAGGAAGACATTAATTTAAAAGCTACTTAGGAAGGTAAACTACAATCTTAGAAATTGGATATCTTCATAGTGGAGTGCTTTAGTAATAGGGAAAAAATGAAATTAGGAGCTTTAACAAGGAAGACTTTGAAACTAAGCTCTGGTTAGTGTTCTCCACCTGCGGCCTGGGGACAGTGTGTTATGAGCATTCTATATCACCTACTGAAGTGATCACCCAACGATTATCTGGTTATCCCAACTGGAGGAGGTTCTCCTTAACTTCTTCCACCTCTTTTTACTCTGATTCTACTGCCGATAAGCAAACTTCTAATCTAAATTTTATTTTCAATTGGGCTTTCCTCAAAGTAAAATGATCTGAATATTCCAGATTGCCGTACAAGTATCCTTTTTCTAATTTACAATAAACTTCTGGGTTTCTCATCAACTTCTAGTGAGCTTTATTTTTTGCACGAACAAGTCCCTGAGAGTCTGCCTCAGGGCAGACTCTGTAGTTGTACCGATAAAAATAAATTTCTGAATATACTTGGTTTTGATTGATAGAGACTTTATAAAGATTTATTTGCCCTAAGAATTTCTTTTTTTTTTTTAATTTCATTTCTTTATTCACGAGAGACACACAGAGAGAGAAAAAGGTAGAGACACAGGCCGAGAGAGAAGCAGACTCCATGCAGGAAGCCTGACATGGGACTCGATCCCAGGTCTCCAGGACCACGACCTGGGCCGAAGCCAGCGCTAAACCGCTGAGCCACTTGGGCTGCCTGCTTTAAGAGTTTCAATCTGAAAAAATCCTGCCTAGTGTTCTCTTTCCAACCAACTCTTCAAGTGCAGCATGACATAACTGAAAACCACAGTCTGTTATCTAAACTGAGTAATAATTTGTGAAATCTTGTCATACATAAAATGTTTCTGTTTAAAGCTATGTATAAAACTTTAAGGTTATATATTAAGGATGGCAATTGTTGAGGCTTGATAATGGATACATTGGGAGTTCATTATAATATTCTTTCTGTAATAGCAAGTGTATGTTTGAGGGGCCTGGGTGGGTCAGTCAGTTAAGCATCTGCCTTGGGCTCAGGTCACATGGGTTAGGCCCCACATTGGGCTCCCTGCTCAGCAGGGGGGCCTGCTTCTCTCTTTGCTCCTCCCCCTCTTTTGCTCTTTTTTTTTTCTCTCTCTCTCAAATAAATAAAATCTTCCAAAAAAGTGTATGTTTGAAATTTCTTGATAAAAAGTAAAGCAAAAAATATCAGGAGATTTCAAATCCATCTTCAAAGAACATTCTAAAATTGAGGTAATGTGATTTGTTCTCTGCCTGGATTTTCAGTGTTATTTGTCTCCACAACAAGCAAAACTTTAGCTCAAGTTACTCAGGCAATGCTATCAGGTGTCCACCAGCTCTGCCTCTTGCTGTGGGCTGTTTCTTTGCCAGGAGGCGCTATATTTGGATCTACATGTAACAGTTGATACTTTGGCTCAAGTTATAAGAACCAACTCATTTCTTTTCTAGGAGGGGTTAATACTTGTTTGTCCCTGCTTATCATATTGAAATATCTGTGAAATGGATAAGATCTTTACTTTCCTAGTGGTATTTCTGCCCTTTTGATTAAAAACCCTACTAAAAGTTTTCCTTGAACTCCAAGGCTGCTTGCTGTCTCCTTTTATGCACTAGGATCCCTCAGTCAAAAATTTTATGTTTTGGGGTCAGAAATATTTCAGTGTTACAGAGACTAAGTTCTGAAATGACAACACATTGATTTAACTGTTATATAAGTATATATTTAAAAATAAAATTTAAACTGTTATACATTTAATAAATAGTACAACATCAATAATATGAAATTCTATTAAATGTAAAAAAAAGTCTATAAGAATTTTGTCAAGGAATCTGACTAGATAAATACAAAGAAAACAAGAAATGTCTTCATTTTTTTCTCCTAAAGATTAAATCCTACATAGACTTATTGGCCTAATAAATTCCGTTAAACAAAATGTTCAATTAATGTTAATTTGGAAAACTTGCTTCATTTACTTCACTGTGGTATTTGTTTTGCTCATATTTATCACAGCACTTTTTGTTACTTTAACTGTTGTGTTGAATGTATTTGTTTACAGATTTATCAAAATTATCTTTTAATGTCTAACTTTGATTAAAGCCACCCTATTAAAATTAAGGTGTATCTATATCAAGTAACCCGGGTTAAATTAAAAAATAAAATAAAATCTAGGACAAATTTGAATACTGTATTTTTCAGATTTGATTCGGATATTTGTATTTTTTTAAAGATTTTATTTACTAAAAAGAACAAAAGATTTTATTTACTTATTAGATAGAGAGAGAGAGAGGGAGAGAAAGCATGAGCGGCAGGTGGGAGGGGACAGAGGAAGAGGGAGAAAGAGGCAGGTTCCCCACTGAACATGGAGCCTGATGCTGGGGGCTCTGTTCCAGGACCCTGAGATCATGACCTGACCTGAAAGCAGATGCTTAACTGCCTGAGTCACCCAAGTGTCCCTTGACTTTGTATTGATGAAACAACCATATACATGTTCTCAAATTTTCCTTCCTAGGAGAAATTCATAGAGAAAACCAAATATTCTGTGGAGATTATAATTTGATCTTTTCACTCTTCTTCACATATTAAAAAATAAGGTACTATAATCAGGAGGTCTCATTCTGCAGGGGAGGCTATGAATCTTAATAGAAATAACAGTTTCAGGGATCCCTGGGTGGCACAGCAGTTTAGCACCTGCCTTTGGCCCAGGGCACAATCCTGGAGACCTGGGATCGAATCCCATGTCGGGCTCTCAGTGCATGGAGCCTGCTTCTCCCTCTGCCTATGTCTCTGCCCCTCTCTCTCTCTCTGACTGTGTGCAGAGATAGCATTGGTGTGCCTGTCATATAAAAAAAAAAAAACAGTTTCAGCTTAAAATATTAGAAGAAAATATTCTTTACTATCAGGTTAGGAGATTTATCTCTGAATCCTGAAATTTATTATGATCAATCTTTTTACTTTATTGTCATTTACCTAATATTCCTTGTCAGTTATATAAAACATGAAAATAGTCAAGGAAGTTTACATCTAGAATTAGAACCACATTGGGCTGAATCTGACTTGCATGAAAAGAAAACTTCAGAGATATAAACTTCCATAATATATTCTGTAAAAGCAGCCACATTTCAGTTATGTACATGTACTCAATAGTCATGTTTCAAAACCTGGTTCTGCCTATAATAGCCAGCTGTACAAATGTAAGTTATATTAACTCTGTTCTTTCATTTCCTTATCTGAAAATAAGAGTATGTAGCTCCTATGGTTGCTAGAAGAATGAAGTAAGTCAATACATATAAAGAATTCAGAAGATTATCTAGCTAGTAATGGCTACTATTTCCATTTGTTCCAAAGATATTTGTTATGTGTATATGCAAATTTCTATAACAATATATGTGTGTATAACAGTGTTATGGATGTGCTAAAAATGCTGCTCCTGATTTTCATTATAAAAGTAAAATGTTTTTAGAAAATTTGAGTACAAAAAAGCAAATAGAAGCATAACAAAATTATATCAAATTTAACCATCCAAAGGGAACCATCCATAGTATTTATAGCTAAACTTTCTCCATGAATTTTTAGATGTAAGTTTTAGTGTCTGAAGTAATAATATTTAAGTAGAAAGATGGATTTGTTATTTACACATAGCACACTGCAGTTACTTTGTTAAAGCTTTTAAATTCTAGGAAGAAGCAGGCATCAAACTTTTGGCTAACGTATGGTTTAAGAATATTTTGTCATGTGAAATAATCAGATTATGAAAATATTGAAAAATTCCAGATTTCACATCTCATAGATTTTTAAAAATGTCTGCTTACTTTTTTCATCAGTTTACCGTTACACAACTGGCAGAAAATGGCTTTGAGGAATTTCCCAGAATAGTTTTATTCTGAAATTAAATGCCAGTAGGTATATGCATATTATACAGATTGGCAGAATTTGATATGATGTATAAATTGGATATTATTAGTGGAATTCAGTATAGTTTTTGTATATGTTATTTATACATATTTATGCCTTCATATTATTCCTTATCTTAAAAACAATTCTATGCTTTAATTAGATTCTTGATGAGTTGATTGGTCATTCTTATTACTACATCCCTTTACATTTTTGCCAGAAATGGCATGCTTTACTGCATTCCACTGTGACTGCACATGTGGATACCTTCCAATGAAAATATTAGTTTCCTTGCTTTTCCCAGAGTATGTAAACGGATTTTAAAAACACTTAGCAGAGGTACTGTCTTTTGGGTGGAGAGATTTTGCTGTAAATAAAGCATGTTAAGATTAGATTTCCCCAAGGATCTTTCCAATCCAAAATACCACTTGTCTAAATAATCTTATTTGTACACTAGCATTGTTAATACTTGTGTCTTCATAGCTCCACTTTAATGAAGAGACACAAGGAAAGCATGAGAAATTCTAAACCCAGACAATGTGAAAGACTACCTAAAGGATCAGAAGAGATTACATCAGTAGTTTGGGACAAAACCATAAATTAAATAGAGTTTTAAAAAGCAATTAATGTAAAATTAATTTGGGGCTATTAAAAATTTAAATTATATAGCATATTATATAATTTATATTATCATGAAGTTAGTCAATTCATGTGGTTTTAAAAAAAGTCTGTGTTGTTTTATTCTTATTATAGGTGTGATAAATATTCTCTACAATTTGAAATGTAGAAAATTATAAAGTAAAAAATTAACAGTTTCAGGATCCCTGGGTGGCGCAGCGGTTTGGCGCCTGCCTTTGGCCCAGGGCACGATCCTGGAGACCCGGGATCGAATCCCACATCGGGCTCCTGGTGCATGGAGCCTGCTTCTCCCTCTGCCTCTCTCTCTCTCTGTGTGACTATCATAAATAAATAAAAATTAACAGTTTCATAATCCTACTTCCCAAAGATAACTCTTTTTACCCTATATGCATAGACAAAATCTAGATTTAAGATATATTTTGTGATTCAGAATAATCACCTTTGCTACTAGCTCTTTTAAAAATTGATTAAAAGTTGAAAATATAGAGGCACTTGCTTCCAGATTTTAAGTGATGGTGGGTCACACCACAGTGTAATCTAATGGAAATGCTTCTAAAAATCCTAAAATGAGAAATCCTAAAATGAGGGACACCTGGGTGGCTCAGCGGTTGAGCATCTGCCTTTGGCCCAGGGTGTTATCCTGGGATCTGAGATAGAGTCCCACATCAGGCTCCTTGCAGGGAGCCTACTTCTTCCTCAGCCTATGTCTCTGCCTCTCTCTCTCTTACTGTGTCTCTCATGAATAAATAAATAAAAATCTTAAAAAAAAAATCCTAAAATGACTAATTTAAAAAGTCATCAATTAAAAAAAATCTCAAAAGCAAAAACCACAATATTTTTACAAAAAGTGAATTTACTTTTAAAATCACATATCAACAGAGTTGATTTTGATGCTTAATAAATAAGTGTGCATAACATTCTAATGATTTATGTGATGATATTACGATAAAAAGAATCACTAATTATTTACCAGTCAGGGTCCTGAGAGGAAACAGATGGTACTCTTGGTGGTGTATAATTGATATGCAAAGGCCTATTAGTATCAGGTATAAAGCAAAGTGACCAATATTGAAAATGTTTTAATAAAGCAACACTGCACAGGGGTGTGAGCAGATCTTTCTAAACAGCTCTTACAGCATACATCTAAATCTTCTGTCTTCACAATGTCCTTAGTTCACTTAGCTCAAATGTACAAGATATCCTGATCATTCTGATTGAAAGCCGGCAGGTTTGTTTGTTTGTGTGTTTGTTTTCATTTGTCTCCTCTTGGTTTCCTCTCCTACTTTTTACATCAAGGCAAACTTCTTTAGAAACCAAGGAAAATGGATAAGCCTTCCCAGCCTGTGCGTCCCAGGCTGAGGAGATTAATTTCTTGGCATAACCAACTAATTGAGAAGTTGTGCCTCAGGTCTATTTCTCATTTTCTTGACTTTCTTCAGGTAACATTTTTCTTCATATACCAAGCTTTTTCAATTATTGACCTACAGGTTTCATTTCTGTCTCCTCTCCAAAATCACATACTCTCTATTATTTGGATCACCAACCAGATGCCTCAAAGAAGTAACTTTGTGTAAAACATCAGACTGGCTAAACCTTGGTCTTATGAGGAATATTCTCCTTTCTGAAATCTGAAACTTGGAGCTTCCTGGTACTTTTTTCAGCGCTCTTACTCTCTACTCTTTTTACTCATACCCCTCACTTGCTTTTTTTTTTTCTTTTGCTTCTAGAAACTGCCAGGAAAATGTATCGTCCCTTCAAAAATTACTCCTCTTTCTTCATAGGAGTTATATTCAACTCCCAGAAGCCCAACTTAAAATCTTGAAGCAATTTTAAAAAGTTTAAACTTTTCCACTTTTCCCTCTATCACATACTTACTCAATTACGAAGTCTTAATGGATCTGCTCAGAGAGCCTTTCCCATCCATTTACTTCTTTCCACTCTCTCTATGCTGCTTTATGCTGGCCCCTCTTCCTAGCATTCTCTCAATACTGGATTTTATTTTATTTTATTTTATTTTGGTGGAGGGCAGAGAAAGAGGGAGAGAGAGAGAGAGAGAGAGAGAGAGAGAGAGAATCTTAAGCAGGTTCCATGCCCAGTCTAGAGCCCAATGCGAGCTCCATCTCATGACCCAGAAATTGTGACCTGAGCCAAAATCAAGAATCCGATGCTTAACCAACTGAGCCACCCTGGCCTCCCACCATTCTGTATTTTAAACATTAAATATTCATACCTGTGAGTGGTTTATTTGCCTTTCAGGATTAGGACTTAAAAAAATAAATTGACTTAGAGTAATGTAGGAACTTTTTAAAGACTGGCACTTTACAGTTTATTGGGTGCAACTGTAAGAACTTGTCACAGCCATGCCATCTTGTAATTAAACGTTTCTGTTATTTTTGAAGTACGGCAAGAGGATTCTGAGTCATACATTGGATAATAAAATGTAGAGCAAACATTTATTCACTTGGGTAAATACTGCTTAGATGGAATATTCTTTTTTTTTTTTTTTTTAAAGATTGTACTTATTTATTCATGAGAGGCACACACACACAGAGAGGCAGACATAGGCAGAGGGAGAAGCAGGCTCCATGCAGGGAGCCCAATGTAATACTCGATCCTGGATCCTGGGATCATGCCCTGAGCTTCTGAAGGTAGGGGTTCAACTGCTGAGCCACCCAGGCATCCCATAGATGGAATATTCTTGAAAACTCTTCCTGCTAAATTAATCTTTTGGTCTATTTATTTCTCTTGTATGTTCTCTCTTATGCATTGGTTATGACAAATTGAAATTTTAAATATAGTTTCCTTTGTGGTGAATTCCTTTGCTTAGCCCAGAAAGTTAACAAGGCTAAGGACACTGGTCTGATTTCCCAATGGATCAGTTATCATGCTAATAGTCTGTAGTCACAGACTGTCCTTCAAATCACGGCCAACCATTTCATCGATGTTAGTCATGAACGAGACAGAAGAGTGGAGTCAGAATGGCTTGGGAGCAATTCATTCTCAAACAAGTTAAGGCATATGCTCTACCAGAAATGGTTCAGGAAGTTTGTCCCATTTCATATACAAGTAATATACATACTTATAATAATATACAAGTATTTAATTTCCATAATTTATTGCAGATTGCATTTCTCTGGCTCTCAATAGCGTTAGCTGCTATAGTTTTCCATCTTCTTTCTCTGGTCTTTAAGTTGGATGGCTTATTGAATTTACATTAATTTGTTTTTTTTACTATTATCCCACTTTAAACTGCGAGAGGAGGAGGAGGATTCAGAGGCAGGCTAGCAACTACAGGCTAACATTTGAACTTGCTAAGTAAGCAACACTCCTCTACTCTCCACTCTTCAAGATATTTACCCTCTGGTGACAACTCCATATGCTACCTGCAATTCTTGATGTCTTTATCAACCTTGTTGATTTTAACTGTATCAGCAGCAAACATGAAGAGGAGCAGAGATGGCACTCTTACAGGGGAACTCTTAGCCATTGCCCTATTGAACTGTCGCAAACTATAATTTCTTGCAAACTCAAATTTCTGAACTATAAATGAGGATGACATTTATCTACAGTTATTGTAAGGATTGCCACACTGTTTGGCACATGGTGGGTGTTTGTAAACGTCACTGTTATTATTTATTTAATTTTGAGGTGAAGGGTCAAACATGATAACATATTAAAGTGCTCCAGGGACACCTGGCTAACTCAGATTGTGGAGGGCAGGACCCTCTATCTTGGGTTGTGGGTTCCTGCCCACATTGGATGCAGAGATTACTTAAAAAAATAAAATCTTAAAAAAAAAAGTACCCCTTAAACCAGCTTTCACACTAGGAAACCTTCCCTTACAACATAATCTTGGGGGGGATGTTATGAACACTATGGAGGAGTGCCATCCAATGAAAATACAGTGGTAACTTTAAGTATCTTAGTAAGCACATAAAAAAGAAAACAGATGGGGGAATCCCTGGGTGGCTCTGTGGTTTGGCGTCTGCCTTTGGCCCGGGGCGTGATCCTGGGGTCCCGGGATCGAGTCCCACGTCGGGCTCCTGGTGTGGAGCCTGCTTCTCTCTCTGCCTCTCTCTCTCTCTCTCTCTCTCCATCTATCATGAATAAATAAATAAATAAATGTTAAAAAGAAAGAAAACGGACGAAGTTAATTTTAATATTATATTTTATTCAAATATAAAAATCTTATTCTAAAATGTAATAAATATAAAATTATTAATGAGGGGATCCCTGGGTGGCGCAGAGGTTTGGCGCCTGCCTTTGGCCCAGGGCGCGATCCTGGAGACCCGGGATCGAATCCCACGTCGGGCTCCCGGTGCATGGAGCCTGCTTCTCCCACTGCCTATGTCTCTGTCTCTCTCTCTCTCTCCCTCTCTCTATCATAAATTTAAAAAAAATTAAAAAAAATAAAATTATTAATGAGGCATTTTTACATTAAAATTTTCAAACTAAGACTTTGAAATTCAGCGTGTTTTTTTTTTTTTTTTTTAACTATAGTATCTCAACTTGGGTACTAAGTTTTCAATGGTGAAGTGAAATGTAGTTTTCCTCAAAGTTTTGTTGAACACAAATGTTACCCTGCTTCGGCTTGTAAATGTCAATTAAAATGATACAAAAAAAATTCAGTGCCTTAGTCACAGTAGCCATATTTCAAATGTTCCATAGCCATATGTGGCTAGTGGCTACCATTTCGGTCAGGGCAGTATTGGACCTTCTCTAGAAGGCTGTTGTACATTTAGGAGATTCATGGAGTTCATTCTTGGTTTACATGACCCTTGGTTAAAAACTGTCCTTTTCACTTTTTATAACCCAGTTACTTGGGTTGCTCATTGGTTGAGTGTCTGCTTTTGGCTAAGGTGGTGATCCTGGAGTCTTGGGATCAAGTCCTGCATCAGGCTCCTCGCAGGGAGCCTGCTGCTCCCTCTGCCTGTGTCTCTGCCCCCCCCCCGCCCCGCCCCACCCCCGTGTCTCTCATGAATAAACAAAATCTTTAAAAAAAAAGTCAACAAGTTACTTTCTGTATATTCACCGCACAATAAGTTTGCTTATGAATAAATTCCTTGGGATAAATCCAACAACTTTATAGAAACTGAAAAGTGGGCTACTGATTTGTTGGACTTCGAAAAAAAATAATGAGGATATACTGGTTAAACGGCTTTTGGCCCTTGCTCTCTATCCCTGAATTCTGGTCTGATCACAGAATTTAACTTGTAGATATTGTGGGTTGCCGGTTGCCACCTTCCTGACACGTAAACTTCAGGGTCTGCTCCTTTTAGGGCACGTAAAGCCCTCTCCAAAAAGCAGGCAGTAGCCGCTGAACTTGCGTAGCGAGGGATTTATCCAAAGCCCCCTTCTATTTTTAGCCGGAACAACTGCTCGCCAATTCATTTCTGGAGAGAGAAAAGCATCCGTTGCAAAACAGACACGCGGAGCGTACCTTTGCCAGGTACTGCTCGGAATCCCCCGACTACTCCCACCGAAACTCGGCAGCTCAATTGTTGTCCTGCGCCGGCTGCAGCGCGCCCCGGCAGGCCCGCGCGCCCGACTCCGCCCGCCCCGGGCAGCCTGCGCCGCCAGGGCAGCCCCGCACGGCCGGGGCGGGGCCGGGAGCGCGGGGGGCGTGTCCCCGCCTGGGGGCGGGGTCGGGCAGCGCGAGAGGGCGGAAGTCCCCGGGGGCGGTGGGGCCGGCGCGCGCACCCCGAGTCACTTGTCAGCGCTCGTCTGAGGCGGAGGCTGCGGCGGCTGCGGCGGCGCTGCGGGCTCGAGGTGAGCGGCCGCCGGGCGGGGATGCGCGGCTCCTGTAGCCAGCCCGGAGGGGGAGGAGGGGGCGAAGCGGTCTCCCTGCGCCCGGGACGCGGGGGCCGCGCGGCTGTGGAGGCGGAGGGGGCGCGCCTCGCGCGGGGCCGGCTCCTCAGGTGCTTGCGGGAGCGGCGGAGGTGAGAGCCGCGTGGGAAGACGAGCTCCCGGGGAAGGGCGGCGCGGGAGCGGCCGCGGGGCCGGAGCGCGAGCGCTGCAAGTTCCCGGAGCCCGGGTGGTCCGGCACGAGCGCGGCGGCGGCCGGGACCCGCGGGGACCCGCCGGGACCCGCCGGGCGTCCGGGCGCACCCGCGTCAAGCGCGAACCTCGTGGGGTGTGGGGAGCGGGACTCAACGCGAGAGGCGGGTTATTTCTGTTTGTTTGCTTTCTCGCTCCTGAGACGTGTTTATTTCCCCTCAGATATTAAAAATTGTGTACTTGTTTGGGCAAACTGCCGTGCGACCTGAAAGAAAGCTTTTTTTAAAAAAAAAAAAAAATCTGTGGTAATCTCCAGATTTGTTAATACTCGAGTGCTTGTTGGCACTTCTGTGGAGGCTGTGCCTT
Source organism: Vulpes vulpes (assembly GCF_048418805.1). NCBI lineage: Eukaryota > Metazoa > Chordata > Mammalia > Carnivora > Canidae > Vulpes > Vulpes vulpes. The sequence continues at coordinate 48,374,499 of NC_132783.1, read as the reverse complement.
CGGTGCGTTCGATGACAGAAGTGGAGAAAGGAAGGGCGTCTGGACGGGCCAGAGCTAGGAGCGAAAATTCGTGGCCGCGTTGGGCAGGGCAGGTCCGGGGTGTGATCGCCAGCTCCCCTCCCACGGCCGCCTTCCTGACCGTCAGGGCGTCGGACCTGCCCGCCGCGGAAACAGCCCGCTCCGGAGCCTTATTTGGCGAACGGGGCTCCGCGTGAACCTCTCCTGGAAAACTGCCTGGTCGACTCCTCTCATAGTGTGCGCGCCCGTAGCTTGGGTTCTTCAGCCCCGTCTCCGTTCCCCCTCAGCTTGGGAAAAGAGAATCGCAAGATACTGCTTGTTCTTCAGACCGTTCTTGTCACTGTGAGTTGCCCTTTCCGCCTTCCCGCTCACCGAAGAGGCCAAGAAGCCGGGGGGTTAGAAGTGTGGGAATTACCAAGCTTCCTTCCCAAGGGAGAGAGCCAAGACGTTGTGTAGACTTTGCCCCAAAGAAAATTCCCAAGCTGTGTAGAGAAGGTCCAACATTTCCTTCATGTTTGAAAGCAGAATGGGCTGCTCGCTGTTTGCTGCCTGCTTCGTATTTCAGGAGGAGTTTTGGGCACTAATAACCAGGCGGAGGAGATCTGGAAAAGGACAGTGAGAATATTACCATTGCTCAGGGATCAGAATGTTTTTTTAAGGCAAGTGAAGCTAGCCCAGAGGGAATACTAGAAGTGAAATGACATGGTTCCGTAGTGCGGCTGTGACCTTGCCAGGGCTACCAATTCTAATAAACGAGGTAGGTCAGGAAGGGAGTTCCCAAGTAAAGGGAAGTTGTATGTACATGGTTTGATACATAAATTACATGCATTCTCTTGTAGGAAATAATGGGGACGGGAGAAGTTGAGCCTAACTTTCACATTCTTCTCTTGATACAAGTTAAAGATTAAAAAAGGAGGGGGCAAGCTGCCTGTGAAATATCTGTCCGCTCTACACACTTCTGATTTGTGTCATATAATTCCAGTGTCAGGGCGGTCTTTATTAGTTCTATGAAAATCTTTTATTACAGCAGGAAAGCAATTAGATTATGTATGGCCCTTTAATTTTTATATGTATCTAACAGTTTGACTTCTGGAATGGCCAGTGGGTCTTTTTAGGCCCTGTGCATATTACATCAGTCCTGAATTTGTCCTGCCATGCCACTGTAAAAGCTCATTTCTTTTCTGGTTAGATGCTGTGTAGATTTTTATTGGTTTAATTTTTCTTTAAGGGCAAGACTTGAAAGTTTTGCCTCATTTTCCCCTTATTAGAGGATGTAATCTGTTTGTTTTTATTATACACAGTAGTTCAGTATCTACATTTGCCAATATTAATTTGGTGTAATGGGATCAAAGATTTGAATGGGTTAAAAAAATGGAAAAATGTTTTAATGTAAGTAATATAAGGTGATGATTTAGTCCAACAGCACAGATTGTCCAAGCAAGTGTGCCTTCAATGGTTTTAAAATTATTAAATTATACATCTGCTGTATTTTCAATATTTTTATTTTTTAAGGTTTTATTTATTTATTCATGAGAGACACACACGGGGGTGGGGTGGGGTGGGGAGCAGAGACACAGGCAGAGGGAGAAGCAGGCTCCATACAGGGAACCCCATGTGGGACTCAATGTGGGACTCCATCCTGGGTCTCCAGGATCACACCCTGGGCTGAAGGCGGCGCTAAACTGCTAAGCCACCAGGGCTGCCCTTTAATATTTTTGAAGAGAGAAATATTTCATAGCATTACATTTTAGAAAATATCCATTTCCTCCAATTTCTCCCACCACACGTAAACATCACATCAACCAATACCAAACTCAAAGTCACACTTTTTTTTTTTTTTTAAAGATTTTATTTATTTATTCATGAGAGACAGAGAGAGAAGCAGGCTCCATGCAGGGAGCCTGACATGGGACTAGATCTGGGACTCCAGGATCAAGCTCTGGGCTGAAGGCAGGCGCTCAGTTGCTGAGCCACCTAGGCGTCCCCACACTTCTTTTAATTATATAAAAGTCCAACCATGAGAGTCATTGTGGGTGTACTTACAGCAAAACAAAAAAGACATCACTGAAGTGCTGCTTTTTTTCTAAAGCTCCAATTCCCTTTCATGCATTAAGATTAACCTTAAATTCCTACCCTATTTAGTCAGTCTCATTCACTGGTTAATGCTTTTTCTTTACTTTGCCTGATGTGGTGTGTATGTACAACAGGAAGCGGGTTCTCATTGAAGTACCAGTGCTAGAATATTGCCTATCATTGCCTGTCTAAAGGAAAAGTAAATATTGCTCTAAGTGTGGAAAATATCATGTTCCTATAAGAGGAAATACAAGTTGTAATTTATGATTGGAGAGAATAGTTTTGTGCATTAAGAAACAACTTACTTTATAGAATTTTGTATGTGGAAAGCATGAATAAGAATCTATGGATTTGCAGTCCTTTTCATATGTGAGAGTAGCTTAGAATTTAAGGATTCTTGCCAGCTGCAGGCTAAAGAGTGCATGAGGTAGAAGGGAGGGGAAAATAATTTTGAGTTAAGCCTGAAATAAAATCATCTTTCTCCTCTGTATAATGAAGTGTTGTAAAGTACTTTGAGTTAAAGTTTGTATGCAGGAAGCCACAAATTGTACTGTAGCAAGTTGTAAAACTGATCAAGTGTCTAGAAATAGATTCTGATATGGAATTTTTAGACTGTGGAAATTGGCATCAGTTTAGAATTTGTATATTAGCTCATAGATTCTTTTTTCTGAAAAGACTGAAGTGAGAACTTAATATAGACTTAAACCTCTATATTTTCTTATCCGCCCAAAACAGAATATTGAACATAATTTAGTTGAGTTTATATTAAATACATTTAAATATGTAATAGGATTTCAAATAAACATTTTTGTTAACCATCAAATTTTCCTTTACAGGTTCTTTCATTTTTTGGAATTGGACTTTGAGCTGGTAGAGCCATGAGCAACTACAGTGTGTCCTTGGTTGGCCCAGCTCCTTGGGGTTTCCGGCTGCAAGGTGGCAAGGATTTCAACATGCCTCTGACAATCTCTAGTGTAAGCAAACTTCACAGATTTTATTACAGATGTTCATTCAATGCTTAGTCTTGGAAACCTCAGGGCTGAGTTGTTGAATTCTCTGGATAACCTGTACTCATTACAATTGCTTATGGGATTTGATCTCAGCAAACTTAGTTATGTATAATAAAGGATGTGGAGGGGAGGGAATTTAGCAAGGATAACTGATTTCAGTTAAGCTTATTTTCAGTTTCCCCCATCTTATTACTGGGAAATGGAAAGTATTTGGAGGACAGACTTCAAATCTTTAAACTGTCACTAATTTGGGGAATTCTCTGGACTTCTTATGTAATATTAGAAGATTGCCCTATGGGATTTTCATCGTTCCTTTCAACTCCAAAAGCTGTTAATTAAAAAAGTGTTGATCAATATCAAATAAAAGGACTGTTTTTGGTGTTATTTCCTCAACTCCCTTTTGGTGAAGATGAAAGTCAACAATAAAATTGCCAAAGGCTACTTACCTTTGAAGAAGAATCTAGGGCTTGGATCTCCTGGATAATGGGCTTATAAATAATTGAGATTTGGTTGTTTACCTCATTACAGATTTAGTTTGAATGTATTCTGTGCATACAATTTAAGGATATGTTTTCATGGATGATGGTATTTTTTTGAGGCTTGACTATGTGTCAAGCACTGTTTTACTTTCTTCTTGCTATCAATTACTTGTATAATGTTACAGAGGGCTTTTTTTTTTTCCACAGACAAATAAATATGAATATCCACTCCCCTTTTACGTATATGGTAACATGTTATACACACTGTTTCATGTCTTTTGTTTTTCCTCAACAACTTACCACAGAGAACTTTCCCTAGAGGTTTTGTTTTGTTTCTAAACAACTGTATAGAATTCTCTCTTAGGGAAGTAGCATTTATTTAGCCAGTCCTCCATGAAGGATTGGCATGTGTATTGTTTCCAGTATTGCTATTACAAACAGTGCTGTAGTAGATACCATATAAACATAATTTTTACACATATAGTTGACCCTTGAGCAACACAGATTTGGATTGTGCAGGTCCACTTACGTGGGGATTTTTTTTTCGACAACTATATATATAATTCTGTAAATGCATTTTCTCTTCCTTATGATTTTCTTTTTTTAAAAAAAGATTTATTTATTTATTTGAGAGAGAGAATTTGTGTGAGTGCAGGGGTTTTTTTTTTTCGACAACTATATATATAATTCTGTAAATGTATTTTCTCTTCCTTATGATTTTCTTTTTTTAAAAAAAGATTTATTTATTTATTTGAGAGAGAGAATTTGTGTGAGTGCAGGGGGTGAGTGCAGGGAGAGGGAGAGAATCTCAAGCAGAGACTGCTAATTATGGAGTGCTGTGCACACCTTGCTCTCAAGTCGTTCAGATCATGACCTGAGCCAAAGTCAAGAGTTGGATGCTTAACCGACTGAGCCACCCAGGTACCCCCTTATGATTTTCTTTCTTTCTTTTTTTTTAATATTTAATTATTCATGAGAGATACAGAGAGAGAGGCAGAGACACAGGTGGAGGGAGAAGCAGGCTCCCTGCATGGAGCCTGATGCGAGACTCAATCACAGAACTCCAGGATCACGCCCTGAGCAGAAGGCAGATGCTCAACTGCTGAGCCACCTAGGTGTCCCTCCTTTATGATTTTCTTAATATTTTCTTTTTTCTAGTTTACTGTATTGTAAAAATACAATATATACAAAATATGTTTTAATTGACTGTTTATGTTTTTGGTAAGGCTTTCAATAAATAGTAGGCTACTAGTAAAGTTTTGGGTGAGTCAAAAGTTGTATGTGGATTTTCAACTGTATGGGAGGAGTCAGTGCCCCAACTCCCACGCTGTTCAAGGGCCAGCTGTGTATGTGTATGTGTAGTGTATGTGTGTGTGTGTATACATATATACGTGTGTATGTATATATGGACAAATACATATACAATTTTGGTGGGTTGTGCCAATTTATACTTCTGTGCAATGAACAAAAATACCTCCTATTCCACCCCCTGACAGCCTTGTCAGGAAACTTGGATTTTTTCCAGATGTTTTATGTGCATCATCTCATTTAAGTCTCATGTCAACCTGTGAAATAGTGGTATTATTCCCATTGTACAAAACTGTTATGAGCTCACATGGCTGGTATGGAAGAGCTGGCTTTCAAGCAATTATGCTATGCTGCTTCCCTAATAATAAATTTTATCTATAGATTGTTTCTTTAATTAGGTTGTTTCTCTAATCAGGTATTTAGGAGTCTGTTGTTTTGTTTATTTATGTGTATAAATATATGTACATATACTGCTTCTTACAATATACATACAACTTAATTTTAAAAGAAAAATGTTTGTAACACTCGAAAATTTCTGGTAAAATACTGCTAATCCCTGTTTACTAATGGAGATTTCCTTGTTTCTTGGCCATGGATTTTTAAAAGAATTTATTTTATTTTTTAAAGGTTAATTTTAATTTAGCACCAACTTCTGTCTTGATTCCAGTTAATCAGAGTTTACAAGGAAACACATATATGTAATCCAGCCTCTAAGTTTTAGGACTTCATGGTTGGATGAAATTTTAAATGGAAAGCATCCATGTGAAAATATGTCTTATGATTTATTCCTGTTTGAGCAAGGCAATTTTTTTTTCTCTTACTGAAGATCTCTTATGAGGGAAGGAATGATATTTGAATATGTCTTATTTTTATGTTCTATTAACATTTTTTATATTAAGTTTGAATATCTTTATAGATAATAGACTATAGAAAGTTATTGTTTAGTTTAAAATGCATCCATTTTTGCTGGAAAAAAAAGTCAAACAAATTGACATCTAGTGAAACAAACTAAATAATCACTTTGTTGTTTGGTAACAACTGCAAATATAGTGTGTAAATTTTGTGATACCATGCCTTTAAAAAAGTTTTCTGTGCTTCAGTTCCCTTGGCAGACAGTTTGAGGCCTAGCTCCATGTTGAGATGCTGATACAACAGAACACTGTGTACATACATATGTGCCCTCCCCTGGCACAGAAGAAATGCTTTCCTTGTGTAGACAGAGTGCTAATTAAAGGATTTTGAACATACTGATTAAAAGAGACTACGGTAACAAAGCTGCTGAGTTATTTCTGTTCTCTTACAAAAGTCTCTGCCATCTCCTCTGACCTTTTTGGGCCTTGTGCAGTGGGGCATGCAATTCATTCTGGACTGGAGAGGATGGGAAGGGGAGGGGAGGAGTGGAGGGAATGTTGGCTCAACTGTGCTGCTAGGCTGTTGGCTTTCATTGTAGTTACTTTTAACCCCTTGTGTGGTTCAGTTCAAACATGCCTAGTAGTAACATTGCCTAATAAAGATGCATGCCTAATAACTAATTTATATTGTTGTAGTAGGATTAGTAACATTATACCTCATCTTACTTAGTTCCCTAGTTGTATTTAGTTTGCCTTAATTATGTAAAATTATTGGGGTGTATTTCTGTGGTCACTGGATTATTTAATAGTGTCAAGAAGTAATTAAACCTTTTTTTTCTTTTTAAAGATTTTATTTATTCAGAGAGAGATATCACAAGCAGGGGGGTGGGATAGATGGAGAGGCAGAGCCAGATGTGGACTCTGTCTCAGGAGCAGAAGGGAAATTCTTAGCCTATTGAGCCACCCATGTGCCTAAGAAGTAATTAAAACTTGACAGCATGCTTTAAAACCATATAATTTCGTGATTCTCTTATTTTAATAATATGTATGAAATTCTTAGGGTCTGGCACATGGTATTCTCTTAGTTATAATTACCATAATATTATTACATTGTATTATTATTAATATATTATTATAAAATTAAAAAGAAAAATGTTTAGTCTTGAAATATCAAATGCCCCATAATTGTGGGTAATGTAGTCTAATTTTTTTTTTTTTTTTTTTTTACTTAGAGTCTACTGAAAAAGGAAAGTCTATTGAAAAAGGAAAAAAATCACAAGTTTGTGCTTCGCTAGGAACCTCCATGTTTATATTTACAGTTTAGAAGCATGCTCTGGTCATGTAATGCCATGTTGAACTCCACAGGGCTATTTATGTTCCCTATAACATTGGAACTCTGTGACAGGGAATGTTTTTGTGATAAGTAGGCCATTGGCTGGGACTTAAGCATTGTTTTCTTGAGATTTTGTTGTTACTAGCATGATAGCATGCTATTTTGTTCAAATAAGTGTATGAATATGCTGGATATGACTTTGTGCATTAAAATATGCAAACCATACAGGTTTTTTTGCAAACTATATAATTTTAACATTTTGTATGGATTTGCCTATTATCTATAATGTATAATTTTTGCATTCTTTTTTAGGAGGTAGGTTTCTAAGATGAGATTGGTAATTCCTGCAAACTTTAAAAAAGATCCTCAGATTACTGTAACTATATAATCACATGTCATTCTCTTCAGTTTCCTATTCTTAAAATGTAGTGCTGGCTACAGGAGTTTATAGGCTGCCTTTTTATGACCCTGTATTTATGGAAATGCCTTGAAGCCATGGAATGTGGGGATGGGTTTCATTGGAGCAGTGTGGGTTATTGGTCTTTGCCAGTATATTTTATAAGAAGAAATAGGAGACTTCTTGCACAATTCAAGGCCATATTTTGGCAAGTTGACTTTCCTCATGATGGAAATACAGGAAGGATTATATATTTGTGAATAACATGTCTTAAGTATGGCATTCTAAAGTTGCAAAACTCTGCTATGTGTTGTTTTCTGATTTATGATGTTAGAGTTTTTTTCCCTAAAATATCCTTATTTCCTGAAGATGATCTCCCAATTCTCCATAAACACATCTAGATTGTTTCTTTAATAGTTAAAAATGAGGCCAGGTATTTTAATACAAATTAGTATTAATACAAAGAATGATTTTGATTCTCAAGAGTTAGAAGAGGATTCGTTGTTACCATCTCAGACAAGATTTTAGTTGGATTTGAAAGGAGAAAGAAATTTACTATTTTCTGGAGTATGGAGTTTGACTTGGGAGTATAAGACAGAACAGAGAAAAGACAGCTGTGAAACATTTTGCCAAGAATTCATTCATGCAGCAGTTATAGGACTACTTCCTAGAAACCATTTAAGAAGATACAAAGTATTGGGTGCACAAAGGTTGCAGAGAAAAGAAATAAGTACAGTACTATTACATGGTCGTAAGACCTGTCACAAGACATAAGACCTGTCACATCATATTTGATGAAATTATGAGGTTACAGTAAGTGTTTCTCAGTTTCAGTGGGCATATATCTTTTGTATTTGTGGGTTCAGCTTCCTACAGGAGAAATTAATTGAAATGATCCTTAAAGGAAATTTGAACACTTCAGAGTCAACAATTCTATGCAATGGTTTTCAGTGCAAAGTGAAGATGAAGACTTTCTTGCCATTGTGGACTCTGAGCAAAGGACTCTGAGCAAAGTTATGAATATAGTTGAGTGATTCTCCAGACAGGCCAGCTGCAGAGTTTACCTCCTAGAGGAGGATAGAAAGAGACTTTCAGTCCTCTCAAGCTGAAATGGGAGAACCATCCTACCTTGAATAAATGGGCCCATTGTTAATTTTAAGCTGTTGAGTATTTTCTTTTACATTCCCTTCCAACTACCCTGTCATTATGCCAAGTTGGAAAGTTAATGATTTAGTTTGTAAAACTATATAATGTATATTTCATATGTATGTTCATCTTCTGCTTTTAAAATATTAATTACCTTTTGTTTGGGGCACAGAGACCAATTTTTTCCTAAGTGGCGATTTTCTATCATTGTGGTCATAAGGGTAAGGAATTTCAAAATAATTCTGAAGATGTTTTTCTGGCTTATTATTAGTGAAGAAATGAAAGATCTTATCAGTGTGTTTTGTTGTAAATTAGTAGTTTTAGAAAAGGGGAGCTTGATTTTTCAGAATTTAATTAATGTTGGGCATTTTGGAAAGTTATTTGTTAAAATAAGAGGGATTTTACTGGTCTGTAGGCCTTCTGTATCTGATAGAGGAAATAATATTGGAGATTTGGTGAAGTAAGAATAACACTTGATTTTATTTTTTAGAGAGAGAGAGTGTGTAAAAGCAGGGGGTGGGGGTGAGGCATTAAAGGGGCAGAGGGAGAAAGAAAATCTTAAGCAGGCTCCACACCACACCCAGCCCAGTGCAGAGCCAGATTCCGGGCTCGATCTCAGGACCCTGAGATCATGACCTGAGGCAGAATCGAGAGTTGGCCACTTAACTGACTGAGCCACCCTGGCACCCCAAGAATAACACTTTAAACCTAAGTAAAGGAGATTTTCACATAACTTTTTTAAGTACTCATGAATTAGGTAGAACATTTACTTAAACTGAAGATATTGAAGACTGTAGACTTATTTTCAGTTATTTTTGAGAACTTTACGATAGTTTTTGGTTAACTATGCAGTTAACCAGTTGTCTTTGTCCAAAATATCTTCTTTTCAGTAGTTCTTACCCAGATTCTCATATACCATGAGACTAGCCATAGCCTTTCCCCCAGTTACAACCACATGGAGGAAAAACTCTGATAGGAATTAATCTAGAAGCACATATTGGTCTGGACAAAAAAAGGGTGGTTTCTTTGGTGCCTTATAAGGGATAATTATGTTTCAGTTTTAGTTGGTGAGATTCTAGGTATTTTATTTAAATTCTGAGATACAGAAATATTAATATAAAATGTGACAGAACAGGACCCCGTCATGTGAACTATTAATATATGTATACATTTGCAAATAAATGACATGAAGGAATGAAAAGAGACAAAATCAGTTTTTTTTTTAAAGATTTTATTTATTTGAGAGAGAGAGAGAGAGCAAGCACAAGGGGATGAAGGGCAAAGGGAGAGGGAGAAGCAGGCTCCTCGCTGAGCAGGGAGTCCAATGTAGTTTGATCCCAGGACCCCTCCTGGGATCGCAGGATTGTGACCTGAGCTGAAGACAGACACTTAACTGATTGAGTCACCCTGCTGCCCTGAAAAAATCAGTTTAAGCAATTAATAAGTAGTGACCATGGTGACCATTAATTTAGGTATTCTAGGTGCAGAGCTACTCTGTAGCCTTCTTGGGAATGCAGGTTTGGCTTTTAAATTACAAAGTGGGAAAATCACTTTTCTAGCATGGAAACCCTGTTTTTATTAAGTTTTTTGGTTGTTTTTTTAATTTTTTATTTTTTATTTTATTTTTTTTTTAGGTAATATTTATGAAAAGACAGAGCAGACAGTATTGAATGAGTGTTTAAGGATAGGTGTGGAAGAATTTTTTATAGTATTGTAAAATCATATGTTCACTTCCCTGTCTTTCCCCATGTTTTTTTTTTTCCCTTGTTTTATGTAAGTGGAATTATCTATTGTAAATAACTCATTTCTTTTACAGCTGATGTTGATGCTCATTTTCTATGATGACTACTGGAACAAAGTCCATCGACCTCTTTGGCGTTTAGTACTCCCAGCAGGACTAGATAGTTCTAATACATGACCCTGATAGGCCTCCATGGAGGAGAGTAAAATGGACTGGGAAAGCTAACAGGAGGGAATTTAGATGGAAAGAGAAAAGAGGCAATTTTAAAAAGGCCATAGTGGGAGCACTTATTCCCTGGGTCACATTTGGTACCCAAGCATTCTTCTTAACCCTTCACTCTTTTCCTCCTTTAAAGTTTGGTTAATTTATGCTTCTTTTTAGGTAATACATTCATATGTTTTGAAATTCCAAAGATACAATAACATATAAAGGAGAGCCTCCTGTTGTCCTGCTGTTCATTTCCTCTTCTGGAAGCAGCCAGGGTTAACAGTTTCTTGTGCATACTTTCAGAGATGATCTATATAGAAAAATGTATATACATGTGTATCCCTCCTGCCCCTCTTTTCAACACAAACATTATCCTTAAAAACTATACTTTTTTTTTTTTGCGTTTTGTTTTCTTCATGTAATGACGAATCAGTAAGTATATCTTTATTCTTTTTGTGTCGCTGCACCGTTTGGATTTATCATAATTTATTCAACTAGGTTTACTGGCGCTGAAGTGTAGTTTTTGCATTTATATATATTGCATATACATGAACATATCTGCCAGATAAATTCCTAGAAATGGAATTGCTGAGTCAAAGAATTATATACATTTATAATTTTAATTGATATTGCCAAATATCTCTGTAGAGATACTCCTACCCACAATATAAGAATGCTGGTTTCCTTATACCTGTGCTAGCACACATTTCAACAGACTTTGATCTTTTCTAATCAGATGGGCCTATTTCCACTTTCTCCTTTTTATAGGGCTTAATCACAGGTAGTCTAACGGAGGATTTTCTGTTTTTAAGTGGTTCATTCTTTCCAATTTTGCATGAGAACATATGAAATAAAAATATACTGCTCTTCTATAAATGATATCATTAATTTCTAGGGATAATGTTCTTCGAACTTTTTGGTTCAGAGTTTTGATTAATAATTACCTCTATCATTTGTTTCTTTATTCTTTTTAAAAATTTATTTCCTGTTTTTAAGCAGATTTCCTCTCAATGTTAATATATTACTTCCAATTACACGTGAAAGATTTTGTTTGTTTTTTTGTTGAACAGTGTTTGGCATATTGCCCTCTCATAGACTTTCAGAAAAATTTAAGCAAATCACATTGAATAGATTCAAGGTTGTTACTTTTGGAGTTTCTCCTGGAGCTTGATATATTGTGGGATTTCAAATCCCACTCTTTTCTAGCTCACTTTAAATGATATGACAAGGAGATTGACTATTATGAGCTGTTCATTATGGCTTTGGGACATAGTAAAATTCACCCCCAGGAGACTCACTGTGTTTTCTTATCAACCTTTATTAGCCAGTGGAGCTTAACTGAAGTATTAAGTGTTGTATAACATAGTGAGTGAGACATTGTGAAGGCATACTAATGTGTGGCACAGTGTATTTCTTCATTTTACCCTGGTTTGAGCAGCAGAGTGTGTGTGTTGGTTACCTTGGTGACAAAAAGAGTAAGGATACCAGCCATGTTTGTATTTTATGTGGTTAAGGGGGAATGTGACATTTCCTTTTAAATGTGATAGAGGGATGCCTAGCTCACTCATTCAGTAGAGCATGTGACTCTTGATCTCGGGGTTGTGGGTTTGAGCCCCATGTTGGGTATAGAGATTACTTAAAAATAAAATCTTAAAATACATATGATGAAAAGAGTTTGGAACTAGGTGAGAATCTGTACTATTTGTTGTTTGAATTCTGTGACTTGTTAAACATTTTTTTTTTCCCAGAATCCAAACATTGATTCAGTAATGGCTATTGTTCTTCACGATAATTATCTTGAGTAAATTTTGATTTACTAAAATTTTATTTTGATGACATTAACAACTAAATACCATTTACCATTAGTTCTATCAGGGATTTAAGTGTGATTCGGTTCTCTTGAGGATCCAGTTATAAGCCTAGTATTTCACTAATGATTTCTGAGGTTTTAACTTTTATAGATGGTAAAATAAAAAAATTTAGTAGTGTGGTATAATGCTAGCCAGAGGACGTTGTGGATATGTTCTGAAAGTATTTATTTTCTTGAGGAAAGGTAGTGGAGGACAAATGTCCTTTAGAAAACAAATGCTTTATCCCTTAACCAGGAACACTTAGAGATGATCTGGAGAAAGAAGTTTATATATATATACAAGTATTACTACATATGTAATTTTCATGATTCTGGACATTCTCTTGAAGTATTTCTATGCTACTACTCACTATTCTACAAATAGTTCTTCTGGTCTTTTTATAGTAGACATTTTGCTTAAGTGTACCTGTATCCATTCTGGAACTTTCTAGTTACTGGTATCCAATTCTCAGAGTGATACTTTTGATAAACTTTGTCGGTCTGCATATAAATGGGCCCAGTTAATACAACTGAATTTATGGTCCAAATTTAGGGTCCATTTTGAACCCTAAAGTCCTTGGTCTCTTAACTTTTTGTGCTTACTACCTTTGTTTATTCTTACTTTTAATTCTGTACCCATCCTTTAAGGCACATTCATACCAACTGCTCTTTCAAAAATTGACTACTCTAACTTGCTTGGGTTTCCTTTCTTTCCTGTATTAAATAATAATAATAGTAATGTAAATATGCTAACATTTATCGAGCCCTTGTCATTGTCTAGGTTCTGCTCTAAACATTTTGCACATGTTCCATTATTTAATTCTCACTGATGATCCTCTGAGGAAGTATGATTTTAAAAGGGAGAGAGAGGGCAGCCCGCATGGCTCAGTGGTTTAGCGCCGCCTTCAGCCCAGGGCCTGATCCTGGAGACCCAGGATCAAGTCCCACATCAGGCTCCCTGCATATAGCCTGCTTCTCCCTCTGCCTGTGTCTCTGCCTCTCTCTCTCTGTGTCTCTCATAAATAAATAAATAAAATCTTTAAAAAAATAAAAGGGAGAGAGAAGTTAAATTACATGGCCAGAGTTACACAGCTAATAATTGATTAGGCTAATGATACGAAACAAGTTAAACTGAGTAGTAATAATGCTTTTAACCAGGATATTCTATTTTCTGGAAATAGATGACAGTTTTCACTACTGACAGCTAAGTTTGTGTATTTTTCTTTCCTTTCCTTTCTCCTTTTTTCTTTCCCCTTTCCTTTCCTTTCCTTTCCTTTCTGTTTTTAAGTAATCTTTGCACCCAATTTGGGACTCACACTCACAACCCCAGATTAAGAGTCACATGCTACACCGACATTGAGCCAGCCAGCTGACCCTGTGTGTGTATTTCTTAAAGAGAGGATACATGCTATAGAATAAAAGACATGTATAGATGGAAATAACAGATTATTAAGAAAAAATATGACAAGTTCCCAAAGGAAGTATCAGAATCATCTAAGAGATTTTTAAAATGTAGGCTCAGGCTGTAGACATTGAATTCAGGATGTTTAGAGATACATGCTGTCTGGATATTTCTCATCTGCCATTTGTGTTCCATTTTGTAAACAAATATTTGGGAACCATATATGGCTTTGCTTTTTTAAAAAACATTTTTATTATGGATCTTTTGTTACTTAGATCATTTCAGCAAAAAGACTAAGGCTAAATTCATGGGAACTGTCATTAAATAATGTGACAGATCTATTTTTCCCCAACCACCAATCCTTTCCCATTTTTCAGAGTTCAGCTACCATAGGTCAAATCCTTTTTGTAAATAAATGACAATCAGGGTTTAATTCTCTATACAATGTTGTTAAATATCTTTGTGACAAAGATTTAAAGGACTGAAGTTAGCATACTACTTAAAATATTTAAGACTTTATTAATTTATTTGAGAGAGAGAGAAAGAGTAAGTGTGTGCGCAGGAGAAGGGGCAGAGGGAGAAGCAGAGTCCCCATTGAGCAGGAATCCTGACTTAGGGCTGGATCTCAGGACAAGGCCTGAGCCTAAGGCAGACGCTTAACTGACTGAACCACCCAGGTACCCCTACTACTTATGATATTTTAATACTGTAAAATTTAATAATGTTGAATTTATCAAAGACTTCTTTTGGAATCTTTGACTATACTTGATTTTATTTTATACCTCATTGCAAAACCAGATGGTAATATGTTAAAAAGAACTAGTTACTTTTTTTTTTTAATCCCATGAACCAGAGAAAACTATAGATTTTTGGTCTTCATATTAGGTTTCATAGGAGTACAGTTAAGTGCGTATAAGTAGACCATATACTTTGTGAAATTGTGAACCTCTCTCACCAGGGGAAAAAGAACCCCTCTACACTGTGGGTCAAGATGATGCTATAATTCCCAGTTTGTGTTCAATAGACTGATAATCATAATGATAATAGAAGACAAAAGGGAAGCTAGGTTGCAATTGCAATCAGGTTTCCTCTAGATTTGTTTTGTTAATATACATAATTGATAGAATTAACTGATGAAACATTTTGGTTTCTTTGTTTTTAATTCTAGTCAGGGTTTAAGTTTCTAGAAAATGTCCTGGAGGTTACAACATATAATAACCACCTGCCTCCCAAGGTATAGTCTTACTGTGTGTCAGTCAGAATCTGTTTTCTGTAAATTTCCAACAGTTCTACTTCTGTCTTTTAGTGTCATGCACAACAAAGGATAACCCTTTCTTACTTAGCCTTTAAGATAAGTGACTGAGTTGTATTTCCCTTTTAGTCTTGTAAATACTCGTAGGAAGCCATTTCTTCAAATGTTTCTCTCATGACAGTTTGCCTCTCTTTACACTCTTGGGCATATGCTTTTAATATTGTGTGACTCTCAGAACTGAAGCTCAGATATATTAAGATCAATGCAAAAGTATAGTTATTAAGTCAGGAAACTGATTTTTGTGTGACTGGATAGTTCAGGGTTTAGGTGCTACTCTGGGCAGTAGGCTTGATGGAACTGTCAGTATTTCCTCTGTATACTTTTGTACTGTTGGAAATTTTTACAATATGTATATCTTTTGTTTAAAAAGAGAAAGTAGACTAAAACTGGCCTATACTTTGTACATGTGCAAATTCAGGCTTGTTTGGACATATCTAAAGGTTAGGATAGCCTAAGAGGGGCAAATGTTTGTTTATGGGTGTGTGCTGTTTGCATGAAAGATCAAGAAACCTCATGGGAAGGAATTCAGGAAACAGATAATTGAGTGTATTCATGCAAAGCCCCTGGAGATTTCATTATTATTTGTTACTATTATATTTTATGAGAAATGGGTAAATTCTTGGTAGAGCAGGGTCTGTCCTCTTGCTATCCTTTTCTGGTGCTGCCCTTCTCCTGAATGACCTGTGCCAGAGCCCTGAAATGGTAAGGTGAGTCAGCACATATTTATTGATCTCTTACTGTGTACTAGACCTTGAGCATACGGGGCGGTTCTCTATTTTCCGACATAAAGGTGCATGGAATATGATATGAAATATAGGTGCTTAGAAGTAGAAGAGGACATATATGTAATCAGATCTAGGAAAATAGCACTGTAATGTGCATTGACCATATAACCTGTGTCAGGATAGCAGGGAGCTTCTAGACTAGGATCTGTAGAATCCATGGAGGAGACGCGAAGTGGCAGTGGCAGGCAGAATTTGCCTATACCCACATCTGGGCATAGAGTCATTTGTTCATTATCATTATTGAGCACCTATGTGTGCTCAGTATTGGCCTAAGTACTAAAACTACAGAGCTAAACAAAACAAAGTCCTTTGTGTTGTGGACCTAATATTCTAGTAAATGGGACTGATAGTTCAAAGTATATCAATAAATAAGCGGTGTAATTTAATAAGGTGATGTGCTAGGGAATAATTGGGGGAAGAGGATGAGTGTCTGGGGGTAAGGTCTTTACCTTTAAATTGGGTCCTTAAGAAGGGCCCTTCTGACCGAGGAGGCAACATTTATTTAAGAGTAAGAAGCCAGTGATGGGAAGAGCCAGGAGAACAGCATTGCAGGCACAAAGAATTGTAAGTGCAAAAGCCTTCAGACAGGAAAGAGCTTGGTGTGTTCAAGGAATAGAAAGGGGGCCAGTGTGGCAATGATGCTGTGAGCAAGAAGGAAAGCAGAGTGAAATGAGGTAGATCTAGTGTCAGAACTCAGAGAGACGAGGTTCAAGTTACTGAGGAGGATAACATTGGGAATAATCATGAAACATTTCCTGGGGATTTAAGAGGGATTCCGATTCCTTTGGATTAGACCTGAGCTAGAGAGAGCGGGTCACTATTATTGTGATCCTTCTACAAACTGGTGTTTTTTGTAAATTGGTTTTGGTAAAAGTTTCTGGGAAAGAATTCAAAACATTTTTTGAGCAAAGAAATAAGTATATAGCCTTCCAAAGTGGCTATTTGGAAATAAAATACTCATTTTAATATATGTTTGTTTTGAAAAGTTATTTATAGTTATAACATGATACATTATTATTTTTTCATTGTTATTTGCACACTGGTTACATTTTTGGCTTTGTTTTGTGTTCTTTTAAATTTTATATGTAACTCTGAAGAAGTAGCTTGTTGCCCAGATGGCTTCTGTTTTCATTTCCTTGTGATGTTACGACCTCTTCTACTTTAATAAAGAAATACTGCATTACACTGAGGAGTTGTTTACAAATTATGTTGGTAACACTTTTGTTAGAGTATGCCTCAAAGATAAAGTGAGTGTTGGGATGTTTATTCTAGGTCTGATAGTTGAGCTGAAAAAGGTTTTAAAATGTATCTATTTTTAAAAAGAATGCTTTAAAAGCCTCTTGGTTGGTTAGCGCCCCCAATGCCAAAGGTTATGTTTTGTGACCTTTTTATTATCTTAACTGGAGGGAGTTTATAAGATTTAATGTTTTTCATTTCTGAATCTTTCAGAGAGGTCACTTTGGTACTCTTAACATCTAATAGGAGAAGCTGCCCATTGATACTTTAGTAAACTCAGATTTTTATGCTTTAAACACATAGGTAATGGATAAAGATGTCATCACTATCATATAGGTGTAAGTCTACAGTAATAAATCATAATGCCTTGATA
This sequence comes from Vulpes vulpes, assembly GCF_048418805.1. NCBI lineage: Eukaryota > Metazoa > Chordata > Mammalia > Carnivora > Canidae > Vulpes > Vulpes vulpes. The sequence continues at coordinate 48,356,979 of NC_132783.1, read as the reverse complement.
AATGATGTAACTTCATGCGTCATATTTAGGTCAGCTTTTTATAAATTCAGAGCAAGAATGACTTTTCTTGTGAGTTTTGGGTTATATTTACAAAATAATGCTTTATAAGCAACTTAGGAATTATCAGTAGTACCTTAATGTGATAGAATAATACACTAGTCTGAAGCAAATTTTATTTATTTATATATTTTTTAAAAGATGTATTTATTTTATAGAGAGCATGCACACTTAGTTGGGGAGAGGTAGAGGAAGAGGGAGTGAGAATCCCAAACAGATTCCATGTTACATACGGGGCTGGATCCCATGACCTTGAGATCATGACTTGAGCTGTAAGTAAGAGTTGGACGCTTTACCAACTGAACCACCCAGGGGCCTCTAAAACAAATTTTAGATATAGTTTTCTTGATTTTATCTTAACACTTAAAATAACCTAATAATAATTAATTTCTAGCTTTAAAAAACACGTTAGGCAATTTTCATTACATAATAATGAATGGTCAAACATCTGTGAATGTTTTATTACCAAAGCTAATATACTAGTATTGTATTTTCTTTATTGACCTTTTTTACAGTGTTTCTTTTTAGGGTTTATTTTCTCCAACATATTTTAAGATTATATTTTTAGTGGACAGTATTCTGCATGCTGTTTATTGTAGTTACTGTGAGTACAAGCTCTGAAGCACAATGCCTGCATATGAGCCCTGGCTCTGAAATTTACCAGATATATATATTTGGGCAGATTATTTAACTGTATACTGTCGAATGGGGGTAAGGTATTTACATCATAGCATTGTTAAATTGAATAAATTAATACATGTAACATGTCTGGCACATAGTAAATACTTAGTGAGAATTACCTGATAATAATAAACATTATCTTATAATGGAGTATCTGGTTGGCTCAGTTGGTGGAACATGCGACTTTTGATCTCAGGTTGTAAGTTGGAGCTCCATGTTAGTGGTAGAGATTCTTTAAAAATAATAAAATCTTTAAAGAGAGGGAGGGTAAACCAGAAAACAGACTCTTACCTGTAGAGAACAAGCTGAGGGTTGCTGGAGGGAAGATGGGTGGGAGATGGCGATTGGTATTAAGGAGGACACTCGTGATGAGCATTGGGTGTTATATGTAAGTGATAAATCACTAAATTCTACTCCTAAAACTAATAGTACACTAGATATTAGCTAAGTAGAATTTATTTATTTATTTATTTATTTATTTATTTATTTATTTATCTATCTTATTTATCTTATTTATCTTATTTATTTATTTATGAGAGACATAGAGAGAGAGAGAGAGAGAGAGAGAGGCAGAGAGACACAGGAAGAGGGAGAAGCAGGCTCCATGCCAGGAACCCGATGCGGGACCCGACCCCGGGACCCCAGGATCACGCCCCGGGCCAAAGGCAGGTGCCAAACCACGGAGCAACCCCGGAATCCCCAACTAAGTAGAATTTAAATAAGACCTAGAAGAATAAAAAAATATGGAAAAAAACAAAAAATAAAATTTTTAATAAAAAAGTTACCTTACAGTAATACTTACCAGTAATATCTAGTTGAAGCAGTTTTGCCACTACTTTTGAAATAATATTTCTACATCTATCACTTTGATAATGTCACCTTCAAAATTCAATTTTGCTTTTCTTTTTTGAAGAAGTTTTATATTTTTTAGGTTTTTATATAGAATTTTTAAGAAACCCCTTTCTCCACACACACACATACACATACCCTGTGGTTTGAATTATTTCTTTAAAGTATCTTATGAAAGTTACATAATATTTGTTGAATGAATAGGTCATTTCCTTCTTCCATCTGTCAGATTTTCCATAAACTCTCAAAGAGATCTAAAAAGAGGGTAGATACTAGTAATACCTCCAATTAGGTATCCTTTCTATAGTGATTATAATTCACTATGGCTTTTTTTTTTAATTTTAATTTTTGGCTTTTTGTTTTTAAAAATTTTTTTTATTTGTTAAATTAATTTATTTTTTAAAAAAGATTTATTAGAGAGAGAGAGAGGGAGAGAGAGAAAACACAAGCAGGGAGGAGGGGCAGAGGGAGAGGGAGAAGCAGACTCCTTGCCCAGCAGGGGTAGGAAGCCCAACTTGTAACTCTGTCCCACAGTCCTGGGATTAAGGCTCCCGCAGAAGGCAGATGCTTAACTGACTGAACTACCCAGGAACTCTTCTTTTTTTAAATTCTTCTAAAGTGACATGATAAGGTGTATTGCTGGTGAGAGGCAGCTGCTGTTGGGGACAGTTTTTTTTTTTTTCTCCAATGAGGGATAAATTTGATTATTAGAGAATATACAGGTGAAATGTAGACTACACAAGCTAAGAAATGTGTCTGCCATTTGTACTATCTGTTTCCAGGAGTTTTTGCAATTTAGCAGCCTTTGTATGTAGAGCTCTGTGCTGTTTACCTTGCCATCTTACTTTTCTGGTCATAACCAACTGGACCTGGGATGGGTGCCTCTGCCAAATGTAGCCAGCCTGTCTGTAGAAGAAGTTAGGAGATCTGAATGTGATCATACTATTTACAAGCTCTATGCATTTTATGAAATATAAGATCTAACTACTATGAACTTTCACTGTACAAATGAATGTAAATCATTGCTGCTCATTCATTAGTTTGCTTATTACTTACTCCTTAAATATTTATTGAACATCTCCTGTCTGCCAGGCACTGTACTAGACACTGAAAATACAGCAGTGGGAAAAAAATATTAAAGTCTCTGCTCTCTCAGATCTGTATTTTAGAAGAGTAAAGAAGAGAAAATAAACAAAAATAGTTGATAAATCATTTGGAGCAAGACAAAGGAGTCTAGGGAAAGGAAGTGGTTGTTGAATAGGAGTTATTAATTTATAGAAGGTGAATAAATAAGGCCTCACAGATGAGATGACACGTAACAGAGACTTGGATGAAGTGCTTTTGGGAAAGAGCCTTTTGGGCAGATTAAAGACCCTGAGATGAGTGTAGGCTTGGCATGTTTGAGGAGCAGCAAGACTTGAGTGGCTGGAAGGAGTGGCTGCAGGAGGGAGAGTAGTAGAAGATGATTGTAGAGAGTTGAGAGTAGTTATTTCCCGAGATTAATTGTATTAAAATCTATAGCAGTTTAGTTGATAGGACAGAAGCATTTTGTCTTGTTAAATAAACCTTGTTAACAGAGTTTTTGTTTGGGTTTGGAACACAGTACACAGTACTGTGATATGTAGTAAAAATTTTGTTCAGTAAGAAAGTCTGCCGATTGCAATGTTATTTTATTCAGGACTGATGTTAAGTTTTAATAGTATTTGAGGTTTAAAAGGTTGTAAATACTGATATTTGTATTCTTAGTATTGTTTAGTATTGTAGCAAGAGTAAAGGATTATAAATGAGAAGTGGGGTCAGATTACATTTATATAGTTCAGTGATAATTTTTATGGAGTTATGACTAATTGCCATCACCCTTAGAATAATATTCACTTTGAAAGGTAAAGTGAAACAAAAAGTTATTTTTGTCTTTATTCCAAGATTTTGTCTTTACCCTTATTTTTCAGCTTCATAAAGGAGATTGAGAAATTTTAGTATCTTTTGGGTAATCATTAAAATAACAAGATTATTAAAGGCATATTAATATTAATTAATATTGAATATGATTCAGTCTATTTTGGGAAATATTTGAAATTGCCTTTTAAGTTTTACTTTCAGAAACATTTCCTGGGAAGTTTTGGTTTCATTACAGTTCATGATCATGAAGGGCGCCTAGCTGGCTCAATCTGTAGAGGATTGAGGGTCATAAGTTCAACCTCCATGTTGGGTGGGGAGCCTACTTCAAAACAAACAAAAAGGGATCCCTGGGTGGCGCAGCGGTTTGGCACCTGCCTTTGGCCCAGGGCGCGATCCTGGAGACCCGGGATCGAATCCCACGTCAGGCTCCCGGTGCATGGAGCCTGCTTTTCCCTCCGCCTGTGTCTCTGCCTCTCTCTCTCTCTCTGTGACTATCATAAATAAATAAAAAATTAAAAAAAAAAACTCTTAAAAAAAAAAACAAAAAAACAAAACAAACATAAAATAATGGATGATCATGAAAATGTTTCATTTATACCTAACAAGAGTGACCTTTTTAAAGTCTGCTAACTTATCAGGTAAATTGGTGACCATATTCCAGTTGTCTTGGGTTTTGTTCTAGTCAATGAGATTGTAATTTTAAAAAAAATAGCTAAATATTTTCTTTGAGGGAACAGTTTCCCCAAAGAGTTTTCTTTTTTATTATCATCATCAAATCTTCATTCTTTAGCTAGACAGTTATCTAAGTTATCCCAATTAAAAGTTTCATAATAAAAAAAATTTCATAATCAACCATATGATCTTTGCATCAGTGAAACCCTACTCTTTTTATTTATCTGAAAGAGGGGCAAGAAACATTAGAAACTTTCTCAGTAAAGGGACTGTTTTGTAAAGGACAAATTTATTCTAATGGAGAACTACTTTATAATTCAATCTAATGGTAAAATTCTGATGTAATACAGATGATTCCCTTCTCTACAATTGGTAACAATTTTAAAACTTACTTTTCAATGATTTTGTGAAACAAGTATTTTCTTCAGTAGAATTTGGAAGTTGATTTATTAGGTTGCTTAGATGAGGTTTTTGTGCTTATTTCATTTGTGATGATGTAGGTTTTTGTAAGTGCGGCATTCTTGAGTTTTGTGGTCAAATTTGGCTTCCACGAGAAATGATGATGATTATTTGCATTGAGTTTAATTTTTTTAATCTTATAAACTCATAATCTTTTAGAAAGGAAAATAAAAACAAAAAACCAGTAGGAGAAAGTAAAATGATAGTGACCAGTAAAATGATAGATAAATGTGGGCCATAGTGACCAGGGTTGGAGAGAGAGGGAAATGAGGAGTTTTTTAATGGGTATAAAGTTTCAGTTTTGCAATTTGAAAAAATTCTGAACCCTGTTGCACAGCACTGTGAATGTATTACCACTACTGAACTATCACTTAAAAATGATTAAGATGAAAAAAAAAATGATTAAGATGATTTTTTAAAAAGGAGAAAAAATAGCAGTATATTGGTTGAACTGCTGGATTTTTAAAAATTCATTACATAAATGGCACATGCAGTACTGTAGAAATTGATGTGACTTTCATTTGGTCAGAAAAATGATTTGTTTATAAACTTGTTATTTCTTATAGGTATTATAAATGCATATTTTTTAAAAAGACTTTTTTTCCCCTTGAATTTGCCAGAGATATTTTAATAGCATTTAGACAGGAATGAGTAGATAGCAGATTATTACAGGCTTTTACTTGAAATTGTGGAAACTAAAATTTAACTTTAGGGATTGGTGTAGTTATGGTAATGTGATTTCTTAACTAAACTAAAGATTTACCAGGAAATAGCCTGTATTTAAAGACAGTGAAATGTTTGTCAGATTTGGCAAACTACCTCTTAGTTCAGTAATTCTGAGGCATTATAATGTGCCTTCTCGTTAAAAACAATACATCCCACAAAAACTTGATATATATTGCTCCTAGGTATTTAAACTGTTAAGTAGTTCTTAAAGTTGTACATAATATCCAAACTAAAAGCAAAATGTCATAAATATGCCTACATATTTCTCGGTATGAAGTATGAATGTACTTGACAATAGTATTAACAGGTTAACACTCTGAAGATTGGTTCTTCACATATTGGTGATCAATATGTGTACATAGCATACACATACATGAGGAAGCCAGTGTTGTGTTTTACTTTGGAATCAGCTTCCCTGTTTTCCTTTATAGTTTTGTAACACATTATTTCTAATTGGATAGTATTTGCAGATCCAGTATTTTGAATGTTTTAACTTGGGTGGGTAAGAGTCACTATTTTTCAGGTAACCCAATTCTTCCCATTCTTTTAATATAAGTGAGTGAATTTTGGCACACAGTCTAGCCTGGAGATGCACTCTGTAAACTTACTGAACATTTCTTAATTTGTGTGTTTAAACATTCTTAAAGCATTAAAAGTGGCCTGTATTATTTGAAAGATACTTCCTTTTTTGTAATTGGCCTTTTTAAAAAAAAAAAAAAAGATTTATTCATTCAGAGAGAGCGAGAGAGAGGCAGAGACACAGGCAGAGAGAGAGAGCAGGCTCCATGCAGGAAGCCCGATGTGGGACTCGATCCCAGGTCTCCAGGATCACACCCCGGGCTGCAGGCGGCGCTAAATGGCTGTGCCACTGCGGCTGCCCTGTAATTGGCCTTTTTGACTTTTTCATGTTTATAGGGTATTTTTAAGTTGGAATTTGAAGGAAAAGAGTGAAGCTATGACTTTTAGTTTTCATTTTAAAATGGTTTTTAAAAGTGGCCTGGAATAGATGAAATATAGAGAAAAAAAAAAAACCCTAAGGTTTGGCTTGTCGTTACATATATTTGTAAAATTTTACTTTAGTATAGCTGTCTATGAACTTCCGTAAAATTACTGAAAAGTTATTAATCAAATGAATCTGTCTTGTCAAAGCTTCATTTTGTGATAAGTATACATTATTTCACTTTTGATAGCAAGTCAGCAAATAAGAAGTTTAAAGATTACTGTGCCCAGTAGAATATGGTTTAGTGTAGTATTACATCTATACAAGGTCATAGTGAACTCAGTCTGGCTGGAAGTGTTAGGCTATGAGCAGGACTATTAGGCCAGTGGTCGAAATTCATTGTATCATTGATTTCTAGAGACACTGGTGTCTTTAATTTTGTAAAACACACCCAAACCACTAACTATTTCAGTACACTTTTTTTTTTTCATTTTTCTTAATCAGTTTCTTTCTCATTATTGATTGTTGAGAATGGCCCTTTAAGGAAGTTTGATAGGGGATCTTTGTATATGGATTCTTTTCAAGACAAACCATGATGGGAAGCTAAATCATTCTTAAATTATTCCATTTTATATTGATATGGATAACATAGATGAAATATTGTAATATCTTGTGATGCTTTTCACATACAACCTTTTTAACTAATCTTACTCATTGTCATAATTTTAGGCTATTTATCTTTGCTTTGATTCTGATTTTTTAATCTTGGCAGAAATATTCTGGCAGAAGTTGTTGTAAGAAGCTATTTTTTAAGCTTCTGAATAAAAGTTTCCACTGCCTTTCACCAACTTTTGAATTTTTCTTGTTTCTGTAGAAAATGGCACTAGGAGAAGGGGAAAGGAGGGAAAAAGTTAACAGTTTGAGAGGAGGCTAGAGCTAAAGTAGGTTTACTAGTAGGTAACTAAATTAGCAGCTATGTTTTTATTGATTTCTTTAAAAACATTTATTTATTTAAAAAACCTTTTAAGAATATTTTTATTTATACCATGGTACCATTTATACCATTTTTATTTATACCAGATGATTTTTTAGATAAATGTGGGCCATAGAGCATATATATTAGTGTTAAGTAATACTAATTAACTATTAGTAGTTAATAGTATTATTAGTAATAGTAAGATCCTGGATAATTCACATATCAATTTTCACTGTTTTGATGTCCATCCCCACCAAACATAAGGTTCAGTAAAAATTGCTTTGAATAACCAGCTTCTTCTATTAAAATCTCCTATTAACTCCTTGATTTGAGGAACTAAATGAATTAGGGCCTAATTAGGAAAACACCTAGAGTGTTTTAAATAGGAAATTTGAGTACAAGGAATTTGTAAACAGGTTTTAGTTGAGAAGAGAAGCCCAACAGGGTCTGACAGGGTATTTTAGGAATGAGCAACCACAGGAGATTGCCATCTTTAGGACCAAGAGAGATAATGCAAAGATGTGGTGTTACCAGTGCTAGAGTGTGGGGCTTGTGTGGTAGGAGTAAAAAACACAGAGAGCATAATCCAGAGTTGGGACCATGAAGCCATGGGCACTGACTAACCAGAGGTGGAACCACAGAGAAGATGTAGAAAGGGGACAAATATCAAGGTTCTCTCCTAACCCTCAGGCTCTGACATTGCCTGTCTTATTGGTGGGACCAGTTCAGAAGCCAGAGCAAAGAGCAAGGGAGCCTGGGGAATGTACTTTCTTACTGTAGAGAGAGGGGCAAAGAAGGGTAGGGGATTGATCTGAGAGCAAATTGACATAAAGACCAGCATAGAATGCTGATTTTTTTTACCTTGGAAACAGCTAATATCAGTGCTTTCATGTTCTAAAACACTCCTTGACTCATGGCTCAGTATCCTTATATAAGGTAGAAATAATTACGATATTTATTGTTTCAGTTTCCAGGACCCCTTTATATTTAGTGGCATTAAACTATAACTACATTTGCTGCATATATTTCTGCCAGTTTTTCTTCAGTTTTGTTGTTTATATGTTTTTGACACACAGAAATTTATCGTTTTCATTTGTTCACATTTTTAATGTTTTTATTGTACTTAACAATACAAGTTAAGTATTTGGCAACATATAGTGTTTGCCAACATATAGTGTAACACCCAAAACTCATTCCATCAAGTGCCCTCCTCAGTGCTGTTCACATTTTTTTTTTTTTGGTCCATGTGTCTTCAAAGATTAGAAAGACAGTTCCCTTAAAAAAAAAAAAAGAGTCAATTTCCTTGAGATTCATTTTTTTTAATTTTTAAAATTTTTAAATTTTTTGTGTATTTTTTTATTGGAGTTCCATATGCCAACATATAGTATAACACCCAGTGCTCATCCCGCCAAGTGCCCTCTTCAGTGCCCATCACCCAATCACCCCATCCTCCCGCCCACCTCCCTTTCCACCAATCCCTTGTTCGTTTCCCAGAGTTAGGAGTCTCTCATGTTCTGTCACCCTCTGTGATATTTCCCACTCCATTTCTCTCCTTTCCCCTTTAATCCCTTTCACTATTTTTTATATTCCCCGAATGAATGAAACCATATAATGTTTCTCCTTCTCCGATTGACTTCCTTCACTCAGCATAATACCCTCCAGTTCCATCCGCATTGAAGCAAATGGCGGGTATTCGTTATTTGGCGGTCCAATTTTCCCAACACCGCTTATTGAAGAGACTTTCTTTTTTCCAGTGGATAGTCTTTCCTGCTTTGTTGAATATTAGTTGACTATAGAGTTGAGGGCCCATTTCTGGATTCTCTATTCTGTTCCATTGATTTATGTGTCTGTTTTTGTGCCAGTACCAAACTGTCTTGATGATCACAGCTTTGTAATACAGCTTGAAATCTGGCATTATGATGCCCCTGGCTCTGGTTTTCTTTTTCAATATTCCCCTGGCTATTCAGAGTCTTTTCTGATTCCACACAAATTTTAGGATTATTTGTTCCAACTCTCTGAAGAAAGTCCATTTTATTTTGATAGGGATTGCATTGAATGTATAAATTGCCCTGAGTAGCATTGACATTTTCACAATATTAATTCTTCTAATCCATGAGCATGGAATATTTTTCCATCTCTTTGTATCTTCCTCAATTTCTTTCAGAAGTGTTCTGTAGTTTTAGGGTATAGATCCTTTACCTCTTGGGTTAGGTTTATTCCTAGGTATTTTATGCTTTTGGGTGCAATTGTAAATGGGATTGATTCCTTAATTTCTCTTTTCCAGTCTCGTTAGTGTATAGAAATGCCACTGATTTCTGGGTGTTGATTTTGTATTCTGCCACATTTCTGAATTGCTGTATGAGTTCTAGCAATCTTGGTGTAGAGTCTTTTGGGTTTGCTATGTACAGTATCATGTCATCTGTGAAGAAGGAGAGTTTGACTTTTTCTTTGCCAATTTGAATGCCTTTTATTTCTTTTTGTTGTCTGATTGCTGAGGCTAGGACTTCCAGTACTATGTTGAATAGCAGTGGTGAGAGTGGACAACCCTGTCTTGTTCCTGATCTTAGGGGAAAGGCTCCTAGTGTTTCCCCATTGGGAATGATATTTGCTGTGGGTTTTTCGTAGATGGCTTTTAAGATGCTGAGGAATGTTCCCTCTATACCTACACTCTGAAGAGTTTTGATCAGGAATGGATGCTGTATTTTGTCCACTGCTTTCTCTGCATCCTTTGAGAGGATCATATGGTTCTTGTTTTTTCTCTTGCTGATATGATCTATCACGTTGATTGTTTTATGAGTGTTGAACCAGCCTTTCATCCCAGGGATAAATCCCACTTGGCCATGGTGAATAATCTTCTTAATGTACTGTTGGATCCTGTTGGCTAGTATCTTGTTGAGAATTTTTGCATCTGTGTTCATCAGAGATATTGGTCTATAATTCTCCTTTTGGGTGGGGTCTTTGTCTGGTTTTGGAATTAAGGTGATGCTGGCCTCATAAAGTGAGTTTGGAAATATTCTGTCCCTTTCTATCTTTTGGAACATCTTTAGTAGAATAGGCATTGTTTCTTCTTCAAATGTTTGATAGAGTTCCCCTGGGAAGCCATCTGGCCCTGGACTTTTGTGTTTTGGGAGGTTTTTGATGACTGCTTCAGTTTCTTCCATGGTTATTGGTCTGTTCAGGTTTTCTATTTTTTCCTGTTCCAGTTTTGGTAGTTTGTGGTTTTCTAGAAATGCATCCATTTCTTCTAGATTGCCTAATTTATTGGTGTATAGTTGCTCATAATACGTTTTTAAATCATTTGTATTTCCTTGGTATTGGTTGTGATCTCTCCTCTTTCATTCATGACTTTATTAATTTGAGTCTTTTTTCTTTTTAATAAGGCTGGCTAATGGTTTATCTATCTTATTGATTCTTTCAAAGAACAAACTCCTGGTTTTGTTCTACAGTTCTTCTGGTCTCTATTTCATTGAGTTCTGCTCAAATTTTTATTAACTCTATTCTTCTGCTTGGTGTAGGTTTTATTCTTTCTCCAGTTCCTTTAGGTGTGAGGTTAGCTTGTGTATTTGATTTTTTTCCAGTTTTTTGAGGGATGCTTGTATTGCAGTGTATTTTGCTCTTAGGACTGCTTTTGCTGTATCCCAAAGATTTTGAATGGCTGTATCTTCATTTTCATTAGTTTCCATGAATCTTTTTAATTCTTCTCTAATTTCCTGGTTGACCCACATTCATCTTTTAGCAGGATGCTCTTAAACCTCCATGTGTTTGAGTTTCTTCCAAATTTCTTCTTGTGATTGAGTTCTAGTTTCAAAGCATTATGGTTGAAAATATGTAGGGGACAATCCCAATCTTTTGGTATCGGTTAAGACCTGACTTGTGACCCAGTATGTGGTCTACTCTGGAGAAAGTTCCATGTGCACTTGGGAAGAATATGTATTCAGTTGCGTTTGGATGTAAAGTTCTGCAAATATCTGTGAAATCCATCTGGTCCAGTGTATCATTTAAAGCTCTCATTTCTTTGGAGATGTTGTGCTTACATCTGTCATTTGTAGAAAGTGCTATGTTAAAGTCTCCTAGTGTAAGTTTATTATCTAAGTATGTCTTCACTTTGGTTATTGATTTATATACTTGGCAGCTCCCACATTCAGGGCATAAATATTCATGATTGTTAGGTCCTCTTGTTGGATAGATTCTTTAAGTATGATATAGTGTCCCTATTCATCTCTTACTACAGTCTTTGGGATAAACTTTATCTGATATGACGATTGCTACCCCAGTTTTCTTTTGAGGACCGTTTGAATGGTAAATGGTTCTCCAACCTTTCATTTTCAGGCTGTAGGTCTAAAATGAGTCTCTTGCAGATAGCAAATAGATGGGTCTTGCTTTTTTATTCCGTCTGAAACCCTATGTCTTTTGATGGGATCATTTAGCCCATTCACGTTCAGAATTACTATTGAAAGATATGAATTTAGTGTCCTCAAAATACCTATTCAGTCCCTGTTTTTGTGGATTATTTCCTGGGCTTCCTCTTTCTTTCTTTCTTTCTTTTTTTTTTTTAAAGATTTATTTATTTATTTATGATAAACATAGAGAGGCAGAGACACAGGAGGAGAGAGAAGCAGACTCCATGCCAGGAGCCCGACGTGGGACTCAATCCCAGGACTCCAGGATCGCACCCTGGGCCAAAGGCAGGCACCAAACCGCTGAGCCACCCAGGGATCCCCGGGCTTCCTCTTTCTTTTACAGGGTCCTGCTTAATATTTCTTGCAGAGCTGGTTTGGTGGTCACATATTCTTTCAGTTTCTGCCTATCTTGGAAGCTCTTTATCTCTCCTATTCTGAATGAGAGCCTTGCTAGATAAAGTATTCTTGGCTGCATGTTCTTCACATTTAGGACCCTGAATATATCCTGCCAGCCCTTTCTGGCCTGCCAGGTCTCTGTGGAGAGGTCTGCTGTTAATCTAATAGTTCTCCTCATATAAGTTAGGGATCTCTTGTCTCTTGCTGCTTTAAGGATTTTCTCTTTATCTTTGGAATTTGCAAGTTTCACTATTAAATGTCGAGGTGTTGAATGGTTTTTATTGTTTTTTTGGTGTGTGTGGGGTGGTGAACCTCTCTATCTCCTGGATCTGAATGTTTGTTTCCCTCCCCAAATTTGGGAAGTTCTCAGCTATGATTTGTTCAAATATGGTTTATGGCCCTCTGTCCCTCTCGGTGCTCTCTGGAACCCCAATTATACATAGATTTTTCCTTCTGAGGCTATCATTTATTTCCCTTAACCTTTCCTCATGGTCTTTAAATTGTTTTTCTCTTTTTTCCTCAGGTTCCTTGCCATCATCTTGTCTTCTATGTCACTCACTCTTTCTTCTACCTCATTAACCCTTATTGTTAGGACCTCCAGTTTAGATTGCATCTCATTTAATTGATTTTTAATTTTGGCCTGATTATATCTAAATTCTGCAGTCATGAAGTCTCTTGAATCCTTTATGCTTTTTTCCAGAGCTATCAGTAGCTTTATAATCGTGCTTCTGAATTGACTTTCTGACATCGAATTGTAATCCAAATTCTATAACTCTGTGGCAGAGAGTACTGTTTCTGATTCTTTCTTTTGTGGTGAGGTCCTCTTTCTAGACAATTTGCTCAGTGCAGAGTGGCTGTATGAGTGGTCTGAGTCCAGAATATCAACTACGACCTAAGTAAATTTTACCCTAGATGATTCTTATTAGAAGTGAAAACCCTTTTCTCTGTAGCATTCCAGCTGTTCTCTCTTTAAATCTCAGGTTGAATTCATAGGTTGTCAGGATGGTTTCAGTGTTATCTAGGTAAGTTGGTGGAGCCAGGTGAGTTGAGGACCCCTACTCCTCCACCATCTTGCCCTGCCCCCACCCTTGAGATTCTCAGTAATGATTTTATCCTGTCATTTGCTTTGTATAAGTTTTCAACAGTTTTAACTCTGTAATCCATCTGGAACTATTTTTAGTGTGGAGTGATGTATTTTAATTCCAATTAAGATAGTTTATTTTTTTTAAGATTTATTAAGATTTATTATTTATGAGAGAGAGAGAGTGGACGTGTGTGAGGCAGGGGTGGAGAAGGAACAGATGGAGAGGGAGAGAATCCCAAGCAGACTCCCCACCAAGCGCAGTGGCAGATGAAGGGCTCAATCTCACAACCCTGAGATCTTGATCTGAGCCAAAACCAAGAATTAGATGCTATATTGACTGAGCTACCCAGGTGCCCTGTAGTTTATTCCTTTTTAAAGATTATTTGTGCCTTGAGGGTCTTGCTCTTTTCTCTTTAAATTGCCTTATCTATGCTGGATTTCTTTAAATTTGGTAGATATTGACCTATAGTAATATTCCAAATTCTGTTTGAAGTATTGTTCTTGCTAATTCCTTGATTTATTGACTAAACCATATTTCTTTTTTTTTTTTTTAAGATTTCATTCATTTATTCATGAGAGACACAGAGAGAAAGAGAGAGGCAGAGACATAGGCAGAAGGAGAAGCAGGCTCCATGCAGGCAGTGTGATGTGGGACTCGATCCCAGGTCTCCAGGATCAGGCCCTGGGCTAAAGGTGGCGCTAAACCGCTGAGCCACCTGGGGCTGCCCAATATATTTCTGTTTTTAAACATTCGAAGTGACTGTCCAAAGACATTTAACCTCCTATTATTTATTTTCTTAAGATTTTATTTTTAAGTAATCTCTACATCAAATGTGGGATTTGAACTTTCAGTACCGAGATCAAATGTTACCTGCTCTACAGACTGAGCCAGCTAGGTGCACTTCACCTCCTTTTTTTTTTTTTTTTTTAAATTAAAGTCTCGGATGACATGTTGTGATTTAGGTTAATGTTAAGACTGTTTAATATTAACTAACGAATACCTGTAAATTTAATATTGATGCGTGTGCCTCTATTAATTGCTTTTTTTATGTGCAGGTCCACAAATGGCTGTCACGGTTTTTATTTTTTAGTTTAATTGTGGGGGGTAGGATGACTATGTCCGGTCATGAGTGTCTAATGTGTTTTGAACTTGGCCTTTTAAATCAGTTACCATCATTATATTAATCTGCTAATCGTGGTGTGGAACACTATCTAAATTTAGTAGGGAAGTAAAAGTGTGTCAAAAGAAAGGAAAGGTTGATAACTTATTAACTCCTTTTCTCTTGATGAGTTTATTGACTTGTGATGAAGGTGTTGGAACTCTGAAAATATGTAGAGAGGGCATCACTTTTTATTGTATCTGCCTATGAAGTATGTGCTATTATGACATATTTGTGAAGTGTATGTTACTACAACATATTTGTGTAGTAACAGAATGGTAACTTAGCATTTTTTAAAAAATTGAATTGTAAGGAAGGGTGGTTGGGGAAAAAATGTATTTAAAATGCATTATTTATCAGAAAAGATTCTGAAAACTAGCCCATCATTTTTAGTTTTGGAGTAAGAGATTTATTTTCAGTTTTCACTTCCTTTCTAGTTACAATTTTAAATTTCGGTGTAACATAATAATTTAAAACATTAATACAAATTAAAATTTTTCAGTGTGGAAGTTTTCAACATTTTAGAAGTAGAATAATGAGCCCAATGTATTGATCACTGAGGTTCAACTATGTAGTCATTTTCATTTTATCTGTACTTTCGTTGGCTTCTGCCTTTACTTCTGGATTCTTTTGAAGCAAATTCTAGCTATTATATTATTTCATCCAAATATTCTAGAATGTATCTCAAAAAGTAAGAATTCTTTTTTTTTTAATTAAAAATGTTTTTTAAAGTAATCTCTGTACCCAACATAGGGCTCAAACTCACAACCCTGAGATCCAAGAATCATATGTTCCACCAAGACAGGCACCGTAGTAAGAATTCTTTTTGAGAACCTAACTACCTTTATCACCCCTGAAATGTTGACAATAATTTCCTAATATCAGCTATTCAAAGTTCCTATTTTCCTGATTGTCATCCATAAGTATGTATTTGTGTTATAAGAATAATTATTTTTAACAATCTGTTTGAATAAGGGTCCAGGTAAAGTCCATTGTTTAGGTTTAGAATTGGTTTAGAAAGTTCTCAAATCCATTTTAATCTATAGCTTCTTTTATAGTTTGTTTTTTATTACATTTTTTTATTGCAGTAATTGTGCTATTTGTGTCATATAAACATTTTTTTGAGGGATAAATTTATTATAGAAAAATAGTGCTGGGTCAACAGAAGTGCTTTTGGGATTAGTCTTTTCTTTTTTTTAAGATTTTATTTATTCACTTTATTCACGACAGGAAAAGAAAGAGAGAGAGAGGCAGAGACACAGGCAGAGGGAGAAGCAGGCTCCATGCAAGGAGCCCAATGTGGGACTCAATCCCCCAGGATCACACCTGAGTTGAAGGCAGACGCTCAATCGCTGAGCCACCCAGGCATCCCTAGATTAGTCTTTTGTTTAACATGTTCATGATTTTTGTCATATTCTCAACTTGTTATTTGTTTACTGTTTTCATAACTCTTGCCCTGTTTTGTGTTTTTGTTTTTTTGTTTTTTGTTTTTTTTTTGAGAGAGAGGGAATGAGAGAGAAAGCGTGAGGAGGGATAGGGGCAGAGGGAGAAGCAGACTGGCTACTGAGCAGGGAGCCTGATGTGGGGCTTGATCCAGGGACTCTGGGAATATGACCTCAGCTGAAGGCAGATACTTAATTGAGCCACCCAAATGCCCCTCTTGCCATGTTTTGAAACCAGAATTCATACTTTATTCTTATTCTGGTCATGCACATTTATGGAACCATGGTTTTGATTTCTTCATTATATTTTAAAATACCAATTAAGATGGTTATAATAACTATTAAGATAAAAACTCTTCATGTGTGTACCATCTAAAATCATCTTTAACACCACACATTAGGAAGCACTGCTTTAAGATTAATGCCTCTTCACCTTATTCCCTATATTTACCTCCTGTGTTGAAATCTAATCAGTGACCCCAAGAGGGACCAATTTGAAACCTTAGATACATTTCCTGCAGGTCTCCCAAAACAAGGTACATTCTGTACGAAGTATGGTTTTATTAGCAAGCTGCTAGTGAGGTATGTTACCAATCTGAGATTATGGTCCAGCCAGCTCAGCATTTCTGTCTTTCAGGTTCAAATTCCATTACGTGTGACATGTAATTTTACAGAGGAAGGAAAAAAAAGCAGGAAACTGCTTCTGGATTATAGTAAAATCCTTTGTTTCTTGTTGATATATGGAGTTAAGTGATGGCTGAAAACATTTTTCTTTTTGTTATTTTTCTTTTGGGGAAAGTTTAATTTGAAGAGTATAAATTAAGAAAACTTCTTCTGATAATTTTTTTAGGTTCTAAAAATTTGTGGAGAAAGCACAGCAAAATAACTTGTTTGAATATATGAACTTCAGGGAAAAAAGTCATTAATTTACTTTGTGTGGATCAGTATATTTACTAGGTTTTATATCTAAGGATTATCTTGTTTATATATCAAAATAAATATGCTGTGAATAACTTACAAAGCTCTTTGACACATTTTTCATCATACCTCATGTTATCCTACAGGGAGTTACTGTCCTCATTTTACAAACGAGGACACTGAGGGAAGCCAGAGAAATTGTATGACTTGCCCAGAGACACATACCTAGTTGGAAAAGATACTGAGAACCAGGTAGAGATCTGTCTTATACCATAGTGAAAAAAGCAATGATTTGAAATCAGATGTTCTGGGTCTAGTGCCATTTATTAGCTAGGGTGTATCCACTTAGATAATTTATTTCAAATCACTAACAAACATTCTCGTTGTAAATTGGGATAAGTTACTACAGAACTTTCTTGAGAATGAAATTAGATAATATGTAAGTGAAAGCAATATAAAATTGAAAAATTACAATATAAAATTTTTGCAAGTTCATATTAATGTTTTAATCATCTTAGTAATAAAATATTTAATAAATACTTAGAAATAAGTATTCATTGCCTTTAAAAAAGTTTTTGTAGAAGTCTAAGTAATAAGACAAGTCATTCCTGTATATTTTCTAACACAGGGTTTCTTTTTTTTTTTTTTTTTTTAAGATTTTATTGATTTATTCATGAGAGACACAGAAAGAGAGGCAGAGACTTAGGCTGAGGGAGAAGCCTAAGGGAGCCTGACATGGGACTTGATCCCAGGACTCCAGGATCATGCCCTGGGCTGAAGGCAGGTTTTAAACCGCTGAGCCACCTAGGCTGCCCTATAATTGGGAAATTCAATGTACATTTCATTCATTTGGTGATTTTGCTCTGGGGATACAAAAATGAATAAGATATATTTCCTTTTCTTGAAAAGATCATAGTCATGTGAGGGATATTGACTTAAGAACAAGTGAATCAGCAGAGTGTGGGGATATTTTATTAGAGGATAGAAGAGTGAAAGTTTTGGGGAGAGATCGTTTACAATTGGGTAATGTCATATATAGGACAAGACTCATATTCCTAATATTTGCCTAGGCATGGGGAGGTTATGCCCATATTGGAGCTCTTGAACAATTAGTTGTCATGAGTGGTTTTGTAAAGCCTCACATGATTCATCAGATGACTAGATGAAGGAAGTGTAACTGAGGGCAAGGAGACATTCCCCTACCAGATGTATCTCTACTCTTAAGAGGAGGGAGGTGTCATGAAGGAAATGAGTGGAAGGAAAAGAAGTTAGTGTTTTGAGAACAGAGTCACAAGGTGAATACCTGCCTAATGGACATCTGTTATTTGATAGAAGAACCAGAAGAAAGTACAAATCTCTATTTTTGTCTTTTTGACGCTAGCCAAATTGTATTTCTCTCCTGTTCATCTACTGTTTCCAAGTTTGTTTCTCTTAGGCTTACCCATTTAGTTATGTTAGCACTTTATGATTCTGAATACAATGTCTCTCCCTTTGGTTATATATTATTGTGCTAGTGCTATGTTGTCAAGTGATGTGATAAAGTACTCAATAAATAAAAGCATTTGTTTCATACACTGGATGACTAATGTAATATATATATGTATATATATTATATAGTTGAGAAATTATGTGGTTGAAGTGAGTGAACTAGTGTAGATACCTTATGCTTAAGGAATAGTGTCACTTCTAATGGCTTTTCTGTCTGTTAAGAAACATAAATTAGGGATCCCTGGGTGGCGCAGCGGTTTGGCGCCTGCCTTTGGCCCAGGGCGCGATCCTGGAGACCCGGGATCGAGTCCCACATCAGGCTCCCAGTGCATGGAGCCTGCTTCTCCCTAAAAAAAAAAAAAAAAAAAAAGAAACATAAATTATGTGATACTTGTGTGGTGAAAGGCCAGTAGGTTATGAATCTGCACTAGGAATCAATAGGAAGTATCATAGGCTTCCTTAGGCTCAGGAAGGCAGAACTGGAAATCAGTGTGCTATTGAGATCCTTTAGATTCAACCTCTCAGATAAATCCTATACATCTAAGTTCTGCCACTGTGGTAGTAGTTATATTTCTTCTACTCCAACCACTCTTATAGAACTGTAGGTTACTATCTGTAGATACCTAGGTTAGTATTAGCATTTCTTTTCTTAAAATAGTCTACATTTTTTTTTGTATTTGGAAATATAACCAAGTAATAAAGGATACTATTAGGTAAGAATCAGTTAGTTAGCTTTTGATAAATTAGATGAGGTTTTATATGTGGCCTCTAAATAAAAACACTAACGTATAGTGTTAAGGCTCTAGGAGATCAGAGAAAGATCTTTAATGAGTAGATTATGCTGATATGTTAGACCTCATTATAAGCTCTCTAGACCAGAACCTCACTCTAGATGAAAATTCTGTGATGACTTTTATTAATAAGAAATTTTGGGGTGACAGTCACTGCAGTTTGCTTCTCCATTGCTTTTCATCCTCTCTTTACTACAACTACCCTGTTTTCTTTAGGGTGGCACTGTGCCCAGCTAAGTGATTTGTCTTTGTAGACTCATTGCAATGCAGTGTAAGAGGATGTCTGCTAGATTATATTTGTTTCCCTGAGTCAGGTGCTTCTATTCCCTATTGATTACCTTCTCCTTGGCAGGAAGCTTAACATAGTGCTTGGATTTTCTACCATTTGTGACAATTAAAAAGTAGGTGAAATCTATATATATGGGTGGCTGAGGAGAAAGAATGAAAGAACCTGGGGCAGTGATACCATTGTGGAGCTGCCTTGGATTGTCCACCTTTGCCTTTCCCTTTACATGAAGAAAATAATTTATTTTTTATTAAAACCACTGTAGAGGGGCATCTGGGTGGCTGAGTCAGTTAAGCATCTGCCTTTGGCTCAGGTCATGGTCTCTGGGTCCTGGAATCCAGCACTATATTGGGCTCCCTGCTCAGTGGGGATTCTGCGCTCGCCCCCCCCCACCCCCCACCATGTGCTCTCTCTCCATCTCTCTCTCTTTCTTACAAATAAATAATAAAATCTTAAAAAAAATAAAACCACCCAAGGATTTTCTGGTATGTGCAGCTGATTATAATCCTAACTTCACTACATAAGAAACATTTTGCCTTCCTTACTGAAAGCTGTTAGTACCTACCAGTATACATTTTGTTAATGAACTTCAGCCTTTGTAGAACTTGACCAGCTGGGATGGAGAGGTGATCAGAAAACAGCATAATTTCAATGTAATTTGAATATGATATATCATCAAGAATCATGTGGCTCCCTTCCTGAACAGTAAGTGGAAGAAAACTATGGATCCAGATAAATTCTTGAGTTTGTTTTCTGTGTATTGCTTGCAGCTTTCTTACTTCTTGCAGCCTGGCCATTCATTCTTTAAAACATATAGCCACTAAAACATGACATGTGGCACATATCCAAAAAGTCAGTTTCTCCTTGCTGATTTTAGCCTGCCTGTGCTCCCTTAAAAAATTCATTAGGAATGGAAACTCTGTCCTGTTTACTGCAAATGTTCAAGAATTGCTTTATTGACTGTGTTAATGTGGGGGTCATTCCTATAGTGGGGTGGGAGTATTAGGCTTTCTTTTGGTTGCTTTGCGGATGGGCTGTGTATGCTTCACTAAAAAACTTAATGTGGTGTAGGGGACTCTCTGAAACAGTGTTTCTTGGTCTACCTGTATCAGAATTATTTGGCACTCTCAATTAAAAGACACATTCCAGTGCCTCACTCAAGACTTAAGTGAATTAGAATCTCTACAGTAGAAAGTGGATTCTCTGTTTTTAATAGGTGACACAAGTGATGCAAGAACACAGATACTTGAGAAATAGAACTTTTGAGCCTTCTTAGATTCCTTGAGCCTTCCTAGATTCCTCCACTCTTCTGCATAAGTTCTTCAAGTTGGGTGGTTTGTATTAAGATGCTGAATTAACTTGTTCTTTTTGGTGAGTGCATCCTTCACTACAGACATTTGTTGTTGATGCTGATACATTTTAGCTTGCTGAATGGTGGTTCTGTGTGTGAAATCAACTTTTAGATTGTTTAATGTTTGATAAAAGTACATTGTCTTGGAGTAATTGACATTCTTGGAACTTTTTTTTTAATCTTCAAATAGGGAGCTGTTTTTCCATTAATGGTGCTTATCTGACTTGCAAAGATTCATACTCATTCAGGTTTTCAGAAATTTCCATTATCTTCATTTTATTGGGGAAAGCTTTTTTCTTTCCTTTTTTAGTCATTCTTTCCTGAAGTCCTTTAGAAATGGAAATAGAATTTCCTCCCCCTTGTCCTGTCTGTACCACCCCCCTCCCCAGAGGAAGAGATGTTTATTTTGCCATTTAAGCATGGGAAATATAGTTTTTAAAATACAAAAAAAAAAAAATCAGTGCTATCCTTAAATTAACTTGCTTTTTACCTTTAAGTAGTTTTGAAAAATGTAGTATCACTTCTAAATCATATCTTTGTTTGCATACTCTCAGCAGTCTTAAATATCTCTCGTTATTTTTTTGGTACAAAAATTTCACTTCCAAGTGAAATACACAAGCAAACAAACCTTTTTATAACCCTAATCTATACATCTTTGAAATAGAACACTTACACATTTTAAAGTATTCATACTTTTGGAGTCAGTTTTTCAGCAATGCCAGTGTCAATTTAGTTAGTACTGTTTTTGAGGCCTCCTAGTTGAGCATGTGTCACCACTTCCTTTATTGGGCTGTTTTAGTTGTCATAAAATGCCTTGCCCTTTACTAAAACAAATGCCATAAAGCATTTGCCTTAAGGGCATTATTTCTCTATGAGTTAAGGTGGAGTAAAAGTACTAAGGAAGTGAAGTAAACAGTAAGCTCATCTCCTTTTATGGGAAAGTAATTTTGTAAGAAGAATTAGTTTGTGTACCACCCATTGAGAGGCATCTCAGAAGATGTCTCTTTTGGAATGGACATAAAGGTGTGTTTTCTTCTGTTGGTGAAATACAAGTAGCCCTCGAAGATTTGGCAGTCCTTCACACTCAGTATGTGGACTCTTTTTCGTCATTAGAGAATAGAATAGACGATTGAGACAAGCTATGCTAGCAGCTGTGAACCAGGCATAAGTTAGTCTGGGACACTTTGTCCCTGGTTCTAGAACTTTACAGTCTGATTGAGAATATTTGATCATCTTAAATTACACTACATGCAGTTGCTGTGAATGCATGCACATGTATATTATACATACTTCAGGTAGATACTTGTATATGGGTGATAAATATCATAAATGAGGAAGTCATTCTAGAGTTTGACTATCAGGTAGTTAAGATTTGTTGCTTTTGTGGCTTTGGTCATAATATAATCCTTCCTAATTAGATGTAGAATTCAAGAATACTGACTACTATCATCTTTTAAAACAAATACATATTTTTATCTAAAAATTAAGGTTTAATGCTTGTAAAATATTCAAATAATATAAAAGTACACAAAATTTAAAGTACAATTTCTTCAACCTCTTCCAGCCTCCCTTCTCAGATGTAATCTTTCCAGCTTTTTTACTCATTTCTATGCTCTGATGTGTACCACTGTCCTCTACATATACATGTTGTTCTGAACTTTCCTTTTCTTCTTTATACATATATTATGGTCATCTTTCTGAGTCAGTATGTTTAGGGATTTATTATCAATGTACAAAATTGATGTTATTGACTTTATAATTATTCTTTATATCTAGAGGGTTGTTAAAAAATTAATGTCTGTAAAGTATAAAGTATAAAATAAAAAAATGAATGCTTATTTTTTTTGACCGATGCATACCTTTATGTGGCTGTTTTTTCTTTTTTTTTTTTAAGATTTCATTTATTAATTCATGAGAGACACAGAGAGAGAGAGGCAGAGACACAGGCAGAGGGAGAGGCAGGCTCCATGCAGGGAGCCCGATGTGGGACTGGATCCGGGAACTCCAGGATCATGCCCTGAACCAAAGGTAGAGACGCTCAACTGCTGAGCCACCCAGGCATCCCTTATGTGGCACTTAATAACAAAAAAATCAAATATAAAGTGTGGGTAGTTTTATTAATGAATGTTATATATGCAAATTTTAATAAAATCAATAAATAATTTGAAAATTACTAAACATCTCTTAAGTGACTAAATTATTATAAACTTTATGAATATTTTTATATATACTTGATTCTGTATAAAATCATATTCAAATGATTTTAGATTATATTTTAAATCTTTGAAACCTTGACATTTGCAATTATGCTTTAAAATTAGTTTTTCTCAAAATAACCTTGACAAAGAATATTTATTTAAAGATTTTTAAGTAAAATAGTTCCAATTATAATCTCATAGGCTGTATTTATTCATAGTACATAAACTTTTTTTTTTTTTTTTTAAAGAGAGGCAGGTAAGGGCAGAGGGAGAAAGAGAATCTTAGGCAGGTTCGATGCCCAGCATGGAGCTGACACAGGGCTCCATTCCACCACCCTGAGATCATGACCAGAGCTGAAATCAAGTCAGATGCTTACTGACTGAGTTATATATGTGCCCCCTTAAAATACAACAGTGGATAAAGTATTGCTGAGATAACTCAAAGGAATAAATGGTCAAAATTAATTTATTTTGCATATTGCATGTTTTATCTTTCTAAAATTTCTCTTTAATTTGATGTTTATAATTTTACATAGGTTGATATTAAAATAAGTTAGTGTTTCTAATAATTATGCAAATGGTAAGTGGCAGGAGACACTAATTTAGGATTTAAAAAATGTGGCTAGTCAGCTAATCATGATTCAAGAAGGTAAATGATTCTTTAGACTACTGTTTTAATAAATAGCAATGTTGCAGTGTTAAGTAATTCAATAAAGTAATTTGAGTTCTACCCAGAAGAAGGTAGGAGTGGGTTCTCAATATACATTTCAGTTCTATGACTCTTTTTTACTATATGTGAATATGAATTTTTTACTACAATATTAAATTACTGTGTGCCATTGCTTTATCCATCAGAAGTTTTTTATTCTCCATTTCTGTTACACAGCACCATTTATCTATTCCCAGTGGGAATTTTTACATGCTAGTGTGAACCTTGTCTGTGTTGACTAACAGAGATCCTTAATATTTTGATGTCTGTGTTGACTAACAGAGATCCCCACCCAGGGATCCCCTGCAGTAGGCTCTTGACTTATTTGCGTATTTGATTAAATAATTTTCCTTGCATGACTTATGAACTCTGATATTCATTATTTTTATCTGCTTTTTAAGAGTTAATATGATCATGTAATAGAAACTTTTACTGTTGCTAGTTCATATTTAAATTTTGGAATAATTTCCTTTTCTTCTTGGACTGAAAACAAATTGAATATTGAATAATCTCTTTGGAATGTATCTTCAGTGTCTGGCTGACTTGCTGAATACATCGCTTGCTTTTTTTTTTTTATGCCTTTCAGAAGTTTTCAAGTGACAACTAAGGTTCATAACCTTTACAACTGAGACATGTAAACTGTGCCTTATTTTTTTTTTTAGCATCAGTGAGATGAATCCATTTCATCTTCTCTATCTCATTTAAGTTAGAGGTTTCTTGTGCCAGAATCAGATGAAGGAAGGAATATCATTTTTATAATATGATGGAAATCTTTAATCTCCTTTTAAAATAATTACAAAATTGTCAGTATTGATACACTTTTTTTCAGCTAAGCTCCAGAAGAGCTACTTAGTTTAAGAATTACTTTTTTCTAATTTTACATTGGTTAAGAGATAATAGAGCCAAATTAAATTTATAAAGCAGAAACTTAGGTGTGTATTTTCTAACTTGAAAATATGATTTATCTATGATTTGTTATTAAAAATAACCAATGTCAGAGTTCAGAAGTTATGCAAGGAAAATTGTTTAGTCAAATACCTGAATAACTCAGAATAGCTCAGAAGACGGTAAAGTTTGTTTCAAGGTGCAAATGCTAAATGCCAATTAAATCAGTGCTGCAAACATTCATGTACAAGTTTTTGCATGTAAGTATGTTTTTACTGCTTTGGGCAAGTATCTGTGAGTAGAATTAGTGGATAATATGGTAATTTTAATTTTACGTTAAACATTTGAGGATCTGGTGAGACTGTTTTCCAAAGTGGTTGTATCATTTTAATTCCCATCAGCAGTGTTTTGTTTTTGTTTTTTTTCTAAATAATAAATTTATTTTTTATTGGTGTTCAATTTGCCAACATACAGAATAACACCCAGTGCTCATCCGGTCAAGTGCCCACCTCAGCAGTGTTAACGAGGGTTCTGCTTTCTCCACATTCTTGCAACACTTGTTATTGTTGGAGTCATCGTAGTGAATATGAAGTAGTATTGTTGTTTTGGTTTGCATTTTCCTGATGGCTACTCATATTGAGCATCATTTTATATGATTATTAGATACTTGTATTTCTTCTTTGGAGGAATGTCTCTTCAGATCCTTTACTAATTTTTATTTATTTATTTATTTTGAGATTTTATTTATTCATGAGAGATAACACAGAGAGAGGCAGAGACACAGGCAGAGGGAGAAGCAGGCCCCATGCAGGAAGCCGGATGTGGGACTTGATCCCAGGACGCCGGGATCACGTCCTGAGCCAAAGGCAGATGTTCAACCACTGAGCCACCCAGGTGCCCCAAAAGTTTTTAATTTTGATGAAGTTCAGTGTAATCTGTTTTTCCCTTTATTGCTTATGTTTTACGTATCACATCTAAAAAGGTTTTGCCAAACTCAAAGTCTTCAAGATTTACTTCCATGTTTTCTTGTAAGAGCTTTATAGTTGTAGCTAGTACATTTAAATTGATTCATTTTGGTTAATTTTTGTGCATAGTGTGAGGAAGAGGACCAATTTCCTTCTTTTTTATGTGGCTATCCAGCTGTAGAAAACCACCCTTCACTTTAATTTCCCTTATGCCTAATGACGTTGAGCATCTTCCTCAGTCAAAAATTTTTTCCAACTTTAGAGGAATAATTGACATAATATTTATAAGACATGCATCATATATTAAGTATTCATATATATATTGTGAAAGGATCACCACAATAAAATTAGTTAACATCACTCCACATAATTATTTTTGTGCATGTGTGGTAAAAACATTTAAGATCTATTTTCTTAGCAAAATTTAAGTATACAATATAGTATTGTTAACTGTAGTCATTATGGAGTATTTAGATCCCTAGAACCTATTCATCTTACAGTTGGATTGAGCATCTTGCCATTTTGCTGTGTATTTTCTTTAGTGATGTGTTGTTTTCTGCTTTTTTATTTACTATTACATGGACTCAAATTTGAGTCTATATAACTGTCTAGGAAGTTTTAAAAACTTAGAATCTTTTGAATGTTAATTGAAATTATTAAGTAAATGTATAATGTGCTTTGTAGGTAAAAATGGGAATGACTATTCTGTTGCCAGTAATTGAGTTCTTATGGAAGTGTTACTGAATTGATGAATATGTAAGAGGACATTTTTATGAAAATCAGTACAAGCTGTTTTCTAAGTAAAGTCTGGGGAAATAGTTTATTTTTGCAACCTGAACAGTACTAATGCAGCACGTTGAATTACTCTGGGGCTGCTTTGGCCAGTACACTGATAACCAGAACATGTCTGCACTGATAGCTTGCCAGATGCACATTTGACCTAATGAAGGAGAAACGAGCCACTCATTGCCAATTTCAGGTTCCATTTGGCTTAGTCCTAAAAACTAGAGCAAAAATAGATATCAACCTACAAATTCAATTCCAGAAAAATCAGATTTATCTAAAATTATATGCCTTGGGGTACATGGGTGACTCAGTTAAGTGTCTGCTTTCAGCTCAGGTCATGATCTCAGGTCTTGGGATAGAGTCCTGCTTTGGGCTCTCTCCTCAGCAGGAAGTCAGCTTCTCCTTCTCCTCTGTGTACACTTTTTCTGTTTTAGATAAATAAATAAAATCTTGCAAAAAATAAAATTATATGTCTCGTTATAATGTGGTTCCTCATTAAATTTTCATTGGTGGTAGTAAATATAAAGGCATTACGTTTGAGTCTTTCTGATTTCAGAAGATTTATTTCCAGCAGGTGTGACACTTTCAAGCTCACACCAAATGAGTAATTGTGACTTAAGAATTGTGTAAGACAGGGGTGCCTGGGTGGCTTAGTGGTTGAGCATCTGCCTTTGGCTCAGGTCGTGATCCTGGGATCCTGGGGTCGAGTCCCACATCAGGCTCCCTACGTGGAGCCTGCTTCTCCCTCTGCCTATGTCTCTGCCTCTCTCTCTTGTGTCTCTCATGAATAAATAAAATCTTTAAAAAAAATTGTGTAAGACTATACGTTGGTTTAGGTTTCTTTTTTTTCCCAAAGACTGCTTTATGTATGATTCCTTATCATATGCATTATTTCTCTCAAAGAAAGCCATTGTGCTTAGATTAAATGAATTACACTTTCTTGTGATATTTTTGTATTTTTAATAATATTGCTGAGAATTATGAGGGCGTGTATTAACAGTAATTTATTTATTGCCAAATCTTTCTGCTTAGTATTTTAAAATTGAGAAGATAATTGATATTTTTATACTACTAGTAATGACTACCTTTTATTTAAAGAAGTGAAAATAATAATTCAGACACTATCAGTATTCTAATAGAGGTAAAAAAAAAGTAGAGGAACAACTTCTATGCAAGGAGCTGTGTACAACATGATATGATCATGATAGAAATATAGTTACCAGTTGTATGAAGCAAAATTCATTTTGGAAAGATAAGTTGACTGTGCTCATCTCTAATGTTCCAATTAGAAAATATCTTAATGAATTATTTTGGAGGTTAGGCCTAAAGCTTATTTGTAATGTGGCTTGTCTATATATCATCACAAAGATTTATATAGAGATCATGAAAGAGCTTATAATAAAATGGGAATCTGTTTTGTGTTAACTGTTGCAACATTAGAAGAATGTATATCTAGTGTGCTATTCTCCAGTTTCAAATCATAAGGTTTTTTTGTTTGTTTTCAAGATTTTTATTTATTTGAAACAGCATGAGAAGGGGGATGGTCAGAGGGAAAAACAGACTCCCCACTGAGCAAGGAGCCTGATCTGGGGCTCTGGGGTCATGACCTGAGCCAAAGGGAGACACTTAACTTACTGAGCCACCCTCAAATCATAATAAGGTTTTGGACCACTGTTAGCCATCAGCACTTATTTCTTTGAGATTGCCAGACTGCAGTTTAGCCTCATGCTGGGAGGGAGATATAACTTGGTTAGTTAGCCTGAGAGGAATAACTACATTGTTATATCTGTTATTTGAGAATCCTTCTTGGAGAACTAAGTTATTTTGCTACTGCTTAGCTAAACCTGGATGTTCAGCCAGTAATCCAAATGAAGAGTGACCTGGGCTTTGAAGTCAGGCCTAAGCATTGAAAAACCAAATGTGTGCTTTATTTATTTATTTATTTTTCAAATGTGTGCTTTAAAAAGCAGGCTCATTTGGATTGTACCTGCAGAAAGATATTAGCGTTACATTTATTTCTTACTCAAATTCAGTGGCTAAATTTAAAATTTGGGCACCCCCAGGAATCCTTTGCTCATGGCTAAATATGAAAATTAAATACGTGTAACAGAGATGCTTTTGTGTTTTCATCTATTTCCTTGACTTTTATATGTATTTTGCTATTGTAGATATATTTCTAGCTCAGGATGTTCATAATACTGATCTTTGGAAATTCTCTCTGTTTGGCTAACACTTAGACTTTCTGACTCACCTGGTTGACTCCTAGACTCGCTAAGATCCCTGTATTTTTTACACATTGTACCTTGCATTAAAAAAAGGTAGTATGGGGATCCCTGGGTGGCACAGCGGTTTGGTGCCTGCCTTTGACCCAGGGCGCGATCCTGGAGACCCGGGATCGAATCCCACGTCAGGCTCCCGGTGCATGGAGCCTGCTTCTCCCTCTGCCTGTGTCTCTGCCTCTCTCTCTCTCTGTGTGACTATCATAAATAAATAAAATATTAAAAAAAATAAAAAAAATAAAAAATAAAAAAGGTAGTATGTTTAATTATACTAATAATTATATTTAAGTACTGTCTGTCCACTTTCTAGACTAACAGAAGCAGAGCCCACATTTTTCTTGTTCACTGTGTATTGCCTATTTCTCATTGCCTTCTTGGCATTTAAGAGATAGGCACAGAATGAATGAGTATATGCATGCATCCAATATAAGAAGAGGAAGGGAAAACTAAAGTAAGAAGGAAGATATCTGATTAATATGTAACATTTTGAGGTTTCTTTCCTTTTTCAACTCTGTTTGGAAGTAGATTTTTCAATCCATCATGTGTGACTCTTCACAAAGTGATTATGTTTTTGATTAAAGATATTTTCACTTCATTATGTGACTTCATAATTATAACTGATATTTTATTCTCCTTTAGCAGACAACTCAAATGATAGGTATAAGCTGTTAATGGTATAAATATAGGGAGAAGAAACTTTCCCTATAGTTGTTTTTTTTTTCTAAAACAATTTATTGAAACTTAAAAAAAAGAAAATAATTCATCCATTTCTCCAACCCCCTTCCCCACCTCTGGCGATCACCAAACTATCCTCTATATATGAGCTTGCTTGTTTTTTTTTTTGTTTGTTTGTTTTTTGTTCTTTTGTTTTTTCGTCTTAGATTCCACATATAAGAGAGCTCATATATATGGTATTTCTTTTTCTGTGTCCGACTTTTTATTTCACTTAACATAATACCCTGCAGGTCCATCTTGCTGTTGCAAATGGCAAGATTTCTTTCTTTATTATGGCTGAATAATAGTACATTTTACAACTGATCCTTGAACAAGGCAAGTTTGAAGTACACAGGTCCATTTATATGTGGATTTTTTTAAAAAGATTTAATTTATTTATTCATGAGAGACAGAGAGAGAGAGGCAGAGATACAGGCAGAGGGAGAAGCAGGCCCCACACAGAGAGCCCATCGGAACTCGATCCCGGGACTCCAGCATCACGCCCTGGGCCGAAGGCAGGTGCTAAACTGCTGAGCCACCCAGGGATTCCCCTGTATGTGGATTTTTTACAGTACACTACTGTAGATGTATTTTCTCTTATGGTTTTCTTAATATTTTATTTTCTCTAGCTTAGTTTGTTGGACAAATACAGTATGTAACACATATGGCATACAAAATATATGTTAATCCACTTTATTATCAGCAAGACTTTTGATCAGTAGTAGGCTTATTAATAGTTAAGGTTTTGGAGAGTCAAAAGTTAATTGTAGATTTTCAGCTGTGCAGAGGACCAGCATTCCTAACCCTAGTATTATTCAAGGGTCAACTTGAACAACTGGTATATATATATTTGTCTATAAGTATATAATACAATTTCTTGTCCATTCACTCATTGACCAACACTTAGGTTTTTTCTATATCTTGGCTATTGTAAATAATGCTTCAGTGAACATGGGGTACATACATCTTTTAGAATTAGTGTTTTTGTCTTTTTCAGGTAAATATTCAGAAGTGGAATTGGTGTATCATATGGTAGTTTTATTTTTAATTTTTTAAAGAACCTTCATGCTGTTTTCCACAGTGGCTTCACGAGTTTACATTTCCACTAATGGTCAGTGCATGAGGGTTCCTTTTTTCTCCACATCCTTGTTAACACTTTTCATCTTTTTGTTAATAGCCATTCTAAACAGGTGTAAGGTGATAAACTCATTGTAGTTTTGTGTTTTGTACAAATCTCATTGTAGATTTGTATTTTCTTATGATTAATGATGTTGAACATCTTTTCATGTACCTGCTGGCCATCTGTATGTATTCTTTGGGAAAACAGCCATTCAGATCATCTGCTATGATTTTAATTGGATTTTTTTTTTTTTTTTTTGCTGTTTAGTTGTAGGAGTTCTTTATATATTAGCACCTTATATGATTTGCAAATATTTTCTCCCACTTATTAGGTTACCTTTTATTTTGTTAATAGTTTCCTTTGCTATACAGAAGCTCTTTAGTATGGTATAGTCTCATGTATCTATTTTTGCTTCTGTTGCTTTTGGTGTTAATTTTAAACAAAATTATCACTAAGGCCTGTGTTGAGTTTATTGCCTATGTTTTTCTCTAGGAGTTTTATGGTTTTAAGTCACATATTCAAGTCCTTAATTCATTTTGAGTAGTCAAATTTTATTCTTGTAGGTGGCTATCCATTATTCCCAATACTGTTTATTGAGGAAACTGCCCTCTTCCCATTGTGTAATTTTTGGCTCCTTTGTCATAAATTAATTGGCCATATATATATATGGGTTTATTTTTGGACTCTCTGTTCTGTTCCATTAACTTATGTGTCTGTTTTTAATGCCAGTAACCATACTGTTTTAATTACTGTAGCTTTGTAATATAGTTGGAAATCAGGGAGTATGATGCCTCCAGCTTTATTCTTCTTTCTCAGGATTGCTTTGGTTATTTATTTTTTGTGTATGTGGTTCCATACAAATTTAGGATTAGTTTTTTCGGATGATTTCTTTGAAAAAAGTCATTAGAATTTTTGTAGGGATTGCATTGAATTGATACTTGTTGATATCAGAATATCTTTCCATTTATGTTTTCTTTTTCAATTTCTTTCATCAGTGTCTTATAGTTTTCATCTTACAGGTCTTTCACCAATACTTGGTTAAATTTATTCCTATATGTATTTTATTCATTTTGGTGTTATTTGGTATTATACATTTGGTATTATACATATTTGGTATAAATGGAATTACTTTCTTTATATCTCTTTCTGGTTCATTATTTGTGTATAGAAGTGCATCAGATATTTGTGCATTGATTTTGTATTCTGCAACTTTACAGAATTCTTGTATTAGTTCTAACACTTTTTTTTGATGGTTTCTCTAATATTTTCTAATATATCATGTCATCTGCAAATAGTGATGGTTTGATTGCTTTCGTTCCAATTTGGATGCCATTTATCTATCTCGCCTAATTGGTCCGGTTAGGACTTCCAATACTATGTTGAATAAAAGTGATGAGAATCGGCATGTTCTGTGTTCTGATTGTTCTGATTTTAGAGGAAAGGTTTTCAGCTTTTTATCATTGAGTGTAATGTTAGTGGTAGGCTTGTGATAGATGGCTTTTATTACGTTGAGGTTTGTTTCCTCCATACTTTTTTGAGAGTTGTCATAAATGGATGTTCAGTTTTGTCAAATGCTTTTTCTGCATCTATTGTTATGATCCTGTGATTTTTGCTCTACATTTTGTTAATGTAGTATATCACACTGATTTGCAAATACTGAACTATCCTTGCATTCCTAGAATAAATCTTTACTTGATCATGGTGTATGATCCTTTTAATATGTTGTTTTTGGCTTTCTAATATTTTGCTTAGGATTTTTGCATCTGTGTTCATCGGGGATATTAGCCTATACATTTTTTTTTCTTGTGGCATCTTTTTTGTTTTTGGTATCCGGGTAATGCTGGCCTCATGAAATGGGTTGGGAAGTGTTCCCTACTCTTTAATTTTTTGGGGAAGCATTGGAAAAAGATTGGTATCACTTTTTTTTTTTTTTTTTAACATTTGGTAAATTTTTATCAGTGAAGCTATCTGGTTTTGGATTTTATTTGTTTGGAGGTTTTGGATTATTGATTTGATCTCCTTACTGGTAATTGGTTTATTCAGATTTCCTATTTCATCATGATTCAGTCTTGGTAGGTTGTATGTTTTTAGGAATTTACCATTTTTTCTAGCTTATGCAATTAGCTGGCATATGATTGTCCATAGTAGTCTCTTATGATCCTTTGTTTTCTCTGTGGTATCAGTTATAACATGTCCTTTTTCATTTCTGATTTTATTTGAGCCCATAGGTTTTCATTGCAAATTATTTTATGGAATTCTTTAGGGCTAGGTATTGTGTTCTATTTTTAGTAGGTAAAGGATTCTACTCATGAGAACTTGGATACTTTAAAAATAATTTGAGATACGATTGTTTAAACCAGATTTCACCAGAATTTACTTTGTGTTGATAGATATTTCAGAAAAACTGAAATCTTCTCTGTAGAAGACATATATGGTCAAGAGGCATATAAATAATTATCTGTTTCTACTGCTGTGGTAGCTATTTATTCAATTATTGGACTTGAAATAGGAAATGGAGGAAAAAAAAGGAATCCTTTATATTTTCTCTTCCTCTTTCTTGAGAGTAAGCAAACTTTAATTCAGTTTGTTTATCTATTGAATACATTTATAAGTTCAAGTAAGAAACAATGTAATAAACATGTATAGTAGTCTCTATGTTATCTTACATGTTGTGCTCATTTTCAAATGAGTAACCTTTTACCTGTGTCTCTTGTGTGCCCAGCTCCAGTATCAGTGATATTAATAGTATCAGTTGATAATTTTTTGAGTATCCTTTCAGAAATTTTTTATGCATATAGAGTCAGATGTGAACTTATGCTTATTTTTCCCCTTTCTTACACAAATGGCAGCATTTTGTGCATACTCTTTTGTGCCTTGCTTTTTTTTTTAACTTAATCAGTGCTTATATTTAGACCTTGCCTTGTCATTACTTAGAAGTTTTGTTGTTTTCTTTTTTTAGCTTTATTGAGGTATAATTGTCAATTCCTCAATTTTTTTTAATAATTGCAAAGAATTTTATTGTTTAGATCTCTCATACTGACAGAGCTACATACAATGAATTCTGGTATTATGTTTGTTTTGAATATGTGAATTTGTGCCAATACAATTGATATTTCAGAGAACAATTTGAATATGGATTTTGTATTTGCTTATGTGTGATTTAGTCTGAGAGGAAAACCAGTAGAACATAGAATACTGAACCCAGCTTAACTGAACTGCTTAGGGGGAATACACAAAACACACATACCTCAAACATCTGCTTAGTTCACTGAATGTGTTATGAGCCACTTCTATCTACGTCTGATGTTACAACTTGCTTTTTGATTTCAGACAACCCTCCTTCCATTATGTCACAATAACCAGCTTTTATGGCTGTAGCCCATTTCTAGCAAACTTCTGGTCTTTTTCAAGGTAAAGTCCCAGAGTGTTGTGTCTTTAATTCTGTTTTTTCCCTTAAGCCATATTTTCTCCATAAACTGTATTTTTTCCATGAGGTTCTCATGGCATAATTTTGCGTAGCACAGAGATTTTTAGGGACACATATATGTTGCATTGCAGCAGAATTGCTTGTACATGATTTTACCCATGTGTGAAGATATTTGTAGGATAATTCCTAGAAGTAGATTTGCTGCATCAAAAATACATATACTTTTGTTATTTTAATATATATTGCAAATTGCCCACCAATAATGTATGAAGGTGTCTGTTTCCCTACACTCTGGCAACATGCAGTTATCCTATTATAGTTTAGTTTTTTGATATGTGAAAAATAATCTTACTGTTTACATACTTTTCAGAACTATATGTATTTTCTTTTGTGGGGCAGACTCTTTTAATATAAAAACTTTGTATATAGTAGAGAATCTAAAAATGATACTTCTTTGACAGTGGTGACTGTTCATACCTAAATAACTCAAAGTATAATTTTTTTTTTTCTGAATAAGTTACTGTGCCTCACAGCAAAAGCAGCTTCTTTCAGAGCATCTAAAACCTTGTAAGAGTGTTTGCATAGTTGTGAATTTTATTGACATCTGTGAATTCTTTCATTAATTTTTAACCAAAACGACATGTGTAAACACAGTAAACATTTTAATGTTTTAATAGATCTTCCAAACTAGGGGATCAATACCCATAATACCCACCCTCAGGAAATTTTATGTAATTCTGCTTACTTTTTTTTTTTTTTTTTTTTTTTTTACACTGGGGAATTGAAGGCTGTGTAAAGAAAGGAAGGAGAATATAAGAAATATACAAAGATAAAAAGGCAGAAGAGATGTTTTGAGTATTCAGACATTTATATGCCAGAAGATAAGCTATAGCAATTGAAATGTTTGCTTTTTAAAAATTTTATTTACTTCTACTTTTATTTTTATTTATTTATTTTTAAATATTTTAATTTATTTATTCATGAGAGACAGAGAGAGAGAGAGAGAGAGGCAGAGACACAGGCAGAGGGAGAAGCAGGCCCCATGCAGGGACCCTGACATGGGACTCGATCCTGAGTCTCCAGGATCACGCCCTGGGCCGAAGGCGGCACTAAACTGCTGAGCCACCTGGGCTGCCCTCCTTCTATCAATTTTTAAAATATGAAGTATAAGGAAGAAAATTTTAAAAGTTGTCCATAAGTGGGACGCCTAGGTGGCTCAGTAGTTGAGTATCTGCGTTTGGCCTAGGGCATGATCCTGGAGACCCAGGATCGAGTCCCACATTGGGCGTCCTGTATGGAGCCTGCTTCTCCTTTTGCCTATGTCTCTGCCTCTCTCTCTGTGTCTCTCAATAAATAAATAAAATCTTAAAAAAAGAAAAGTTGTCCATAATTGCATTGTCTTATTCCTTCTGGTAATTCCTGTTGATATTTAGAAAAAAAAAATTTTTTTCTGAATTAAAAAATATTTTAAAATTTATTTTAGAGAGTGAGAGAGAGCCAGCCAGCATGTGCACACAGTGGGAGGAGAGGCAGAGGGAAAAGGAGATAGAGAATTCTAAAAAGATTCCCTGCTAAACGGGGAGCCTGATGTGGGTGGGCCTCAATCCCAGAATCCATGAGATCATGACCTGAGCAGAAATCATGGGTCAGAACCGTAACCAACTGAGCTGTCCAGGTGCCCATATTTTTCTGAATTTCTAAAAGTTTTTTTTTAGCTCTTTCAAATATGATCTTTAGGGCACAGAAAGAAGTCTTTGATGTTCTAATACGGTGTTTTTCAAAGCGTTGTCAGTTTCTGATACTGTATGTTAGAAATTGAGAACAAGTATTTAGTTGTTTTTTTTTTTAAGTATTTAGAAATTCTTATATCCGTTTGGCCCAATAATTTCAAGCCTCTTGATTTTTTTTTAAATTTTTATTTATTTATGATAGTCACACAGAGAGAGAGAGAGGCAGAGACATAGGCAGAGGGAGAAGCAGGCTCCATGCACCAGGAGCCCGACGTGGGATTTGATCCCGGGTCTCCAGGATCGCGCCCCGGGCCAAAGGCAGGCGCTAAACCGCTGCGCCACCCAGGGATCCGAAGTCTCTTGTTTCTAATAAAATTGGGGGCTTGTCTTTTATATACTTTTAAAATTAATTTTTCTGATAATATTTTTGTTGTATTTTTGTTAGCGTTTGTCTGAAACAGATTGGATATTTAAAAAGATTAGTTCTTTTTTTTTAAGATTTTATTTATTTATTCATGAGCGACACAGAGAGAGAGAGAGAAAGAGAGAGAGAGAGAGAGAGAGGGAGGCAGAGACCCACAGGCAGAGGGAGATACAGGCTCCATGCAGGGAGCCCGATGTGGGACTTGATCCCGGGTCTCCAGGATCATGCCCTGGACCAAAGGTGTTGCTAAACCACTGAGCTACCCAGGCTGCCTAAAATGACTAGTTCTTTACAGATACTTTGAGCAGCTGTGCTCTTTGTTATTTCATCCATCAGTCCTATTTGAGCTGGTCATATTCTTCCCTACACAGTCTTCCCAGAGAGGGCTTCTGTCCTTATTCATCAAGAGTGTACCAGGGAAGATCCTCCCACCAAATTAAAAATGTTGGGAGGAAAGAGGATAATACCCCATCTTGGAAGGTAGAGACTGGGGAGGGTGACCCTCTTTACGCCCCAGATGAGCCTAGGAGTCGGATTTTGGAGTAAGACTAATTCATTAGGAGAAATACAGGGATTTTAAAATGAAGAAGGGAGATTTAGGGGGTTTTGTCCTCTGCCACTTTCCTTTTCTTCCTTTAGTTCTTTTTCCCTTTTTGTCCTTCCTCCGCTCTCTTCTCCTGTTTTTTCTCTCTTTTTCTTTTTAGTCTGGATGGTTAGAAAGTTTGACTAAGGAATTTTTTAAAAATTAATGTGATACTTGGATATCTTTGTTTCTCCTGGAAGGTAGACAAGATTGAGAGAGTTAATTAGGGTGGCAATTGAGAGTTGAGCTTTAGAGGAGAGTGATTTCCCTCCTGTTTTATCCAGTCTTGTTTATCTAAGGAGGAGGAACAGATAGATGGGATTTAGGGAATAAACTGTTCAGGAATAAAACGTGCATTTGGCTGGAGAGTGCAGTATGTTATCTCAGGAGAGAGAGTGGCAGATGATGTGCCAGTGGGAGGGCAGCCCAGCTTGTGGTCACAAGATGGACTTTGGAATCATACTACCTATGTTCTAGTCTCATTGCTGTGACCTCCTATCTCTGACCTTAGACTAGTAACTGAAGGTGTCTGTGTCTTAGTTTTCTCACTGGTAAATTGGGATTGGTAGTACTTTGCAATGTTTCCATGAGGTTAAATGAGTTAATACATGTAAAACATCTAATTCCAATCTTGTTTTTGCTTTTTCCTCCTCTATTATTAGCATCAAGCCTGTACTGGTAGCAGGTTGAAGTTCTTTGTATGAAAATTCCTTAACCGGATTCCTTAACCTCTTTTAGACCAATAAAAGTTCAAATTGAGTAATAGCAGTATTTTTCACTGACCTCTCCCAAAAATAATAGTTTCAGAATAGCCTTTCATTATGTAGGAGGAAGATGTTTTTGGTGGTGCACCTTTACATTGGCACAAAAATAGCAGTAACATTGTCCAGGTCATATGTGAATTCATTTTAGAAATCTGCCAGGTTTTAACTTGTAGGTGTTTATACCTGTCACTTGGCCACCAGAAGAATTCTTTTGTTACCAATTAGACTACCCAATCTTTGATAATAGTCCTATTTTAAAAGGCTGTGACATCTAATTACCTGTACCAACTTAGATACCTGAGACTAGCTTTTTTATCTATCAAACATATAAGAAAAGTCATTTGAGCATCCAACTCTAGACCAAATGAGTTCTACACTATTCATATTCTCACTTTGTTTTGCTGGTTTATGATAACTTGATGTAACATTCAGTTACTTAACAAGTTTTATATAATAAATGCAGAATGCTAGAGAAATTATGTTTATTTAGCTCACACAACATCTTTTAATTCCAATTTGGGGTGATTACTATTACATCTTTATGGGACAATTTAGATATCCTATGTAGAGGTGATTTACAGTACCGTGAATAATCAGAATTCTGTGTGGCTCGAGAGTCCTCCTTCTCTCTTCTTTCTTCCATTTACCAATATCATCACAGTTTGACAGAAAGTTTAGTACTGTCTCTTGAAGCTATGTTTATTATTTATTTAACAATAAAAATCTAGGTTCTCTGGACTCTAGCTAGATGGAAACTTCTATTTCATTTTATGGCATTTGCCTCAGTAAAAAAAAAGATGTTTGCAGTCTAATTGAAATGACTATGATGTGTAATGAAAATCAGAACTTCATGGTTATATTCTCATGGAGAAGGAGCATTTACTGTGTGTAACTAAAATTGTATAATGGTGTTCTTGTGTCTGGTGGTTTACTCAGCAATAATTTATTGAGTACTTTACTCTTTTTCATTTTCAGATTCATATATCCTCTATATACCCATGGCATGTGGCTGTCTGCCTTCTGCTTAGACGTTTACCCAGAAATAGTAATCTTATTACTTCGCAAGAAAACCATTTTGTTTCTGGAATGTTCTGAATGTTTTTAAGCCCTTAACTGTGCTGAGAAAAGAAATCTTTCTTTCTGGAACTTGTACCCATTCATCTTAGTTCCTGCCCAGAAGATTATTAGAATTCTGGGTCCTCACTAAGACTTTCTAAATCAGCATCTCTTGTAATCAGTCTCCATAGTCTCTGTACTTCTAAAGAGTATCCAGAGAGATTGTGATCAGCCAAGTGTGGGAATCACTGCTAGTAAAACAGTAATTCTGGTCTACTATTGTATACTCAGTCTTTCCAGCACCATCCATTTTTATTTAGTAGTTGCTTGTATGATATAACTTCTGGGTGTTTTACTATTCTAATTGTGGTTGTTTTTCTGGTACTAAATTATACAGTATTCCTGATATGGTCTAAACATATAGAATAGAATACAATGGAAATAACACTTACCTTAATGTGCTTTTTTTTTTTTTAAATGTAGCCTAAGACTAAAAAAGAAAAAAAAATGTAGCCTAAGACTATATTACTACTTAAAAGCCCAAAGACTGCCACACTGTTAACTTATAGAGATGACATAGCCTTCTAAAACCTCCCTGACTTTATTTTTTTAAGTAAAAAAAAAAATTTAAGTTTTCTTTAAGTAATTTCTATAGTTATTGTAGGGCTGGAACTCATAACCTTGAGATCAAGAGTTGCATGCTCTTTTGACTAGGCCAGCCAAACACCTCACCCTGATTTTATTTTTGTGTTTTGTGGACTCCTTGTCAAACCTTCTAAATTCCATTGAATTTGAATTTCTCCTTGAATTTTTTGGTTTTGAATCTAAATACTGGGTTGTAGACTTATCCCGGAATATTATGTGTATCTTCAAGTCAGTGAAAAGCTTCTAAATCCTTTTTCCACGGCCCAAAATACCATTCTTTTTTATACACTGTTTTTTTGATATACCTCTTAAGTCTGTAAAAAGTTGTTGGAAACAAATATTGAATCAGTTGCAAGAAGTGGAACTTGTGTTAATGCTTTTTATGATTGCAGAATAATTATCAAGTGAAAATTAAGAGATTTTGTGCATGTCATGAAATGCCTAAATACAGTTTCAGATTTGGGAGCAAAGAAAATATACTGAAAACTCCATTTTAATTGGGGCTGGATAATGTCTACTAATTTTTTTTTTTTTTTTGTCTTTTACATTGCTTCAAGGAGAAAAGTTTTTTGCTTTTACCAAATCATTTTGGTAGAGCAGTAAGCCTAATGTCCCTCCTCTTCTTGTTTCTTTCCTTTTCTTTTTTTTTTTTTTAAGATTTTATTTATTTGAGAGAGAGGAAGACAGAGCGCGTGAGCAGGGAAGGGCAGAAGGAGAGGGAGGAAGAAACTGAAGCAGACTCTTCACTGAGTGTAGAGCCCAACTTGGGGCTCAGTCCCACCACTGCAAGATCATGACCTGTGCCAAAACCAAGAGTTAGACACTTAACCAACTGAGCCACCTAGGTGCCCTTGAAAAAATCTTTACTCCTAAAGCTTGCTATAGCTCTTCAGAGAATTCTCAGTAAAAATTTATGTTTCTATTACCTTGGTTTTGTGCTAGAACAATTTTTAGTCCATGAGGTACTGCTGTGATTAAAGAATCTGTTGTAATGAATGTTTCTTACCTCAGTGTTTCTGACCTATTAGGTATTATATGTGAGCACACTGGTCTCTAGTTTTTGTTTCTGTTGAACAGTGTAGCTGGAGAACTCATGGACTAGTTAGAGGGTTTTGTTCCTGAAAAGTTTTCCAACTGAAATAATATTCTAATATTGCTTGGAAGTTGAGGAAATGGCCAGCAGAGAATAATAATGAAGCTAACTTAGTTAATAATAGTAATAATAACTAAGCTAACCAGGTGATTACCAGATAGATTTTCTTGGAAATATATTCTTAATGTTTAACATTTTGAATAGATATTTGCATACTTTGAAGTAATGTTAATATAAAATATTAACCTTTGTTATTTGTTATCTGATCTTTGTTATTTTACATGTAGAAATGGAAGGTTTTGTAAAAGGTAGTGTTATAAATGTTATCTGCTAATTACACATACTTTTAACAATCAAAAAAGAGAACTTCATGTTATCTTCCATTCCTGCCCCACCATATACACACGTACCAACACAGAGAGTCTGTCTGTCTGTCTGTCTGTCTCTCTCTCTCTCACACACACACACATACACACATACAGACACTACATCATGCACTGGTATGTATCATGTATTCATTAACTGTTTCCTGAAAGAATTGAACCTGTGTCAATTACTCTAACATAATTCAAAAGATTTTGAAGTACATTGGTCTCTCATTCAATAGTGTCCAACATTTGGTAGTGATAATTTTTGATGCATACAAGAAAAGTTCTATGTATATCCTAGATTTACCTGTGACTTTTGCTAAGAAAATGTGTCTTCTCTAACAATAATGGCTTTAGTCTTATCGCTGTATTTGAATGACTCTGGGCCCTTACTCTGAAGGGAAGAGGTGGTTTCATTTATTGAAGTGAGAAACAAGGTGAAGATGAAACAGCAGACAAATATGCTTCAAGCATATGCTACCAGGCATACAAAAATCTTGGCCCCCTCCATTCCTTCACTTCTACCCCTGCAGACTTTATACAACTGGGAGCAGTAACATTGCTTAATAAACTTTCCCTAACTGCTGTCAGCAGCCTATCCCCTGCCAAATCCAGTGTTACCCAAAGCTCAGAAACATATGGTGCACCAACTGCACTGAAACAATAATCATTCAGTGTTGCTCCAGTCTCTTTTACCCTTAGTTTAAAAAAGGAAAAAAATACTGGCATTGATGTAAGAACATTTCCTTTTCATTTCTAGCTGCTCTCTGTGATCATGTGTGTGCTTTCTGTGGAGGAAGTGAAACATCTAAAGTAAATCAGTGTTTTGTGACTTAGAGACCAGAGTGCTAGACATGATCTACCAACATTTGGTGCTATCTTGATGAGAGCCAACTTCAAGCCATTTTATTGGTCTAGAAAAATAGACCTGGGACTGCAGGAGAAGGCACCAGAGACCTAGTAGGGGTATTGGTGGTAGTTTTGACCTAAACAAAGAGCTGGAAGGAAAAGGAACCTTGGTTTTTATTTTTTATTTTTTATTTTTTTCTCAACAAATTCTAAGCAGAGTGAATAAAATAATCCTAAATATGGAAACATTTACTTCTTTCGTCTGTTGATGGATCTTGGTTCTAGAAGCCTACAGAGTACAAAGGAAGCTGAGGCCACATTTCCTAATACAGGAATGGAGTGAAGACTTTCCCATGTTCTTTATAAGATGAGAGAAAGTGCACAGCAGAGAAGCACTGAAAGGGAATCAGGGGGTGACAAGCCTGGATTTCCTGGAAACAATACGGCATCTAGTAGTTACAGTTGTATATGTAAGCAATCTGTTCTAAGCAATGATATTTTTAAGGAGACCATACTAGTTGAGTGGAAGCAACTTGTAAATTTAGATTC
Organism: Vulpes vulpes; assembly: GCF_048418805.1. NCBI lineage: Eukaryota > Metazoa > Chordata > Mammalia > Carnivora > Canidae > Vulpes > Vulpes vulpes. The sequence continues at coordinate 48,315,260 of NC_132783.1, read as the reverse complement.
TTTACAAGTTATTTATTGTCACATACAATGCCCCCCCTTTTTTAATGCCTTTGGCAACCCAGCCAGCCTGGGCTTAGTTTCCTTGTCACTTTCTCCCTAGAATATAAACACCTTTAACTACTTGTCATTCCCTGGAAATGGTAGTGCTTTCATATCATTAGGTCTTTCATGTGGTTTTTGGTTTTGCCTGTAGCACATACATCTCTCCCATTTTGTTTCTGTAAATTTCAACTCCTGTTTTAACTTATATTTAACTCAAATTTTAAAATCACAACTCATATTTGTGATTATTTCTGAGAAACCTTCATGTCATCAAGATATATTAGTCATTCCAGTAATTTATGTTGATAACTTTCTTTTTAAGAAATGGAGAGAGAGAGAGAGAGAGAGAGAGAGAGAGAGAGAGAGAGAGAGAGATGGGGGCAGAGGGGCAGAGGGAGAGAATTTTAATCAGGCTGCATGTCCAGCATGGAGCCCAGAATAGTGCTTGATCTTACAACCCCAAAATCATGACCTGAGCTGAAATCAAGAGTCAGATGTTTAACTGACAGCTACCCAGGCTCCCCTATGTTGATAACTTTTATACATTTCTTTATTAGTCTGTAATGTCCCAGAGTATCCTTTACTTCTGATTGTCCCTTTGCCTAGAATCCATTCCCTCTAGATCTCTGCATGGCTCTCTTACTTCCTTCTGGTTTCTGTTCAAATGTCACTACCCCAGGAAGTCTTCTCTGACTACCTTACCATAACAGAGCATCTCTACTTTCTGTCCCCTTTCTCTGTTGTATTTTCCTAATATAATACTTATTTTTGACATTTTATTTATCTGCATATATATTTGTTGATTCTCTCTTTCCCCCTGACTGAATTTAAGCTCTATGAGGCCAAGGACCTCATTTTGTTCATTGTTGTATCCCCATGCCTAGAACAACTTGGCACAAAATAGACACTTGGCAAGTATTTGTTAAAAGATGGAATAAATGAATACTTGGCTTCCCCATTTGCCTTATAATTCATTCTTATAGTTATTAGCATCTGGTTCATATGTAATCACTCAGTAAATGTATGATAAATGAATGTATAATTCAACATTAAATGCTAGAGGGCTCAGCTCTTAACCAGTAGAAAGAAGATTCTTGTTCTTTAGAATTAAATATTCTAGAATTAAATATATAATTGTATTAATATTCATTCTAAAAGAAAAAATCATGTGGGATCTGAAAATGAAGATAAGCTAGATTCTCTTCTCTCCTAATTAGCTCTGAAACCTAGCCTTTGGAGTTTCTTTTTTTTTTGCCTTTGGAGTTTCTAAGGTTGTTACAGTTTCAGGTTTTTGAAAGGTAGTTATGTTTGCCATTTTAATGTGTTGTAATAGAGAAATAATAGTATTTATGAAGCAATTAGAAATAATACAAAAATTATTTTAATGCCAAAGTGAGTAATGGATACTAATTGTAATGACTGCTTAGGCTAATGAGAGATGGTAGCCTGTGTAAATATTTATTATGGTTTAGAGTTGAAAGAGACCCTAGGACATTTGGTCCAGCTGTTCCTCCGAGTGGAATGAGGCTGGAGATATGAATGGTTTGCCCAAGGTCACAGGATTTATTCGTGGTAGAGTTAAAGTTACCCTCAGGTTTCTTTTGTAATACTAAGAGTTGTAAGAGTATGGATAACACATATTCATGCATAGTTTGCAGAATTATAAATAGTTGCAAATATTCTTGCTGGCATTCTAGTGTCATGGATCAAAAATTTAAATGTACATACCTTTTTAGGAATGATTCCTAAAGAAAAAGTCAGATCTTTATGTCAAAATAAATTGATAATATTATTCATCGTTTTATGTGTAACATAAAAGCAAAGAAAATTGGAAATAAAATAAATTACTAAACAATAGTCAGTTGGCTAAATGCCATTTATTTCCAGTATGATAATTCATTAAATGTTTATTGTGTGTTATTTTTTTATTTTTATTTTTTTAAAGATTTATTTATTTATTTATTTAGAGAGAGAGTGAGGCAGAGACACAGGCAGAGGAAGAAGCAGGCTCCATGCAGGAAGCCCGATGTGGGACTCGATCCCAGGTCTCCAGGATCACACCCCAGGCTGCAGGCAGCGCTAAACCGCTGCGCCACTAGGGCTGCCCTATTGTGTGTTATTTTTAAGTCCTGTATGATATATTTAAAGAGACATTAAAGATACAGTCATTGCCTAGAAGAAAATCCTTCTGGTCTGCAGACCAGCAAACTGTTGGTTACAGATTGAGATGAAATAAGGACAGAAATGAAGAATAAGTATTTAGAAACTTTTGTAGTTTGACAGTAATTTTATAGTTTGTCTATTGAATCTGATGATAAGAAATTTGGTCTTATATTTTGTATGGTTTCTTTACATTTTGTTTTCCAGTAATATATCTTTATTATAGATTACAGAAAAATTGGTATAAGGCAGATTGGGGGAAAACGTTTTCCTCAAAGATAGTGTCTTTCACCACAGATCATTTGAGGAGTACCACTTTATGGAAAGTTACATACACATGTGACAAGTTAAATAGTAGATGAGGGATAGGGCTATTCCAGTTCTTTATACCTTTCTCTGAATTTAGTATCAAATGCAGTGCCTTAATGGAATAGGCCCTTATTAAATATTAGTGATTTACATTATGAAGATTATAGGAATTTTTAAAAAGTGAGTCCTTGCTTTAATACTTACCTGCCATTAGCATGTGAAGTCATAATTTTGTACCACATTAAGTAAATATTAACTCTACTTTGAATTCTTTTTCTTTCTGCTTTGAATTCTTAAGTTTTCACGATGCTAATGCATTTTGTTTTGTTTTGAAACATCTTTAGCTTGTGGGTTTTGAAGGGCTGGTGAATTTTTTCCCTCTCATAAAAGTATGCTACCACTGGTAGTTTAGGAACCACACTTTGAGAAACACTGTTCTAAGATTTCATTAAATCATTCATTCTTAACATTTTTTTTTGTCATAGATGCCTTTGAGAATTTGGGGAAAGCTATGAACTTACTTAATGGAAAATACATGTATAGTTGTATACAATTTGCATATAATTTTAGGGAATTCATCTCATACTAGTAAGGAGGGAAGGTTGAATTTCAGCGTTAATCTGTTCTTAGGTAAACTAGAGTTGACCGATTCATTTTTAACCTTTATAGTTACCTGTGACATTTATTACCATTTTCCTTATTATTATAAAGTGGACTATATAGAAACACAAATTTCTCTGTAATTAACAAATTTGTTTGATTTAGAGATGTTTGTATGTGTTTTTTTTTTTTTTTAAATTAAACCACCGTACTTTCACGTTACTGGTAGAATTAATTATATTCACACATTAACTACAAAGCACATTAAATATCTGGGCTTAAACACGTATGGATTAGCTATAAAATAAAACTGTTATGTGGTGTTTTAATAGTGAATTACAATTTAAGAAGGCATGTTTCTATTTTATTAGGATGCTGATAAAGAAGAATAAAGACATTATTTCAGTAAAGAAGGACTCATCATGGAAAAGAGATTTAGAGTCTAGAACAAACAACTTTTTTTTTTTTTTTAGATTTTACTATTTATTTGAGAGAGACAGAGATAGCTAGTGAGAAAGCACAAGCAGGGAGGACAGGGTGAAGCAGGCTTCCTGCTGAGCAGGTTGCCCAATGCAGGGCTCCATCCCAGGACCCCAAGAAGACAACCTGAGTCGAAGGCAGACACTTAACTGACTGAGCTATCCAGGTGCCCCTAGAACAAACAGTATTAACAAGCCTTGTGTTTGAACTAGGTAGCTCAGAGGCTACATAAGGAAAGAGAAGGCATAATCACCCTCTTATTTTGCTTTGGTTTTGTGAGGCATAATGACACATACTTTGAGGTATTCTCTTCATTGCTACCAAATAAGGTGTATTCTCAGACTTTTGGGTAAAATTGATTACAGTTTGAACCATAGTTAAAATAAGGCCCATAGTTAAAGTAACCACTACTCACATGGGTCAGGAGTTTACATATTTACTCACGGAGAGACATCAGTGATTGTTTTATGTTACCATTCTAATATACAAAAGCCAGATCATTTTTTTCCCCACAGGAAAGAGTATTAAAATGAATCCAAAGTAGCCTCAAATTTTAAAGGGGCATACATGTTCACATTAAACATCCAAGGCAGAGATTCGCTTTTTATATGTAGTTGAGTAGCATCTACAGGCTGATTGAAGTGCCAACACTATCTAAGAATAGATAATGCATGACAAAACAACTTTATATTGTAAGGCAGATTAACAAGTACTGGAGTGATGGTAAATATATTAGGATTTGATAAAAAGACTTAAAGGATACGTTTGAGAAAAATTTAGTACTTTTCAAATATTCTTTACTTCTCACTTTAATGGTTAAAAACTCTGCTACTTTTGTTTATTTGTGATATTTGGTTGACGATTAAGTAATACTCATTGTCAGGAAAACAAGTTCTGTGAGTTCCCTATTTTGGAATAATTCTCATACATTCTTATGTTTTTTTGAGGGGTAGCAGTGCAAAAGCCACATCCGTGGTATTCTGGGAAGTATGTGAGAGATAAATACCTGGAGACTTGCAACCAGAGACTCGTAAGCCTGGATTTAAATGTTTTAACCTACAATAGGTGCTAGAAAGTATGTTTTTAAAGCAAAATTAAAGATTTCCCAATACTTAGGAGTTTTTCAAAATAAGACTTTCCTTAGTGCTTTTCTCTGCTTCCAGAAAATCCTATTGGTTAGATTGATACAATTTTATTAGTATATTTATCCAAATTTTGGTAAATCACTGTTAGAAAAATAGCATCTTTTATTTTCCCATGGTTTAGTTCCCAGGGTTTTCGGACATGGGAAACTTCTGGTAGTGTTTCTTTCTATAGCTGTCATATTTATATATTCCTTTTTTACATTTAATAAGTCTGAGGGCATTCTTGTCATACCCATGGTGTTAGGGTCATACATTTCCAAGCATTCCATATTTGTTGAAAATATGCAGAGGTTGAAAACTTGCATGTTGGTTGTGGTGCATGATATAGGTACCTGTCTCCTGCTTGTTGCCCATAGAATATAACAGGATAACTACCAAAGTAATTTTTTGAACCAGCATAAATTGTTCATAATAAACATCTGATTATTGAAATGGTGTTATCTATTTTATAAAGTGATCTCTGTAATATACTTGGTCATATATATCTTCAGTAAATCGTTTCTATTGCTGACATCTATTTTCTGAGGTTTGTAACTGCTGGCTTATTTCCAAGGAAAGGCTCATGTAGGTTTTTGTATGTATATTGGGAATTCCCTATGATTTGGAAGGATACGTTTCATTAGAGAATTCTAAGACAGTGTTGCAGTCACTACTGTGGTTAGACATTTTGCCTCTTTTTGAGAAAGCTTAGGGCAATATAGTAGCTATATTAAATGCTCTTTTTTTTTTTTAAAGAGATAGGGTGAGGTGAGGCAGAGGAAGGTGGAGAAAGAGAGAGAGAGAGAGAGAACCCTAACCAGCTCCATGCCCAGTGCAGAGCCCAAAGCAGGGCTCAGTTTTAAAACTCTGAGATCATGACTTGACCGAAATCAAGAATTGGCCACATAACCAACTAAGTCACCCCAGTGCCCCTAAATGCTCATTTTTAAGAGAAATCTTAGGCAGTTAAATTTATTTAAATGATATCCACCATATTGGATTTTAATTTTTAAAAGTGAGAGCTCTATAATGATTTCATTTATTTTGTTTTTTTGCTATGCATTCTGTGATTATTTTGTTTCTGTGTTATGCTTGCTTTCAAGAGGTAATAGCTACAGGAAAGGGTTAGTCTAACAGGTGTATCTCTAACTTCTGATGAATCCCAAATAGCATACTTCTTTGTGGTTAAGATAAGTGTTCTATTTAGTGCATTTTTTGAGATTTTTGTTTAAGTGGCATGCTCTGAGATACTTATATTTTTAATGCAATTTTATAAAGATGTAGTGCTACTTTTCTCTCATGTTAAAAAGTTTTAAGAAGAGGGGTGCTTGGTGGCTCAGTTGATTAAGTGTCTGACTTCAATTCAGAGTCCTGGGATTGAGCCCTATGTCAGGCTGCTTGTCCCTCTGTCCCTCCCCACACTTGTGCATGTGCTCCCTCTCTCAAATAAAATGTATATATATATTTTTAAAAAAGTTTTAAGAAGAAATGCTTCTGGAACCACACATTTGCATGGAGGCTAAGCATTTAGGAGAAGTTTAGTTATAAATTTTATTTGAGTACAATAAAGTTAATGACACGTTTAATGGTACACATTAGTATTACTGTGAGTTAATTGGCTCTAAATCATAGTTATTAATAGTCATTAGGTTATTTTATTCAACTCAAAGTATAAAATCTCCCATAATTAATTCTTATTTTGATGTTCTGTTCACTTTAAATATTATCTTATGCATGTGCCCCTGGATGTACAATAGACCCAGAGATAAGGCCTAGATCTAGTTTACCAAACCTCAGATACTTCATGGCCCTTTCTTCTCTCATAATCGTGGTTTCCTATTCTACTCTCTGTGCCAGTGCCCTTTTTCGTTCCTTTTGCTGTGTGTTTTCTTTCCTTCCTGTCATTTGTTAACCCCCATTTCAAGGCTTCTTCCCCAATATTATCTTATTGATTCTTATTCTTTGTGCTCTTGGTACAATGGCAACACCTGATCTGGGAAGCAGTCATGTGAGATCACCATCCTCTGAGAATGGAGTTTGGAAAATTCAGAATTTGATAGTGGTAAGCAGAGAAAGAGAACATGGCAAGCTGGTTCTGATCCTGTGATGTATCTAGCTCTCTTGCTGTATAAAGGAAAACTTTAAGCTTAGAGAAGCTAAAGGAATAGAGTGAATGAAGAAAGGATATTTTGTCTTTACTTATGGAGGAAAAGAGAAGCCAGAAGGTCTGACTGATCAGTTTGAAAAGCTGTCTTCTCTGCCCTGTATGTCCTTGAAACAGGCGTCCAGCCTATGTGAATTGGTGGCATGGTATAATAATGATAATAGTGAACATTTATCTTGCATTGTGCGGTATGTACTATGCTAGTGTTTTATTTATCTGCTTGAATGTTCTGTGAGGCAGGTGGAATAGTAGTCTTCTTTTTAATGAGAGATAAACGAAGCTTACAGAGGTCTAATAAATTCATGTCACAGAACCAATAAATGGCCGAACATGAATATGAACTCATGTTTGCCTGATAACAAAGCCTGTGCTCTATACTGTGTTCTTATTTGCTGTATGGACATAGGCAGTCCCTTTGAAGCTCACTTTTTCTATCTGTAACATGGACTAAAACTACCTGATAATGGCTAAGAAAGATAAAGGGTATCTCATAGTTGCTTGTTTACTATTGTTGCTCAGTAAATAGTCCTAATTACTTTTTCTGGGTCATTTGTTTCTCAGGATAGAAAAATACATGAGAAGAGCTTCTCCTCTAAAATGAGTGAAGATACTTTATCTTTGGGTATTTCCTGGTTAAAGTAAGATGGAGAATGCCCAAGCTGGTGGTGCCTTTCATCCTTTCCCATAACTATACACTATACACACACACACACACACACACACACACACACACAGAGTCTACCCATCTGCTTACTGAAGACTGGACTTCCTTTTCAAGAGAAAACTTCCTGTCATCTGTAATTGCAGATAAAGGGTTAAAATGAATCCATAGAGGTTTTAGTCCAAGTATAGGTGATTGATAGTAGAGCCTGTTTCATCTTGATTAATAAGGAGGCTCAGTAGAGATACCATTCTCTTGAAGAGGATATAGTTGTCCTGATTTACCTTCATTTCTGCATCTGTAAACAGAAGCTCAGAAGTAGTTCCAACATGTACAGCCACGTACGCTTGCAACTTGAGACCGCAAAGCAGTGTTTTTATTTTTTATTTTTTTATTTTTATTTTTTTGAAAGTGGTGTTTTTAAAGAAACATATAGCTACAATTAAGTTTAAGGAATATTGGACAACAGTAATAAAAAGTACATCTCAGGATCAAAGGGGAAGCATTTGCTTGTGATTAGTTTGATTTATGCTGAGCTTGACACAGGAGCCTCCCACTACTGCTTTCTTCTTACACATTGTACATTTATGAAATACACATACACTTATGACTGTCATATAATATGTACAAGATTTACTGATGACAGAAAGATTATTCTTTCAAATGAATGCAAGCTATTCAGACTTGGAAAAACAAAGAAAAAATGAACTGTGCAAATAATGAGTGACCTTGTAGTTTTTCCTTAGCTGCTAACAATTCATAATAATGTGACATCCTACCCAATTTAGGGGGGAAGAAAAACATTTATCTTTCTAATGAGTGGATGGCTTGAGGAGGTGGTTCTCGGGTAAATGAAGCTCATAGGATTTAACAAGTGTTAAATTTGTTTCTGTGCATTGGGCCTTTCCCACTATACATATTATACATACAGCATTAGTTCAGGCTCTTCATGGTCTTTAAATTGTGTGAATAGAAAAACCTAAGTATCACATACTAAAGATGGTTAGAGATTTAGAAAAGATGTTAATATTAAAAACGCAAGATGATTAGTATTACTGTCCTCAAAAAACTATAGACAAAAAGGAATTTGTTTGACAGTTTAAATAATATGAAAGATTGGATAGATGGTGATGGACATTTGTTTCCATTTCTTTTTTTTTTTTAAGACTTTATTTATTTATTCACAAGAGACACAGGGAGAGGCAGAGACAGAAGCAGAGGGAGAAGCAGGCTCCATGCAGGGAGCCTGACGTGGGACTTGATCCCGGGTCCCCAGAATCACGGCCTGGGCTGAAGGCGGTGCCAAACCACTGAGCCACCCGGGCTGCCCTCCATTTCTGATCATTGAGAAAAAGTTGTGATTAATAAATACAATTAAGCTCTTGTTTATTTATTTATGATAGAGAGAGAGGATGAGCTAGGGGCAGAGAGGGGCAGGGGGATAGAGAGAGAATCTTAACCAGGTCCATGGTCCTGAGATCATGACCAGAACTGAAATCAAGAGTTCGATGCTGAACTGACTGAGCCACCCAGCTGCCCCATAATCAAGTTCTTCCTAACACTTGTTAGATAAGGATATTAAGAAGATTGTGATATTTCTTTGAAGATCCTGGGAAAGATATATCACTAACTATTATCCAAAATGAATTTACTTTGTTCTATTAGAAATGTGGTTTGAGTTTTGACCTTACTTAGATCAGTTCAGCCTAATTCATCAAAGATTCTCATATTCAGATTAGATCCATTTTTCTCTTTGGTGAATTAAATATATTCTACTAGAATTTAGCATAGTAAACTGATGTGTGATATATTGATTTCTTATTTACTATAGTTTAAATAGATATTTTTCTAATATCTACAATATTCAAGGCTCTTGGAGAAGAACAAATTCTAAAACATGATCTCTGACTGTAACAAGTTATAGATGATTCATAATTCAGGCTTTAGCTTTTTTCTAAATTGTAGGAAGCAAGAAGATATTTGAAGTTTTTTCACCCTCTTTTATAAATAGTTGACATGATTGGGACTCTCCAGTATGAAGTGGTAATAGGGCCACCATTATGGAAATGTGAAGATTGAGGAAAAGGGGAGGAATATGAAGAGTTTGATGGTAGGGAGGTCTTTAGGAAACTCTTGTAGGTAGTAGGCAAAGTCAAGGTGACAGATGTTCAGAGTTTGGACAAGTATGGGAAAGGAATGGAAGGATAGGCACAATTTGGTAATTTCCCTAGATGGTAGAAGCAGAATTCACAGGGGCTATAGGGTTTCTATGTTCCACCATTTAAAAATAAGGGTGGCAGTTAGAGTAAAAGCATTCCAAAAGGGATAGATACTTCTAAGAAGTTGGATTTGAACATCTTGAGATCATGGGATTTTAGAATCTAGTAGGCAGCTGGAACATAGGAGTAAGAAAAGTTTTACCTAGTTGTGACATTGGATTTGATCAGATTGTTTTCTTTCTACATTGTTCATTATCTTTATATTACTACTGGTTGAGAGTATTTAAATTGCTTTTGTTGAGTACATTTAGAGGAAATGTGCATAGGTTTCAGTGTTTCTATTTTAAGGCTACCTTATGTGAGAAATTGTGAGGTAATTTAGCTGTGTTCTATTTCTGGTTGTCTCTATCTATCTATCTCTATTTATTTTAGTGCTTGACTTCCTTTCTTGGCTAAAATAAAATCTAGGATAAATTATTTGATAGCTTCTCTCATTACCAGGATTCAAATTTCAATTCATTTGCTCAGTTTGGAAGGGAATAGATTTTCCTTTGCTCAACCAATGAAATCGTTCAAACTTAACTCTTCTTTTAGGATTAGATCTATACCTTTGTGCACATAGCCCATAGGTAAACTTTTATTTTGTTTTTTAAAGATTTATTTATTTGAGAGAGAAAGTGAGCAGGGGGAGGGGCAGAGGGAGAATCTCAAACAGACTCCCCACTGAGAATGGACCCTGGCAAGGGGCTCCGTCCCAGGACCCGGGGATCAGGACCTGAGCTGAAACCGAAGAGTTGAATGCTCAACTGACTGAGCTACGCAGGTACCCCAGATAGATAAACTTTTAAAACTGGAAGGGACCTTTAAGATAATTTAGTATAGCCTGTACATTTCTCAGGTTAATAATCTGAAGTCAAGGAAATAATAGTTAATGTCTATTGAGCTCTTACCTCACACAATCATTATAACATCCTTATAAATAAGTCCCATTTATAAAATCCAGCACTGCTGGATTTTAGGAACAGTTCTCTTTGTAAATATCCTTCACAATTTTAACAGTTTAGTTCGGTGCATTTGGGAAGGACAGTTCATATTCTGCTATTAAGTGGTTTCTTTATATTTAAAGTCATAAAAAGAAATACTGCTTATTAAAAGACAGTTCACCTGTTACTTAATGTAGTAAAACTGTATCCCTTAATGTAGTTATACTGTTTTTAAAGACTTTTTCCCTACCCCCCACAGCTTTCATATTTTAATAAATATATCTGCCTTTATAGTATTTTAAAATATGCTTAATAAAGTTCTATTTTATTTTTTTCTTCATCCTGTGATTCTGAAATCTAGTCCATTTAATTTTTGTTGAATTTTGGAAGTACTTTGTCAATCATATGATATATAATAAAAGGTGTGTATATGTGTACATGTATGCATATATGATATAACTATATTGATAAGTTTGCCGTGAGTTAAATTTTGATCTGTTTTGTTACTCTGGAAATTTTGTTTAGTGTCCACATTCTAATTTTTTTACTCTTAAATCTCTTGGCAGCAGCTGAGAGGATTATTTCTATTAGTGTAAAGATGAAAACAAAATCATGATACACTATGTATGTGATAGAGAATATTTCATTTGAAAGTTTTAGAATCTTTTTTAACACTTCATGTCTGTGAGGTTTTATATAGCTTTGCTCAAGTATTTTTTCTTACTAATTTCAAGAATTTAGTCACTTGATAGTTGTGTTTTAAAATGGAATAAATTTCTAATTATGTAAAATTTTAGTTTTTCCTAATATCACAATTTATTTTATTTAATTTATTTTTTAATGAAGTAAGCTCCATACCCAGCATGGGGCTCGAACTCACAATCCTGAGATCAAGAGTTGCATGCTCTACCGACTGAGCCAGCTAGGTGCCCCCCCCCTAATTTCATAATTTAAAACAAACCATTGCCACTATTAAATAATAAATACATGGGATACCTGGATGGCTCAGTGGTTGAGTGTCTGTCTTTGGCTCAGGGTGTGATCCTGGAGTTCTGGGATCAAGTCCCAGGTTGGGCTCCCTGCATGGAGCCTGCTTCTCCCTCTGCCTGTGTGTCTGCCTCTCTCTCTGTGTCTCTCATGAATAAATAAATGAAATCTTTAAATAATAATAATAATAATAATAATAATAATAATAATAATAATAAATATGTGGCATTCATTCATTCAGTATATATTCCATGAAGGTCTGTAGTATGCTAGGCACACTTGTAGCATTAGGGTAAAGTAGAGAGGAGCACAGACATGGGCCCTTTCTCAATGAATCTAACCTTCACTACTATTTTCTTGATTTTAGATCCAGATACTTGTTCTCGTATACTAATATTGGTCTGTCTCGATCATTATTTTTAAGGAAAGGGTTTGACAGCTGATGATAATCAAAACCTAACCTAAGTGAACATATGCTATTATATTTATTGCTTTGCTTCCAAGTTGTGAATTCCAGTACTTGGTTCTTGTTTAATTTGCTGAGGGATATAATCAGGAGGTAATTTTAGCACAATGTTCTCTAAAATATTTAGGGTTTTTTTTTTTCATTTTTTTTTTAAGATTTTATTTATTTATTCATGAGAGACAAGAAAGAGAGAGAGAGAGAGGCAGAGACACAGGCAGAGGGAGAAGCAGGCTCCCTGTGGGGAGCCTGATGTGGGACTCGATCCCGGGACTCCAGGTTCACGCCCTGGGCCGAAGGCAGACACCCAACTGCTGAGCCACTCGGGCATCCCTTTTTTTTTTTCATTTTTTAAAAAATTGTGGTAATCATAAAAGTTAATCATTTTAACCATTTTTAAGTGTACAATTCACTTGCAATAAGTACAGTTACAGTGTTGTACAACCATCACTGCTGTCCACTTCCAGAATTTTTTCATCATTCCAAAGAGAAACTGTATAAAATCTTTTAGTATTTGAGGAATATTGGTTATTTTCTTTCTTTCTTTTTTTTGGGTGAAGTCTCACCTGTGTTCTAACAATCCAATATTCAGTGTTACCTACTTGTACTTACTGAATTCCTAGCTTATCATTTGAATTAGAATGGTTTCTTTTGTTTTTTTTTTTTTAATTTTTATTTACTTATGATAGTCACAGAGAGAGAGAGAGAGGCAGAGACACAGGCAGAGGGAGAAGCAGGCTCCATGCACCAGGAGCCCGATGTGGGATTAGATCCCGGGTCTCCAGGATCGCGCCCTGGGCCAAAGGCAGGCGCCAAACCGCTGCGCCACCCAGGGATCCCTAGAATGGTTTCTTTTGATTTGTACTTTTTCCGTGTTTCTAGGTATGTGTTAAAATTACATCATCTTTCATTTTACTATTATTTTATATTTGCTTCTTTTGGAGCAATGAAATAGATACACATGAACTTTTAAGGAGATCAAACTAAGTTATGTGAAGACATAGAAAAGTTTTTAGAGAAGAGAGGAAAGATTGGAGATTGTGATACACAAAAAAGTCTGACAGTCTCAGACACAACTGTCTTCCATTCTCTCCTACTAAATGTCTTGAGCAGGAAGCACATCTAATGTAAAATATGTTTGGGCCTGTGATCTAAAAGAATTCAGGACCCCAAACACTTGGTAGGAATTGGGCTTAACGGGAAGGATTGTTCAATAGATCCTCTGTAATATTCTTTGTGCTAAAACAAAAATACAGTTGTTTAAAGAATTTTACAGATTCTAAAATGTAATTTCCTTGGTTACTTCTCTTCCTCATTCATAACAATCTCACGCTACTGTTACACAATAAAAGAATGGAGAAATTACCAGGGAACTTTTTCAGAAAATTCTTTTAGTTTTTTAGAGAGCAAATAAGAATTTAAGGAAATAAACATGAAAGTCACTTGAATTTTGACTTTACTTGTTAAACCAAGATGACTTTTTATTATTTTGTCTAAAAGTATATTAATACACTTGATACAGCAGAAGCATAATTTTCATCTGTGTTTGTTATTCTCTGTTTTCTAAAGAGTGACACTCCTAATGAAATGTATTTATTACAGCTGAAAGATGGCGGCAAAGCATCCCAGGCAAATGTAAGAATAGGCGATGTGGTTCTCAGCATTGATGGAATAAGTGCACATGGAATGACTCATCTTGAAGCCCAGAACAAGATTAAGGGTTGTACAGGCTCTTTGAATATGACTCTGCAAAGGTAACTTGCATTTTGTTTGCCTCTGAGAGAGAAACAATGCTGAGGAGTGTGTTTTTGTGTATCTGATTTGTCTTGTTAATTAAGAAGTTTCTACTACCATTGTTTCAGGTAGATAAATAAAAAATGAAATGGCTTTTAAATGGAGTAATTGAGCAGTATGAAAAACTGGTGAAACCTATGGATTATTTCCGCATAAAAAGACATGCATTCATGTACTCATACAAATTATATATATAATTTTAGAAAAATCTAAGAATTCCTGAGATGTCTCAATACAGTGCAGGCTAAAAATTCTTATAATAGGGTAAAACCCTTGGCTTTAATATTCTGGGTAGTATATTAGAGGGTATTCTTTTAAGATAATTTTGGCTTTTCTTAGTATGTCTTTTGCCCTTTTTTTTCCTGGGTTGAAAAATGTAATTTTAATATACTCATTTGAAATACAGATTTTCTGAATTTACTGTTTTTGTTTTTTAAAGTTACTCTAGCCTCAGTTGTAGCATAGCTAATCATCTCATTGACTATACTGTATCAGGCATTTTGAGCATTTCAGCATTTCACTTGCCTTGAAATCATGTGGATTGCTTGCTAAAAATACTGTTAGAAATCAAAAGTTATCTGAAAGGACCAAGAAGTATATTTTAGTAAGTTCCCTATGATTATTATGAATTATAATGTTATAATTACTGCAGTATCTTGGGCCAAGGGGGGAAGGGAGGTGAAAGGGAGTGGGGAGAGGGTGTCTCACTGATAGCTCTCAACCTTTAAGGTTTATAAGGCAAGTATCTATCATTTATCAGCTGGGTATGGAAGGCTTTAAATAAGTCTTGTTTTTGATGATTGCAAAAGTGTTCTATTTCTATAAAATCTGGAAAACACCATTTCCCCCCCAAAATATCCTGGAGGCTTCTGTAAGTTATTGTGTATTTTGTTAATTTTTAAGAGGGGGATAACATATGTAGTACCAAATGTATTTGGCTATGGAACCTTTTTTTTTTTTCTTGGAGCCTCTCCTGGGACTATTTAAAAGATATATACAGGGTAAGCTATATGTACTTGTCTGGAAGAGTGTCAATTTGGTCTTAAAATGGAGTAGGAGAAAGTTTTATGAACTTAGACTTACAGAATTACTTTGATGTAAGCAGCCCCTCCCACCCTCCCCCTTTTTTTTGTGTGTGGGAGAAATTCCTATCAGTGGGACTGTTTGTTCAAAGGTTATTTGTATTTAAATTTTGATAGCTGTTAGATATACATTTTAATGCATATAAAGTAGTCAATAAGAAAAAAATAACCTTACTAAAAAGTTCTGTTTTTTTAATGTCCATTATGTTCTAAGTACTGAGACTTTTAACACAAAATTATTGTTACTAACTAAATGAAAAGTAGTCATTTTTATTTATAGTCGTTTTTACTAAATATGAATTTTGAAAGGGTACCATGAAGTCAAGAAGCGTAATTTGAGATATTAACAAAATAAAATAAATATAGATGATGACGATGGGCTGTTTCTCAAATCCTAAAGTTGAGAGTTTATTTAAAGTATAAGCTCTTTTGCTGGGTTGTGTATCATTTCTTTCATATCAGCATACCTATTTTCACATTGTGCTGCACATGTTATGACCCAGGACCCAGTATCTTATTTTCTTTTGAAAATACTTCTGGGTCCCATAAGAACAGATGAAAACCAGATGTTACCTTGTTTGCATGCATTTCCAATTTAAGTAATCTTTTACTCACCTTCATAAAGATTCTTTTAAGCTACCTGACTATGGGATTTAACAAACCAAGTCATTTTATATATTTGGAGATACTGCTTAATCTTCAGTATTTCTGAATATAGATATTCAGGGCCCAAAACATGAGAACAAATTTAAGAGTTGTTATTATTGTTGTTATTCATTGTAATTCTCAACTTTTGAATACTTCTTGTGTTAAATAATGTCAACCTGAAAAGAGATTTGCATTTATTTATTTTAATTTCTTTTAAAAGATTTTATTTATTCATGAGAGACACAGAGAGAGAGGCAGAGACATAGGCCAAGGGAAAAGCAGGCTCCCCATGGGGAGACCAATGTGGGACTCGATCCCAGGACCCCAGGATCACGACCTGAGCCAAAGGCAGATGCTCAACTATTGAGCCACCCAGGTGCCCCTGAGATTTGTATTTAAAAGAATTTATGGTATAACATTGACAGTCACTACTGGGGCACCTAGGTGGCTTAGTCCATTAAGCATCGACTCTTGATTTCAGCTCAGGTCATGATCAGGTCATGAGATCAGACCCCTCATCATATTCCAGTCCTGTATTGTAGTCTGCTGTGTGTGGAGCCTGCTTAAGATTCTGTTCTTCCCTTTACCTCTTGTCTCCCCTGCTTGCTCACGCATTCTCTCTCTCTCTCAAAACAAACAAACAAACAAAACAAAACAAAACAAAAAACCCAAAACATTAACAGTACTATTGAAGAAATATTTTTTGCCTTTTAAGGAAAGAACAAAGTTGTGAAGAGTTAGCTTCAATCTTTCCCTATACTAAGTCCCTTCTTTTCCTAAGTTGTAATATCAAAGCAAATATTTTTTCCCACTGATTTCTAAATTTGACAACAGCATCCTTAATTGATTTCCTGTCTCCTTACCCTCTTTATTCCATCTGTTACCAACCAGACTGTTTTGTATTCTCCTTCCAAACTGAATGACCTACAACAGTACTTGTGCTATGTAACTCTTTTCTTCATAAACATGTACTTTTCTTTGTGAATATGTAGTACGTTCCTTTACAGACTTGTCATAGTCCAGTTTCCCTAGAAACAGAACCTGAGGTAGAAATCGTGTACAAGTAATATATCAAGAGAGGTCTTTGAAATGTTACAATGAAGTGGGTGAAGGAGGATTAAGAAGAAGAAGCAACTGAGATGAGCAAGGATGTGGTTTCAGGGGTTATCTAGCCTCAGCTTGATCCAGGAGGTAACTTGGGGACAAAATTGTGCCATAGAGTCTGTCTTGCCTTGAGGCAAGGGAACAAGGCTTTTTCCCCCTCTCTCTTGGATTTGTTAGTCATTGGCCACCAGTTTTCCTGGAAATGGATGTGTGTGGGTGTGTGTGCGTGTGCATGCAGGGTGGGGGGTAGGAAATGGTTTCTCTTGTTTACACAGAAAGTTGCTGGTGTGAACCGTTAGCATTTCATAAGTTGGCTGTACCAAACTGGTAGAAGGGTTCCAGGGCACTCAGACTGGGTACAGCATGTGCTATGAGATTCCATCCAGACTTGAGTCCATTTGCTCAGAGGATTAGGTTCTTTGTGATCTAGACTCAAATTGTCCTCCCCAGATCAGACTACTCACAGTGAGTAACATCATTTTACTTAAGATAGGTTTCTTACTGTCCCTCACCTGCCTGGCTGTCCTCTTAAAAAATTCACTTCATCTGAGATGCCAGCTTACCTCTTCACTGCTGACCCATGCCTCTATATCCACAAAGCCCATGTTGAGCCTCTGTATCCACAAAGCCCATGTTGAACCTCATCATCTACCCATAGTCCTTTCTTACTTTTGCAATACATTCATTTTTTTTTCTTCTCTGAACTCGTATGACAAGTTTATACCATTTGATTCAGCATTTAATTATATGCTAGGTGTATAACCAGGAATAACAAGGCACATTCCATGAATCATACAAATAAACCTAATTAGTTAATAGTCATACTTAATATTGTCTATGTATTTAAGTAATTACTCCATGTATATTAGTTCTGCTTCTCCAGCTAGAATACTTGAAAGCAAAGACCATGTTTTTTGTACCATCTGTATTTAACAACATCTTGCATAGTTTTGTGTTCTTAATGTTTAATTAATCTTTGATGGATACCAGAATTAATTCCTAAACTTGGAATCATTTATTTATTCCATAAGTAATTTTTGAGCCTTTACTATATGCCAAGTACTGTTAGAGATGCTGGAGACATGCAGTGAGCAAAACAGACAAAAATCTCTGCCTCACAGTGCTGACCTTTTAGTGAGCAGAGATAGACAATAAAGAAGTAAGTAAAAGCATATATTATATCACATGATGGTAAGTGTTACTGGGGAAAAATAGAGTGTGTAAGGGAGATAGGGAGTGCAAGGGTGGGGAATTGCAAGTTAGAATAGAGTGGTTAGGAAAGCTTCAGTGAGAAAGTTATTGGATGTGTAAGTCATGTGTGTCCTAGGCAAAGGGAAGAAATGGTACAGCGGCCTTGTCAGGGAGTCTAGTATGCCAGAAGCAGAGGGAATGAAGGCAGTGTCTGTGAGGGTAAGAGGTGGGATCCGAGAGGCAGCAGGAAGTGGCTTGAGATGGGCCTTGTGGGTCACTGTAATGTTTGTAACCAAATTTAAGTCTTCCTGGACCTAAAAAAATTGTGAGAAAGACTTAAAGAGTTGTAGCTGCCTGGCCAGATCTACAGCAGGTTCTGGGAGAGAAACAACTTCATTATTGAAAGGTTGGGCTAGAAGGAGGAGCAGACCAAGCTTCTCAAAAAGGACTGCCTTTTCCTTCTAGCACTGTCAGAAACACCAGATGGTTGCCACCTTTGCAAAGTTTTGCTCACTTCCACCCAAGAATCTCCAGGGGGAGAATATAAGAGAAAAGTCATTTTTGTTTTTAAAATGAAAGTTGCCAGCAATTTTGCTTTGTGAATATTTTTTGTACTAAGTATTAATGATATGTATCAATTCATTAAATAAATATATAATATATACTCTTACTTGATTTCTTTGGACCTAACCTCAATTTCTGAAAATAGGATTTAGATAAGAAAAAGCAAGATAAAGATAAAAGATAGTTGCTTATGATTAAGGTTGCTTTGTAGCTTTTTTCTATCTAGTCTAATTTGAGGGCATTTAATAAAGCAAATATATTATCTCTGTGATATTTTAAAAAAATAAGAGTTGATTGTGTTTTGGTTATCTGAATATGAAGTGTGGAAAATTTCATTTTAATTTGTCTTTTATTCTTAGAAAAGGATTGGAAGTTTCTTTTTTATTGCCCTCCTGCAACTGGAACTGATTCTGAGTACAACTAGACAATGAAAAATTCTATTTCAAATTATTTTTCCTCTTGGGGAAGTTAGGCAAATAGCAGTTTTTTTTTTTTTCATTTTTAAGTATCAAGTACATTTTGCCTATACTTTTATGCAACTCAAAGTGGATCATTTTAAAAATTCTATTTCAGCCAACAAAATATTACTTCCTGAAGCTTCCATGTCAAATAACTGTTAACTAACTTCTGGTACTTCATTTTCTTGACTATAAAATGAGGTCATGGGTGATTTCTAAGTTCCCTTAAATTCTGATTCTTGTTCTGATTTTTCAGCTGTAAATGGATATGTTTCCTAGAGCTTGCTGTTAGATCAAACTAACTTAGGTTTGCTTATTTTGGCTGAGAGAATCAGGAAATTGGATTTTCTTCATTGGACTTATCTTAAACTGTGCCAGGTTAACAAAGTGACTTGTACTATTCTGTTGACTTAAAGGTGAAAGGTAGGTCAGATGAATATTCAAACAACATTTAATTATAAAAAGTATTATCTTTGTCCTTACTTTATATTTTTAAATTAATCCTCTCAGAATCACAGAGAATATATATGTATAGCTTTTTAAATCTTCCTTGTTTTTTATATTATATTACTGGTAGTGACAGATCTATGATATGGTTTTTTTTTTTTTTGCTCCTTAGGCTTCATTTAGTGTATAAGTTATTATGATTGGAAGTCAAAGATCTAGAAGGATTGAGTTTTGAAAAATACTGATGTACGCTCTTTCTGCCTCCTTCATCTTCCTCATCTTTCAAACAACAAAGAAAATTGTCAGAAGTCCAGTAACTACTACTAGTGAATGACAGATTGGAATAATTTAGTAGGCTAACTGAATTATAAGAAAAAAGGAAAAAGTAGTTGCTCTACCAGATCGAAGCTATTAGCCATCTTTTGTTTCATTTTAACAGATTGCTTAACATTTTATTACTGTTAGCTTTATGGGTTCCTCTCTGCTCTTTCACTAATAGCATAGAGGCAGGATTTTAGAAAAAAAAAATTTTAATCAAAATTTTCAGTTCTCAGGGCAGCCCTGGTGGCGCAGCTGTTTAGCGCCGCCTGCAGCCCTGCACCTGATCCTGGAGACCCGGGATGGAGTATCATGTCAGACTCCCTAAATGGAGCCTGTTTCTCCCTTTGCCTGTGTCTCTGCCCCTCTCTCTCTCTCTCTCTCTCTCTCTCTGTCTCTCTGTCTCTCTGTGTCTGAATAAATAAATAAAATATTAAAAAAATTTTTTTCAGTTCTCTATTGGGATATTTGAATTTCTGTGAATTAGAAGACATTTAATTGGATTATTTTTCAATTAGAGCTGCACAGGGACACCTGGGTGGCTTGGGGGTTGAGTGCCTGCCTTCTGCCCAGGGTGGGATCCTGGAGTCCTGGGATCGAGTCCCATGTCCGGCTCCCTGCATGGAGCCTGCTTCTCTCTCGCCTATGTGTCTGCCTCTCTCTGTGTCTCTCATGAATAAATAAATAAAATCTTAAAAAAATTTTTCACTATGAAAAAGAATTGGAGGGATGCCTGGGTGGCTCAGCAGTTAAATGCCTGCCTTCGGCCCAAGGCCTGATCCTGGAGTCCCAGGATCAAGTCCCACATCGGGCTCCCTGCATAGAGCTGGCTTCTCTTTCTGTTTCTCTGCCTTTCTCTCTCTCTGTCTCATGAATAAATAAATCTTTAAAAAAAAAAAAAAGGAAAAATTTTAATATGTAGAATTGTTTGTATTTGCAGATTTCTTTTTAAAGGTCATAAACAGAAGAGAAAGGGGAATGGTAATAACACTGGCTTTGAAATTAGGCAGACTTGGGGCAAACCTTAGTTTTACCACTTTCAAGGTATGTAATCTTAGGCAAGTTAATGTGACTGAATTTCAGTTAGCCATTTGTTATGAGCATAATAATAACTGCCTTCTGGGGACTTTTATAAAGGTTAAATGAATTAGCATATGTAAAGAACTAAGGGCACAGTAGAGGTAAGTTTTCTTTCTTCCTCCTCCTTTCCTCATGATATAGTATCTATCCTATAGATACTTCTTGGAGACCATATTTATTTTGTTTCTTAGCAACTAAATGGGTGTGACTGGAGGGAAATGGAGAAAATGAGAGGGCAGTCTGGTAGGTAGTTCTGTGAGAAAGAAAGATAATCTTACAAGTTAGAAGAAAGCCTTTTTTAGTCAAGTCAGTGATTTTTGATCTTACAGTTATGATTAAAACTTTTTAAAACAGTGCAGTATATACAAACATGCTTACTGCCAGCTGACAACTGCTTCGGTTCAAAATTATTGCCTTAACCAGTAATTGATGGCAGCAAAGAGAAACCAGTGCACACCTAGTTTTATTTATTCTGCTAATTCCTCTTATTCTCCTTAGAGGAGCAGTGTAGATATAATTCTTTTCACTGTGACTTAAGTCAGAAAGACACAAAAACTGAATTTTTAAGATCCCTCTCTCCCATCCAAACTTAGGATACTCTGTAATTTCCTGAGTAACATTAAAATCAAGTTAAATTACTAACTTTTGGACCGTGTTTTTACGTTACTTTTAGAAATCATTTTTTATAACTTTTTGTTAACACAAATGTTAATTAAGTTCAGATGAAAAATCTCATAATGTTCCAGATTTTAAAAATTTGGACTTTTCCTCCAGGTTTGCATTATGAGGTGCAGCCATAAGGTGTAGATATAAAGAGAGTGACTTATGATTTTTGCTGTTAAGGAATTTGTATCTATTCATTGGTATAAGAAGAAACAGGAAGTGGTACAGAACTATAGGCATCCCATTCAAAGCTGAAACTTGGGCTAGCCTTTCAAGATAGGAGGGTGTGTCAGCTAGAGGAATACCCTCTGAGGTAGTTTGAAGGCAGCCACTCCTCAGGCATCTATTGGGATGAGCATGTTGACCAGTTGGAAATAGAGATACAAATAAAAGGAAAAGTAGATGAGAATAGTACTTTGCAGTGTCCTAGACACAAAATTAAAAAATTTTGACCCCAAAAGTGACATTTTCAGAGTAATATTTAGTGAGACTGCTTGGAAGAAGGTGGAGAGACACACAGACAGGGAGACTGGTCAGGCAAGTATTGCAGTAACTTGGCTACATGAAGGCTTGAAATGTAAAACAGGACAAATGAGAGAAATTAGAACTTAGAGAGTCATTTTTAAAGTCACAGTAGTGGTGTACTATGAGGAAAGAGGGAAGAGCTGCTGATGGTCCAGATTGTTAGTCTGCTGGACCCATGCTTTGTTCTCCTTTCACCTTCCCCCTGCTCTTCAGCGTACTGGAGCCTATGTTCTGCTTCTGTCACATCACTCACTGAAAGTACTTCACACTTGGATGTCTCACAGATTCCGTACACTTTTTAACATAGTCAGAACTGATCTTACACCAATTTGAATTGCCTGATGCACTGATCTTGGCGTAAGGCCCACCATTCACCCTGTTACCAGGATCAGAAAGACTCATTCCTTGCCTGAACCTCCCACATGCTTCTCAATCACCTATTGAATCACATTTGTGAATATCTCAAGACAAACTGTGAATAGTGTTGAGTAAATTAGCATGGCCCCAGGGTATGGTGGTGGCAGAGGCATAGCACCTAGTCATAAGGCCTAGATCTTAGATGGAAATGTTTAAGATCCATTTGTTTAGCATAGACTAATGGAACACTTGCTGTGCTGATAAAAGGATAAAAGGATAAAAAGGAAGCCCTCATACCTGCCCTCAAGGAGCGCACTGTGTGGGGATCTGGTTTCTAACCTTAAATAAGGACTTTTTTTAAATATATTTTTTTTAAGATTTTATTTATTTATTCATGACACACACACACACACACACACACACACACACACACGGAGAGAGAGAGGCAGAGACACAAGCAGAGGGAGAAGTAGACTCCTTGCAGGAAGCCCGATGTGGACTCAATCCTGGGATTCCAGGATCATGCCCTGAGCCGAAGGCAGACACTCCACTGCTGAGCCACCCAGGTGTCCCAGGACTTTTAGTTTTAATGTCAAATATTTTATGGGCGATGTTTCCTCTATCACATTATGAAATAATTATATTCTTAGTAACTGAAGATTTTGTATTACATTACAGTTTTAAATGAAAAGATTTTCTATATATATGTACAAGAATGTACATTTATTTAAAAATCAAAATATATACAAGACTTAGGCCAACTTTAAGTTTAGCGCTTAGTTACACTGATGAATTCATGTCTCACTTGTGAAAACTTAAACCTGGGTGCCAGTTACCTCCATCTGCTTCGAGTGTGATTCATAGACTGGGAACCAGTGGCCAAAACAAAACGTTTTTAGCCATCTAAAAGTAGAGCTAGAGTCCTGAGCAGAGACATCCAGGGAAGGTGAGTGTGAGGGGAGATAGCATGAGGATGGGGAGGGAAACAGAGACAGAAAGACATACACAGTAGGACAGTTGATGGAGCAGAGTAACCGGAAAAGATTCTCCTGGTCACATCAGCTTATTAGCAGATGAGGATAATGATTCTACCATATTGGATCCTACCAAATTAAGCTTCATTATCATTTTAAGAAAGAAATTAGCTTGATTTCAAGTTTTAAAGTGAGAAATTTTCATACAATATTTCTTTGTATGAAAAGAAATTGCTAAGATATTATGTGTATACTGATTAAGTGGCAAGAAGATCACACCCAACTCTTGAAGGACAGAGATGAAATTCTGTTTATTACATACTCCAGTGCCTAACCACAGTGTGGTGACTTAGAAGATACTCAAAAAATATTTATTGCCTTTCATTGTAGAGAATGCTGCTTTTAAAGTTGCAGTAATTTTTGCTACTTTCGCCTGATAAATTTAGGAATAATTCTTAAGCTGTTAGTGAGATAGAGTGACAATCTGGTCATTCTTGTATATTTAATGGCAGCAGTCTGCTTGGGGTTCCAAATAAACATTTTTGTCCATAGCATCAAGGGCTTTTGAAAGGATTGAAATTCAAGTCATTCCCAACTGTTTCCAGTGGCTGTTGTTGCTATTAAGGTCTCAAAGATTGAAATAGCTTGGGCTGTATGTGAGTTGAAAAGTAAACCAGAGTGATTGTGCAAAACATATGTGGCAGATTACTTATACTGTCAAACTTTGCACCCTAGTTTTTCTTTAATGTATTTTAAAGCTTGCATTTTCACAGTAAACCAGCTTTATACACAGGTTCTTTTTTTTTTTTTTTTTTTTTTTTTTGAGAGAGAGAGAGTAGGAGAAAAGGTGGGGGAGGGGGGCACAGAGAGAAGGAGAGAGAGAATCTTAAGTAGTCTCCATGCCCAGGGTAGAGCCCACTGCAGGGCTCTATCTCACAAGCCTGAGATATGTCCTGAGCCAAAATCAAGAGTTGAATGCTTAACTAACTAAGGCACCCAGGTACCCTGATCCACAGGTTTTTTAAATGTTACTAGTCCTAATAATTTTTTTAAACCATCCACGATCTCTTATTAACACTCTTTCTGTGCAATTTAAATGCATAAGAAGAATAGTCCTTCATTCATCTATTTTTGTGTATGCATGAATTTTAATTTCTCAAGTAATACAGCAAGAGTTTATTTTTGTCTTATACTAAAAATCCATAGATGATAATCCTGAATTCAGTAACCTCTCTTACAATTGAGTCTGCCTTATTTGACTTTTTTGGCTGAAGTTGAATAGCAGTCTTTTCCTGTGTAATTCATACTGTTACAATGAATATGAGGGACTTTCCAGATTCTTTTGTTTTACTGGAATTATGTTATATAGACTCTGCTTTGAAATAGTGGATTATTTGTTATTCCAGAATGTTTTTGTTATCCTGAGAATATGTCTGGTTACCAAATTTTTCTGAAAACTAAGAACAGTATTTTTGTATTTGAAAGATAAGCTAGTTAATTACCTCTTTCAAAATAGAATTTTAATTTCTTTGACACACTGAAATATACAATCATCACTTTCCCAGATTTTTCCAATTCTATAATATTCATGTATATTTCATTTTCATATGAGAAGCCTGTTTGCTCTGAGTGAGCCTAAGAATTACCTCCAGGGATCAAAGCAAATTGCTACTTTATTGAAACTTGGGTGTGCTGTTTTTTATTTTTTGCATGTAATTTCTATTGCTATATAATATTTACAGTTGAAGTTATTTTAGTATTACACAGAAGAGAGTTTCTTTCTTATCTGTTCCTTAAAAGAAGCTTAATAGGTTATAACAATTTTCATGTTTCCAAGAACTTTAGATAATAGTTTTTTTTTTCAAGGTTGCTAGGGAAGCAGTTTCAGTCTTGTTTCTTAGCACGCAGTGGGAATTTGGTAAGTAAAATATATTAAAGAAGCTAGCATTTTATTCTGTTTATTTATTTTAAAGATTTTTATTTATTTGCGAGAGAGAGCAGGAGCAGGGGGAGGAGGAGGAGTAGTAACAGAGGGAGAAAAAAGAAGCAGACTCCCCACTGAGCAGGGAGTTCAAGGTGGGGCTCTGATCCCAGGACCCTGAGATCATGACCTGATCCAAAGTCAGATGCTTAACATGAGTCACCCAGGCTCCCCTAAAGAAGCTGACATTTTAAATTCTTAACTTTACAAGTTACTGAGCTAGGAGCTTAATATATTTTAGTCATTTAATCTTCATAGCAATTATTGTGACAGATATTATCACCCCACTATATAGAGAGGGTAAGCTCTGTACTTCAAATTCATACAATTTATATGTAAATAAACCAGAATTCAAGCTCAGGTCTGTTTCCCTCCTAATACGATTGTTCTACAACATCACACTGTCCCTTTAAATAAAGGAATTAAGAAAATATTCTTATTATATAGTTATTATAATGCCTGTTGTCTAAATGTGCATTTTATTCTCCCAAATACACCACAATAAGAATTTTTGACCATTAAATTTGCTTCATATGAGGCAGAGAAAGAGGCGTTTATGGAGACATTTGTTTGATATTCCAGTAATTTCAAATTCCATGGAAAATATTAACAAGAAGTCAGTGCTCTGAAAAATTTGCTTTTTTAGAAGCTCACAAAATATTCTGGCAGTAATATTACCTCATTCATTCCTTTAGCAGCTCCAACATATGCATTCTCTGGATTTATTAAAGCAGCTTTAATAATATCTCTATCTGTAAAATAGTTTTTCAGTTAAATTAAAATGCATGGCCAAGTTCATGTATAAAGAACAGACTTCCTAGATTTGTAGCATTTTAGAGTGATGCAGCTCCAGCTGTCAACCATAAAACTCTTAGTCCACATTTACCATTTGTCTCTATGAATGCTTTGGGTTTTCTTTTTGATCGGTTTTCAGAATACCTGCAGTGACAACTCTGTGACAGCGGTGACACTGGGATTGCAGTTGTGTAGCAGAGGAAAAAAAGGAGACAGATATTAGCCCATGGGCTCAACTTAATCACTCCATGTGTCTGTTTACCCTGCTCTACTCTGTTCTTCCATCTGTTTGGTGCTTTGATTACAGTGTTTTTTTAGGTGTCCTATCAGTATCTTACGCTGTGTGTGGGAAATATGCTCGATTTAGTAATAAATTGGTTTTACCAAATGCCAT
Source organism: Vulpes vulpes (assembly GCF_048418805.1). Classification (NCBI taxonomy): domain Eukaryota; kingdom Metazoa; phylum Chordata; class Mammalia; order Carnivora; family Canidae; genus Vulpes; species Vulpes vulpes. Next base: position 48,288,693 of record NC_132783.1, on the reverse strand, counting down.
CACTTTTTTTTTTATGCTATCACTTTTAAAGTAGCCAGCATGCTTCCTGTTTTCTCTAACTTTTTCTCCTACTTCCTTCAAGGTGTTCATTTTCCTGCATTTCTTTCTTTCTTTAAAGCCTTAAAATCCCTCCTTTTCTCTCTAAAGTGTCAAAATGTCCTTCACTAATTACATGCTCTGGAGGTTGAGTGAACCATATGTATATTAAAGAAATAGGAAAAACATTATTAGTTTCAGTGGACATAGAGACCTTAAAAATACTGAGGTATAGCCCCTTTCATCCCCAGCACACACACACACACACACACACACACACACACACACACAAGTGCATGAATGATAATGGCAGAAAGGAACAGAGTAGCATTGTTCAGTCACCACAAGTTTGAATTTCTGAAAATGAAGGAATTTTTAGATTTAGAGCAGTGAGAAAGTTTGCTGGGATCCTAGAGACAAAAGATATTACCTGAGAGTAATTCCATGATTAACATACAGGGCAAGTTACAGGTCAGTGCCAAAAGAGTGGGAGAGGATTAGAAGGTTAAAGGGTTCAGATTATTATAAGAATCTCAGCTGCCATAAGTAAAATTTTGAATTTTGGTTCTTGGTTAATGGGAAATTGTTGAAGAATTGTTTTGAGATACAATAATAATAGATTTAATAATAGTAATAATAATAGTATTTTTTGAGCAGGTACTCTATGTTAGGCATTCTTTTAAATGCTTCACATATAATTTATTTAATCCTTTGGAGAACTTTGTGAGGTATGGATGCTATTATTATTCTCCTCTTAAAGATAAGGAAATTGAGGAAAACAATGCCTGGGGTCACCTGCCAGGATTACAGACTATCTGGCATGTTGATGAGGAAGGAAGGGAGACCAGTTGGGAGATTATTTCACAAGAGTGAGTGGGAAGGAATGGAGGCCTGGGTGTGAAGAGAGTTGGGGGGAGGAGTGAGAGCCTTGATGGTGAGGGCTGGAAGTTCCAAACTGGTTGAGGAACTTTCTGAGGAGCAGCTGTCCTGATCCATGTCTCGCTTCTTCCTTTCTGTTGTTTATCTTTCATTTTAAACTTTGTTCCTTTTGCTTAGTTTTTCTTTCTTCTCCTCTCCAGTTAGTAAAACTGATGTACTCATTCTTTTAATGACTATTTGTTAGGTTTTTAGTTGGAGTGAGTCTTCATTAATTCCTGTACAGTTTACAGGAAAAAAAAAAAAAAAAAGACATAGTCCCGGCCATAAAAGGGACATTTGATGCAGTGTGACAGGTAAGATAAATACAGAACCTGTAATTCAAGTTAGTGTGAGCAGAACGATAAAAACTTCTGGGAGAGCCAGTTTCATTTGACTGTATACTTCATCTTCCATTTTTAGTTCTAGAGCCATTCGAGATAACATTTATCAGAGCTGGTGAGGTCTACAGCTCCCTGGTTTCCTTAAATATCAGAGCTGGGCCCCTTGTGGAGCCCATACACATTCTATATTTAAGGGTATAGAACACTTAATGTTCCCTAAAACATACACACGTGTTCCCCTTCCAAATTTTCCAACATTTTGGTTTTAAGAGGGAAAAAATCTCATTAGTGAATATAAAATCTCATTTACATCTGCTACTGGACTATAAGTTCCTAAGGGCAAAGGCCTCACCTGTCTTGTTTACAGAAGTGTGTTCTCGTCTTTCCCATAGACTTGCTCATGGTTTGTGCTAAAACATTTGTTGAACTGAATACTGCATATGAGGGTGAAAATTTCCTAAAAATGTTTTTACTGTAAGAATTAGGAGATGAAAGCAAACAATAGTGCAGAAATGAGTGAGACTAATGAGTGCAAGTTTGTGATTCTAAATAAAACTATACTGAGTTGTAGCCACAGAATGGCAAGAACAGTTTTATGTAGCAGCCCCCCATGGTATATTCCTCTCTGGGGAGCTATAACTTTAATGTGTACATTTTTAGATCTTGATTATAAATCCAGCCCCCTTCTTTTGTCCGCTACCAGTTAGGGAGTGAGGTAATTCATTCTCCTTTTTACTGCTTCTGCCCATAGTGAGAATAGAACATCCACATACATATTTTCTGCCTAATTGGAATGGGAGCTGATGGAGCATACAACTTCTGTCCATTTGGTTCAACTCCTCTCCTGGAAGTTAGAGTTGGTGCCTGATTGCTCTAGCTTGATACTCATTGGGCCACATTACGAATGAGTTACATAAACTGTGCCATTACAGGGTCATAGTCTCCAAGTTCCAGTTCTTCACCTTCTGTCCTCATACGTGGCAGGTGCCCTGGTGAGGGGAGAGACCTGCCATTCTCTCTTACTTCCTGTTTTATCACCTGTTTTGGTAAATGAATAGAGTCAGAGATGGAATTTAAAATGAGAGTCTCCTCTTTGCTTGAACACAAATTAGAAACCCTGCATTTTGGGCCTTAAAGGGAGCTTGTATTTAGAAAGTGTTTATATTTATTTCTCATTTGCCTACCAGTATTTGGTAGGCAGTAGTCCTGTAGAGAAGGAGGTGGGAGGTTTCAATGAAATATCTAAACTTTTGGGTAAGAGGAGGTTTGGGGGTGCACCGGTCAGTATACATGTACTGCTTAAGTGGCTCATTCCTTGGATTAGAAAAATTCATTGTGCTTTGTAGCTACACCCTGACTGAAGCAGTGTTTGGTCATTGAGTCTTTTTCCTTTTTTCTTTTTGTTAAACCATTCACCCTATTTTTATAATTCTAACTATTTCCAATGATCTGAGAAACCTATTTAATTTATTTAAAAGGTTAGTAATGAATGATACTTTCCCAAGGCTATTAGTATATTTAGCTTTAACCTAAAATAGTGAAGTGAGAAGAGCATTAAAAAGAAAATCATTTGTCCTTCCTAGAAACAAAGCTTAATGGTTACAGTTGCTAATTTTTAAGATAAATTTAGTAGAGTACAAAGTATATTTTAGTAATTCATTTCACAGTGAGGAAAGAAATATGTGACATTTTCTAATTTTCTACCCTGGAAAAATGCAAAAGTGGATGTCTGCATGTAGAATGTGTAGAATGGCTGCCCCTCATATATATTAATTCACTAATAGTAATTGCTAATATTTATTGTATACTTATATTAAAGATCAGGGGTACTTTGAATACACTAGAAGTCTGTAATCAAGATGGTGGAGGGCTATACTCTCTTTGGAAGCTCTGGGGGAAAATTCTTCCTTGCCGCTTTCATCTTCAAGTGGCTGTCAGTGTTTCTGATGGCTGCCTTACTTCCATCTCTGCCTTCATCATTACCTTACCTCCTCCTTTGTGTGTCTATGTCTTCTCCTCTTCTGTCTCTTACAAGGAGATCTGTCACTGGATTGAGGGTCTGTTCAGGTAATCTAAGATGTCTCCTCTCAAGATGTTTAACTTATTATATCTGCAAGACCCCTTTTCCAAATAGGTAACATTCATAGGTTCTCCGTATTAGGACATGGATATATCTTTTTGGGGACCACCATTCAACAGACTACGGGTACATACTTTTATTTTTTATTTTATTTTTTTAAAGATTTTATTTATTCATGAGAGACACACAGAGAAAGAGAGAGACAGAGGCAGAGACACAGGCAGAGGGAGGAGCTGGCCCCATTCAGGGAGCCCGATGTGAGACTCAATCCCTGGACTCCAGGATCACGCCCTGGGCCAAAGGCAGGCGCTAAACCGCTGAGTCACCCAGGGATCCCCTAGGTGCATACTATTAGTATCACCATTTCTCAGGGAGATATTGAGTGAGTAGTGAATTTGTTTTGACTATGAGCTGTCTTCTTTACCATCACACTGTGATGCCATACTGATCTATTCTGCTCAGTTTGTAGATGATCTGTTTTGAGTCATTGCCTGTATGATATCTAGTCCTTTATTTAATTAGGAATGATTTCACGCCTGGTACATTTTTTCTCCTTGTTGCTTAGTGTCTGTTTGGGAAATGTATGCATAAGACTCATTGAAGAATTTTCTCGATGCAAAGACTGGAGTTATCTTGCTGTGGTTACTCCAGCAGGAGAAAAGGCAACTCACTACTTTGACAGCAGCAAAAACTTGTTTTTCTGGTTTAGTGAGACCAATCTGAAACATCAGAGTTCTAATTCTGACTTCATCACTTACTAGCTCTAGGGTTATGAGCATTGTTACTTTAGTTTTTAAAACTTCAGTTTATTTACCCATAAATTAGGAATCCCTATTTTATAGAGTAGTTAACTTAGTTGAAAAAGTTAAACCTGGGGATTTAATAAGTAGTTTGCTCAAATTAAGCACACAGATATTTTAGAAAATGTAATTCCTATGTCTATGAATTTCTTCATGCTTATTTAAGGCCTCTTTAATTAGTAATAAAAGTTACATTTTTTAAAACAGTTTATATCACAAATGATGGCGCTTGCTCTTTTAAATTAAAAAAATTTAATACATCAGTATCCTTTATTATCCATGTACATATATGGTATCGTTTTAAAAACTCAAATAATATTTGTTTTGCCTTTTTGTGGTATCTTCCTCAGCACAGTTTGGTTTTGTTGTTTATGCATTTTTTTAAAGGCATTCTTCTTACCCAGTGCCTGACACACATACCAAAAAGGGAAAAATTGTAAGAAAGAATGTTGCTTAGATCACATCATCCAATTATTGCACTTTCAGCATTTTGTGAGTGATGGCTCCTTCCTAAGGGGACATTCTTGTTAAGGTTGGGGGTCATTGTTTCTTTTTAAGAGCACTATTATTCCAATTCTGAATAATATTTTCTAGACAGGAAACATGACCATCTTTCATTTCATCGTCCTTTTTAGTAGATGTTTGTTGAGAATACTGGATGCTGGATAAGACAAATTGCCCCAGTAATTCTTATTATTGTTTATTTTTCCACAGTTGTGTAAGCCTATTTGATAAGGTCATGGTGGTCAGATAGATAGATTTTTCATCTGTTTCTTGATGAAAGGATTGCTTGTGTTTTCTTTTCTTTTTTTTTTTTTAAGATTTTATGTATTTATTCATGAGACACTCACACACACACACACACACACACACACACACACACACACACACAGGCAGAGACACAGGCAGAGGGAGAAGCAGGCTCCATGCAGGGAGCCTGACACGGGACTCGATCCCAGGACTTCAGGATCCTGCCTGGGTCAAAGGCAGGCGCTAAACCGCTGAGCCACCCAGGGATCCCTTGTGTTGTCAATATTGTCTTGTCTTCCTAAGTTACTGACAAGTGAGAAAATTTCAAAATGTATGTTTTAGAAAACAGTATTTTTTAAAAATATGTCTTATTTCTTGGAATTATATAAAAACTCTAAAACTATAGTCTTAAAGTAGTCGCTTAAATGGAACTGTTGATAACGTAATGCAAAAGCCTGGGAAATTGTAAGCCCAACTGAGTTGGAAATACTTGTTTTCCATTTCTGTGTAGATAATATGGCTGATGGATGCAAAATTTGTTTTCACCATTAGCATTTATTATGCTTGCTTCAGGAGGAGTGTATTGTCATAGAACTGAACGTAGTGATGGATTTTTAACAATATCTTGACCCAGATGATACTGTATTACTAATACTGCCCCTGTTATTAATTTCCTCCTGAAGTAGAAAATTGTTTGTTTCTACCATACCTATCTAAACACCCACCCTCATACACATCCATGTGCACACACCCACATTTCTATTCAAAGCAGCATTGTTTCACTTTGAAAGTAACTATATAGAAAAAGAAGATACATGTCACTTAGAGAAATATATGTAAATACTATTTTTCCTCTTTGCATTTACTTTTTAAATTCATACTATATGAAAGCATTTGGAATTTACTCTAAAGAGGTTCCAGACATGTTCATTTTGCTAATGTTCTTACTTTTTAGAGAAATACATTAAAGTGTTTAATTGTTAATCTGATATTAAATATTAACAAATTTTCTGTTATCAGAAGATGTTTTAAAACATATGGAGGTGTTACTGATTTTATAACATCCCATCTATAATTTGAAGTAGCTTTTTTTTTTTATTGGAGTTTGATTTGCCAACATATAGTGTAACACCCAGTGTTCATCCCATCAAGTGCTCCCCTCAGTGCCCGTCACCCCATCCCCCTGCCCACCTCCCCTTTCCACTACCCCTGTTCGTTTCACAGAGTTAGGAGTCTCTCATGTTCTGTCACCCTCTCTGATATTTTCCAATCATAATTTGAAGTAGCTTTTAAAATCTAAAACTACACTTAATCTTTAAGAGGCATTGAAAACAGGGATATCAAAATTTTATATAATTTTATTTTTTATTTTTATTTTTTGGGGGGGATATCAAAATTTTAAACTTTAATGTTTTAGTATATGTAATGCTTAGAGTTTTTACTTAATATATCCAATGCTAGCATTCCTTTTGGAAACGGGGCATTCCTTTTTCAAATCTAAATATTAAATGGATTTAAGATATTAGAAATTTCATCTGGTTAATATTGTGGTTATATCTCAGTATCATAACGTCTAGGTTTACAGTTACTGTTAGTGATTTTTAGACTTAAGGGAAAAAGCATTTATCTAAAGTTAGTGGTAAAACTTCAGTTACCTCTAAAACCTCAGGGCATGGCTAATTCTGAATAACTGGATTTTTCTAGATAAATTGACATTAAATACCTCAATTCTTTAAAAAAAATTCATAAAAGTCTTTCAAAGTTTAATTCTTCGTGTATTAGTTTCCTAATGCTATGTAACAAAATACTGCAAGTTTAGTGGCAGAAAAAAAAAATCCCCACAAATTTATAATCTTACAGTTATAGAGGTCAAAAGACCAAAATGGGTCTCAGTGAGCTAAAATTAAGGTGTTGACAGGCTGTGTTTTCTTTCTGGAAGCTCTAGGAGAGAATCTGTCCTTTTGCCTTTTCCAGCTTCTAGAGGCTGCTTGCTTTCTTTGGCTCCCATTCTTTTCATCTTCAAAGGCAGCAAAGGCTAAGGAGTTTCTCACATCATATCATTGTGATGCTGACTCTTTGGCCTCCCCCTTCCACAGGTAAGGATCCCTCGTTGTTACATTGGGCCTACTGGATAATCTAGGATAATCTTCCCATTTTAAAGTCATCTGATTAGCAGTTTTAATTCCACTTTAAGGAAACTTTAATTCTTCACTGCTATGTTATTTAACATTATTTACAGGTTCTCGAGATTAGGACAGGGACATTGTGGGAAAACCATTATTCTGCCTACCATCTTGCCTTCTTAAAGTGTTGAATTATGTGTACCGAATTGACTGTAACTGTGAGAATTGCATGAGGTATGAAGCCTGAATGATTTATTTTATCATCTGTTTCTCCGAAGTGACATTGAAGTCTCTTCCAGGCTTCACTTCAGCTTGGTTGATGGGTCTTCTTTGTGGCTCACTAGTACTGTTTGTAGGTGACCTAACTTCTAGCAACAGAAAAAATTTCTATGCCAGAGTCATTGGGGACCACCATTGGGAGGATATAAATGGGTGTTTGACACCCCTTCTCAGTCCTGGGAAGTACAGTGCTATTCAATAATCTTTTAGTTGTTCACTCTCTATAAAAAGAAGTTCTGTTCCCTTCCTTATCATTATGTTTCTCACCATTACCATATATAGTATGTCAAACTTCTGGCCACTTAGAGTGCCATTTTTTTGAGATGTCTAATTTTTGTCAGATTCTAGTTGTGTCCTGGTCTTTTCTGTCTTCTGTACCATTTGTTCTTTTGCATTTTGTATGTGGGTACAAGAGTACTTTCTTTTTTTAAGATGAAGAAATGAAAGTTGAATAACTTACACAAGCATGAACATCAATGGGTGTATCAGTGTTTGAACCCATATTTGTATTCCAGGAGAGCCCATGTTTACCACTCGACTGAATTCCTAGCCAACATTCAGTCCAAACTCTGAACTTTACTTTTGAAATCCATTTGTCAAAAAATTTTAATAAAGAGGTCTTTGCAATTAGAAGGTCATTGCAATTATGTTATATTGAACATAAATTTATTTATTACTGGGAAGATAGGAGTAAGATGGAATGATATTTTTACTCTGCCTTACCCTCTGGAAGACAAAAACAGGGGTCTGAGAGATAGTGCCTATGTTTTAGTAGATCATTAGGAAGAGTTTGTATACACCCAGTTTTCAATTTAGGAGGAGTAAGGAACTGGACTGTTTTTGTGACATTCTTTTAAGGGAAGATAAGAGAGGAAAGAAAGGGGTGAACTGAAAGACATCAGATATAAAGTGCTTGTTTACTCTCTGTGAGTCACTCACATTCTGCTTCAAAAACATGTTAGGAATTCATCTAATCTTCCTCAGGGCACACCCACTTCCCTCTAAGCCTAGTATAGTTCACAGATAAATTGGTCTTTCTCATTTCACCACTTTTGCTATTCAGTCACCTTGCCCAGGGGTGATTTGATGTTCTATGGCTGGCCAGACTTTTCTTATTTTGTCTCACTGTCTTCCTTATATAAATGAGTACCTGACTTACAAATATATTACCTAGTCCTAAACTTTTCCTTTTCTTGATAATATTTCATGGCTTGAAAAAGACATCTAAGGCACTAAGTACATAATGGTGGTCACTTTGTTTTTTAATTCATATTTTGCTTTAATTCTCTAAGTTTCCTACATTCTTGTTTTCCACAAATGATCATTTCTAGAAAAGATCCGTTTTATGCATATTTGCTCTAACCTAAAGGTTAAAACATTGTATGCAATGTATATAATCGACCTTCATTTGCATGGTGGTACTTTGAAACAGTAGAATGCTTGCAAGCTTTATTCTTCTGTACAGTGAGGAGATTTTTACAGAGTATATGATTACTTATTAAATGACCTTTGTGTTCTTTCTTTATCTCTGTTTTAATATATGCATTCTCATTTTCTAGTTAGAGTGCCAGTTTATAAGTATTTCTGGAAAAGGCCATGGATGGACATGAGCTCTGACAATAGGAACTTATATCTATATGTATTTATATTTCTTTAGTTTTGAATTTTTCTTTTTGTGGAGAAGAATGCATAAAAAGTATTCTGTAGAAATCAGCATTCATAATTTGAGATTATTCTAGAAACAGGGATTTGCATGCTTCACTTGTCAACATTTTCATAAAGATCAAGAAATCTTTTATGCCTCATTGATGAAACCATAAGAATGATTGAAGTCACTTAAAGGGATTTAGCATATCTAGATAGTCTAAAATATTTAAATGAAGGAAAAGGGTTTTGAAAATCTACACACACACGCACACATAATTATTATATATATAATAATTTGGAGCTGGGAAATCCAGTTAAATTCTGAAAAAAATCTTGGCTATAGCAAATGATTACTGTCTGAATCTCCTGGTTAGATGCATTTTTCTGTTTAGCTGAAGGAGACTACATGGTACAATGGAAAGCACGTGGGCTTCAGTATCAGAACTGAGTGTATATCCTGGTAACATTTTATTTCTGTATTAGAATGTGTATTATTTAACATTTCTGAAAATTCTTTTTGGGTAACATTTATTACAAGGTGCCAAAGATGCAGTTTATATGTGGCACCATGGTATAATGAAAAAAGTCTTGATTTGGGTGTTAGTCTAAGATTCAGGTCTCTGTTCTATTTACTAGCCATTGGGAGGGCATTAGGCAAAATTCTTTTCTTCTTTTTTTTTAATTAAATTTTGTTTATTTTTTGAATGAGTTATATATTCATATTGCTTAAAATCTAAATTTTGCAATGAAAATTCTTTTTCCTCCCTCCTGTCTCTCGTCAGCTAATTCTCTTTCATATATTGAGACATTATGCTGCTATATTTTTACAGAGGTATATTATGCATGTAAGAGCAAGATATAGTACATTTTTGTCTCTTTTTTCCTACAAATGGTAGATACTATGCATACTGTCTTGTATCTTTCCGTTTTAACTTAACATTTTAAAATTTAGCTTATCTTGAAGATCTTTTTTTCTTTTTCTTTTTTTTAAAGATTTTTTTTATTTATTCATGAGACACACACACACACACACACACACACAGAGGCAGAGACACAGGCAGAGGGAGAAGCAGGCTCCAGGCAAGGAGCCTGATGTGAGACTCGAACCCTGGGAATCTGGATGCCCTGAGCCTAAGGCAGACGCTCAACCGCTGAGCCACCCAGGCATCCCTTGAGGATCTTTCTATATCAGTAATAACAACTTGCTCATTTTAAAAATAGGTATGTAACATTCCATTACACTAATATACCAAAATATATTGAACCCATTTCCCATGAATGGTCAGTTAGTGTGCTCTTAACAATGCTATAATGGTTTACTTTAAATATGCCTCATTTTATACATGTGAGAGTAGATCTGTGGGATAAATATCCAGAAATGGAATTGATAGTATCAGGGGTATGTCCATTCTTCATCTTTAGAGGGGAGCAAACCTTCTGATGTCAGAGGGCTGTTTGGATGAAGTGTTGTGTGTATACTCAATTAACATTGTTTCTCTTTTGTTCCTCCTGTAGCACATATGGATATTGAAGGGCATGGGTCAGCAGAATGCATCTTGAGTCCAGCTTTTGAGTCCAGCTGTTATGAATATCAGCATTTTTGTTGTTGCTTTTAATTTGCCTGTGCCCATAAAGATAGAATGAGCCATTTGGATGTCGTTATGTGGATACCCTTCTCTAGAAGTAGTTTGTGGTTTGGAAATGAAGACATTTCCAAAATATCTTTCTTTTTCTTCAAAAAGTCTAATTCTTCACAATTACTTTGTGTCTTTGACATGTCATCATGTTAGGCCAAGATTGAAAGCACTATCTTTGATTTAAAAAAAAAAAAAAAACACTAGCAGAGTGGAAAATAGGCACTTTTTTTGTCATCCTACTCTTCTGTCTCACAGTGTAAGTTTTCATGAAGAGTAAGAGATAGTCCTTGATGAGCATAAGAATTTAAACTGACCTTTATTTATTCCAGTGCTTGCAAGTTTTCATTGGGCTTCTTATGTTTCGGACATAAGACCATGTCAGAAAAATCTTGAAAGTTTTTCTTTAAAGATTTTCTTTTAGTTTGAACTGAATTTTAAACATTTAGACCCACTGGCATTCATAATAGTCTCGAGAGTTTTGTATTTTATCTGTATGGTAGATCAGTTCTTGAATAAACTTTTCTTATAATATTCGTTGTCTGAGGTAGACTTTGCCACTGGATGCATGGGAAGATGGTGAAAATGAGGACAAGAACCATGTACTAGAACATCTGTCACATAATTAATAATAGCTTAATCGGGGCACCTGGGTGGCTCAATTAGTTAAGCGTCCGACTCTTGATTTCAGCTCAGGTCATGATTTCAGAGTCCTTAGTTCAAGCCCCATGTAAGGTCTATGCTGAACGGGGCACCTGCTTGAGATTCTTACCCTGTGCTCCCCCCTCACCCCCGCTTACATGTGCTCTAGTAAATAAATAAATCTTTAAAAAATAATAGCTAAATCATTGTCCTGATTTATTTTTATCAACTCATATAATACTCATAGCATCTTCCCCATGAAGTAAATGATGTTATCATCATTTATACAGCAAAGTAAAAAACAATCTTTTCTTTCACAAAAGAAAGATTAGATAGCTTGCCTGAAGTCACCCCTTTAGTAAAACTGCAGCTCTTTATTTTGAACCTGGCCTGGCTCTAGAGTCCATAATTTCTATGGTTCCATACCCTTAGTTTGACACATGCCTCTTTAATGTGATATTTTGATGCTCTTAGGGACTATTGAAATCTAAATGACAGGCAGCCTGGGTGGCTCAGCCCAGGGTGATCCTGGAAACCTGGGATTGAGTCCCGCATTGGGCTCCCAGCATGGAACCTGCTTCTCCCTCTGCCTGTCTCTGCCTCTCTCTCTCTCTCTCTCTCTCTCTCTGTCTCTCTGTCTCTCTCTCTCTCTCTCTATCTCTGTGTCTCTCATGAATAAATAAATAAAATCTTAAAAAAAAAATGAAATCTAAATGACTTGTCAGTTTAGTTCCCTTTTACTGCCTATTTCTGACTGCCCCTTCCTTCACACCATACAAACATAAACACACATACCTTGCATAAATGCCCTATGGTCAAACTGCTATTGTAGTATTAAATTTAAATGTAGATTAAATTTAGTATAAATGTAGTATTAATTAAATAAATTTTAAGTAAATTTAGCATTTTGATTCACTTTTGTGTTTTCTGGTTCTTTTTTCTGAAGTCTGTGCCTGTTTTTTGCCACCTTGCTCTTTTTCTTTTATCACTGCCAACAGAGCTTATTACCCTCTAGTATTGCTCTATTTCATTTTGGAATCTTTTTCATCCTTGTCACCTGTTACTTATGAGCATTGCATAAAAGCTGTAAAGCTATTAAAGCACCCTTCTCTTTTGGTAAATTAAGAGTCACTTTTCTCAGCTATGTTTTATTTGCTCTGGTTGTCAGAGGTGGCTTCTTTATTATTGAAGAAGGGCTTTTTGCCAGCTACTTTTTACTCATGCATTTTTAAACATTTAGTAAGCATCCCTGGGCCAAGTTCTACACAACTCCTAGGAAAACTGAGATTGGTAAATTGTAGCATGATCTGAAGGCTTGGAGTCTGCAGAGGTCTTATCCATATCATGACTCTAAAGCTTTTCAGTAAATCTTCAGAATCGTACATCTTTGGTGAAATGATAATGATATAAACACCTTGTATTTGTATAAGGGTTTGCAGAATATAAAGCTTCTATTCATATGCTTCTCTGCTGGAATCAGTGGTAAAATATCCCTCATATACACAATACACACATAGTAAATATATGAAAATTATACAGTGTAATATTACATGATTATATAATAATTCAATAGAATTATTACCTGAATACAGTTTCTTACTTTATTTCAGAAGGTTTGATTCAAGACCTCTTGGTGATTTTAAATATCATTCTTATTCTAAGCTATGATTGCATATTAATTATTTTTCTATATAAAATACATTGTATTTTCATTTTTTTGGAGTCAAAATTAAAACATTTCAGAAAGGCTTATGCATTATCTATTTAGTAGAAACATTTCAATTCTAATTTGTGAAAACTTTGAATCATGGAAGATGAGAAATTTAAAAGACCTGTTAATAAGCCTTTAACATGTGCAATTGTCCTTGCAAAATTATTTTGAGCTCTGTCTGCTGTCACACACTGAAAGATGCAAGGAAACAATGTGGCTTTGGCTAGAGCTTATCACTTCTCAGAATAACTTTGGGGTATTATCTTTAGTGGTGTTTTAGCTTAGTTGGCCCACTTCAAAATATCCATCACAGAGATACCACAGATTGACTTAAACTTTGATGACTTGCAGTTCCATAATTGTCTAATTTTGGAACTATAAAAGTTTGGAATTCTGTAACTCTCATTTTCAAATTCTATAGTATTCAACAGTAGTTCTCTGTTCTTGAGGGGTAAATGAGAATAGTTCTGATATTTGTAATTAATGATTTTTTAATGCATACTTTTTAAAAATTAAAATCAGGCAATGGTCTGACAATAAAAAGGCTGCTTATGGAATACTGTTATGTTCAACTTTACTTACAGGATGTTAAATCCTTAGAACTAAGGTATCCCCCAGAAAAAGATTAATGGAAACATCGATTGCTTTTCAGACTTGATAGTTGCTGCTTCAAAAGGTGTTTTACACAAACACTAAATTAAAAACAACAACAACAACAAAAACCCTTGAGAACACAATGAATTGCTTTTATTTTGGTATGCATCAACATCTCAGCATTTAGTGGTCCTGAACAGAAAAGTAGAAAACCACAGCAATTTGCCAGGAAGTCAAGCCCGCCAATTTCGGGGATCTGCTATGCACACCAAGTTCTTTCTCGATCCCTGCTGAGGACCATGAGATGCAGCAGCACCAAAACCAAAGTATGCACCGAATCCAAGGTTCTTTTTGTTCCAGTTATCAGATTCCAACCTAGACCCAAATGGATTGTAAGATAACCACATGAGAACCCTGTTTTAAACTTCAATTGTTAAAAGCAAAAGCAATTACAGGAAAAGAAAACAATTAATTCAGAGGGATCGTGCAGTGTGCTTACTGCTTACAAGTGTCTTCTGTGGCCTTTCTCCAAGTTTTACCACCAAGCACTTTGAGAACTGGCAGGTCTGAGTACCCCTGGTGACTTCTTTTCACTTTATCAAAACCTGAGCTAAAAAATGGCATCAGCTGACAATGACAGCAGAGGGTGGCAGGGCTGAGGACCCAATATTCATTCCCAGGCTGGTGGAGAATGAAGAGTAAATGTGGTTCCAAACTAAACGAGGGAAGTCAGACTTTTTCCAACCTTACCTGATGGCTTCTGGCCAAAGCAAGGAAGTATTGGGTGGTGATGGTGCAAAAAAGGGACTTGAGGAGGAAGGAAAAAGCAACACCTCTCTATTAAAGTGGGAAAGAAGATATGGGGAAAGCCCTGAATTCCTCACCAAAGGCCAATTTCAGAGGGTAACAGAGGAGGTTACAATCTATGCTTCAGCTGAGGGTGTTCATGTGAAGTGGAGAAAGGATGATGGCTTGGATGGGGGAGGGCATCATTTAAGACTTAAAAAATGAAACCAGGGGTGCAGCTGGAGCACCCCTGCACACCCAATAGTAGTCCCACAGGCTGCGACCTGAAACCTTGACACCTATTCTAGCAAGCCACCCCAAGCTGGAGGGGTTTCAGGGACAAAGGGGTGGGGGGAGGGAGAGAGGGAGGGAGCCAGCAGGAGGAGAAGGGAAGAAGGCAGAGACCCCAGGCCATGTAATCACCAGCAAGGTGATTGTGTGATGTGTCTTTTCACAGTTGAGTTAGATGTGCCCCACCCATTATGATGGGAATCTATTTAAATATACTTTCTTGATCCCAGAAGTTGAACTATGTGGACAGTGGTTACACTTGACAGGAATGATTTGTTATAGCACAACTTATATATTTCAAATGGACAAAAAATTACTATCATTTACAGTATCTTAAGATAGATTGCCTTTGAATGGGAGCTTCCTTTCCAGTACTTTTGAGGTCTACAAGACATGTCTAGAAAATGTATTACAGTGGAAAATTACTGCTTAAATCGAATTGGTGGGGGGAAGGGGAGGACCTGTGGTTTCTCTTTGATTAATTGCTGTAACACTGTCCTGCAGGCTGCCGAGGGAGTTTCATGTTTCCTTTAGACATCATTAGGTGCCAGAGCTCTTGCAGGACAACTTTGATGGTATATGAATTCTGCCATTTTGCTAGCACTGATATGGCTCTTGGGGTGCATCACTCCATTAGAACTATTAACTCCATTTATATTAATTTTTGTTACAGATCTTACAAAGGGGGGGGGTGCTTCTGGGTATTTAGGTCCAAATTCTATTTTAAGGCTGTATATTTGGTTTTCATAAATTGTTCTTGGAGGCCCAGTTATCATCCCTGTCTATCATGTGAGTGTCATGTCTTCGTCATCTTCTAGACCCCAGCTAACTGTGCCATCTCCTACTACTTTCTGGCCTTCCAGTTCTTTGAATAGTTGAAAATTGCGAGGGACTTTTACTCCTGAGCCCGTGGTGGCTGCTATCTTGTGTCACTGTCTATTGTAATTAATGATTTTTTAAATTTATCTTATTAAAAATTATTCATAATGTTTTGAGTACTTACTTGCACAAACATTTTTAGAAAAAAATTTATAAAAATAGTGTATAACCTTTCTTGGGAATACACTCTACCTGAGCTGTGAGGTTGAGGTCCTTATTGGAATAAAATTAAATAGATACAGAAAGAACTAAGAGAATAAGAAATGCAAAACAAACAAACAAACAAACAAAAAAACCCAGATAAAAATAATAAAAGCTTGAACTTGACATGCTAACTTTAAAATTCAAATGAAAGTAAACACTCCAGAAGAGTTTAGAAAATTTTGAAGAATAAAGCCAGTGGATCACCCTACTTGCTTTACAATGTAAAGCATGTATCCTATGTATCACAATGTAAAGTTAAGGGCAGTGTAACATGGGTGGTTTGAGACTGCAAAATCATTTTAGTGTTTCTGCTAGAAAAGATCATTTTCATCTCAGTTTTCAAGCTAGTTTGTGTCCAGCTCAGTTTAATCCAGCATTTTTTTGTTTTTCAGTGAAACTATTTAATTTATTAACATTTATTTAGTAAACTTAGGCTTCCTTTATTTTGTTTTTTATACCAACTATTCTGCCAAATGCTACAGATAGAAAAATTAGTACTCTCGATGAAGACTGTGAATTTACTGTTTGCAAGGAGCCTCATAAATTACTTGTTCCAAAGGTGGATCCTAATCCACTACACTCCTGTGTAGTCAATCAAAGGGCAACATAACATCCCTGAGGTCCTCCAAAATTAAGGCCCTGAAACTTTATTGAATTTAAGAAGCTTGAAGCAGAGTACAGGGTTCTATACCCAGAGATTTTGACGTTAGAGTCCAGTCTTTGTCACTCTACAGCCCATATGTTTAACCACTGGCCCTTACTGCCTGTTTATTCCATCTCCCCAGGTAAATGTTAAGAAATCTTATTCAGTTCTGTGGTATTTCCTACAAAACTCAGAGCAGAGTCATACCACACAAGAGATGCTAAAATATACATAAAGGAGTAAATATACATGAGGAGTTAAATACGGACAACATTAACAGTTACTGAACTAGCCCCTGTGTCCACTATACAGCCCATAAAAGATACAAGTGATAGCAACTGATGTCAGCACGAAACAAAAGTTCCTGTGTTGCTTAGTATAAATTGTTCTCTTAGAGGAAATTGGGAGAGTAGAAGAACTTCCCTTTCTTTACGCTTTAGGAAATATGTCATTCATTCTCTGTAGAAGGACTGGTTAACTTTTTTCCATTCTGTGAACTAATTATTTCTTACATGTTAAATAGGCAAAGATATTGCTTAGTTAGAGTGAGATTTTGACTCTGCCTGATGATTGTAATGCCAGGCTAATTATTGTTCTGAGGAGCTACCTAATGCCCAATAGAGTGTCCTTCTCTACCTGAGATGACCTGTGGATATGGACATGTGTTTTATTGCAATTATAAAACACACTTTGATGATTATTTTTTGTGTATCATCACAATTAACTGTTCTCAGAATCTGAGGAGCCTAATCTCCTTTATAAGTCTTATATTTCATTTAGTGACAACTGTTCTTGAAGGTGTAATATATACTCTAGTATAATTTTAAAATAACCACAAGTTGTCAGGTTGAGTGGCTGAGAGATTTGTTTAAAGAAATGTGGGCAGGGACGCCTGGGTGACTCAGTGGTTTGGTGCCTCCCTTCGGCCCAGGGCGTGATCCTGGAGTCCCAGGATCGAGTCCCACATCAGGCTCCCTGCATGGAGCCTGCTTCTCTCTCTGCCTTCGTCTCTGCCCCACTCCCCTCTCTCTCTCTCTTTCTGTGTCTCTCATGAATAAATAAATAAAATCTTTTAAGAAAAATGTGGGCAACACTTTTATGATTGGACAAAAAAGGGAGAAAATGAAAATATTGTGTGAAAGATGTTTTAAAAGCTTGAATTATGAAATGGATTATATCTGAGACTTAGAGTCTGCTTAATTTAATTTTTTTTTAAAGATTTTATTTATTTATTTGAGAGAGAGAGAGAGAGAGAGAGGCAGAGACACAGGCAGAGGGCAAAGCAGGCTCCATGCAGGGAGCTCAACATGGGACTGGATCCTGGGTCTCCAGGAAAATGCCCTGGGCTGAAGGTGGCGCTAAACTGCTGAGCCCCCTGGGCTGCCCAAGTCTGCATAATTTTAAAAACAAAATAAGAACAGACTAAATTCTAACTCTTTAAATATTGTCTAAACAGGAGTCACTTAAAGAGATAGTAAAATTAATTTAGTAGTATGCATCCTGTGATCTCAGTAGAGCATTTATAGACTAATTGAATGAAAATGGATATAAATATCTCTTGAATATAAGAAAATTTACTCTAGGCAAAATCTGATTTTAATGTATAATATTATATATATATATAATATATATATAATTTTATATATATATTATATATATATATCAGAATATGAAATTTTCCATAAGGAAAAACAAAGAAAGACTAGAATCTTAGAGAAAGATCTTTTCCTCTTAAATTTTGCTTCATAAAATAGTGATATTTGATATTGACTAAAAAAAAGATTGATCTGGTATTATACCATGGAAATGGAGAAAAAGGCACTATGGGAACATCAGGCCACATCTATGACGTAGTCATAGAGCTTGGAAAGGAAGGGTAGGGCAAGATTGGGTCACTTTAGGTCACCTGCTTTGATTAGTATACCTGGAGCAGACGGAGAGGAGCTAGAAATGTAGCGAGTGTATGTATGTTGTTGGTAGATATGTACATTTTTGTAGGCTTCCTTTATTTTGTTTTTTGTAAAGATTTTATTTTTAAGTAGTCTCCATAGTCAGTGTGGGGCTGGAACTTACATCCCCAAGATCAAGAGTTACATGCTCTACCAACTGAGTCAACCAGGTGACCCTGTTTTGTTTTTCAGTAAATCATTTTCTTATGTGATATTTGAAATTATTAGCCATGCATTCTTTTAATATGTATCACTAATGTTACTGCCTTATTTTGAATCACCAAATGTACTTCTTAGGTTAGTTTTATTTTATCAAAATATTTTATGCAAATAGTAAAGGAAATATAAAGGCTTATATACAGAAAACTGAGCAGTTCCGTTTTTAACCCTTCCTTTACTTGATCAGAGCAACAATTATTTCTCATGGTATTTACCTTTGTAATTTCTAAGTAATAATCATCTTCTAACTCTTGAATCTTCGGTCTTAGTTATATTTACTGACTTATGGTAGGTGAGACTTTTACTTTACAGCTCTACTGCTCTTGCCAGCTTGTCAATATCATCATTTTGGAAAGATTATTTAACAATATATTTTTAAAAACCATTTTCAGTCTTTAAATTCTTACAGCAATATAAATATTCTGTGTGAGCCAAAGTTTGGGAGAATTCTGTATATTGGGATTCAGTAAGAGAGTCGACAGTCACCCATAGAGAGCACTTGCTGGTAAAATGGGCCCTAAAGGCCTGTGTGAGCCACTGCCCCTCTCCCTGCATGGATTTGCTAAGCACACTGCATCAGGGAACCTGGAGCACTTCTCTCCTTGCCAAATTACACAGCTCTCCATGTGTTGTGTTTTTATCTGCATGTTTGAAATCCAATTCTTCTATATAGAAGGAAATTTAGCATTTCAAACTATATATAGACATAGCACTGGGGGATGAATGGCCTAAGTAAGCTTGTGGGAAATGTGAAAATATTTTCTGAAAATACATTTCTTTAAAAAAAAAAATCTCTTCTTTCACATTCCTCAAATATTTACTTATATTGTGCCACAGTACAGGTTTTCTGCACAGATAATGTCTTTGTAATCACTTTGTCATAGAAGTCTTTGCTAGGAATGAAACACTCATCTTCCTTTTGTTATTGGCCTTATTATCTTTCTATCATCTTTATACAGTTTTTATCATTTTATTATTTAAACCAGTTAATTTTTTTTCTTTGTGTTCCTTTTCCTGAGTATATGCTGTAATTCTTTTAGAGGCCATCTTCCATCAAGAGATTACAAATTCATTTGAATTTAAGTGGCTTTCAAATTAATGCTGTTTTCCTTTTGTCTATTACCTTTTATTTCAAGTACTTTTCTGCCTAAGGAAATATTTAGTGGCTACTGTCTGTTTGTAAAACAATTACACATATAATGAAGACCATTGGGAAGATACAGAAAATAAGAAACTCATGCCATCTAGGGAAAACAAGCATTCTCATATATGTTCTTCTGGTCTGACTGTATATATACACAGATTATACATTCTTCCAATGTATACTTCAGGAAGCAGAGTTGAACTAGTGATATCTGCTGTCATGAAACTGCTACACCAGCTAATAAAGGGGATAGTCCACATAATCATATAATTATTTAATTATAATTTTGACAAATGCATATGGTATTAGAGTACAAACCGTTTTTTTTTTTTAAGATTGTATTTATTTATTCATGAGAGAGAGTGAAGCAGAGACATAGGCTGAGGGAGAAGCAGGCTCCTTGTGGGGAGCCAGATGTGGGAGTTGATCTCAGGACCTGGCATCATGACCTGAGCCAAAGGCAGACCCTCAACCACTGAGCCACCCAGATGCCCCAAGAGTACAAACTTTTAAGGAAGGGGAATAGCATTATCAAGTTTGTGAGCAGATTTCATCAATTTAAAAAAAATGGACATAATATGTAATAAAATGCCTCTACACATATACATATATATACACACACACACACACACACACACACACATATATATAAATTTAATCTGTGGCTATAAATTTGTCAAATGTTATTTTTCTTTAGATGATATAGAATTGTGGTCTAGTAGAATTGAACACTAATGTGAAGAATCCTTCTGTTTTTAACTTTAGTATGTAAACTTTTCCATTTGACTTTACTTCAGCTACTACGAAAGTGCCAAATTAGTGACATAAACTGCTTATAATGAATTTGTCTATGATAGTACCATATGATGATTACAATGTTAAGTAGATTGATTTTATAAATACAGAGAAATGCTGTACAAATTCTCGGCTATTTTATTTATAACATAAGTCATAGGTGTCCCACTGGCTAATTTACATATATTACATCATTTAAGCCTCAGAATAACCCAGTGAGAGTGGTGCTAACCTCTTTTACAGATGAAGAAATTAATTCAGAGAAGTTAATTAGCTTGTAGTGAGTTACTGTTGTGATGATAGTATTAAGATGTAAGTCTTGAGCAGCCCAGATGGCTCAGCAGTTTAGTGCTGCCTTTAGCCCAGGGTGTGATCCTGGAGACCCAGGATCAAGTCCCATGTTGGGCTCCCTGTACGGAGCCTGCTTCTCCCTCTGCCTGTATCTCTGCCTCTCTTTCTCTGTGTCTCTCATGAATAAATAAAATCTTTATTAAGAAAAAAAAATGTAAGTCTTGGTTTCAAATAAAATTCATGCTTTTAATTTCCTTGATATTATGCTCTCTCTTCGTAAAGCAGATGAGTAGAAAATATACCCATTTATCAAATGAAAAAATGGGGGCATAGGAAAGACTCAGATTTCAAGTATGGTAGAAAGGACAATGAAGTGGTAGTCAACCTTTTCTTTCTGAACTTCATTTTTCCTGTTTATATATAAAGAAGATTCATCTTTATCAAATTCTATCATAAGTGTACTATGGTTGGTGGTATCACATGGCCAGTGAAATGCATTCAGAGTTTTCTGCCTATACTTGTACTTCAACAAGAGAAGCCGTGCTTTTGTTTTGTATATCGGGCCTTGAAATACATTCAAGTATAACACCAGGGGTTATAATACTGACCTACTTTGGGAATAAAAATTTGGGCTTTCAGCATGGATTCATTGCTTTACTTTTATTCTAGGTGAGGTCATAAATCACTGCTCTATTATGTTTTTCTGTAAAATGAAGTGTCAGGGTCTCTTTTTTTTCTAATATAATAATGTAATGAGAATTAAGTTATGTAAGTGTATATTTATCTTGAAGAATGTTTTTAATAAAACCATGTGTTTGGTTTCTGCAAGTGGTTATGATGAAATTTTTTGTCTAAAGCATTTCAGCTGTAGCAATATTTGAGTCTATGTGTAGATAGTCATGCTTAGTATTTTTGGTAAACTAAAAATTTTATATTATACAGTGAGGAATTTTGAATAGACTAGTAGGAAATTGTGATAGTTTAACATAAACCAGGTTATTATTTATCTATCAGGAAACCTGGAGAATAAAAAAGATTTTATTAATGATTTTAATGTTGATAATATATAAAGCCAGTTTAGATGATCTTTTAAGATCTATGTAATTTTTTGATTTCTCAAGACTTTACTAAGGTTTTTGTCAAATTTCAGGCACCATCCTGGTTTTCTTAGTGTCTAGTTTTATCAAACATAGACTACAGCAAATCTTTAGGTTATAGCAAACATTTTTCGTGATTCTGAAATGGTAAACTATAATTATCTGAACCTGACCTTCTATCTAGTGCTATTTTTACAAGACTGATTTACTTCTACAAATATTCCTTCTAAATAGCTTTTTTTTTTAAATAGCCATACTCATCAATATTCCAGCACATTTTAACTGCTAGTCTCTTCAGAACTCACAAAAGACACATAATTCAGCAAGAAGAACAGTGAGTCATGCCACATCTTGTTTTCATAGGAATAGCAAAGCATAAGCATATGTCAGTGTTTGCTCTGGGGTAGGTTTCCCTAGAAAACAGATCAGTGAGATGCTAAATTGCAATTTTATGTGATAGACAGCTGAAAACAAGGCCATGTGTGAAAGTAGTCGAACTCTTAGATGTTGTGCATGTCAAAACGGGAACAAAAATTATAATGCAAGTTTAATTTCCTTATGTGATTCTCAACGTTAATTGAGGTATGCAGCTCACCCACAGCCTTGGGTGTGGCCCATGAACATAGCTGCTAACTCTGATGTATAATTTTTATATTTTATTGCCATATATGACTGGGTTTTTGGATTGTAACCACTGATGAAAATGAGAGAGGAAATGTGTTGGCTATACCATGACATACATGTTTTTGGCTTTGACTGTGTCATAACTTTTTTTTGTTTATAGAACTTCAGTACTTGGCAATACTTTTGGAGAAAGTTTTAATATGCTGGATTTCTTCTTGGGATTGGGAACAGAGCTTGTTCTCTGGACAGCCTGTGATATAGTTTCTTATCTACATAGACTTCCTTGCCAGTGACTGTGATGGTTTCAGAGGCATCCAAGGGCCACACTTATCCCCCAGATGTTACCTCTGAGGGCAAGTACACAATACCATGGTGAGCCTACCTGTTGCCTTTGTACCTTGGGTTCAGTAAAATGCCTGAGGGTAATTTAGAAGAAGAGAGTCATTGACTTTCCCTTGGTAATTTGATGACTTTCTCCTTCATTTAACTTTTCAGAAGCAAATGTAGCCCACCTAGCCTAGGATTGTTGCTAGTTGAAAGAACTGTTTGTTTATTTTTTTAAAATATTTTATTTATTTATTCATGAGAGACACACACACAGAGAGAGAGGCAGAGACATAGAGAGAGAAGCAAACTCCATTCAGGGAGCCTGATGTGGGACTGGATCCTGGGACTCCAGGGCTACACCCTGGGCCAAAGGCAGATGCTTAACCACTGAGCCAAAGAAGTGTTTAGAAGAAAAGAAGACTTTAGTTTCACTCTGGGGACTTAGGGATGAATGATTTGGAATGGGGTTATCTATCCCATTTCCCATTATCCCTAGTACATCCTCATTCTTATGGTAGCCAAGAAGTGACATTTTCTGAAATTAGACTGGTGAGGTGGCTTTCAGAAAACAATATTGTGTGTAATGTTAAATTCTTCTCTCATAAAAGCCTGGAGCCTGGAAGAAGATGATAGTTGTCATTTATGTTCAGTTTTCATGTCATAAGAGATATTAAATACCATAACTGACACTATAATAGTGTCCATGTGGCAAGTATTGCTCTAAGCACCTTACAGGCATTGTTTCATTGAGTTTTCATAATTACCCTTGATAAGAGAGATAAATATTGTTACTGTTCTTATTTTACAAGTGAGGAAATAGAGAGCTTAAGTAACATACGCTTACTTTGTAATTTAATGTGTTTAGCCTAGCTTTTAACTTACTAGTAAGTTAAACAACTAGTAAATGGAGGAACTAGGATTAGAATCTAGGCGATCTGCTCTTAACTCTGGGAGGTACTGGACATTCTAAAGACTACACTACTTATCAAAGTGACCACACTGTCTTAGATGAATTTTATTTTATTTATTTTATTTTATTTTTTTATTTCTTTATGATAGTCACACACACACAGAGAGAGAGAGAGAGAGGCAGAGACATAGGCAGAGGGAGAAGCAGGCTCCATGCACTGGGAGCCTGACGTGCGATTCGATCCCGGGTCTCCAGGATCGTGCCCTGGGCCAAAGGCAGGAGCCAAACCACTGCGCCACCCAGGGATCCCTTAGATGAATTTTAAAGTCTTACGAATGGCTTGCTTGTCTTTGAGGCCAGTGTTGGTGTTGGATTTATTTGCCAGTCTTTTCTGAGTCTCTTCCACCTTGTCATAGGTAATAATACATTCCCTAGGAGAAATAAAAGAATTAGCTAATATAGCCAGTCGATTTGGCCTTCTCCTAGGAAAGAACCCTGAAACAATGATACAGCTCCTGTGTGAACATCACCAAACAGCCCATTCCAGTTAGACAGCTCTAATCAAGTAAAAGTACTTTTAATTAGAATCTCACTGTTGGTGTTCAGTTAGAACATTTTAGAAAAGCAGCCCAAAGAGTTAAATATCAGAATAGTTATGGAAGAAAAGAATCATTGTTATCTTAAAAGGAATCAGAACTGTGATGCCAAAGCTATATAAGTAGTTTTCCATTTACTGTAAATAGTTTTGCATTTTTTAAAGATCACAATATTGAGTACATTGTGTGTTTTTCTATTGACTGATTTCTGATCCTTTATGAGGTCCCAGGTCCTTCTGTGAATCTAATAAAAAGAGGAAGTAAATATAGGAATCACCAATTCCTGTTCTTTAGAGATCTTTCAGGAGGTGGTTAGCACTAACATAAGAGAGATATCAGATGAGACAATGTGTTTTTCTTTCACTAAAGAGCCTAATATATTTCAAATTATTTGTCTTATGACTTAAGTATTAGTGTTTGGCTTTTCTAAGTTTTCACACATTTTCAAATAGGGAAAATATCCACCATCTAGTTCAATTTATAGTAAGTACTTGCTAGAGGATGTCATTGTTGGAAAGTTACATATAGTAACCTATGGTTAGCATTTCTGTTCTTCTCAGTGATTATAAATTTGTCAAAAGCAAATTTAGTGAGATTGAGCTCTACAGACATACCCTAGCCAAAGCCTGTGTTAATTATTGTTATTGTATGTCTGTTCATTTTGTTCCTTTGAGGATATAATTGGATGCAGTGTTTTTCAAAAGTTAAAACTAGTTTAATATTGTTTCATGAATGGGCTGTTTCAGTTACGTGAACCACTATTTGTGTGATAGCCAGTGTGTTTATTATATCACCTGCCAACCTTCCAGACCTTTCTGTGCTCTCTGCCTTTGAGTAAAGATTAGTGTTTCTCAAACTGAAGTTTATTATGCATTTAGTTTTTTGAGTCAGGACCAGCATTTCCCCTCCCTCCTTTTTTAAAATGAAACAGACTAGAACAGAATATATTTTAACAAATTGCACATGAAAATATATGTTTCATTGGTTCATATTTGTACTAGGTAGGTCATGATATAAAATATATTTCTGACTGTGTATTGTGATTAAATGGTTTACAGTGGTGGTCTACACCACTTCTACTCACTTGGCAGTCCCTTGGCAGTGCCAGTTTTAACTATTTGCTCCTGGTCTACAACAAGGTAAGTGCTGAAGTTGAGAATAAGCATTTAGAAATTTTTGAAGCAATTTGACATTTGATCAGTGGATTTGTCCCATGGAAAGCTGTAGACCAATTTGGGTATTGCTGAACTTACATTATGAGTCAACTGTGTTGTGAGTTGTGTGCTGTTATGAAGCAGTATTCAAGGGTCATGTTCTAATATATTAGATTCAAACAGTGGTGGATGGAATTCTCTCAGGACAATAAGCTTACCTTTTGGTAAAATAGGTAAAATGTGTTGTTAATTTGCTACAGTTTTGGATTTTCTTCCTTCCATATCAGAGGTATTAGGATAGAGAATATAATTTATAAGATTTTATATCATCCCTTTGTTAAAAGTAATGCTTTAACATTGGGAATTCTAATGTAGCCTAAATTTCACAACAAAGTCCATTATATTATTAATGAGAAATAGAAGCAATACTGTTTTACCTTACAACAAAATTCAGTATCTATAAACAAAACTAAAGTTTCTTAATAAAGGAAAAATTGAATGCATTTCAGCCCTTTCTATGTGATACTCTATTGTGGTAGTTATATGCTAATCACAAATAATAAAAGAATGAACAAATTCATTTAATTCATTTTATTTATTTATTTATTTATTTATTTATTTATTTATTTACTTACTTATGATTTTATTTATTTATTTGTGAGAGACAGAGAGAGAGAGAGGCAGAGACATACATAGGCAGAGGGAGAAGCAGGCTCCCTCTGGGGGGCCTGATGCGGAACTTGATCCCAGGACCCCAGGATCACAACCTGAGCCTAAAGATAGACACTCAACCACTGAACCACCCAGGTGCCCCTATTTTATTTTTAAGTAGGCTCCACACCCAGCCTGGTACTTAGTGTGGGGCTTAAACTCATGACCCTGAGATCAAGACCTGCGCTGAGATCAAGAGTTGGATGCTTAACTAACTGAGCCACTCAGGCACTCCAAAATGAACAAATATTTTAATGTTTTCTGGCTTTAAATTTTCCCTTTTTGATTTAGATATTATATTGAATACTTTGACCTAATTTAACGAGATTCAATGATGATGATATTGGACAATGAACTGATAAGTGTGAAATTAGAGTCTCATCTTAATTGAACAAGGATAGACCGATTTATCTATGGCTAAAATAGTCGCATTTGATCATTAATTTTTAAATTCCTGGACTCTGAGTACCTCCAGATTTTTAAAAGACCTAAACATATCCCAAATTATTTTTTGAGGGTTAAATAAGTGGAAAAACATAAGTTGAGACTATAAAGAATGAAAAGTTTTCATTCCTGTGCTCTCCACAGACAGCAGACTGACTTTGTTTTCCTAATAAGGCTGCGCTAAATACTGGAATGCTTGTCCTTTTGAATTTTATTGAAATACCTAAAAATACCCACTTTACAAAAAAAGTTTGTAATTTAATGTGTTTAGCCTAGACAAAAATAGAAAAAGAGATGTATCTGGAAAAAGTTACTGGCAAAATTGTGCCTCTGATATTAGTATAGGACAGAGAGCATATAAATGTGAACTTCAAAAAAACATTATCTTATACTTTGGATGTATGAAGAACAAATTAGGTATTTTGCTATCTTCTATTTGTGTTTTGTCTCAATATATTTAAGATTTCAGGCAAGTTTCAGTCCCTCTTCCCCTTCTTTTATGGTTAGTAAGTAGGCTTATACTGTTCAAACATATATACAGGGTAATTTATTGCTCAACACTGTATTTAGATTTAATCTTCTTTAATTTCAGATGTGGATTTAACTTTCTTACAAAAATGAAGTACTGTGATTAAGGATACTTGTTCCTCTCACTTAGAGTATAAGACCAGGTTCTTATATTGGCATAAAGTAGCTTATGTGCTTTAGCTCCCACTTCTCTCTCTGGCTGTGCCTCTCACTGACCTCCCAGCTTTCCTAGCCCCTGTTTATCCTCACTGGCACATTCCTACCTTAGAGACTTTACACTTGCTATTTGGTTGACCTTGATTTCTCTACTTCAGGTCTCTGCTCAGATTTCATCTTAATAGAGAGGTTTTCTCTGACTCTTTTATATAAGATAACATATCCCTTTCCCTGTCTTGCTTTACTAGACTCTGTTTTGCTTATTACCATGTGATATACTTGTTTTTAGTCGGCTTCCCCTCAAAGTAGGTAGTTTGTTTCATTCATTACTCTTGCCCCACTGCCCTACAACAACTCGGTGTGTTAGGGGCTCAGTGAGTATTTGTAGAATTTTTTTTAAGGTTTTATTTATTTATTCATGAAAGACAGAGAGAGAGAGAGAGGGAGAGTGAGAGAGAGAGAGAGAGAGAGAGAGACACGCAGAGAGAGAAGCAGGTTCCATGCAGGGGGCCAGATGCGGGACTTGAGCCTGGATCCTGGGATCATGACCTGGGCCAAAGACAGGTGCTAAACCACTGAGCCACCCAGCTGTCCCTGTAGAAGTAATTAATAAATTAATGAAATTAAGGAAATTATAACGCAGGTATTGCCCTTGAACTTGAAGTGACATTGGGTATAAGACATATTGGTCAGGAATGAGAAGGTGCTTGGTTAAAATAACTTATGGTAATATATAAGGCCATACTAATAACAAATCTGGTGGTTAATGGGAACTGGATTCTGTCCATAACATAAAGATGTGTGTGTGTGTGTGTGTGTGTGTGTGTGTGTATTTGTTTATAAAAAAATAAAGCTGATTCAAAAAGAATTGAACACTATCAAAAATGTATTATTCAGTGACTTAGGTATGTATGTGGGTATATTTATGTATGGAGGTATATATTTAGTTACCCAGTATATATGAATATCTAGCCAAAACCTAATTAAAAGGAACCATCATGATTATTTCTATAATCGTACATGCTCAGCATACACTAGTGTGTCACAGGGCACAAATCCAACCTGTAGCCTGATTCATTCTGGATTATTGGTAGTATATCACCCTTGATAACTCTAATGGGGACTACGATACCTGTTCCTTTATTTTCTCAAGATTGTGAAGAGGAAACAGAAACATGTAATTCATAACATACACACAGGAATATCTTGTGATGTGGTATCTTGGGATCTACATGGCCACTAACTTCAGAAGCTGGTTGCAATTTTAAGTAAAACGCTCAGCTTAGCACCATAGATGATAATCATTATGGAACCTGCTGGAAAATGAAGTTATTTTAGAATTCTTATTGCTATGGGGAAGATACTCTGCTTATCTAGAAAAAAAATATGGAAGAATAGATTAAAGGCTCCATAATACAGAGGTTTAGAGCTGCTTATAGAGAATATCGAAAACTTGCATTCAGATCTCAGTTCTGCCTTTTTCAAATTCTAAATTGTGGTCAAATAATTTAACTCATTTGAGCTTCTCTTCCTATATTAAAATGAGAACAGTATTACTCTCTCAAGAAAAATTGGTGATATAATTTATATAATGGGCCAAGTGAAATGATTGGCATATACTCAACAAGTGATATTTTTTCATCCATTTCTAGTTTGTTGTTTTCTCTTGAAACTTATCCTGGTAGATAATTTGGTTTGATTATAACAGTATATAATAAGAAAAAATAATTTCTATAATTCAAGGGTCAGATCTTCTGTATAAGGAGTAGGAAAGTAGTCTCTATCACTGCTGACTCTGTGTCAGTCACAAAGGTGTATGACATTCGTGATCTCATTTTATCCTCAAAACAATTATCCTTGTTGTATCAACAAAGAAACTGTAGAGTTAGCTAATTTATTTTTTTGGTAACCTAGACTTGCAACCTTCATTTACCTATTTCTCCTATTTCTCAAAGAATTCCTCTCTATTAACGAAGAGCTTGGTAAGAGAAATGAAAGATAGGTTCTCTCTGTCTTTTTAGGGCTCTAAGCTTTTCCTAAAGGGAAGAAAAAAGTAAGTAAATTTATGAATTGTGCCTGCTTTTATACTACTTTTCTCCTACTCTCCATCATCTGGTGCTTATCAGAGTTTTCCTGAAGCATTAGTTTTATATGCATGGCTGTAAGTCTCTGAAAATCCAGTTATGCATATAGTTTGTCATTGATGCCTACTTTCCTAATATTAATGAATGTTAACCACATTTGTTATTTAAGAGTATCTTAATAGTATCATTGAAAGAGCCAGAAAGATGTAGATGTATCAATGGAACTCCTGAATTTTCACAAGTAGATTATTTACTTTGCAAATCCTATTATTTTTATATTAGCAATCAAGGACTATGTTGATAAAAATATTTTTTTCTTACTGATTGGAGCTGGAAGAAAGTATATATTAAATAGAAGTGATTAGCATTGTGCCCAAAGAAAGCTATAAACCAGTAGGTTTTCAGAGAATGCAACTCTGTCATTAATTGCTTGTTTATATCAATGTTGAAAGTATTACTGTCCATTCCTAATATGAAATAAAGTATAGAGTTTTGTGGACAAGAATGAGAAAGAAGGAATTTACCCCTTTCTGCTTCTCTCACAGAATGCATAGTGCATCCTTGTTAGTTAACTCTCTTAGAATTAAAAAAAATACATATTATTAATAGTTCATTCACAATATATAGCAGAAAATGAGAGAGGTTTTTATTAACCCTTATCATGTATTAGCAAATAAACTGAAGTACTGGGTAGTGGAGTTAAAAATAGTGCCTAAAATATCATTTTAATCCAATAACATTAACCCCGTCTCTTCACCAAGCTTCATCAATGCCATGTGGTGTGAATTTTATTTGAGCTGGTGATTTGGAAGTTTAGGTTGGGTCATTCAGTTGCAAGTAATACCAAAGTTCGAGATAGAGGAGTTAAAAGGAATTGACAAGTAGCACCCAGCAACCACAGAAAGATTGATGAGGTGCTAAGCTCTCATATTTTTATTCATGTCAGTGTCTGAAGAAATTGTAACTAGGATTTTTTTATTATGCAGAATAATTGTGAGGCTTACAGTCCAAAAGAGATTATTTCCAGAAGGTTTGTTATAATGAAAACCATAAAATGATCTAAACCAGAGGTTGACTAGATTTAGCCCCCATCCTGTTCTTATGAATAAAGTTTTATTGGAACGCAGGCATGCCCACTTATTTACACTTGTCATTCTTCTTGTTCTAATGATAGAACCTTTAAGCATTAAATTGAGATCCCATGACCTACAAAACCTAAAGTATTGACCGTCTGGCCCCTTACAGTAAAGTTTAACATTTCTTAATAGTGGGGCATATAAAATAGATTCCTTATTTAAAATTTCTACTGAAATAGTATTTTCCCTGTAAAAGAATTTTACCTATAATAAGAATACATTAGCATGGACTTTGAAGTTCCTTTTATTTAAACTTGAACATATCTAAAATATTACACAATTTCTTTAACAGTCTTTTTGATAGAAGTTCTTTTATAAATACTAGTTAGAAAAATACGTTTTTTTATTTTGAGGTTATTCTAAGTTATTTTGAGTTATTTTGGGTTATTTTGAGTATGGACACGAGGCAGAATGGACAGATGAAAAATGTTTAAAAATGTTTTTATGGTAATAAATGTTAAGTAGAAAAAATAAATTTCTTCCATTAGAATCAGGTAGAATAATGTGAAATTTTGCATTCATCACTATATGAAACTGTCTTATTTATTGACTTATTATCTACCTCCTTCATTAGAATGTAGATGTGAGGCAGGAAACTTCTTTGCCTTGTTTACTACTATATTCCCCTGGCTGGAACAGTGCCTGCGGCTCAATAAATATTGATTAATGGACAGATGAAAGGATAATCTCAAGTGAAAGATGACATGTAACATATAAAACTGTCACCAAAACTAGTTATTCAAATTGATCAATATTCAGTTTACATTTCTGAAGATCTTAATAGCATCAAATTTGTGAACTTCAACCATAAAAAATAAAGCAGCATAGCATGAGAAGAAGAAATATTTGTTAATCTCTTGGTTCCTGCTGGGTGAGATGGATATATTAGAGGGAGGAAAATGGGACATTGGCATTAAACTTGACATTAGGAGTCCAAATTATTTAACATTTCTGAGCTTTATTTCTGAAATTAAGCAGTGTATTGTATATAAGGCCTTAATTCAATGTTGAGCTCCTAGTAAGACCCCAGTAAATGGTAATGTAATGTAATGCTGATGCTATCATTATTTGTATAATGGGAAATATTTTATCACTTTAAATTTAGCTTAATGTTTCCTTGTCTATTCTCCCCCCACCTCTGAACTCCTGCGTGCCCCCAAATAGTGTGCCACGCAGGTCAGGCAAGCTCAGTGGAAGTCTTTTCCTTCTTTCCTCCCTGTCTCGGTCTCTCCTCCTCCTGCCCTCTGTTCTTCTGTAGCTTGATTTAGAATTGGTTGCATTTCTTCTCAAACCTCATCAACTGCTATGACCATCTGAGAAGG
The DNA here is from genome assembly GCF_048418805.1 of Vulpes vulpes. Lineage (NCBI taxonomy): Eukaryota > Metazoa > Chordata > Mammalia > Carnivora > Canidae > Vulpes > Vulpes vulpes. The sequence continues at coordinate 48,256,848 of NC_132783.1, read as the reverse complement.
ATCTTAGAACAAAAGCCCTTCATCCTTACGTGTGGAATCAGAGCCTCTCCCAGTCTCAAGCCAAGCCCAAGCAGAGGGGGTCCCAACCACTCAGATGGACTAGAGCAATCCCCTTGCTTCTCTTTTCTTACCTTCTTTTTCTCATTGTTCAAAATATGTCCAGCTTTGGGTTCTTTTTCCCTTTTGAAAGGAAAAAAAGGTACTATTTAGTCCCCATAGTAAGATAGAGAGGATGCAGAGCGGGAGAGAAATTGAGAGTGAGACTGTATGTATGAGTGCATGTGTATGTGGTGAACACAATATTTTATAAGCCAAAAGGTGTTATGATATAACTTTTTTGTACTTTTATTTATAGAAAATTTAATCCTTACACATGCTCAAGTTTTTTAGAAAAAAGCATAAATACATTGCCCTAAGTGGTTTAAATGTTTAAGGTTTGAATTTACAGTAGACTGACTGGAAGTACAATAAAATATGGAGGAATTGTTTAAGGAGACCTCCCTCTGCACAGCTGAGTGCTCACTTTTTTCCCCTCTGGAGTTGCTTTGTTATTGCAAATTGACAACTTTGCAATTAAAGTGATTAATGATGTACCCTAGTGTTTACGGGTCTTGAGGTCAGTGAGTCCAAAGATGGCCATGTTGTGGGAAACTTAGATAGAGCTCATCTCACAGAAAAGGAACTTAAAAATCCTTCTGTTTTCTGTATGATTGTTTATGAGTTAAGTATATTAGATATGGTTGAAGGAGTCATTAAGACATTATGAGTAATGTGAATAATCTTTATCAGTCTAGTTCTGTTGCTTAATTCCTCATTCTTAAATACCAATGTGAGCATTTGTTGGCTACTTTTTAAGCTAAAAGCACATTATTTTATAAAGCAGTATTATAAAAATCCATTAATTCATTATATAACTTAAATATAATACCATTCATTGGGTATTCATAAGATGCAGTTTTGTTTGATTCCTTCGAATCTAATTCCTGATATAGCTATTGCTTATTTATGGCATTATTTTTCCTATACATCATTATAACCAGGGCATCACAATTTTAGTCTCTAATAAAATCCATTATAACATAGAGGTCTTTGAACTGTTTAGCCAGAAGTTTTGAAACTGGTTGCAGTGTACCCAGGATTTTTATTTTGGATGCTGCTCTTAGGAAAATCAATCACCTTTCAAAATAGATTGTTGTAGCCACACTGATGGCTTTGTTCTTTGAATTCCATGAGCCTGAGGATAGTATTGGGCCAATGCATCAGTCTCTCACCATCATGGCTTACTCCTGTACAGTGGCTTCACACTAAGAGAACAGAGAACAATAAGCAAATTGTTGAGCCCATGGCACTAAGCCATTGCCAGGATCTCTGCTGGTTTGAAACACACACTACACAAAAGTGACTTGTGGTGATCACTGCAGTTGAAAGGGAGATATATTATCCCATTGTGTATTTCCCAGGATTTAAAGGGGAAAATGTAGATGCAATTTTTAATAACTTTACCTTAGTTTTAAAAACTGCTTATCTATTTAAAAATCTTTTAAAAATGATTCACTTTTAAGTAATTTCTGACATTTCTAAAGTAAGGGTGTAAATGCTGGGTATAATGTGTTTACTTTTTTTGAAAGATGACTGTAAAAATCTTAATTCTGAGAAATAGTTTTTATTATTCAGTAATTCAAAATATTATTCAAATACTTGTTAGGATTTTCTCCTATGGGAATATAGGAAACACGTATTTCAGCTTGGTGAGGGAAATGAGATTTTCCTTTCTAAAACATTGATTATGCTCATAATCTTTGAGTATCTTACTTATTAAACACAGTTGAAGAAATCAATAGTTTGATAAAGAAACTATTTGATATAACGAAAAGTTTCGAAGATTGTATGGATTAAAATATTTCTTTTCTTTCATTTTAGCCACTTGTAGGAGACTTAAGTAAACATTTCAGATTTACAGAGGTTTACTTTCTTTACTGTTTCTTTAAAATAGCATTTTCTGGAGGGTTTTTCCCCCTAACTCCAGTTTTAAGAAAAAAGGTTTCCTAAATAAATAAGTATTCTAAATAGATGAGTATGTCATACTTCAAAGGGGTATGGACAACAATCTGCAGTATTTTTTTCTTTAGGCCTTTAAAGGCTCTGAGATGTTCTGTGATTAACATGCTTATTTTTGTTTGTTTTGTTTTTTGTTTTTTGTTTTGCAGGCATCGACTTTAATAGGGGGCTCACCTGTTTGGGGGGCTGGGAGGGTCCCCTGGCCCCTTTCTGTTCTTGTTGGGAGGGACGTGTCACTGGGATTGTCTGAAACCAAGATGAAAAAAAAAAAAAGAAAAAAAATGAAACCAAGATGAACCATCAACTAGGTAGCTGCGACCACCCTCCACAGCCTCTGCCCCGCAGCAGTTAACATGCTTATATAACTTTTAAGTTTCCCAGATATCTTTGGTAACAGAACCTCTTTTTTGTTTTGTGTTTTGAAAAGTAGTTTTCCATGAAATATACTTTGAGAAATAGTCTTACTTGCCATAAAAAAACACATGTACATTTTATAAAACAGAAAACACACAAAAGAGAAAAAGCAAATACTATTTGTAGAGAGCCTTTACTAAAATGTTAGTCTATTTCCATCTGCTTTTTTTCATGCATTGACCATGCTGGATATGCTTTTTTATATCTTTTTTTTTCAATTGAATATCATAAAGTAAGCATGTTATTATGCAGTTCAGGATTCTTTCAAAAAATGATTTTACTCATTGGATGTTTCACCATATGGTTATATTGCAATTAACCATTTCCTCATTGTTTATTTAATTGGTTGTTTCCAATTTTTCAGTATTATAAGTTACACTGTAGTGAATGAATATACATAAAGTCCTTTCCACATATCAGATTATTTCCTTATGATATATTCCCAGAAGTTGATCATTATGTCAAAGGGCACGGGCTTTCTTCAGGGCTTTTTACAAATACATGGCAAATTATTTTTCAAGAGAGCTGTGTTAATATATAGTTTTTCCAGCAATGTGTAGTCTCTCAAACATTATGTATTAACATTAAAAAAAATCTCCACACACAAAAAGCAAAAGGTGGAAAGGTGGTATATCTTTTTATTTTGTTATTTTGTAATAGTAAAAATTGAATTTTTAAAGCTGTTTATTAATTTTGCTGTTCATTAATTTTATAGATTTCATTTGTCATGTATTTTAATTTTTCAAGCCACAATAGTTTTAGTGTCATAAGAGTATGTAATTATACTTAAATATACACTTAAATAAAAAATACATTTAAATATAAGTACACTTAAATATTGATCTTTTAAAATGTAACTAATGCATATTATAGGTACATATATACTATTTGTGTTAAAATGTTTTTCCAAATATTTTTAATGACAGCAGTTTGACTTCTCTTCACTCCAAAAAGCAAAACGACACTCTAAAATGAGGGCCATTTTAAGTACAACGGTTAAAAAATTACATGGCTTAAATGAATACCTGCATGTCGTGTGACAGAGTAACTTTAAAGGAAATCTAAGTTTTAATGATTTTATGACTCATTTGGTGGTTATTTAAATAATTAAGCTCAAGGAACTAATTTTTATTGCATCTAGTGTCAACTACTTTGTTTGACATTTCATTATAAGTATTTTTTCCCTACAAAATGATGTTTGTGTTTTTAATGTGTAGTGGACCCAATTCTGGAATTTTGAAGATGTGTTATCCATTTTTTTTTCTGTCGTACTTCAGGTAGTTGCACTTGTGAAATTTTATCAGAAGGCAAGCAGGGCTAACAGATTCAGGTTTCAGATCGTAAGTTCATTTGTGAATTCAAGATTTCAAAGCAGTATTTTTGCAGACTTTCAATACATAAAGTATTTTAGGACTCATTATTATTCTGTGCTTTCTCAAGAAAATAAGAGGTTGGATTCCAAAATTAAGTAAACTAACCATTCTGAGGTTCTTGTTATTGTTGCTAATGTTGGTTAAGAACGTGTTAACACCCTGAAAAAACTAAGGGATTGTTTTCATAGACATAGGATATATGCATTCTATTCTGTTTGGAAACTTGGTGACTGTTGAACATCCAGTTCTTTTTATAAATTGTTTTTATGTTTCTAGAAGAGTTCCATACACCTTTAAGTGTCCAAATGAAAAAAGAAACCATCCTATTATGGCAGACTTCCAATAATGTCTTGGGTGGTTTTAATAAGTAGATCCTCTGTGATTACATCTCATTGTGAAATTTCAATGAAAGGAAGATTCCACTGTTCTGTACTTGAACTTGTTTCCTTTGCTTATTATAATAATCCTATAACCTAAAGGAGAAATTGTCTATTTGAGAGTACACATGGAAAGTTACACAGCTTTGCAGAATGTAATTCTATATTGTAGTAACCGAATGTTAGCATCCATTGTGGCCTCTCACTAGGTTAGTCAATTACTCAGTCAGTGCTTGCCCTAACTAATCAAATTAGTTGTTATTGGAAAATTCGGTTGCTGTTAAAAATGTTGATCAGAGTTCATTATTAAGTTATTCTCAGAGATCAAATATCCTATGCTAGCTTCTTCCTTCCATTGGCGATCTGTTATCTAAGTAAAACAGTCTCATGGTTTGTACCTTTAAATTGTTACACTTATTATTTATCTACTAGGTTACATTTCTTAAATTTTGCACTTGATGTCTTATCTGCAGCCTTGTGTTATAGGAGGAGTCACATTGCTTCTGGCATGATTAAACATAATATGTACCTTAATACTGGGTAGTCTTTAAATTATTAGAAGCTTTCCCAATCATTCAGTTACTATCCTTGGCTGCAGCTAGTATATTATAATATAAAGAACTGTCAGCCAGCTATATCCTAGTAATTTACTTACTCTAAACTTTGAAATACGTCAAGTAAAAAATGGGGATAAGGGTAGTTGCTATTTTGGTTATTTGTCATGGTTATATGCAATAATTGCTTCAAATAAATTATTGTTACTATTAGTCCATGCTAACCAAAGGGACAGTGATAATACAAAAAAGCATATATTGAAAATACTTAATTTGAATTTGGAAATGGTTCTGTATTCATGGAATTTTGCCCTTCTTCCCTTGTTCTCTCCTTTGCCACACTCATTACTGATGACCTATTACGTGCAGGCAACAGTACTGATATAAAGAGACAAATGGAAGATGGTTATTTCCTTCACTGAAAATATAGCCTAAAGAAGAATTTACAGTTGAGTTTTACCATAACAAATATATTACCTGGCATAAGCATTTAAGAACATAAATTCCAAATAAATACTCATTTGGTGACTCAGTTCAACCAGAATTTATTCAGTATCTTCATAGAAATCCAATGTCCTGTGGATGTATTCCTGGATGTTAGGAGAAAAAGCAGATAGTGTTGGAGATAGAGGTTCAGATTAGATATTTTAGGAACTGGTCAAGGATGAAACAGTCATGTTTATTACACTTTTCCCTTTTGGGTGGAGAATAGCCTTAATTGAAAGCTTAAACATGGGTGCATTAGGAAACAGTTGGTGTTTGTCTTCCCTTATTTGAATGTGTAGAAAACTAATGAATTACCTTAAAGTGTGTAAGGGTATAGGTACTTGTAGCATTTGAGTTACATGAATTAATTAGTAGATAATGAATAGTCAAGACTATGAATTATGAAACTATAAATTCTGATTATTTAATATATTAAAGTATATACTAATAATTCCATTAATAAGATATTTACAAAAATTTATATTTTTTTCTCTTTTTCTTTCTTTTTTTTTTTTTCCATTTAGGGCATCTGCCACACCCAAGCCTGAGCCAGTTCCTGTTCAAAAGGTGTGTTTCTTATCTGATATCACTAGGTACCACTTGATAGTCCCTCCTAAATCACTGCCATTTCCATTCTTATCTTAGGACACACTGACAATTAATAGTTTCAATACAGTTTTCCTTATGATTCTTTTCTTTTAAAGATTGGTGGTGGTGCAGGGGAGAGCTGGAAATCAACACATACATAATTAACATCTGTAATTATACCAGTGTTATTAAAACATGATTTCCAGTGCCATGTAGTATCTAACTAATGTCCTTTTTTTTTTTTTACATTCACATTCAAATTGCCAATCTTTATTCACATATTTTACAGAGAATAAATAAGTGGTTACTAAAAATGAGTACCTCAAGTCTTTGGTAACATTTTATTAGTGATAGTAATAAGTTTTTAATTACATTTTCAGAATATTCTGGATTCAGTTATTGGCAACTATGTTTTTTCTCTCATATACATCCTCAAATTGTCCCAAACCGTTTTTCATATACATCTGGCTTATACTTTGGGAGATTTTCTCCTTAATTTTGTTTGTGCCTTTCCAGTGAATTACTTATATTGATTTGCTGAGACATTAAGTTACTTTGTCTCCCTCAATTAGCTTTATTATTTCTACAAGATTAATTTAGATCACTTATTTTTTTTTTAATTAAACATAATAGGGCCACCATTGTAAGTTTTTAAAAGAATTTTTCTTTTGGAATGGTAGGATGAATAGGAATTTGTTCTTGAATGTCACAGAAGCTTAACTTGTTTTTGTTTTTTAAACTTCACACTTTCTTTGGGATAGAGATTTGCAAACATAAATTATGTTACTTTTAGGAAGAATTGACTTTTCTTATTTAATTTTCTTTGACAAATGGAAATAAACCTCTAAGATCGTTTTTTTTTTTTTTTTCCTCATGTAACTATTAACTGTTTATCTTGGAAAAGGGAAAGAATTTTATTCCATCTCCAAATAATATCTCAAAACATTCCAGAGAAACAGGTGGATTGTTGAGATTTTTACTTTTAAGCGGTATCTTCATTCAAAATAATTCATTAGAATGTGCACATTTCTGAGTTAGATGAAAATGATTTTATTCTCTCTGTTTTAAAATATTTTTAAATGGAAGACTTGGAAATGTGCTGTTTTTTCCTCATGGTTTAAATAATTGTACTCTGTAGAGTAAGCTGTTTGAAAGATGAAATTGTAATCAAGACTGGATATTTTAAAATAAATGTTTTTGTTAATGATATTTTGTTTATTGTGGGATATTTAAAATTTTTTCCTTTTGGAAAATTAAAGTGTCTGTTGACACTTATGATGGCATTTAGGCTTTTTGATAGTTTTCCTCTTCTAGTTACTAAATATTTTGAAACTTCTTTTATTTTTATTAAAAAAATACACTCATTGTTTGCATCTGTGGTATGCATGTTGGAACCAGTTGGCATGCATGTTATACTCATTTTTTTTTTATCTAGAAACAAGTTAAGTTTGGGCTGCTAACATGATTGTGTTTGTCTTTTTAAAAACTAGCTGTGTGTTCTTTTCAATGAATCTGTTTTGCATGTATTTGGTGTGTTTTGTGTATGTTTATTTTTATTTTACATAGGGAGAACCTAAAGAAGTAGTTAAACCTGTGCCCATTACATCTCCTGCTGTGTCCAAAGTCACATCCACATCCAACATGGCCTACAATAAGGCACCACGACCCTTTGGTTCTGTGTCTTCACCAAAAGTTACATCCATCCCATCACCATCGTCCGCCTTCACCCCAGCCCATGCGACCATTTCATCACATGCTTCCCCTCCACCCGTGGCTGCTGTCACTCCTCCCTCATTTGCTGCATCTGGACTGCATGCTAATGCCAATCTTAGTGCTGACCAGCATTCATCTGCACTGAGCGCTGGTAAACCTGCAGTTAATGTCCCACGGCAGCCCGCAGTCACCAGCGTGTGTTCCGAGACTGCTCAGGAGCTAGCAGAGGGGCAGAGAAGAGGATCCCAGGGTGACAGTAAACAGCAAAATGGGTAGGTGGCCAAGGGTGCTTTCTGCTCTTATAAAAACTCTTCTTTCAGGCAATTTCCAGGAAATCATTTACATCCCCCCCAAATCAGCTGTTCTTTGAAGGAAGGGAGATGAAGTTTTTTTTGCTTCATTAACATGTAGCTTTATATTATATACATACAGCACTTGCTGCAAGGCAATTATAGGTTAATCAAAACCTAAGTATGTATTTTGACATGTTATGAACCGTGTAACATACTCTGTACCTTTTTCTCCAAGTCCTGGCATAACATGGAGCAGCTGGCAGTTATAATGCAAGGCAGATCTTGAATCTTTCTTTCTCATTTTTTCCATCCTTTTATTAGTCACCAAAAGTTTAAACAGAGTTGTGTCAGCTTCTGTATCTCACCCTAAGAAGAGAGGAAATGAGGAGCTTGTAAGAAGCTTTTTTTCTAGGAAGTAGTCTTAAGACAGAAAGCAAATTTAGTTTTGACTCATGTCTATGTATGATGCACTAGCTTAGGTCAGATAGCCAGCAACATTCTTTTCAGATAAGCTTAAGCTAGAATTTAGTCTGTAAAAGCAAACAGTAATGACAGAACAACAGCATCAAGGGATGCTTCACAAACAGAAGCGCAGACATTGTAAAAGTTTTTCTAAAATAAATGGATTTACAGAAGTGGACACTGAATATATGATGCCAGTGGAAGTTTTGGAAAATCTGTTTCTTATGATTTTTTTCTTTTTTGAGGCATTTAAAAAAATTGAAGTGTATTTTCAGCAGCTTCCATTTATACATGGTCATTTTATTCTGTTTGGAATTGAGTGACTATACTTGAAGCCAAAGTCATTTTTGTGATATGATTTTGATCAGATTTATTGTTACAAAAATGTACTTTAAAAGGAAAACAAAGGGAAATCATCTGCATATATGATGGTTTTAGTAATGCCAGTTCCCAGGAAAATATAATTAAAATAATTGCGTGGATAGGTCCTTTCTGAGATAATCCCTTCCGAATTTTAATTCATGTAATGAAGGGCCTGTGCTTTCTGTAGCAATGCTGCCATGGCAACTTTGGGGCTTTGAAAAAGACAGTGGCAGGGCTCCAGGCTGCTGCTGAGAGAAAGAGCAGGAGGTCTGGAAGAACCGCTACTGGTCTGAACATATGGTTTTTGTGGTTGTGGGTGGCTTTTTAAAGTTTTGACATATGTATTGAGGAAAATTAGTGTCCTTCAAAGAATGTTATTTCTTCTTTTATTTGTGGAAGAGAAATAGTATGTAGTGCTGAGATGTGTTTGGTTGTATTTTTTTATATGTCTATTTTAAGATAATAGATTTTAAAGAAATCAAAGTAGATATTCTGAGAAGAAAGATGCTGCCTGTCAAATTGTTGATCCCATAGAAAACTACAAGCAGAAGTTTATTATGTTTATTAAACTCCAGTTTCAGTATTAAAAAGTCCACTGGAAAAAGTGTCTGAACAAACATATTTCTCCTTACTAACATTTCTTGAAATTTTATAAGATAATCATTGTCTTTTTTTTTTAAAGAAAAAAAATCCATCTACTTTACTGATTCATATAAGATAGTCTTTTTTTTTTTTAAGATTTTATTTCTTTATTTGAGACAGAGAGAGAGAGAGAGAGAGAGAGGCAGAGACACAGGCAGAGGGAGAAGCAGGCTCCATGCAGGGAGCCGGATGTGGGACTTGATCCCCGGATTCCAGGACCACGCCCTGAGCCCAAGGCACGCACTAAACCGCTGAGCCACCCAGGGATCCCCAATAGTCTTCTTAATAGAAACTTATAGAGGTAAAAGTAAATTCAGGTTATGGAAAAGTATTACATTTAAAGCATGAAAATATGGATATAAATCTTAAATTTGTCTTTTATAAGTACAACTTTGACTAAACTTAAAATGATTTAAAGCTTATTGTTTTCAAATTGAAACTGTAGGCAGTGGTATAGTAATAGGGCCTCAATGATGGTTTTTTAATCAGTGGACATGTGATTACTGGGCATGTGCCTGTATCCAGAGCTGTGCAAGAGTGAGGAGAAAAGGGATTATTACATTTTTGCATCATTAACAAGAAAGTTATGGCTTCACATTTGTAAACTGGGTATAGATTGCTTTCAAATGTTGTCCAGATGTTAGGACAATGAAAACTTGATTACTCTGAAAACAAAATGTGGTGCCTTTGAAATTCTAAGATGAATTTGCAGTTGCCATTTCTCTTACTACATTAAAGAAATCAAAAATAAATCACACACTTTACTAGTTAATAATGTGTCATTTTGAAGAGTAGGTGTTTTGTGGTATTGATGAATTCATTTCCTTCATCAGGTATCAAACTGTTTTCTGAAATCATTGTCAGACTATTTACTAATTACGTGATTAGTACATTTTTCATATTTGTTACTTTTTATTAATTATATTTTTATTTTAAAAATAACATATGCCAGTAAATAAAAATTAAGATTTCAAGAGGGTATAAAGCTAAATTCTTAAGTTGTTTTTTTCCTCAAAGCAGCAAGATTATTAGTCTTTAAGTGATTTAAAGTAACTGGATAATTTGCCAAATTGATAGGTGTCTCACCCAAATTTATACAGGATTAATAAACATAAGACACAGTAAGTGTTTATTCATTATTCATTACTACTGAGAGATTTTAACTCATTATAAGGTATGATGAAATCTATAATTATGTTGATAGTTTTAGAATATTTCTTAAAGATACAACGTAAGTGTATCTTGTTTCTTATGAAAAATAATGAACAAGGCACTTTATGAAATTTTTAATCTTTCTTCTGCATATTACAAATTATTGATCTTAACTTGCTGTTTTCCTTACTCCTCTCCCTCTTTACTCTACTTAGAACAAAATGGGACTTTATATTCCAAACCAGAAGGAAAGCTATTTTGCATCAAGTAGTTTAAATAATTTACCTTTTCCCTTTCTATATGCCCTTGCATTATAATATGCCACTGCTTTCAAGAGGTAAGTCTTTCATGTATCCTTTATTAATTTCAATTTTGTTGGACTGCAATTTCTTCTAACAGTTCCAATATGTTCTTTTGAAGAACCTGGCCTTGGGAGATAGAAAATATGATGATATGGTAGTAATATTTTTAAATGCTTTTCTCTTTACAGAAAACACAAGTGACAAAGTTAGTATCCACATTACTGGAGAGGAAATATGGTGATTTATATATGAGTAAACAGCATGAGTGTGTCTCATTTTTGCAAAATTAAGTTATATTTTGCAAAGCAGCTGTCATTTATAAAAACATTTATTAGTGTTTTCACTAAGTTTGGTTTGCATTGCTATGTTGTAATGAATTGCTTTATGGTAATAAATAATAGTATTTAACTTTTGTCATAAAGTACATGTGGGGTTTGCTGTGTAGTGGTTTATAAGACATAATGCTTGGGGAAATGCAATTTGTGTCAGTCGAGACTATTAGGAGACAAAGAGAAAGATACAAAAGAAAGCATAAACATATATGGCACTTGTAAATAACATATAAAACCGAATTGTTTTCCAAATCCATATAACAAACTGGTGTTTCCCAGGTAAAGTCTCTGAAGAACCTTTTTTATTTTTTTAAACAATGTTGCTGGAAGTTTTAGACCTCTACATGTACAGTTGTGTGTCACTGGATGATAAAAGTTTATACATATCTCTGAAATTAGTTAAGAGAGATAGTTACTGGGATCCCTGGGTGGCGCAGCGGTTTAGCGCCTGCCTTTGCCCCAGGGCGTGATCCTGGAGACCCGGGATCGAATCCCATGTCAGGCTCCCGGTGCATGGAGCCTGCTTCTCCCTCTGCCTGTGTCTCTGCCTCTCTCTCTCTCTGTGACTATCATAAATAAATAAAAATTAAAAAAAAAAAAGATAGTTACTGACTTATTAAATGTCATAGGTAGTTGGCATAGACATTGGGAACCACTGTGGTATACCTTTAAAACCTTGCTTTTGTGTCTATTTTTTATTTATTGTGTGTGTGTGTGTGTGTGTGTGTGTGTGTGTGTCTTGATGGTACACTGACTGGTGATTAACAGCCTTAAAGATAGATAAAATTACATTAGATAAGAAATTAATTTTGTGTTATGATCAGTCTGAGCATGTGCTGCAATTTATCATCACAATGTAGGTTAGAATTGGAAATATGGATGGAATATTTAACTGTTTTAGACACACCTGAGAACTAATGATCAGGTATTAGAACAATTTTATTTTAGACTGGGTGTGGTCTCACTAATTGAATAGTTCCATGTTATATACATGGAGTAATATAGCACCCAAGTATACTAGTGAAAGATCTCCAAGCCCTAATTTATTGTTTAAATTCTTTTTTTTAAATATTTTATTTATTTATTCATGACAGAAAGAGAGAGAGGCAGAGACACAGGCAGAGGGAGAGCAGGCTCCACACAAAGAGCCCGATGTGGGACTCAATCCTGGGACTCCGGGATCATACCCTGAGCCGAAGGCAGACACTCAACCGCTGAGCCACCCAGGCATCCCTGTTTAAATTCTTATACACAAAGATTTTGGCTAGTTACTAGATTCCAGTGTAACAAACAATTTGACTTATAAAGAGGAAAAATTGGGCCTTGGAAAAATAAATTTAAGCATTTTAAGTTAAATATATATATATATATATATATATTTTTAATTCAAGGTTCAGATACATTAATTATTACTATCCATTGTCCTAGGTGTTTCTAAATGCATTATGTGATTTAACTCTCATTTGAACTTTGAAGTGAGAGGTTACTTAATTTTCTCATGTATCTTGTAAGTGTTTAAGATTCAAGCTTAGATTTTTTGAAGCCAGTTTGACATGCCTTCCTCTGCATCACCTGACTGTGACCCTGGCTTTTTTCTGTTACTTTGAATTTGTATTTATTTTTAAATGGGTTGAGGCAATATGAATGAATAAAGTGCATAATCTACAGTTAGGTTTGATAGTAATTTTTTTTATAAGTTAGGGGATCTAACCTAACAACAAATCTGTATTTGTATGGTTTTCAGAGTGCTTTCAAATATATTAAATATATGCCCTTACCAGAAGTCTGAAAGAAAAAGAAATTGTAGTCCATTTCACTGTTCAGGAAAGAGAGGCTTCTGTAGATTGCCTGGGCACCTTGTCCCGGGCATAGGGCATGTGGGCAGCATAGCCAGGGTATGAAGCCAGGTCTTCTCATTGTCACATTGGCACAAATGCCATCGCAATGTATGATGTGCCATTCTACTTGGGCACATTTTCTGAAATGCTTGAAAGTATTTGTTCCATATATACAAATTGACATCTTTACGTTGAAACCAATCAGATATCCACTTGTTGCCACTCATTACACTGTAGAATGTTTCCCTTCCATCTTCATGTTGATTCAAAACTTTTCCCTTAGACTTAAAAATGCTTAAATATGTATCTAAAATTCTGTTTAGGTTAGGTTATTTTGAAAATTTCTCTGCTATTTAAAATAACAATGAAGCAGAAAGCTTTGCATTGTGATTAGAGCAGAGTAAGTATCAGTAAATATTGAGATCAACTTACTCCTGCATCCCTCCCCCGTCAGTGAAACTCAGCTCTCTGTAGAGTTTATGAAACTGACTTTGATATATAGGTAGGAAATACGGCTACAATGAACAGTCTCAGTATTAAAACGGTAGGCAGTTTTTGTCACTGTGTTTATAATGAATTACTAGTTACTCTGACTAAACTTCATTTCAGGATTGATTCAGCAGTGTGTTGGCAAACTATGTAGTTTATACTTTAGTCATCCCTATCATAATGGTACATAAATATATTTGTTTTTAATGATTGTACAGTTAACAGGCTGTGTCAATGAATTGTATTTGAGATTTCCTTCTTCAGGTCGTATTATTCATGTAGTGCCTTTACTATATCATATCAGACATACCTTTTTGGGTAATAATTAGGTCACTGATAATACAAAAGCATGAGTTCCTACAAATCAGCACTAAACTTACTGGGATTTGCTTGTGAATAAGAGTAGTAATGATGGACAGAGGAGAACATGAAAACTGAGTGGTAGCCCATTATTTATGATCCACTGTACTTCCTATATTCTCCATTATAATCACATTTTTAAAAAAATGAGACAAAATCAAATAATATGTTATTTCTTTATAATATTTGATTCAGGATAATTTTTTTTGGCTTTTTAGGTTTTTATCTTAATCCCAGTTAATACACAATGTTACGTTAATTTCAGGTATACAAATAGTGATTTGGAGAGTTACATTTTTATTTTAATGATTCAGGATAATTTTTTATGAGATTATATTTGCTATTTGCTATTAATATATACTTCATATGTTACATGAGTAAAGACTTTCTCCTATTCTCCTCTGATTTTAAGCGATTCTAAAATGTTCTGTTTCTACACATTACATCTAACAATTATTTTATTCTCTGCCTTTTATTAGAAACATATAGGAATTTGGATACATACTAAAATAAATTTATATAAACCTAGAGATATTTTTAAATAGTGGATCTTTTTCTGTTAACAGTATAACAGAATTCTGACTAACATTTGTTCATTTTTGTTTGTTTATGTTTATTTTGAAGCATGACGTTTGTGTAATATCTTCATGTAAATTCATTGTTTTGAATTTCATTATTTCATTTTTTGTTTTCTTTTTTCTTTTCCTTTTCTCTTCTCTCCCTCTTTTTTTTTTGCCTCATATTTGTCCATTTTCCATTATCCTGGGAACATCAATGTCTTCTCTACTCTATTACATATTTTTTGTGTGTATTATTCCTCCTTCAGTAACCCTGGCACCGTGTAAGTACCTAATCAGTGCTTCCTTTTGTAATTTTCATCATTGTCTCTCTGTAACTTTCCATCTTGCTTTCAATGTAATACCACCAGCAAACCTGGTTAGTGTCTTCTTCATGCAAGAATTTTGAAATATGTTAAGGAACCTAGGAAACATGTGTTTCATGGTAGGGAACGTCATATAAATCAGTGGGTGTATTTTCCACTTCTGCAGTGGAAAAAAATTAGTAAGCTGAACCTTCAAGAAGATAGATGAGTATTGTAGACAGGGTATACTTGAGTTAGAGACATAGTTTGGGCCTCTCTTGGTTAGTATTCTTTTTTTTTAATTTGAATAAAGTTGCTAATTGTGAATACCTATATTTTGAAATAAATTATTTGCTTTTGATAGTTAAATTTATGTTCTAGCTCAAATATATTTTTTTAAATGAAAACCATTGATATTACTCTCTCTTTAAATCATAGTCATCAGAGTTTAGAGTGTCAGAGCCAAAAAGCTAAGGTAAAAGTTTAGAAATTTCATATCACTTACCACAAGGCCTTTAAGCTGTGATGACTATCACAGAGTCTAAGGTGTACTGTGCTTTTTTGCAAGAATGTCATGGCTAAAAAGCATTCTTAAGTGGTGTCATTTTATTATTCCTAGTATACTTATTCTTAGCTTGCCACCACTGTTTTGTATTTTTACAGATCACACCTTTTATAGAAAATACAATAGTCTTATAGTTGAAATTGGCACCATTTAATTGTAAGCCAGATTCACTAATTATAGAGAAATTTAAACTTTAAGTTTGGTAGTTAAATATGAAGTTTTTCAAGTAATTGCATAAGATAAAGAGTTGTCTGTGTAGGAAATTATGTCTTCTAAGTGTAATGTGTTTATGAAGTAGTCTACGTATTCTAATATTTAAAATTCTCAGGATCCCTGGGTGGCGCAGCGGTTTAGCGCCTGCCTTTGGCCCAGGGCGTGATCCTGGAGACCTGGGATCGAATCCCACGTCAGGCTCCCGGTGCATGGAGCCTGCTTCTCCCTCTGCCTATGTCTCTGCCTCTCTCTCTCTCTCTCTGTGTGACTATCATAAATAAATAAAAAATTTAAAAAAATAAAAAAAATAAAATTCTCTTAAAAAGGGTTAAGTTTTTAGTAAAAGTAATTAGTAAAGTAATTAATAGTAAAATATTAGATATTTTACTTCTGTGATATTAAATTTTTACCATAAACTATAAATATCTTATGTATAAATATTATTTATTCTGTTCCTTATTTATTTTTAAGGATTTATTTTTTTGAGAAAAAGAGTGCTCATGCACATGCATGGGGACAGGACAGAGGGAGAGAATCTCAAGCTGATTCCCTGCTGAGGATGGAGCCCCAGTGTGACTCAGTCTCACAACCCATAAGATTGTGACCTGAGCCTGAATCAAAACCAAGAGTCAGACACTTAACCATTGAGCCACTGAGATTAAAAATGATGTTTTTAGTGATCATTAAAAAACACATTATGTGATCATTACTATGCATTAGATACTTTGGGGAAAACACTTAACATATGTTATAAATCTTATTTATTCCTCAAAACAATTCTTTAAAGTAGATGCAATCCTCTTTTCTCAGATGGGTAAAATTGAGATTTGGAGTAGTTAAATGACTTGCATGAAACACACACTAAGTAAAGGATGTCGTGCTTGAAACTACTACATGTCTTTTTTAAAGCCAGTGTTAATATTAATCCTATCATGTTCTTCACTGGGCAAAAACTCTTCTAGTATACTGAGACAGTTTTGGTAGTGTAGCTTATTAAAATGACAACAGTCCAGTGGCATTCTGATAGTGCTGTGATTTTCTTTCTTTTTTTTTTTTTTTTTTTAGTGCTGTGATTTTCTAGCAATGAGTTACACCCAGGAGATGTTGCCATCCACATCTGATACTCTGAACACTTTCTCTGCTTGGATCTTATGGCAATAGTATGCTGGTCCAGAGTTAGGCTCCTTTTTCTCTCCCAGAATTAGACTCATAGCTTCCAAAAGTTTGCATTTGTCTTGTTTTGGGGAGAGGTGGGAGAGAACTGAGTATTTGTTATGGTCAGTAGATCTTAGGCTGAAGTGTTAATATACATTATAAATTCCTTAATATTTCTTTGTTAACAGAAAAATGAACTCTTAGCAAACTCAGAGTTCAAATCCTTTTCACATAAATTATTTCATTTAATGCTTAGAACAATGCCACTTTGTGTGTGGTACTCTCATTTTATAAATGAAAAAACAGGCTCAGTGAAGTTGACTTGTCCAAAATCACAGATCTGTGAAATCATTGAGCCAGGATTTATATCTTGGTGTTTTGATAAACATTTTATTGGTTTCTCATATACCTCGGTTCTTATTTCCTACACAGTTGACCCTGTGACCCTAACTTTATTTAGGTTGAGGGGTATCTATACACATGAATGAGAAAACCGTAGAAAGTAACAGTTCTGACCTTTTTCAAAACTGCATTTGAAATTGCTGACTTAGCCTATACTAAACCATCCTTAGTTCCTGAGTGTAGTGAAGATATGTTTTTTTCTAATTTTGTGAAAGACGATACATTTTGACAACATACCGATATTTAATAGTGGTTGTGAATATAGTCCATACCTGTATTTTGTTAGGCATAAGATAGAAGAACAATACAAGTAATTTCAAAAAAATGTTTAAACCCCTGTGAGTTTTTCAATTCTCATTATTTTCCGTCTTACTCTTTTCCTTTTCTTTATGGTGGAATCTCTCTTCTGCTGCCTTCTTCTGTCAATTAAAAGGAAAACCCCACCCAAACGGTAAACTTTCTCTTGAATAGATACTTTATATATACTATTATTTTATGTAAGCATATAAATACTTTTTTTTTTTTTTACTAGTTTAAGAGAAAGCAAGTCTATTACAGAAGGATGCCTTTTTAAGAAAATTGAGACTAAGTTCACTTTCTTGGACAAGCAAAAGATATAAAAAAGAACATTGATATTAAGTGTATATATTATAAATAATTTGGCAGAGGATATTTTATCCTTAATATAATATAAAAATTTTTAATTCTTTCCTTCCTTTTAATCCTAGCCCACCGAGAAAACACATTGTGGAGCGCAATACAGAGTTTTATCACATACCAACTCATAGTGATGCCAGCAAGAAGAGACTGATGGAGGACACTGAAGATTGGCGTCCAAGGACTGGAACGACTCAGTCTCGCTCTTTCCGGATCCTTGCCCAGATCACTGGGACTGAACATCGTAAGTGAATACCTAAGGATTTTAAGAATGTTCTTTGCCATAGAGAATAGCAATTAGACAGATGGGCAGTTATTGGAAAACAGTAATTTTCCTGAGTCAGTTTGCTCTTAAATTATGCCATGCATAATGTGGGTAATGTAAATAAGAAGCTAGCCCAGGAGACTTGTATTGAAAAGTGTAGCAGTAGAAGCAGCAGCAGCAGTAGTACTTATTATAGTATGTAGCCAGTGACTGCAAGATATGGAATGTTTTTTAGTGGCTCTGTGCAGCCTGACCATATGGTATTAATTGGTACAGGTAATTGCCTAAGTTATTTTTCAAGTTAAAAAAAAAGTAAACTAATATTGGATATTGCTCATTATATTTCAGTGAAAGAATCGGACACTGAAAATACTAAGAAGGCAAAGTAAGTTGTCCATTTTTTTGGTACATTGAATGCTTTCCTTTCATGAATGGTCTCGGTTTGTTTTTTCACATTTTCAAGTGTAATGGTATGGCTTTTTGTTTTTGTAACTAGAAGCTAAGCATTTAACTTTGGTATCTTTTGTAGGACTTAACTGTGGGACTTAAAAAACGTACAGATTTTTATATTAATGGATTTTATCTACATTTCACATAAGGTTAATTTTCTTTTGTAATTGAAATAAGTGGGCAGAAGAGTATATATGGGGATGCTTTTGCTAACACTACAGATCTCTGTGAATGAGTTTGTGTTGTCTTGTAGTAATTTTATTTTGGGCACAGAAATGGATGTTCCAGGAGGGCTCTATGGATTAATTTCTGTATTTTTAAAAATGTTCCACCCGTAAAATCTTTGCTATTTAGTAAAATAGCTCAGTGAAATTAAGCTGTTATAAAGCATGCTTTCTGCATGATGAACTAAGTGTAGAAACTTTCTCTTTCTTATGACTCTTCTATCACTTCTCTCTTCTTTTCTTTTCTTTTCTTTTTTTTTTATTTCCACAGGGAAAAGATACCCCTTCACGTCTTTAGTCCCAAATACACAAAATTACGTGACTGGCACCATGAAGTTTCAGCACGTGCTCTTAACGTACAGTGATTTATGAGTCTTGCCCCCCAAGCAACCAGCATATACCTTTTCATTCACCTTTTCTTTTTTCCAACCTCATAGCAAAATCTGTATTAAATTTGCCTTACAAAAAAATAGAACCTTTTCTATACTTTTCTAACCATTTTCTGCTGTCATGAAAAAGAGGAAAATGAACTTGTTTTGTGCTAGTCAGTAGCTCACAAATATTAAATAAGAGAGCAAATTAAGAGACTCCAGTCTATTCAGTGGTTTTATATCTGTATCCATTGTTATTAGGGTACTGATGTTGGAAAAGGAATTCTTTTTGTAAGTTGAATTTGGTTGGTTGTGTGAAGCAGAGGTAGATGAGCAAATAATATCCTTGTCTAATTTGGAAAATATATCCTTTATGTTATTACATTTTGCAAGATTACTTTTAAATTCATTATTACATAATGTTCAAAGTGGGTTGTAAATTATCCTAAATTAACAAATATGAGGAGGCAAGATAAAACAGAGAAGACTTTATTAGAATAGAGTTTTTTTGTAGATTTGGGTATTTTTTAAAGCAGGAACCATTTCAAGATGGCTATGAAGAGAAGGAGGCCCAGATTTGGCTTCTAAAAAGGAAAGAAGACAACTCTTCCCCTATTTGCGGTGGGGAAATTGAATGTTCTTTTATTTGGTTAGCTTCAAAAATCCTATTTTCTACCGAAGGAAATCCTTCAAAACTGGTGGATGTTTTTAGGGTATAAACAACTTCAAGGCATTAACTAGTAAGAAATGGAAAAGATAACTTTGCTTTGTTTTTAAATGAACATAAAATAAATTATAAATGATTCTTTATGTGACATCAGAAATATACTGATATAAACTATTGTGTGTGGCTGCTGTTCCTAGGAAACTATATTTTGGGCAATATATGCAAGCTAATAATTTGACCAGATATGCTTTCTGTTTGTAATATAATGTATTATATATTAGTTCTAAATTCAATAATAAGTGCATTTTGAAGTTTGGAAAGTACTGTAATAAAGTTGCCTTTAACTTAGCTTTGTAATTGTTTTCTGTTTCTCTGAAGCTAGTAACAGTGTCATCCAAGACTTGTTACACTATCACTTGTGTAAAATAAATAATTCTCTTGACATTTCATTTGGAAAACATTTTTAATTTTGCAAGGCTACTAAAATGAGTGTAGAGTATGACAAAGCCTGTATATTTTTTTTTCCTGAATTATGTTATTTAACATAATATCTTATGTGAGTAACGTAAAAGATCAGACAGACTGTGGCACAACATAGCGTTAGTCTTTGTGGAAAATGATTACTGAGGGATTTTGCCTATATTTGAGGCATTTTAAAAAAGATTTTATCTTATTTTAATTTTTTTATAAGTAAGCTCCACACCGAGTGTGAAGTTCGAACTCACAACCCTGAGATCAAGAGTCACATGTTCTACTGACTGAGCCACCCAGGAGCCCCAGTTTGAGGCATTTTTATTTTTCCAGGTTTTTTACACTTTGTTGTCACTATAGACTAGGACAACTGCCTGATAATTTGGAGAAACATTAATTTCAGTTAGTGATTGATTACTATTTAAAACTTTTTACACAAAATGTATTTAAAAATAATTCTAGGATTTATCTATGCTCATTTCCACTATACTTCATAATACAGTAAAATCTTTCTTTTACTGTATCAAATACTGCTTGTGGTTTTATGATCTTGACATCAATCCATTATTAACTGGCCTCTGTAAGAAAATACACTTTCTTAGACCAGGCTTTCCCATACCTGATAAATCTCATTTATCTCAAACGATGATATTTGAAAGTACGTGGAATCAAATTCTCATGAAAATAAATGGTAGGGTAGAGTAAACAAGATATTTCCCACCAACCACCAAATTTCTAGAGTAACTACGGAGTGGAGAGAGAGAGCTACTAAAATGAGAATTTTAGGTAAATAAAAGAATTTCTCCCTAATAAAGACAAGTGAACATGTATAGAACTTTATAACTTAAAATAAGTACAGTTAAAAATAAGAATATAATACCTCCCTGATTAAAAATAAAGTATTTAATGTCTCATTGAAAGTGTACACTGAGATAAGTCGAATGATCCATATTTGAGTATGAGTATAAATGTTCAGCCTGAATCACAAAAGACATTCCATTTGACCCTATCAGAGGTTGAATTCTTACGTTCAATTAATCTTCTGGGACATCTTATATTCCTAGCTTAAAAGCTAGCCAAATATTGTAAAAGCTCCTTGCAAAAATATTATTGTAAGTTTAGTGACCTAATTTATAGCTTGTTTTTGTTTGTCTCTCTTATACAGACTTCTTTATTATAGGCTTGTTTTTAATGCAGAATTGAAAGTTAAGAATTTTCAACATTTTTACAAGGTTTTACCAGTTAGAAGATGGAAAGTCTCTCACAAAGTGAATATTTTTGTTACTTTGAAAAATATATTATTTGTGGAAACAGAAACACACTCATTTTGTCCATCCTTATACCCTTTAGGAAGAGAAGACTCATATAAAAATATAGTAGAGAGCCTATTTAATAAAAATTGTGATACTAAAAAAAATTGTGATATTAAGACAGAGAGTAACTGTCCCTTCTTTTATTCTGATTTATTCAGAGTTGTGGGTGAATTGATTTCCCCAGATGAAAAATTTAATAATTTTTGCATTTCTGATGTGTATTTAAAATCATCTAAATCACAAATACTCATGTATTGCCTGAGTTATTCTTTCACATGAAATAATTACTTAAATACCAGGTACAAATATGTACTAGGGGTTAAACAATGAGTAACAGATAAATATATAAACAAGGTGATTTGAGATAATTGTGTTACTAAGATAATAAATTAATATAAAGGACATTTGGCTTAGACATGGAGGGATTATTAAGTTGTGTGGACCTCTGAGGAGATGACCTTAATGCCATCACCTGAGAGAGGAAAGAGTCAGCCATGAGATGACTTGGGGTTACTGCTCAAGGCAGAAGAAACAAGTGTGGAAACCCTGAAGTAAAAAGGAGTGTGGCAAGTATACAGGCCAGAAACGGTAGTGTAGCCAAAGTATGGTATGTGACAGGAAGCATGCTGTAAAAATGTAATACATATACCCATAACTCATATTCCCCATATTATCCATAGCATTTTGAATGGGAAGTTGTCTTATATCTAACCACTTTCAAGAAAAATTTAACAACGAAGAACCAAAGAGGTTTATCAAAGTTTTATCAAAGCTAAATAAAGTACATTCACCTACTTAGTGTTGCTCTTGGCATAGTTATCAGTTCAATGCTTTTCCCACTAGACCCATTGAAGACTTAGGAAAAGGAAGCATTATTAGGGAATATATATGTTGGTATGTTGGTATGTTGGTAATGCATTTGTAGGTATCAGAATGCCCTGTGAAACACACATAAAAACATTTAAAAATAACACTTAAAATGTATAGAAACTAGACATATGATGCCTTATTCATAATTTAGTGAATTCAGTTCTGTCCTTTTTGTTTATTCTATTGAAGAAAATTACTTAAAGCGAGTAAGTATTTCCTTGCTCGTTCTTTCCAAAATAGACATCATTACTACAGAATAAGTAAGCAAGGAATGATAAATTTTTTAAAAAGATTTTATTTATTCACAAGATACACAGAGAGGCAGAGACCTAGGCAGAGGGAGAAGCAGGTTTCCTGTGGGGAGCCTGATGTGGAACTCAGTCCCAGGATCCCAGGATCACAACACAACCTGAACCAAAGGCAGAGATGCTCAACCACTGAGCCACCCAGTTGCCCCAGCAAGGAATGATATATTCTGAGTTTGAGAGTCAGATTTGTAACTCTAAAGTTTCTGCCCCTGACTTTCCCACTTTTTTAAGATAGGAATTTAGACTTAGTGGTGGACACTGTGAAGCCCCTCCAAATACCACCTCAGTAGAGTACTGATGCCTGTTGCTATGTTTGTGTGTGTGTATGTGTGCATGAGTGTGTGCATGCGCGCACATGTAGGGGGCACATAGCCTTCACAGGTCAGTCCCTCCACGTGTCACCTCAGCAGCAGATGCCCTTTACTCCAAAGCCACAGCTTTGTGGGGGCTGTGCATATGCAGTGAGCTGACTGGAGGGGTATGGGGTTGAAATGAAAAGCCTAGTCATTTCAGCCTAGGTAGGGACAACCTGGGAGGGTCATTCTAACTTTTGTTGATCTGGCTTGAACCTCAGTTGCATGAATTCTTCTTGTTTCTTCATCTTCCCTTCATTCTCTCGGTCTTTGTCACTTCTGATCCCTTCTTCTTGAATTTTCAACCCAGATTCTAAACAGCATTTAGGGAAACCATTAAACTGAAAGATGAGGTTAGGGCAACCTACAAGGTGTATGGAGGTCAAAAAGAAGATACATTTAAGTAAAGGATGTTTATTTGGTGATTACATCATAAGCATTCTAGGAGTAATTAGTTGGTAAAGCAATTTAGAAATCAAATACAGTCAAGATTATATGAATGAATCAGTGAAAAGCTTCAAAGTGGAAAATTAGGATGAACTCTGAGTAGATGTAATAAACTCTTGTAAATCACAAGCACTGCCTAATATTATTATGATTTTGTATGTTAACACTTTTCCATATGCAGCATTTTAGAATAAAATATATTAGCCATTTAACCAGTCACTTAATACATTTTGTTTGAACACATCTACTGTTTTCTTCACATCCATAAAAGTTTACTTTCTATTTCCTCCTGGGGGGAGATGTTGCTGCTGAGTAGCTTTTGGAAACATGTAGGCCAGGACGATACCTGTATGTCTTGTAATGCTCTGAATCACTTCACAGAATGAAGTATGATCCTGCTCCAAATGCCCATGGTGTGCCAGTGAGAATGACTGGGCTAAAGGCAAATCCTCCCTCTTCCAAGATTTTCTTATTCCTTTCTACAATTCCAACCATGTAGACTCACCCGCAGTGTGCCACCTCCATCTTCCACAGTGGCAATAATCTTACATCTGAAGTAATATACTATATAATTTCTACTGCTTACCTAATTTGTATCATAGATATTTGTCTATATGTCATAAATTTTCAACTAGAGTATGGGCTCTTTGAAGACAAGAGTCTTAATATAATATAAATTGGAAGGAAAAGGCATTCTAACAGGCATAGTATTTCTTTCTGGATGCAGCTGTAACTGTAAATAAAGATCTATACATTCAATATATAAATGGGCATTTAATATAAATGTATATATAAATACAATAAATACTTAAGTATACAGTATAAAAACATATGAATGGGTGCCTGTGTGGCTCAGTTGGTTAAGCATCTGCCTTTGGCTCAGGTCATGATCTCAGGGTCCCACATTGGGCTCTCTGCTCAGCGGGAGTCTGCTTCTCCCTCTCTCTCTGTGCTCATTCTCCCCCTCCCTCTCTCGCTGTCTCTCAAGTAAGTAAATAAATAAGTCTTTAAGAAAAAATAACATACAAGTGTAATTTGAAAGTAGGTGTTAGGACTGTAAGATTCATCACTGGTGAACTGATTCTTCAGTTAGAAATACACTGTATTAGTCAGCTCAGGCTTCCACCTACATACCAAAACTAGGTGACTAGGTAAATGACAAATTTATTTTCTAATAGTTCTAGAAGTTAGAAGTCCCAGACTAATGTGCTGTCAGGATAGCTTTCTGATAGGTCTTTTCTATCTGGCTTGCAGATGACCACCTTCTTAATGTGTCCTCACAGGGCCTTTCCCCTGTGGACACACAGAGAGAGCTCTGGTATCTCCCCTTTTTATAAGAATATCAGTCTTCTTAGATTAGGGTCTCTCTGTTATGACTCTTTTAACTTGAATTACCTTCTTATAGGCCTGTATCAAAATACTGTCACACTGGAGGGTTAGGAATTCAACATATGAATTTTGAGGGGAAGCCATTCAGTCCATAATATATACCAGCGGCCTTTCTCTACTAATATCAGTTTGACAGAGTAGTATCTAAAAAAAGTTATTCTTAAGGAGAGTCACTGACTTGGACTCAGTTAGAAGGATTGTTCATATCTCTGTTGTGGTACCTCTTTTTCTCTTTTGGATAAGAGGTGTTTGTCTCCATGGCCTATATCCCTAACTAGAGTATAAGTTCTTTGAACACAAGAATTTTGGTATCCTCATATTTGGCACTAGTTAGCACTAACTAATGGTTTCTAATTGCTTATCAATGAATATTTCTCTGGTTTCTTAATTGTTGAATTTTAGGGAAATTGTTAACAGCATGGTAAACATAACTTTTAATTGAATATAAATTCAATAGAAGTCAAATTTTTATAAAAAGACATTAATATTTATACAGTAGATAAAGTGGAACCATATCTAAATTGCTTTAAAGGAGAATTGTTGTGCTTTGGCAACCTAATTGGCAAAAGTGGTGATGCTTTCTTCCTGGTGTTATCTGCTTGTTAAATGGTTGTGGAAGACACTTCTTCAAATTAAATGAAAAATTTGTTTCTTAATCCATCTTCCTTTGTGTTTTTGATCTGTTTCAACATGAATAGCTCAGTGACTCCTGTGATAATACAATACCTGACTAATTTTAGAAATGGGTATATGAAATGCTTAGATCTTTGATTAGAAAAACCAGTAGAAGGATGCCTGGGTCCCTTAGTGATTGAGTGTCTGCCTTAGGCTCAGGGCGTGATCCTGGGGTCCTGGGACCCAGTACTGTATCAGGTTCCCCACAGGGAGTCTGCTTCTCCCCCTGCCTATGTCTTTGCCTCTCCCTGTGTGTCTCTCACAAATGAATAAATAAAATCTTAAAAAAAAGAAAAACCAATGGAAATAATTTTATCATTCCTAAGGAAATGAAGAAGTTTGAAGAGTCTAGTCTACAACATTTGACTGAAAAGAAGCAATAGCTACATTATTAACACATACTAATAATGAAAAAGCTCATAATAGTATGTGATTTACCAGAGTAGAGAATTATGGGAGGCTATAGGAAATTTCATTGAAAGATAATTTAAAAAAATAAAAACACCTATATACCTAAAATACATCATTGTGTCAGGCACCATACAATTTATCTTAAGTTAAAAGGTGATTTCTTGATCTCACCATTTCATTTTCTACTATAGTAAAATATTTATTTAATAAGCAGTTTTAAAATTTTCACACTTATATAGGTCCATAATGAATAGGTAAAAAGCATTTTAGTTAGCAAAAAAATATATAAAATTATCATGATCAAAACACAGTTTTATCAGTCTTTTTTCTCTCTTGTTCAAGTAACGGTAGGTTCTGATTTTTCATATATTACGATTAAGAATAATGTATGATATGGATTTCTAACTTTCAAAGACTTAAAATGCTCCTGAAGGGAGGAGTAACTAACTGCCTCTCCCTTTGGTAGGAAAATAGTTCAAACTCTAGTCACCAGTTACATTACACAAAACTATAAGAGTAGTAGAGGGAAAAAGTTCTCTATGTGTAAGCTGTCTCATGGCACTAAGTAATGTCCACATACTTTCTAGCTGAAGGTTGTCAAAACAGATTTTAAGATACTTCTTGAATAGAAACCTATCAACTTGGTGCATTCATTGAAAATTTAGAAAGCAGAAATTTCATAAATATTTCTAAACATACTCTTTTTATAGCAAGTTTTTAAAATATTTTAGTTTATTCACAGATGTTCCTGTAACCCACATAAAATAGTTTAATGAAGAAACAGTTTGCTGACCTGAGCCATGTCTTCTTTCAATTGCTATTTTTCAAATATGCTAGACTCTTGTTTATCCTTTTAAAGACATGTGCCATTTTAATAAATTACCTAAAACTATTATTCTTCATCTGCTATGCAAAGAAATAAGGAATCATTCCTCAGTCTCATATTCCCACATATTTTTATGAAGTGTAAAAAGAAGGGAATTTCCTCAGAAATACACGACAGAAAGGCTTTCACAACAGTCTAATTTTAAAAAATAAAAATAACATCCAGATAGAATCTCTTAGCTGACACCATCATTACTGCAAAGTATGTGCATCAACCTAGAAAAAAGTCCGTAAGTAAAAAAACTGGGTATGTAACCAAACACTGGTTTTTGTCTATTGAAAATACGCAACATTTGTAATTTATTTTCATTTTCTGTGGCGGAGTATAGTGTCCTATGCAAATACTGGTTTGGTGACCACTGTATAATGTAAAGATCGCCATCTATTGATCATAAGTAATTACTACATTTCAGTTCCTTGTGAGAATAGTACTTTAAAATCATTGAAGCAAGAAACATAATTCCTATCTACTCTCTGTATTTTCACACAAATCGTTCATTACTGTGGTTAACTATGGAAATACTTGTTTACTTTGCCCAAATTAATCTGGGAAAACTGCGTATAAGTATTTTTTAAAAATAAAAATCAGTTTTTGTAATATGCAAAAATTGACTTTCATAGTCTATATCCTCATTGTCAAAAGGTATAAACAAGCAAACAAAAGTTACCGGAACCCAGAGATAAATACTAAAGAAGTTTTGGATGGTTTACATTCTGGAGGAAATTAAAGTCCCAGATAGAAAGGGATCCTAGATGAGCTCTCAGTACTCTTATTTTCCTCAATGATTTGTAACCCAAGTATTTAGAGAACTTACAGATGAGATTTGGTAAGTAACACTATATGCATTTAAAAAAAAATCCTAGGGGATCCCTGGGTGGCGCAGCGGTTTGGCACCTGCCTTTGGCCCAGGGTGCGATCCTGGAGACCCAGGATTGAGTCCCACGTCGGGCTCCCGGTGCATGGGGTCTGCTTCTCCCTCTGCCTGTGTCTCTGCCTCTCTCTCTCTCTCTGTGACTATCATAAATAAATTAAAAAGTAAAAATTTAAAAAATTTAAAAAAATAAAAAAATCCTAGAAAATGACAAAGAAAATAGAAGACTTGGAATAGGTAAACCTAGTACTGTTTTTCAAAGAAGAAAAAAAACTTCTAAACTGTAAACTAGTTTGAACTTAAGGTTACCTGGAAAAGAATCTAGAAGGTATTTTTTAAAGCGTTGCCTGGTGAGAAAAGAACAGAATTGCCAAGACCTAGGAGTAAGTTCTCAAGAAACAAATCACACCCAGCTTAACACGTTTTTGGTAAATTGGGGGAAATGTTAATTTTAAGAAGTCATCAAAGAAAGACTCTTAATATCCCATTGAATTTAATAATGAAATGAGGTTATGATTATCAAATTTTTAGATTCATAATAAGTTGAATTTAACCAAAGGATACTGTTTTAAAGGATCAATTAGCGACTTGGATGAGGACTTCTATAGTTTGCTTCCTAAATTTGTGGCTTTCCTGAAGTGGGGCGGTATGGTATATATGTTCCATAAGCAGAACATCCTTCAAACATATATTAGGAGTCTAGAAAAATGGACCAAATGTAGTAGGGAAAATAAAAAAAATTTAATATGGTTATGTGTAGTTGGGTCAAATAATTTTATTTTTCTGGGACATATTTGGTGGTAGTGGTGGATAAAGTTAACAAAAATAAATATAAAAAAATTAGAGAGATTTTAGAAAAAAGTAAGACAATATAAGTTAGCCATGTCATATGACTCTTGAAATTATAAAGCAAGCAATAGTTTGATTCTAAACTTGTAAAATCTCACCTACCATATTATAATTAATCCTTGGCATTAATATCTGACAATTATGTAGGTAATCCCAAGAAAATCAACTCAAAAATCATAGAACAGTTACGTTCTCTGGGTCAGAGGCATTTATATGAGTAATTGATTTCAGCTGGTAACAGGGGATAGTAGTTCCTTAACCGAAATCCACAGCTATGTTTTCTTTTTCCCCATTCTCCCTTAGTCTCCAGGTTTTAGTGATCCCTGCTCATGTTTATTTATATGCATATAATAAATAAACCCAGAAAGTGCTTATGAAGTACAATGTGCTACTCACTGTTGTAGATGTTGTTGATGCTTGCTTTATAACAGAGGCAAGGTTCTGTCATGGATTTACAGTCTAGTGGAGCAATAAAAAATAAAAAAGCAAATAATATAGTTTTATGCTATGAGGTTATTCTTTTTTTTTTTGAACATACTGTTTTTTTTTTTTTATTTTTTTAAATTTATTTATGATAGTCACAGGGAGAGAGAGAGAGAGGCAGAGACACAGGCAGAGGGAGAAGCAGGCTCCATGCACTGGGAGCCCGATGTGGGATTCGATCCCGGGTCTCCAGGAGCGCGCCCTGGGCCAAAGGCAGGCGCCAAACCGCTGCACCACCCAGGGATCCCCCTATGAGGTTATTCTATAAAGAAATAATATAGGACAATATAAGTATAATGAGGGAAGGGGAGGAATGAAGTCATTAGACATCAGTTAGGGGAAAAGAAGATATTTGAGCTGTAACATGAATGACCTGAAGGAGTTAACTATGCAATTATGCAGAAGATAGGCTCTCTAGGCAGAGGAAATAGCAAGTGCAAAGGTCCTGAGATAGGATTCACTTTGCTATGTTTAATGAACTGAAAGAATCCACTATGACTGAAGCATAGTAAATGAAGAAGAGAGTGATAAAAGATTATGTGAAGTAGTTAGGAGCCAGATCATTTTTTGCCTTGTAAGTTGTGTTAAGAGATTTAGATTCTTATCCCAATTAATTAGAAAGCCCAATACAGGATTTTAATCATGAGAGTAACATCTGATATATAGATTTTAAAAGATCTCTCTGAATATTATGTAAAATTGATTGTGGGGGAGAAATAATGAACACAGGAGATTAGTTATGTGTATTCCCTTAGCTTAGGCAAGAGATGATAGGAAGTTAGGCCAAGGAGGTACTGATGCAGAGGGAAGTAATATGATGGGTTTGTTTTAGAGGAACTGCTGACAAGAGTCTAGAAATATTGAGGGGTAGGGGTTGATGGATAAGGAAATACTGCTAAGAATCCATGAATTTGGTAGGAGTTAATTCAGTTGGTAAGAATCAGTCAAATTGGTAAAGGTCAGTTCAGCAAAAAGTTATTAGAACCAAGATGTAGAGGGTGAATGAGTTACAAAAAAAAGGAGATGCTTAACATCCAGATTTTAGAGGTACTGATGAACAAGTAAAAGTTATGAATTCTGGAGTGCATGGCTGAGATGTTCCAGGCCTGAAACTTTTTAGCCTTGGAGGAATTATCATTGAAGTGAAGAAGTCAAAGAATTTAGCAGTTAGATTATTCAGTGATTCAACATGACAACACTGAAGTCATCAAGAACAACTGTTGGAATGTAGGTGAAGAGGAAGACAGTGACTTGGGACCTGAAGTGCAAATAGTCGGTGAGGTAAAGGGAAGAAAAAAGAGATAAGTGTATAGTGGTATAACCTGAGGAATGAGCCTTGAGGGATTTGGGATTTTGAATGATCTAAGATGACTGATGTTAGAAGCAATATTGAGGAAGGCATTATCTCTGTTTCCAAGTGTATAAATGTACAAGGTATGAGAGAAAAGGAACTTCTTTTTGAAGGGACTGCACAGAAGATGCAGAACAATAGAAGATACAATAGACTAACAAGATTTATGCAGGCTGAGAAGGATGGGTAATTGATCAGATTAGGAGATATATAAAACACTAAAGAAACAAGCATCCAGGAGTTGATGGTGACCCAAAGGGTTTGCACTTCTGATTGTGGCAGGTAAATGTATGGAGAGTATGATTAGTTTGATCCTCATGATCTGTTAGAGGAAATTGGGCACTAGAATGTAAGCTCCACAGAGGCAGGAAATTAAAGTGAACAGTAGAATATGTGAGGATGCTTGGCATGAAGTGGAATCCAGATGTCATCATTGATTGAATGAGTAAATGCAGCAATTGAATGGGAGAACTCAGGATAATGTGTGATCCAGAAGATTTAGCTAGAGAGTGTGTGACCCTTCACTTTTGTTCCCTAATGTTGGTAGCATACTCAGTGGAGCATAAGATGCCTTGGTGGGATTCTCAAGACACCTTACTTCTCCAAGGACTCACAGTGTGTGGCTGTTGCATAGTAGGCATTCAGTCAGATTCATGTGTATTTTCAAACAGGTAGCAGATTGATGCAGTGTTGCTTATTAAATATTACATCTTTTTTATTCTGAATCTACTAATACCTTTATCATTTATAATTTTTTATATGTTAGGAGTACATTAATGCTACAAAATGGCAGGCAGGTTTCTGCCCCATAGAGGAAGCTGTTTCTAACTATTTGAAATCAATAATGGGAACTATCAAGAAGTTGATGATGCAGAGTGAAGGGCTACGATTAGTGATTAGTACCTTACTGTTACTGAGGGATGTAGGCTTTTATCAGGGGATTGTTCCAAATTATTTTAAAATTGGTGTTACTTTTAAAATCTTTATATTATATTGGGTTTTTAGAATAGATATTTTATATGCTCAATCTTATCTTCAGATCGTATAGAAAAATTTCTCTAGAGGCTCATTTGGTTACACACGCATCTGCCTTCAGCTCAGGTCATGATCTCAGGGTCCTGGGATCAAGCCCCTCATTGGGCTCCCTGCTCAGCAGGGAATTTGCTTCTCCCTCTCCTTTTGCACCCACCCCTTCCCACTTGTGTGCGCTCATGCTCTTTCTCTCTTTCTCTTTCTTTCTGTGTCTCAAATAAATTTTTTAAAGAGAAAATTTTCTCTGAAAAGATCAAGGAGTACTGTAGAGTTAACCTAAGGAGTTCATATAATACTAAGACAGGGGATTATTCAATAATAGTCCATTAGAGAAAGCAACAGTAGAGAAATATATAAGAGTTAAGGCAGAATGTGAAAGGTGTAAATAAAATAGACTATATATATATATATATTGATAAAGAGCAGACTCTTCCCCTAACACAAGTAATAAGTTCCATTTGCATCAGAGATCTCTCTTATTCTTTCTCTCTTTTCCTTTAGTAAAGTGGAAACCACCAAGAAAAATAATGAGTCAGTCTTTTATCTTTGCTTTCACAAAAAGTAAATATAATTTTGGGTGGTATTTTCATGTTTGGTCATTTACTTAATCTTCCCCATGTGTACGAAAGCAAGGATGCCCCTACTTGCTAAAATTTAAGTTCTCTATAAAGTGCCATCCATAATGTAGAATTATTAGCAGGCTTAAATAATCTTTTTAGGTTGCTGCGAGACAAAGGCTAATGAAATCAATTAATAAATTTAGCTTGTGACTAAGAGTGCCAGAAATTTCCAGCTGAAGTTTAGTTGATTTAATTTTCCAGAAGGGAAATCTCAGTTACAGGTGAATACACTCACCATTTTTATTGTCAAGAAGCCAGTGGAAGATACTCAGTTTTCCAAACTAGTGGTCTCCTTGACTAAAATGAATAGCTTTGCCAGTGAACCCTGAAAGCACAGAATGCAGGCGTGATCCTCGTATATTCAATTTTCTGCTTAGCAGTATTATTCTGTGAATATTTTCTTTGTGGAAGAGAGAAAAGTCAAAGGACAATTGTCATTTTACTCCTTTACCTGGTATAACATACATATTTTAATATATTGAATTTCTCCTCTCATTGCCATGTGGGGATATAATAAGTCACTCTCCTTGGTTATTTTGTGATATTTATAAAGAAAGTGAGGAGGCAATGAAATTTTTAGTTGGAAATTTGAAGGGTTTTTTTTGCTGCAAAAGAACGTTTCTGCATTCATTCGCACTTATTTTAAAGATTAGCCTTTGTGACAAATTTACATAGTTTACATATAATCTCAATATGGATGAGCCAGATTAGCATTCTGAAATTGTGTTACTAATGGAGAACTTCCACATCCCGCAATCAGGAATAGCCAGTAAAATGGTGCTAAAAACGCACAAGTGTGTAGAATTAAGGCATAGAAGACGGGAGAAAAGGAGTGGTCAGTTAGGTCTTATACCCAGACTAAGTAAAATGAGGGATGTACTCAAAAAGACAAACAGTATGATTCCACCTATATGAGATATTAAGGAAATAAAATTCATAGAATAGAAAGTAGGATGGGGTTGCCAGGGAGTGGGCAGTGGGGAAAAAGAGGAGTTGCTTAATGGGTGCAGTTTAAGATTTGCAAGATAAGAAAGTTTCAGAGGTCTATTTCACAGCAGTGAATATACTTAATATTACTAAACCATACACTTAAAAGTGGTTAAGATGGCAAGTTTTATATGTGTTTTTTACCACAATAAAAAGAAAATGAGGACTGCAAATCATCACTTGAATTTAGCCACAAAGAGATCACTAGTGACTTTAGCAGGAATATGGTTTCATCAAAGTTGAAAGATGAGGCCCTCTTGAGCTGGCTGAAGAGCGACAGGCAGGTGAGGAAACACAGTTTTTCTAGAGTAAAACTATTATTCCCTTTGGCTGTTAGTGGGGATAGGAAAATAGAAAGGGAAGGCAGTTTTTGTTTTGTTTTATATTTTTGGTGTTTTTTTTTTTTAAGAGAAACTATACTATAGTATTTTTTAATGAGAACTCAGAGCACGCAACGGAGAAGGTGAAGTAGAAAACGCAAAGGAGATAGATCAGTTGAGGCCCCAGAGGAAAAGGGAGGAGATGCAGCCCACAGCATAAGAATCTTGCTTTTTTTTTTTTTTTTTTTTTTGACAGTTGTCAGGCCTGAGGCATAGAAAAGAGAGTTCCATTCCCTGTTCCTATAGTATGGCAAATTGTTAGATGAGCAACCTCACACCTGCTTTGCCTGGTCAGATTGCTAGCATGGATCCCCGTTGGAAAGTGTAGAAAGACATAATTGCTGAGAAAGATAATATACAAATAGCTCTTTGTTCATTTTTTCCTGAGAAAAGCAGGCCAAAAGGCTGCAAGCTCAACTCTCCAGACATATCTGGGAAGGATAAAGTCTTCATACCTCTCTCTGGTAAGAAATAAACACTCACTTAAGTTAACAGAGAAAGCACAAAGTTTGGCTGCTGCAGAGGTGCTATTAATTAGAGCTTCTTACAATCCTAAAAGGAATAAATATTAGGGAATTACAGAATTAGATTAGATATTGATGTCTGTTCTGTATTAAATGAAATAGTTTAAAATTTTCTTAAGTCTAGTATTTTTAGAGGTTGGCTAATAAGCAAAGGGATAGGTAATCAGTGTGTGTAACACATGGGAAACATGCCAAATGCATTTGTTTGGAAACGTGGAAATCTGGCTTTAGAAGGTATTTTATGAGTTATGTGAACTTTATTTCCAAGTGGCACTCATTTTTCCAATCAACAAAGTGCATGGAGGTATTGGAAGACTGAACTCCAGCTTACTCCCTTTTCCTACCTGTCCTCATAATATGTCTAGTATGTAGACATTAATAATTCTGTATAACTAAATTTTCTTTTTTTCCAGAATATTGATAAATATGTTGTAAAAGACATTTTTAAAGGTATTTTTGGAGGTCTAGTAATTTCTTAGAGGTTGATGATGTGTCCCTTCTTGCTTAGGCAGTAATATGGAACCTGTTTAACCTGAATTGCTATAGTCTG
Organism: Vulpes vulpes; assembly: GCF_048418805.1. Classification (NCBI taxonomy): domain Eukaryota; kingdom Metazoa; phylum Chordata; class Mammalia; order Carnivora; family Canidae; genus Vulpes; species Vulpes vulpes. The sequence goes on along the minus strand of NC_132783.1, from coordinate 48,222,451 downwards.
TAGAAGGTACAAATATTTTCTAAGAAATATATGTATATTGTGAGTGTTCTGTATTTGAAAACAATGTTTCATTCATGCATTTATCCAACAAATATTTATTATTCACTTTATGGTAAGCACTTTGTTACACCTCATTTGTACCAGGAAATGTCATGGTCTCTGACCTCCGGGAGCTTCTAATTTAGTTGAGGGAGTCCAGATTTAAACAACTAACCACACAAACTATTTGATTACATTAATGACAAATAAGTTATGTGAAGGTACAGAGTACTTTGAAAGAATATGATATGTGCAGCCTAGGGTGATTTGGGGAATTGGGGAGGCCTCCCGTTTAAACTGAAGGCAGGGACACCTCAGGGTGGCTCAGTGGTTGAGTGTCTGTCTTTGGCTCAGGTTGTGATCCTGGGGTCCTGGGATTGAGTTTAAGATTTGCAAGATAAGATTTTCAGTTTAAGATTTGCATCGGGCTCTCTGTAGGAAGCCTGCTTCTCCCTCTGCCTATGTCTCTGCCTCAAGGAGAGAAGGACACTTAGGAATTAGAATTAGCCCAATGAAGGTATTTGGTAGAGATGTAGGCATACAAAATGAGAGAAGCAGACTATGCAGAGGTCTTGAGATGGGAAGAAACTTGGCCTGTTCAGGAAGAGATGGAAAACCAGATGGACTGAGCAAGCCAGAGAGAAAGAAGAGTTCCATAAGAAAAAGCCGGAGAGTAGGGAACCCAGGACCACAGTTGTCCTTAAAGCAGTGCTGGAAGTCTCAACAACAAGATCAGATTTGTATTAAAGTTTACTCTGGTGGCTGTGTGTAGAGGTTTTTCTCAAGACAGGGGTCAGCAAACTTTTTTTGTAAGGATCTAGATAGTAAATATGTTAGGTTTTGTGAGCCATAAGACCTGTCACAACTACTCATCTCTATGTGTGGTCTGAAAATAGCCATAAGACATGTGTAAATGAACAAACCTGGTTGTGTTCCAAAAAGCTTGATTTAAAAGTTATTAAAACTTTATGGCTGAAATTTGAATTTCATATAATTTTCATGTGTCATGAAATATTCTTCTTCTTTTCATTGTTAAGAAAACCATTTAAAACTGCTCTTAGTTCATAGGCCATACAAAACCAAATCGTGGGCTAAATTTGACCTGATGGTTAGGGTTTGCTGACCCCTGTTATAGGACTTACAGTTCTTATTCTTTTAACATTTTCTACTCTACCTCTTAAATGATATCTTAATTCTACCATGACAGTTTTCTTAAGTTGTCTGCCTTTTTTTTTTTTCAATACTTTGGTAAAGGTATGATCGGTGCTAAATAAGAAATGGGAATATGACTTCTACTTTTCTGTTTCTTTATCTTAGTGTTACATTGTCTATTCTGAAAATCAGTATAACATGACTGATATATTTTATTTTTATCTGCAGAGTTTTGTTTTGTTTTGTTTTGTTTTAATAGCGGGCAATTTTGTATTTCTCCTATTTACTTTTTCTTCCCAAAGTGTTATACTTGGTGCTTTCTTCTTTCAAAACTCACGCTAAATTTTTCAAAATTTTTCACCTGGTGATAGTTCTAAAATTTAATTTTGGCATTCAGAAGAAAAAATAGTACAGACATCAGAGAAACAAAGTAAAAAGTAAAGCAACACAATTGCATGTAAACATTTGTTGTGGGACTGGATAAAATACTTTGTTTACATCAAGATAAACAACATCCATATTATTTCAGATCCACAAACACAGCATTCTGACTTGAAAGGAGATTTTTAGTTGCTTTCTGGCAGATCACTATTCAGACAGCTGCCCCACAAGATGTTGGAAAGCATTATGTAGTGGAAGTAACACAGGCAGACCAGGCTCACATTCCATCTGACTCTTTCTAGGTGTATGATATTTGGGCAGGTGAATTAATTTCTTAGAGCCTAACTTCCTGTAGCATGCAAAATACATAGTCCTTTGTATTGGACTATGCATGTGGAAATTTTCATCCACCTTTCTTCCCTCACATGAAGGTAGCCATGTTACAAAATTGGGGGAGGGGATAGCTTATATTTGGTGGTAGTGAGGGTATTGGTTTTGGTTTTAACCTTACTGTAATTATGAAGTAAAAAAACAACAAAAAAACCCCAAAAAACTAGAGTATTTCCCAAAAGTAAACAGTGTACACCTAAAAGGGAGCATAGATGATAAATGTCTGTACTTTTCATTAATATTTCCTTTGCCTTGTTTATTTTGCCTCTGAAAACTTAGGTTTGACAGTTCTCTGGAAGACCTACCTAAGAGTGGACCTCACCCACCTGCAACTTCTCAGGTTTTATATTTTGGTAGCCAAGTAGCCACACTTTCTAAAGTAACTACGTGTTCTAGGTAGAGTTTTTTCCTTCTTGGTATGTCGAAATTGTAACGCCAGTGGTGAAATTAAATACTAAAACTGTTTGACTAAAAAGGAACAAATGATCATAGATTAAGAACTGACATCATTAATATGTAGACAAGAAACTTTGGCACTCAGCTGTGGAACACCGCTTTACACTGCTTTTATATATTTCTATCTCTCTCTCTCTCTTTTTGTTCAGATTCAGAGTTCTAATATAACGTCAGGAAATCCATGCCTTCTCTTTATTCACTGTGATTTGGAAAATCAACTTTCTTGAGTTTGTTGTAAGTCTACTTTACTGAGTTAGAGCATTCACCCCAAAAAAGGAGTGATAGAGATCATACATTCCAAGTCCCTACACGTATTCTAAAAATATTCAGGTTACTTAAAATATTTTGCAGGACTCCACTGATGCTACGTCCTTTTATGCTATTATTTGTGATACAATATAAGTTAATAAATTCACACAGTTTCCTTTTCTTTTTATAGGAGAAAGACAATTTAGCTGATTTATTTTTAGCTGACTTTTTTATAGTCTTAAGTTTCTATTTATTATTCACCATTACTTCCTCAAATAGTAGCCATTGCTTGAAAGGTGCAGAGTAATTAAGGAATTCGAAGTTGAATCCCTTGGTAACTTTATTCTTCCATATTGCATGACACTCATATTGCCCTGCTCTGCCACTGATAACATCTTTCTTTTCTCTTTCCAGCCCTATTCTTTCTTTTCTAGCCATTCACAATGGTTACTAAAACATAGCCATACAGTTCAATTAAATTTTAGGCTTACAAAAAAAAACTATACTTATTTCTGTATGAGTTTTAAAAATGGCTTGCCACTGTTTCTTTAATATGCTTTCTAATGGTTTGTAAAATTATAGCCAAAGGAACTAGAAATAACAATTTATCAAATTCTTCTGAGAAGGAGAAAAGACTTATGTTCATACTCACAATTTCAGACATCCGAGTTCTCATTAACCTGGGTTGATTTTGGCACATAATTACTTTGTGTTGGAGGTGACCACAGTCACAAATTATGAAAAAAAAAAATGGTCATAGAATGGTAAGGATGCTTATTAATAACTTATATGCATAAATGAGAAGAAACTATAGGTTTCATGCTGTACATTTTAGATTTTATTTTAACTTAATAAAAAAATTTCTCAAATTCAAGTTGGTAATTAACTTGAAAATCCTTACACTCCTAATGATGGAATGTTAATTCCTGTCCAGGTGTTTGACCTTTTCTAAAAGACCAAAGGAAAATATTTATTATTTTAAGTCATAAGAGTTCTGAAAATAGAATTTCATTTTTTGAGCATTTTTTAAGTCTTTATAGAGCTAACTGAAAATAGAAGTGTAGAATATCAGCAGAGAGGGTGTTTTAGTTACAGTCAGTTTAATTGCTGTTTACTTTAAAGGTGCTTTCCTTCCCCACGTAGATTTATTCTCAATATTTTAAAGTTATTTCTTGTTCTTTTTAATATGTATTGCTGCTTCTGCATAGGCAGTTGGTTGTACCTGCTTCTCCTGAAAGCACAAGTTTCATTAAAATGTCAGGCTCTGGATGTATATCATCTCTAAGGTAAAGCTCTTTATGTAGATGGAGTCTTTTTAGAAAAATCGACATAACCTTCCTTTCTCTGATTACAGAAATTCAAACTTCATGTTTAGATTTATTTTCTACTTAGATGCAGACAAATCAATCTTCACATGTGTGTTACATATTATTGATTTAACTTTAAATAGGATTAGAGACTGAAGTTAAATACATTCAAAAGCCTTTATGTCTCAAAAATAAGTTTTATGGAGGATTATATATCAAATTTCAATCTCTGAGAGAAATCTTAGCAACAGTAAATAAACGACCTGAACTCTTATTATACTTCTGTATCATACCTTTATAATGTCTAAATATTAATACAAGATGGCTACTATCTTATCTGTATTACGCTACCTCTTCTCACTTTGCTTTTTGTTCCTTTCCTCTTTTTTTTCTTTCCCTTTGTATCAATTTAAGCAGCTCCACAAGAAATGTGGTGACAAGTTCTTTGGAAGGTTTTCGAAACTTTTCTACCTTCTCTTCTGCTAGATATAGTGCTGCAGTTCTTAGCAGTGCAGCTGCTACTGTGTCTGCTGTTCTTGCTGCGAAAACCAGGTAGAACTATACGTACAATGTGTGTCTTGTGTGATTCCAACACTTCTCACTGTCTTACAAGTCCCCTCAAGGCAAGCATAACCATGTGAAAGAGTCACAGATCTATATGAGATCCTGATTGTGCTGTGGACATTTTACCTAAGTTGTTGACATATCCCACAATATTTATTACTGGTTTTTCTTTAAATCATCCTTTCATCTGTTTCCATTACTACCATTTATCCATGATACTACTCGGTTACATGGATTATTGCATGTTGTGTACTTATTGAGTTTTGGGGTTTTATCATTTTTAGTTTTTATATCTGAAACAGAATCAACTATCAATAGATATTTTAAGTTCCTATTGGTATTTTCTTCTCTCACAAACTGATTGTATTTGAGGGTAATCTAAAGTCTAACTATATCCCTACCCAAAAAAGAATAATAACTTTTTATTTTTGTGAGATTTTGTTTCTACATAATTTTTGGTAGTCTTTATAAAGCTTTATATACTTTCTAAAATATTGTCTTGACCAATTTTGGTGAAAATTTAGTCATTCTAAATGAGTAAAATAATGAGTCATTAATGAGTAAAATAGTAGAATACTCAGACCTTCTTTTATTCTCTTTCTACTGCTTTGTTCTTCCTGCTTGTCTATAAAGTCTCTGTCTCATCTATCTCTGTCTCTTTCTGGAAATGTTTCAAATCATAGACTGTAAAAACAACTTTCTGCTATTGGTCATGTGATTTTTCGATTTAAAACTCTTTCTAAATGCTCACCAGGCTCTCCAGTCCTGATAAATATCACTTACTCCTGGATGCACTTTGCATCAGTCCTGTTTCCAAGCCTTTAGCTTTTTCGTACCTCCAGTCCTCGAGGAAGTCAACTGGCTCTATCCATGTTAAAAAAATAAGGTACTGTGGGAGCAGATACCATAGTGGTGTTTTGCTGTAAATGATACTGCTTTCTGTGACACCTTACCACCATATTAACCCAGATGAGAAAGTCCTAGAGTGGATTTGTGTTCAGTTTTAAATTAACTGTAAATTCCATGCAATGCTAATACTCAAGCATGTTATTTTATATGATCATTAACTCCCCCTTTTAACCCTTTGTGATATCTTTTATTAGCACACTTGATGTTTAATATGAAATTATGAGTAATTGTGCAAGTACTTAAATTATAGTATAACTGTTTCATTGCATGGATGGTAGCTATACTAGAAGAGTCAAATATTTAGTAAGACATACCATTATACCTTCTGAAAAATGAAAAAGAATAATAAAATAATTTGTTTTGATTGGCTACTACTATCTTATAGTTCTCAAATATGAGGGTTTTACCTGGGCAAACAACTTAATTTTCACCATATGAGGGAAATTTTGAAACAAAATTAATTTTTCTCCTAAAGTTAACAAATATGCCAAAAATTATTAGGCATAATATAAAAATAAAAATATCCCAACTGTTCATGAAAGGTATAATCTTAATGAAATAACTGTTTAAAGTCATTTCTGGTGGCGCCTGGGTGACTCAGTGGTTGAACGTCTGCTTTCAGCTCACAACGTGATCCTGGGATCCTTGGATTGAGTCCCACATCGGGCTCCCTGCATGGAACCTGCTTCTCCTTCTACCTCTGTCTCTCTTTCTCTGTGTCTCTCATGAATAAATAAATGAAATCTTAAAAAAAGATAAAAATAAAATCATTTCTGATGGAACATAAAATTAATGGCAGAGTGTATAACTATAATTAGACTATAATTAGTGAAAGCCTGATATGACATAGGCTATCTCTTGATCACGTGTTTATCTTCTATCCACTGTTATGGAACTTTTCAATATACTTAAGTTATAATTCTGAGTAATTTTTAAAGGAAATGTTTAAACAGAAAAAGAGATCAGTATACATTTTTCTCTAAGGAAAAAACACTCAAAATCATTTTATAAAAAGTCATTTTATATTTGTGGAATTGTGAGTGTTAATTGAGCCGAAATCTTTCATCATCAGAGCGAAGTCTATACAGAGACAGGTTACTGACCACATTTGGAAAAAAAAATCTCTTTGAGGACCTAATGCAATACTTACATCTTCTCTCCAGTATCTATTTCATTTTTAAAAAAACTTTAAATGGCCAGTGGTGTGTTTTGATGGATATCAAATGGAGATAGGATAGAAACAAATGTAAATAGGATGGAGAAAAATACTAGTTGTGTGAGACTACCCCATCTCTGTTAGTGGCACGCTCTTATTATATTCCAGTAAGCTATTTTGTACTCAGTATTTAATAAAAAAAGAGCAACATTAAAATTCTCACAAACCTTGCTTGATTGGAGAATTTTAATGTTTGTCATTTATCATTGTAAAACCAGGGACAATTTTACATTTTTGTACATAACCCTTACATGCAGAGCAGTCTGTCTTTAAGTAGAGATAAATTACTCTGAAAAAAAAAAAATGAATCCTAGAGAGTGTTTCCTTCAAATCAAATGTTTTGTTGTTTAAATAAACTTCTGGTTTTTTAAAAAAAGCATGCATGCTGTTGTGGACTGATTGACCTTATGCATGGACCTGCTTATAGAATAGATATTAGTAGCCATTATCGTTACTTTTATTAATAAGAGTAGGCCCAAACTAAATATATTTTGGTATTTGGGAAAGGGAAATGATTTTCAACAGGGTAAGTGAATTGGCATTCTGGAAAGCAGGGATGCTGGATTTTCTGAGGAGACCTTGCTAAACACAAGTGATAAGGGTACCAAAAAGAGTAGTTGGGACAATGTCAAATATTTTATCTCTGATCTTTGTTTTTGTAAGACAGTAAGCTTTAAAATTATATTATAGTGTAATACCAAACTTGTTTCTTTCCATTTATTATATTTAGCATTTTGAATTTTGGTACAGAATGTCTAAGTTAAAGAATTTTGCTTAGGGGGACACTTGGGTGGCTCAGTGATTGAGCATCTGCATTTGGCTCAGGTCGTGATCCTGGGGTCCTGGGATTGAGTTCCTCATCGGGCTCCCCACAGGGAGTCTGCTTCTCCCTCTGCCTATGTCTCTGCCTCTCTCTGTGTATCTCCCGTGAATAAATAAATAAAATCTTAAGAAAAAAATTGAAATTTCTTTTCATTGAAGTAATCTCAGCCTAACCAGTATATTATTAAGGGCCACTTATTTTACTGGTCATTAATTAGTAACCTGTCTTTTCTGATCTACTCCTCCAGCTGTTGGTCTCAATTATTGAAGGACTTGCGTTTCTGTGCCTGGAATTATTTAAGCAAGCAGTACTTTGATTTCTGTTCAAAAGTTAGCAGGATGTATTATTCTTATTGTTGTTATAACAATTATTATTATTATGCTTTACCTGAGAGAAATTGCTATAGTAATTATATCATTCCAAAGTGCAGATTTTATTATTTGAGCCAACTAAAATTATTTTTTTTGAAATGACAACATATGACAAATGACAGGATGTAATAATAAAAAGCTTTGTGATCTTCTAAATCAACCTGGAATCAGCACAGATAAGGCCTCCTGTTAAGCAAGTAGAGTAACTCTGAGTGAGTGAGGACAATGGCAGTCTTGTCTCTTGTTTTCCTGTACTGTGAACACAGAACACTAAATGTTCTATTAAGCTGGGGATGTTGTCTCTTACTTAACCATTATGTGGCCAATGCATAGCACAATGTCTACCATGCAGTAGTTCCTCAAATATTCGTTCAATGAATGAGTGACTGAGAGTATGTGAGTGAAAAGAGTGGTAAGATGTCAGGAAAACTTAGTTCACAAAATACCAGAAAGTGAAAAAGAAAGGGAAAAAATATCTCTATCATTTCATAGGGATTATCAGGGATTCTCTAATAATTAGTTGTTTAAATGATTTTTCTGAAACATTGAAATAGACAAGAATAGGAAGAAGAAATTAGCTTATTATTTGAAAGGGTTGGCTGCATTGTTCCAATAGCCTAATTTCTCATGATAGACCTTTTAAGACAATTTTCAAAGTACTAGACAAATATAATCTCCTTTCTTTTCTGTTTTTGTTTTTGTTTTTGTTTGTTCATTTCAAAAAGGCAGTCCCTCAGTTGTGGTTTTCAAGTTTTACTTTTTTAAAAATATTGTTTAATTAATATCTTTGTTTTCCTTTAGAGATTTAATAGATTGAGGAAAGAGAGGATCATTGCTAAGTTAGGTTACTACCACTTCACCAAAAATGTTTCCTTTTTTTCTTTCTAGCCACACCCAGGAGACTTCTCAGCAGTTGGCGCCATCAGTAGCATCAGCACGGAGCATGCCTGAGAGGCGGGAGAACCCAGCCACCACCAGACCAGGGGTGGCTGGTCTCACAACTGCTGCCGCCTTCAAGCCCCCAGGATCTCCCAACGTTATCAAGTCACCAAGCTGGCAACAGCCAAACCAAGCAGGTATGCCAAGGCAATCTCTTGCTTTTTGTTTTTCTTAAGTGTACTTATGAAAATGTTTTCAAGGATGTTTGATAGAATTCACTGGTGAAACCCATTCTTAATCATCTAAGTAAGCTTTAAAAAGGTCTGCAAGAAAAAAATAAAATAAAAAATAAAAAGGTCTGCAAAGAACAGCTATAGCTATTTTTCTCTGAAGTATCTCATAAGCATTCTGTGTGTATGTTTGATACAATTGCCATTTGCTATCCATAATTAAAGAATTGGGAATTTCTTTGTTTCCCAGATCATTCAAGAAGCATGTGTGAATTGTAAACTTGGGGTCTTATTAATGAACTATATTGTTGGAAGATTAGCCTTGAAAATACCTTTTAGTTTTGATAATATATACAAAATAACAACAGAAGCATTTATTGTCATCAATTACTGAAGAAAGAATCTTTGACTTCTTATCCTCTGAAGATTTATGAGGCAGAAGTGGAAGAAGGTTACAGTACCAGAAAGAACATATTTATTCTGTTTTGTTTTATTTAAGTATAATTGACGTAAAATATTAGTTTCAGCTCTATAACATAGTATTTTGACAATTCTGTACAATACTATGCTCACCACATCAAATGTAGTTGCCATCTGTCACCATACAACATTATTATATTATTGACTATATATTCCCTATGCTGTACTTTTCATCCTTGTGACTTACTTATTTTATAACTGGAAGTTTATACCACTTAATCCCTTTTACCTATTTTACCCATCCCACTGGCCCTTTACCCTCTGGCAACCACCACTTAGTTCTCTGTACTTAACGATTCTGTTTGTTTTACTTATTTGTTTATTCATCTGTGTTGTTTTTTAGATTCCACATATAAATTAAATCATCTGGTATTTGTCTTTCTCTGACTTATTTTACTTAGCCTAATACCCTCTAGGTCCATCCATGTTGTCCACCAAAGGAATGATCTCATTCTTTGTTATGGCTGAGTAATATTCCCTTGTATATTTATACCACAACTTCTTTATCCATTCATCTGTCAGTGGACAATTGGGTTGCTTCACTTTCTTAGCTATTTGTAAATAATGCTACAATAAATATAGGGATTGCATATATTTTGTTGAATTAGTATTTCTGGGTTTTTTATTTGGGTAAATACCTAGTAGTGGAATTATTAGATCCTATTACATTTCCAATTTTAAGTTTTTGAGGAATTTCTATACTCTTTTCCACAGCAGTTACACCAAATTATATTCCCGCTACGATTCCCACTAATAGTGCACAAGAGTTCCCTTTTCTCCAACACTTTATTATTTTTATATTATTTTTTATTTATTTATAATCTTTGCCAACACTTATTTCGTCTTTTAATTTTAGACATTCTGACAAGTAGAAGGTGATATCTCATTGTGGTTTTGATTTGCATTTGCCTGATAATTAGTGATGTTGAGCATCCTTTCATGTTTCTGTTGGCCATCGATACGTCTTCCTTGGAAAAATGTTTATTCAGATCCTCTGCCCATTTTTTAATCAGATGATTTGGAGGTTTTGGATGTTGCCTTAATCCTATTCACCTATTTCACCCATCCTGCCACCTCCTAGTCTGGCAACCACCAATATAAGTTCTTTATATTTTGGATATTAACCTCTTACCAGATATATCATTTGCAAGTATCTTCTCCCATTCAGTAGGTTACCTTTTCATTTTGTTAACGAATTCTTTCTTTGATTTTGCAGTAGTCCCAATAGTTTATTTTTGCTTTTGTTTTCCTTGCCTGAGAAAACATATTTAGGAATATGTTACTAAGGCCAGTGTCAAATAGATTACTGCATATGTTTTTTAAGGAGTTTAATTATGGTTTCAGGTCTCAAAGCTGGCCTTAAATTCATTTTTAGCTTATTTTTGTGTGTGATGTAAGAACGTGGTCCCATTTCATTATTTTGCATTTAATTGTCCAGTTTTTCCAGGAACATTTATTGAAGAGACTATCTTTTTTCCCTATTGGAATGTTCTTGCCTTCTCTGTCATAGATTAATTGACCATGTAAGCATCGATTTATTTCTGGGTTCTGTATCCTGTTCTATTGATCTATGTTTCTGTGTTTGTGCCAGTAGCATACTGTTTTAAGTACTGTAGCTTTTTTGTATAGTTTAAAATCTGGGACTGTGATACCTCCAGCTTTGTTCTTTTTTCTCAAGATTGCTCTGTTTATTCAGGGTCTTTTATGGCTCCATACAAATTTTAGGATTGTTTGTTCTAGTTTTGTGAAAAATGCTATTGGCATTTTAATAGGGATTGCATTGAATCTGTTGATTGCTTTGGGTAGTAGGGATATTTTAACAATATTCTTCCAATCCATGAGCATGGAATACCTTTCCACTTATTTGTGCCATCTTCAATTTCTTTCATCAGTGTTTTATAATTTTTCAGAGTATGGGTCTTTCACCTCCTTTGTTTTTTCCTAGGTATTTATTGTTTTTGGTGCAATTGTAAATGGGATTATTTTCTTTATTTCTCTTTCTGGTAGTTTGTTAGTGTATAAAAATGCAACAGATTTTTGTGCATTGATTTTGTATACTGCAACTTAACTAAATTTATTAGTTCTGAGAGCTTTTTGGTGGAGTCGTTAGGGTTTTCTACATATATTATCATGACATCTACAAATAGTGAGTTTTACTTCTTCCTTACCTATTTGGATGCCTTTTATCTCTTTTTTCTTGTCTAATTGCTGTGATCAGGACTATGTACTGTGTTGAATCAAAAGGGAAAAAAGGGAAAAGGAAGCTTTTAGGGAAAAAGCTGTCAGCTTTTCATCATTGAATATGATGTTAGCTGTGGGTTTGTCATATGTAGCCTTTATTATGTTGAGGTATGTTCCCTATAAACCTACTTTGTTGAGAGTTTTTATCATGAACAGATGTTGAATTTTGTTAGATGCTTTTCCTGCATCTAATGAGATGATCCTATATGGTTTTTATCCCTCATTTTGTAATAGAGAATATTTGAATAGTAAGATGAAACAACTTGAGCTCAATATGGAAACCTGAGTTTTCATTCACTTCTACAGATAAATAGCTTTAGGTAAAGTCACTTAACTTTTGACCCTCTGTTTTCTGATCTGTAAAGTAAAGACAGATTAATTGATCCTCCTGTTTCTCCCAACATGAAATAAGGTGATGGTTATAGGACTAAAGGACTTCTCTTAACAAGAAGATGGGACTGTATACTTAAGTGTTTCCAGTCTCGTCCTCAGCTTTCATCTCTTCTCACTCTTTACACTCCCTGATCTGTCATCCAGAGACCTTGTACAGCCTCGCCACTGGTAATTTAGAGTCCTCTCTGTCCTGAACTCCATATCCTCAACACCGTTGACCTACTTGCTGTTTTCCAAGTGGCACCCCAACTACAGCATGTCCAAAAATACTATTACGTATCTCTGGGAATGGTACATCCATCCAGTCACCAAATCTCCAGCGTAAGCTTGAGAACCTCCCACCTCTACCCTTATGTTCTCACAGTAACTAATATCTAATGATTTCACTTCTGTGCATTTCTCAAGTTTCTTTTCTCTGTGGTCAGAGCCATTTCCTTGGTTCAGGCCTTTGTCATTATAAACAACTTCTAAGTAATTTTCACTGTCTCCTCACCCCCTATCAATCTGTCCTACTCACTGCAGCAAGTATCTTTCTAAAACTCTTAATTTGCCCATTTGACTCTCCTGCTGCAGATGCTTTACTGTATTTCTTCATTCCCTAACTTCTCATTGAAGTCTGTTTTCACTCTGGCTCTCACTAACTTCTCAATGTCATCTCCCACTAATTCCAAATTGTAATCTGTGGCATAGCCTTATTAAAGCATCTTAAATTACTGAGACATGCCATGTTACTTGGCTTTAGAATGTTCTGGTCCTTCTTCATAGAATGCGCCTTTTTTTTTTTCTTACCTTGACCGCTATAGAATTCTAGTCTTTTCCCATCAGTGTTGGGATATTGATTGAATACACGAGGGACTACTTTTAAATATATGTATATATATATTATATTTAAATATATATGTAATATATATTTATTTCAAGAATTGCTTTAAGGATTGATCATTTATTAGTATTTAAGAATTTTTATAGTTGTTAGAGTGGATATTTAGTTAATTTAATTTAGGAATCCATCTTTTGCTTTGCATTATCCATAGTATTTAAATATAATAGACACTAAACAATTTTATTATTAATAAGTTATCTTTAGAAAAATACTAATTATTTACAGTTAAAATTATTTCATAGTGTCATTTTGAATAGTTTTGAATTACCATTATGTGTTACTAATTTTACAGAGAAACTAAAATTTTTTTTGGGGGGTCGAGAGATAAGCCATTGCATATGACCTAGACTATTTTAAAGACTACTTTATCACTTTAGAAAATTTAAAATATTTTTTTATTTTTTAAAGATTTTATTTATTCATAGAGACACAGAGAGAGGAGAGAGAGAGAGAGAGAGAGAGAGAGAGAGAGGCAGAGACACAGGCAGAGGGGGAAGCAGGCTTCATGCAGGGAGCCTGATGTGGGACTTGATCCCGGACCCTGGGATCACACCCTGGGCCGGAGGCAGGCGCTCAACTGCTGAACCACCCAGGCATCCCAGCTTAAAATATTTAGACTAATATCTTAAGCTTCTGAAATTTCTGGACTGTTAACTTAGCAAGACCTGTTTTCTTGGGAGAAAATGTCAATGGATCAGCCCCCTAGGCTTTTAGTTGTTTTCCATTTACTTGAAGCTTATCTATGATGGTGGAGATTGGCTCTAATTATTTTGTATATGCATATAGACTATAGAAAGTAACTTTAAGAAAAATCTCCTTTGGTGTAGTAATTGAAAAGGAATAGGAGAATGTTTTTTAAAAGTAAGGGAAAAACTATCTGAGGTAGAAACTGATGGGAGGACATTAAGGATGTGCGCTGCAGAGGGCAGAAAGTCTATGTATTGCTTTTGGAAATTCAGAAACTATGGTCAAAATACCACTCTGTTAAAATGAGAAGAAAAAAATGGAGGCAGAATTCCTGGAGAATACACTACAGCAAAATTACCACAAGAGGGCAACAGAATCCTGTCTTCTTTAAATGTATTTTGTTATTATCAAAGCAATCAACACAACTATAATCGTGATTCATATGGTTAATATTTAAAATATTATACTTTTTACAGAAAATATAAGTGAATTTAATTTGAACAAAACTATAAGAGTATAAACCATTGCAAATTATATGACATTATAAAGCATTAATACCATAAAAAATGTTTTACCATTGTGAATCATTGTTGAATTACATCATCATGCTTAGCTCAAATTAGAAAATATTTGCAAGGGCACCTGGGTGGCTCAGTTGCTTAAGCGTCTGCCTCTGGCTCAAGTCATGATACCAGGGTCCTGAGCTCAAGCCCTACACTGGGCTCTGTTCTGCCGAAGGTCTGCTTCTCCCTCTCCCTCTGCTTGCCACTCTGCCTACTTTAAAAAAAGAAGAAGATATTTGCAGAACTTCTGTTTATTTTGCTCTAGGTGTGCTACAAACGCATTTAGTGTGTATTATATAATGTAAAAGTTACTTATTTTACACCATTTTGTAAGAATTGTAAAATAAATAGAAAATCCCCAGCCATGGGAAATATTTTGTTCTACTCTACCTTTAGTGTACCATATTTAAAAACAAAATGAAACAAAAACATCTCAGAATCTACTCTTCCACTTTGATATGTAGTTTTAAGAGTTTCCTAATGCAAATAAAAGGATTTTTTGATTTAGAAGGGGATGGCTGTCTCATTACGAGTTTTTAGGCTCTTCACAATTCACCTGTGAAACTACAGTGCCAGAGCAGGAGAGGTAAAAACTAGAAAGGCCAGTTGCTGGCTAGCCAACTCCAATAAGGTATTGAGTTCTCCCACACTGAGAACTTCAGGTTTCTTTCCTTTGATATTTCACAGCTATGTTCTAATGTAGGTGAAAGAAGACACCCCCACCAACATCATCAAAGAGTAACTGTTATCAGTGATGTCATTTTAAAATAATTCCTAAAGTTGGGTGAGAAGGAAGAGATAAAAATTACTAAGTTGCAGTCTGTAACCTATTCAGTTGATCCTGAAATCAATTGAATAGATTGTAGCCAGTATTTTCATTTAAAAAATGAAATAAGGGCAGCCCGGGTGGCTCAGCAGTTTAGCGCTGCCTTCAGCCCAGGGCATGACCCTGGAGACCCGGAATCGAGTCCCACGTCAGGCTCCCTGCATGGAGCCTGCTTCTCCCGCTGCCTGTGTCTCTGCCTCTCTCTCTCTCTCTCTCTCTCTCTCTCTCTCTGTGTCTCTCATGAATGAATGAATGAATGAATGAATGAATAAATAAATAAATAAATAAGAAGATATAAGAATATTTTACTATATTAAGTATTTTAACATAGTAAGAGTATGTAGGTATCATGCTACGAAAATGTGGTTTTAATTTATATATGTATGTATGTAAGTACAATCACACATATTTAGAATCAGCAGGTAAACAAGTATTTTGTGTCACAGTATTTCTTACTATGTTTTAGTAGTTAAGAAAAGATTTGGAAGTCATTTTTTCAAATAAGTATTTTAGACATACTTTTGTCTATTGGGATGACTAATATGGTTTTGAAATGATAGCCACCACGCCCACCCCCACCCCCGCCCACAAAAATAACCCCTGCATTGAAAGCCTGATTGAAATTTTAAGACCTACTAGTGTATGCTGAATCTGTCATGGGTTTCCATTACCTCCACTGAAGTTCTGACTTTGAATCTTAGAACATTTCATTTGTGGTGTTACATAGCTTATGTTACCCAGAAGTCTTTCAAGAATATAGTAATGCTACCAGTTGATAAAGAAGAACTAGGTGTACATGTTAACAGCATCATCATTTAGATTGGATTATCTTTTTCTCAGGCATGTAGTTTAACATGCACCAGCACACATACATACACAAGTTTATCAGTGGCTAGAAAGGCCTATTTTATAATGCAAGATTGAAAAGTTCATACTCTGCATGAAAGTATTAAGATACAAAAGAAGCAATAATCCAAGCTTGAATTTTGTGTAGGTTAGCAATACTATGTTCTATTTGCGCTGTGCCTTTAGTACTTTAATAATTCAGATATAGTAATTCTTTTAGAAATGTTGACGTGGGGGCACCTGGGTGGGCTCAGTAGGTTAAGCATCTGCCTTTGGCTCAGATCATATTCCCAGGGTTCTGAGATAGAGCCTCACATTGGGCTCCCTGCTCAGCGGGGAGCCTGCTTCTCCCTCTCCCTCTGCCTGCTGTTCCCTCTGCTTGTGTTTCTCCCTCTCTGTCAAATAACTATAAATAAATCAAACCTTAAAAAAAGTGTTGACTTGATCTAGAAAGATACATAAAAGGTGATACTTTTGTTAGTTTTCAGAATTGGATATTTGTACTTCTTAAAACATTTTAATTCACTATATTTGTATGTCTAATAGATGTTTCATTGCTTGAATTCTTCATGTTGTATATAATAAGTAGCTAGATATTTTCAAAACCAACTTAAATTTTATGGTATGTTACAAATATGTTCCTATGTTTACGTTTATGTTTATGATCTAATTTACTGTGTAATGTTTTCCCTAGATTTTCTTTAGGTTAAAGATTCCAGATTGGGTAAATTTAGTTCATTTGATGCAGATATAAAATATTTCTATTTTGGGACTCCTAGATGGCTCAGTGGTCAAGCATCTGCCTTTGGCTCAGGGTGTGGTCCTGGAGTCCTGGGATCGAGTCCCATTTCAGGCTCCCTGCGTGGAGCCTGCTTCTCCCTCTGCCTATACCTCTGCCTCTCTCTCTCTCTATCTCTATCTCTGTGTCTCTCATGAATAAATAAATAAAATCCTTTAAAAAAAATCTCTATTTTACCAAAAATAGTCAGATGTTCTTCACAAACCCAGTCTTAAAAGTTATAAAGATCCATTAGATGTTGGAAGCACATCAGTTTTCTAACTTGTTTAATTATATACAAAATGAGAATGACTAATTAATTAGAATATAAGCAGTGCTTTGCTAGACCAGGCCTATTGTTCATCCAACTAGCTTTGCTGACAGTGGGTGGCTATGAAGAATAGTAGTACCTGCCCTTTTGGCATGAATTTCAGAAGGCCAGAGATGTTCCCTAAAGGGAGCATTTGAACCTTTAATTTCTTTATCTGTTAAAATAAGGGTCTGAAAAAGTCCCCTGTAACATTGTTGTTATGTATGTATATATATATAAGTAGGTCTGCATGCATACACGCCTAGGATGTAACATTTTGAAGTGTGTGGCACATAGATGATACTCAAGGAAGGTTAAGTTAAGTTTTTACCTATTTATTTTAGTGACAGCATTAATAACTTACACTGCTAACATCCAGCAGAACAGTTCTCATGTGACTTCTCTGATTGAAAATGTTTTGGGTTCTCTGCTTCCCACACATTAAATGTTTGGCTTCTTAGCAGAGATGAAGGTCCCTTTATTACCTTGTACCAACCTTCTTCTCCAGCCTATTTTGTAATACAGTTTTTCATGTTCTCTGCAGTCCTGTCACACTAAAGTTCAAGAGTCCATACCATTCCTTGGGCACACACCTCTGTGCTTTGTAAAGCTACCCCTTTCATTTGAAATGCTTTTCCACTCTTCCACCCCTGAAAAATTTCTATTCACTCTTCAAGACCAAATGTTATCTCCTTGGTGAACTTTTCTCGAGCCCTCGAATAATTGCTGTCCTTTCTCTGTGTCCCTACAAAATGTTGATGATGGCTTTATTATAGCATCCATCATATTCATTGTAATTGTTTACATATGTGTCTTTTACTGCTGTTTTTAGATCCCCTTAAGGACTACGACTGAGTCTTACTAATCTTTGTTTTACACTACCTAAATAATACCTGGCACAGATTATAGGCCTTCAGTAAATGACAAAGCCTGAGTAAGTGAGTGGGAGGATAGGTCAGTTTGTTGTATTTTGGATATCTTCTTCATCTGATTTGAGGGATTCACAAGACATTGTTCTTTCCTCCTGCCAGACTTGAAATTCCCACAAAAGTCATTGAATAAACGTGGATGTGCTGTCTGCTAAAGGCTGACATTTAAAAACTACACACATTGCTTAAGGGAGCAGAGAATTCCACTCTTCTTGAAGCATTAAACTGCCATAAGATTTAAAAGTTGTGAACATCAGCAGTACTATGACCAGTACTATATTATTTATCTCTAGTAATTAAAAAAGTTTGTAATAGATCTGAAGCCCTATGGTAGGAATTTATTTCTTTAAAAATATGGGAATATATGGCCTATAAAGAACCAAGCAGTGGAATGCAGAGGAAATATTAGGGATAGCCACTCATTTTGTCAATGTGGACATATTAATGTGGATGCAAATTAAAGCACCAGTAAATAACAGAAATCAGCAAAGAAAGTGCAAAGACTTAAGGCAGATTACAAATCCAGGTCAGAAGACAGGAAGGTCTGGATCAATGGAAAGAAAGAGACCAATAAAGTTCCAATGATACAATCTTGAGAGAGAAAATTTGTTTATATTAGGGTTTATAGTGGAGTCATATTTTATGCAGGAATAAAGTGTTAATACTTAGGCCTACAGTAAAATCATATGTAGCTAATGTCCTTTGAATACTTTTAGGAAGAAGCCAAGTTGGAAAGGGAACAACATGGCAAAATCTCTCAGAGAACTTGGCTTCTTGGAGTGAGAACAAGTCATTCAGTATGTTCAGGACTATATAGTGGCCAGAAAGAAATTACATGGGTTAATGGAGGCCTGGTCAGAAAGAAGGGCTTTGAAAGTAAGAATGTGGATTGATGGAGAAAGGAAGCCTTTGACAGATTTGTAAACTTGAAAGTGACAATCAGGTTTGCAATATTAAAAGATCATTATAGCGTTAGTGTATTTAAAAGATCATTATGACCTCAGCATAAAGATTAAGATTGGAGTCCTGGAGACTAAATTAAGAGGTCATTGAGGAAATTCAGGATAGTGATGATGATAATGAATATTGCCATGGGACAATGGCACGGGAATGGAGAGAATTCCAAGGACAAGAGAATGCAGCTTCACACTTTAACCTGACTGGGAGGCAAGTTCTAACCATTGCTTTTCCAGGGAGCTTTATTCCCTAGAAAGCATTTATTTATCCGTTGGTAAAACACTAGTAGAGATCATATTCGGCTTCCAGAAACTATACTTGGTTTTGAGTAAGTCCTATTATGGAACAGAAAATTGTTTGAATATGTCTAGTTTTTTTTAATGTAATGTGTCTAGTTACAAAATATAAATCTGAGTGGGTTGCTTCTTGCATTATACTTAAGAAATAAGTTAAAATTTACTTTTATAACATAACATACTTTTATAGTCTATTTGTACAGTATTTCCATAGGCAAGAACATTAATTTCCCCTAAATCATCATCTTCTAAATGTTGACTCTTTTCCAGTTCTTTATAGTTGCAATTATGAGATTGGTAGCTTTGACATTAGCATTCCTTGCCTTTGCAAGAAGGACTTGTGCTACATGTTGTCATGGAAATAAACATTATGAGATGGTGGAAAAGGGGTTTCTTATAAGACAGAAGAAGAAAAATTCTTTAGAGTCCCACCAGTCAAAAATTAAAAATTAAATTAAATACTCATGTTGTATATATGTGTATAGAAAATTCAGAAAGCTTTAAATCCATAGATATGCTTAAATTTTTTCATTAATTATAGGATTTTCTTCTTTCCCACTTTCAAAATAGGTAGCTTTTAAGAGCATTTGTGATGATTCTTAATTATATTATGTTAAGTAATAAATAACTTATAATTTCTTACTCAGGAAATCATTTAGCTATATAATATTCACTAATATTGTAATCACCATTTTCTGTAGAAAACTGTGACTATTTCATAAAGCCATTGAAAATAAAAAACTCTGTTGTGTTTTCTCTTATAGTAAGTAGTATTGTCTAGTTGTGCTGGGATTTTGCCTTTTGCTGTTTTCATTAGCAGCTCTTACAGCTTGTTGGAATAATGCCACTTTGGTGCTTTTATTGTTTGTACACACAAGTCCCTGTTTATTCTTATGTCCCCTGATATTGGCAAGAAATTATTGGATTTCTTTTTTTTTTTTTTTTACTTATTAAATATATCAATGGAGGCACACATGCTACTGATGAAAGAAATGGTGTTTAGTTGATGGTGACATAATACGCTAGCAGTATTTTATCATTTAGTATTAGGTATTTATAATCTGACACTCCTATTGAACAAATGTGTCATATTATATGTATATAATCCTTTTACTAGTGAATTTCTTTTTTTATTTTTGAAACAGTTTTAATATATGTAGGTAAGGCAAGACCTCATAATTTACAGTGAGATTTATAAAAATTGCTAATTCTTCTTAAAAACATGAATAATGTTTTGAAGAACACAGTGCAAGGAAGCTGTAAATAGAAAAGTTAGGATCATTTGAAGCCTTTTTAGAGCCACACTAAATTTCTTTTGGTCAAATGAAAAAGGGGAAAAAACACACCTTTTAAAAATGAATATTTAGTTAATTTTAGCTTCCTTTGAATCCTGTCTTGGAGAATAATCACCATCCCCATTTGAGTATTCAAAACTCAGAAATATAATGAGTAATCTTGAAGGAAGCAAAAAAACCTTGATTAACAGTAAAATTGTGGGTATCATTGATTAGTAATAATAGAACTTTTTAAATATCTTTTTACTTAGGGTGTAAAATAAGGCAATGTCATTAAAATTTTAAATGGGCATCATTTTACAAATGAGGTAAGAGAACCTGAGAGAAGTCAAAGGAGTCAGTTGTTCAGAACTGAGTTAAATTCAGCTATTTTGACTAAGTAGTACATTTTCTTCTATCACAAGATAATATCAATGACTATATTTAAAGAGAACTAAATCCATTCTGTAGAAAAGGGTCTGACTTTGAACAGGGTGGATAAGCCAGGGACTGGCAACTACTACGGTTTGCTTTAAATAACATTTTCTTTGAATCTAAACTCCATTTTTAAAATTTTAGCTAAGATTCTAGTCAACATGACCTTTATTGTGCCCTGCCTCTGCTGCATTTTAGCAATAAAGAAAAGCTTATTTATTCATTATGGACAGAGCTTTGGAGAGATCTGATTTTTTTTTTCCCCCAGAAAGACTCAGATGTATGTATAAGATCTGATTAGATCAAAGATTGAATGATGTGCATCTCAGTTATAAGTGGATATAAATTCTATCTTTTATTTGAAGTCTAAAGAAGATAGGGGTGAAAAAGGAAATTACAGTTTCTACAACCATCCCAAATTTCATTGTAGGCTTTACATTACAGTAATAAATCGAGATAACTAGATTTGCTTAGCTAAGATGGATAGATTTATTGGTTCCATTTTTAAATTTTTATATGAATAAGTAAACTGCTACCAGTTGCATATGTTTCATCTCTTCTAATAATGTTTTACTGCCATCTGCTCCCTGCATTTTGACATCATTAAACTAAATAGTCCACTTGCCATAAAGGCCGGACGGGAGCTGTCCATTGTCAAAACTGAAGTGTGAAGCATGTAAATATGCTTGTCTTTTTATATAACAAGTAGATTTTGGTTTCCAATCATGATTCTAAGGAAAAAATAAGATAACTATTAATTACCTTCTTTTTCTTTTTTCCTAAACTGGAATTTATTTCTGTGTTGGAAGCTTTCCCGTGCTGAAACAGGAGCATAATTATGAAAGCTCTTCTTTCTCCCCATTTTTCTTTCATTCTGAGATTAAAATATTAAATCTTCTCTGAGTGAAGATACCTGGACTTATTCCTATATGATTTTCATAAAGTTTTTATTTCTTATTAATTGATGCATATGGTTTAAACCAGGAATTGGCAAACTATGGCCCTTGGTCACATCTAGCCCTCCACCTGTTTTTGTAAATAAAGTTTTATTGGATCACTGACATTGTCATTTCTTTACATTTGTTAATGTGGCTCCACTACTACTGCAATGGCAGAGTCGAGTAATTGCCACATACACTGTATGTCCCACAAAACCTAAAATAATTACTATCTGGCCATTTACAGAAAAAAAATTGCCAAATCTAGGTATAACCACAGGAATAAGAAAAATTTTGCTTGATAATTCTTTACAGTAGATGCAGACTTTTCTCAGAGTCCAGAGCACTCTTGACAGCAGTAATCTGAAGGCACTCTGTTGCCTATTTGTTTGTGAACATCACCTGTGAGAAGATAAACTCTTCGGGCCAGGTATCTTATTCTTTCATACCAAGAGTTCCTGGATCTAAAACATTGTATGTGTTCTCTAAGTAGTTGTTGAACTAATTGATAATTTATTTTTTTAATCATGTAAGATCTTATGTCAGAGTGTAGTAACAACTGACATTTATGAAGCATTTCTTATACATTCAAGAAAACATTTTACTTATACCACCTCATTTAAGCCTCCCACACTGTTTTACAGGTGAGGAAATGTAAAACATTTCTGCATTCATGGAGCTAGGAATTAGCAGAACAAGGAGCCCAAGTGTTATCTTAACATTATCATTATGTTAGATCTATTGCTTCCTCCAGCATAAAATAGCTGAGCAGTGTTCTCTGCTTTTAAAAGATGAGAAATTCAAACATAACTTTGGATAATGATAATAAGGTGTTATCTATTTCAGAGATCTAATGGCTTTAACTGAGAGAGCTACCTTAGAGAATTAGTGGTAGTAAGAGAAATGTAAGGAGTATTCCAAGTTTTCAATTATCCAGTAAATTGTATTCATCATGTGAGACATTGTTGATATTGTTTGACATGAGAAACACTCCTTAAATTTTATTCCCCTTTCTGCTTCAGTTTGTGATTTTGCAGTTTTTTTATGTACATTAAAAGAATTCTATTTATATGAGCAACTCGAACCTGAGGCAACTTTCTCTTTTATTTCTGAGACTAGGCTTTCTCACTTATATAAATAGATGAAAATTTGTGGGAAAATGGTAAAAGCCAAGCCCATTTGGATTTTGTGTTACTTTGGAAATAAGATATGTCAAAACTCTAGGTGTAAGGTGAGTATAATTAATTTTAATATATGTCCTTTACAGTTTTCTCATCAAAATAAAAGCAAAATTTTACAAATTTAATATTTTAAATAAATTCTTAGTTTAGATTCTGTATGAGTTCAGAAGTGATCCTCTTTAGTATTCCTGAGGTTGTGAATGATGCCTCGGATTTGTTTTTCATTTTTTAAAAATAATTTATCTGCATTTTTCTTTTTTGTTTCTTTTTATTATTCCTCTCCTCTCCTTTCTTCCCCCTGCCTTTTCTTTAACATGAAACACATTGACCACCCACAGAGCAGGTTTTGTCTTCCCATTGTAAAATTAGAAATTGTAACAGTGATACTAGATTATTTAAAAAATTCTATGTATAGCTGATAAAATGTTGATTTCTAATTGAATGATGGCAAAGCCAGAATATTTTAAGATCTCATATCTTTATCTGCAAGGTACACACTAGCTTTATTTTGCTTGTAACCGATCATATGGAAGTTTTCTGTGTAAGATCAGCTAGTCAGGAGAAAAAGGCAAGCACATATATCCCAAATTTTAATGATGTGTGATGCAAAAAATTAAGAGAGAGAAATGAATCTAATCCAAGTCCCCATGCTCACTTTTAATTAAGACACTCTATATCCAGTTTAATCTGGGTTCTTAGAGTTGAAAGGCTGGTTGCTAATGGAAGAAACTAACCTCCTAAAGTTGTGGAAATATTTGATACTTAGCCTTGGGCACACCTGTTCCAATTCTTTATGGCATACATACCAGCATTCTCCACTGCTTAGAGAACTGATAATAGTTTAATCTGTGTGTTTTGCTTTTAATCATTTAATAAAAAAATCCTTGATTCCATTTAATAAATTTTGCAGAAACCTGTCTAGAATGTACTTTCCTCTGATCCTAGATCTTGGCTTAACTTTAAACCTTTTCTATTTGTACTGGTTATGATTTCATCCCTGGATAATGAAGAGGAGACTGTTGGTTATGCTTTCAACACAAGGAGCTTGACAGACAAAATGCATGGATTCTATGCTTCTCTTGGCCACCATCTGTTCAAGATGATTGGTGAAGGGCTAGAGAAGAAAGCACTTGCTACACACGATAATATGCAAGTGTGTTGCCATCACTGCTACCCGATTTAGTATGTGTAAAATTTCTACCATACCTTTGTGAACAAATTCTCTGAGATGTAGAATTACAATACTTTATCTCCTCAGGGGTGCCAGAATGTCACTTTGATGTAGCCCAGTTATTTATATGAGTATAACATTAGCCTTGGTGTTTATAACTGGAACACCCCTTGCATCTGAGCCAGTTGTTTTTCACACCATAAACCTCACATATAACTTCTGTGTTGTTGAAGCTGTAAGCATTTGTCTTTTTCTCTTGGGGAGGGAACATTAGTATTCATGATATAAGCCTATTTCTGACTTAATAAGAATGAACTATTTTTTTTTAATTTTTTTTTTTTATTATTTATTTATGATAGTCACAGAGAGAGAGAGAGAGAGGCAGAGACACAGGCAGAGGGAGAAGCAGGCTCCATGCACCGGGAGCCTGATGTGGGATTCGATCCCGGGTCTCCAGGATCGCGCCCTGGGCCAAAGGCAGGCGCCGAACCGCTGCGCCACCCAGGGATCCCTAAGAATGAACTATTAACAGGGTTTAGAAAAATATTTTATGCTTATTCCTAGATTTATTGGCATAACTTTCTCTGTTGCTTTATCTTAATTCAAATGTAGTTGTTGAAAGATTCACAGCAATGTAGAGTTTGTACAACAAAAAATGAATTTAACCTTCAAATGCTCTAGTCTATTTGTCATTAGCAAAAGTACTAGATCTATAATTTTATTTTTCTTTCTGAAGCATTTATATACATCCTCTTAAATGTATATCTCTCAAAACATGAAGAACCTAGCTTTTTTTTTTTAAGAACCTAACCTTTTATTTATATGTTTATTTCAAGAACTTTGTAGCCATTAATTATAATGGCTGAAAAGTATGGGCAGCTAGATTTAAGGAAAGTTAGATCTCTATAGGAAACTCATCTTTTATAGAATATGCGAAGGGCTTTAAAGTGATAACATAAGCTGTTAGGCACAGCAGGGCAAATAAGAAACAGTACTTTCATACATTGTTCCTAAATTGATTCTGGCAGGCTCGTTAAGGAAATAAAAGTAGCAGAAATTAATAATCTCAAGTTATCACTATCCCGTCCTTCTAAAATAATCCAGAAATGAGAACTTCCAGGTTTAGACCACATTTGCAGAGATCTGCCTTCATAGTTTCATAGGTCATCACTGACTGGCAAAGCATTTGACACTGTGGGCACATAATAAATATTTAATGAATGAATGCATAAGGACATAGATTTTGGAGTCAGATACAAATGTTTTTGGGGGACACATGAGTGGCTCAGTGATTGAGTGTCTGCCTTCAGCTCAAGGTGTGATCCCAGAGTCCTGGGATCAAGTCCTGCATTGGGTTCCATGCAGGGAGCCCGCTTCTTCCTCTGCCTATGTCTCTGCCTCTCTCTGTCTCTGTGTGTGTGTGTGTGTCTCATGAATAAATGAGTACAACCTTTTTTTTTTTTTTTTTTAAATGGTTTAGAAACCTAAATTCTCCACTTTCCTCCTTTGGCTTACATCATGCACTCTTCTGGTTTTTCTCCTACTTCTCTGTGTTCCCGAAGTACTTAGATTATTTGCTTTACCCTATGAACTCTTCTGTTTTCATTCTCACTTTCCCTGAACAATCTCATTAACTCCCACAGCCTCAAATGTCATCAATATGCTAATGACTCTTGAATCAATTCTTGTAGCCTTGATCTTTTTTCAGAGTTCCTATATACAATAGATGGTCTGTACTTAGATGAACCACAAGCACCTTCCACTCACAAAAAAAAAAAAAAAAAAAAAAAAAAAAGGAGAGGCAAAAAAGCTATGAGCTCTGTGAAGGCAAGGGTTATTCATGTTTTGTTACCTGCTGTGTACTCATGTGTAATATAGTGCCTGCCACGTTGTTAGGTTCTCAGTATATACTTGACTAAATGAAGATCTATAATTACACTCATTATCTTTCCATCATTCTGGCACTAAATCCCACTATAATATAATAAACTGTTTAGTGATCTATAACTTTCTTTAAACTTCATGAGGACAGAAATTTTGTTTCTGTTATTCAGGGTGGTAAAGCCTAGCAAATTACTTGGTATGTAGTAGTTCAAAAAACATTTTGCTCATTTTGTTGCTCTACATGTCCTTGGTCAAGTCACTTATCCTCTCTGAGCTTTATATTCTTTATCTATTAAATAGTAATATTAATGCCTTATAACCTTGTAAAGATCAAACAATTCAGTTGCCCAATGTGGAACTTGATCCTGGGTCTCCAGGATCACAGCCTGGGCTGAAGGCAGTTACTAAACCGCTGAGCCATCTGGGCTACCCTCTTTAACTTATTACTATAGAACAAAGTTCAAATACACACACATACATATATATAACTAGAGACTTGGTTTCTTCTACAGATATGTTGAAAATGGTGGGGAGATGAAAGGGATTATAGGCTAAAAGCAATTTAAGAGGCATATAACCAAATGTAGTAAGTGGACCTTACTTGGATCTTGATTAATACTGGGCTGGAGTGTAGGCAGAATAATGCCCTCCCCGAAGATGGTCATGTCCTTATACCTAGAATCTATGAATATGTTATATTACATGTCTCAGGTGAGCTAGAGATGAAGATGGAATTCTGAATGCTCTCAGCTGACCTTAAAATGGGGGATATTATCCTGTCTTATCCTGGGGAGCCCAGCATAATCACAAGGATCTTTAGAACTAGAAAATGGAAGCAGAAGAGAGGAGTGATAAAGTAATGCAGAACGTGTTGCTGGCTTTGAGGTGGCAGAAGAGGGCTATGAACCACAGAATTTGGGAGCCTCTAGAAGTTGGAAAAGACAAGGAAAGGAGTTTTCCCTAGAACCTCCAGAAAGAGATGGCCCTGCCAACACCTTGACTTTGGCCCAGCAGTAGCTGTGTAGGAGAACTGTAAAGCAGTACACTTGTGTTGTTTTTACATAGCAACAATAGAATACTAATACAGGCATTAATCATGAAAAATGGAAAATTGGTTATTTGATCGTGTTTAGGAAAATTCCTTTATTTTAAGTGTGATAATGGAGATATAGTTAGGTTTTAAAAAAAAATGTTCTTTTAGAGATGATACTGAAATATTAAGGATCTTGAATTTGCTTCAGAATGGTTGGGAAGTGGCAGGGAGTGAATGGCATGTAAATGAAACATATCAGCTATAAACTGATAAATTGTTAAAACTTGTTTCTTTTTCTTTATTAAATTTGACTGGTTTTTAAAATAATTGTTTCCTTAGCATCCTCTAAAGATGATTAATGTTAATGATTTTTTGGTTTTTGTTTTTAAATTTTCGGAATCAGGGGATCCCTGGGTGGCACAGCGGTTTGGCGCCTGCCTTTGGCCCAGGGCGCGATCCTGGAGACCCGGGATCGAATCCCACATCAGGCTCCCGGTGCATGGAGCCTGCTTCTCCCTCCACCTGTGTCTCTGCCTCTCTCTCTCTCTCTCTCTGTGACTATCATAAATAAATAAAAAATTAAAAAAAAAATTAAATTTTCGGAATCATTGTGAGCTCATGGGGTTAAACATATTTGAAGTATTTTAGTCCATGGTTATTATCCTTATTAATGCTCAAACCATCTCATCTACTTCTTCGAAGTCCATTTGATACAGCCATAGTAGTCTTTGATAGCTTTCTTCCTTTTCTAATATGATAAGATATTCTAGACTTCCCCTGTTTATTTTCTGTCCTAATCCTAGAATTAGCGGTTTCTTTAAGGAGTCTGGTTCCTTTTAATGGGAAGTTAATAATTTTGGTACTGGAGTCAATTCATTCTCTGAATAAAGATATATTAAGCAATATGCCAGGGATGGTTCTAGGTGCTGGAGACATTTCAGTGAACAAAACAAACAGTGTCCCTGGCCTCAACGTGTGGAGAGGTAGAGAATAGAAAAAATAGAAAGAATAGAAAATTTGCTAGATGGGGATGAGCACTGTGGAAAAAGATAAACCAGTGAAGGACTATAGGGAATGCTGGTTTGTGGTAGGGGGTTGCTATTTCATATAGGATGGTGAGAGAAAGCAACATTAATAAAATAGCCTTTAAGAAGACAATCTGAAGGAAATGAGAAAGAAAACCATGCAAATAACTAGGAACAGTAATTCCAGGAGGAGGGAAGAGGAAGTACAAAGGCACTGAATCAGAAGCATACTGGCCATTTAGAGAAGTGGTGAAAAAGCCAGTGAGCCTTTCATGTAATGGGCAAAGGGAAAGTGGCAGATCAGGTCAAAGAGGTAGTAGGAATCAGATTCTAGAGGATCATTAGTTAGAAGGGAGCTGTTGGAGGGTTTTGAGCATAGGTTTGACTTAGGTTTTTCCAGCCTCTGTATTGTTGACAAGAGTAGAAGCAAGATCTCTAGGCAGTCACTGTAGTAAGTCAAGCAAGGGATGTTAGTGGCTTAGACGAAGGATAGATGTACTATGGAGATGGTAAGAAATCATTAGGTTACATATTTCTCATATTGTTGTGAGCAGTTCATCTTCTAACACCAAATTTGCTCTTTTACTGAATGATATATTCATTAATTCAGAAGCACAACGTCTTAATCTACCTTAGAAGATACTAGCTAGCTACATCTGTTGTTATTTTAGTTTCTATTTTGGGTTATCATCCCACCCCAGCCCCAACTGGCTTAAGTTTCCAAGTAAGGTTTGACATGATGTAGTGTTTTTTTCATCTGTTACATATCAGTAATAAGAATATTTGGGACACCAGGGTGGCTCAGTGGTTGAGCGTTTGCCTGTGGCTTGGGGCATGATCCTAGAGTCCTGGGATTGAGTCCCACATCGGGCTCCCTGGAAGGAGCCTGCTTCTCCCTCTGCCTGTGTCTCTGCCTCTCTCTGTGTGTCTCTCATGAATAAATACATAAAATCTTAAAAAAAAAAAAAGAATATTTTATTGGTAGTTGAAAAATTTGACTTGAACCAAAAGAATTAACCAATCATCCCACCCCAGCCCCAACTGGCTTAAGTTAAGTTTCCAAGTAAGGTTTGACATGATGTAGTATTTTTTTTCACCTATTACATATCAGTAATAAGAATATTTGGGACACCTGGGTGGCTCAGCGGTTTGGCACCTGCCTTTGGCCCAGGGCATGATCCTGGAGTCCCGGGATCTAGTCCCATATCTGGCTCCCTGCATAGAGCCTGCTTCTCCCTCTGCCTGTGTGTGTCTCTGCCTCTCTCTCTCTCTGTGTCTCTCATGAATAAATAAATAAAATCTTAAAAAAAAAAAAAGAATTAGCCAATCAATTTCATGCCTATTTAATTTAAGTACAGTCTGGCCAGATGTTTAATGTATACATTATAATTTTCACTACTATTTTTTTATGTATTGGTTTAGAATTAATAGCCTTTTTTGAGCAGGGATAGAAAGCAAAAATATCAAATAACCCACTTTATTTTTAATACAGTTAGAAAACATCTGATTTCAGATAATTCACACACTGTACTACCAACTGTTGTATTGGTCTTAATCTCTTGTTTTCTCTCCAAAAACTATTTGTATAAACAAGCTGAGCTATTTTTGAAACACAGTAAATAGATAATTTTGAATTCCTTATAGTATTTTATAATATTATATAGTATGTAATTATAATATTATACACGTTACACGTATTATTATAATTATCTAAAATTGCCTAAAACTTGTGTTAACTAATTTGCTGAACAGAACAAACCTGAATCACCTGTTTGGGAAATAATGCAGCTAAGATCTTTCTAGGGTGAAGAATTTTCATTATATCTTCTCCAAATATTACAGAGATTTTCCTAACAACAGGAGGTAGGTATCCTACCTAAATTAATGACTCAATTTTTAAAAATTGTTCATCTCCAATTTATAGTCTGTAGTCCAAAAGAGGTGACTTTATTTCCATGTTGTAAGTTAAATTCATGTTTAATAAGTCAGGGATCTGTTTGCTTTTTAAAAATGTATTGTTTCTTAGATTTCTCCATTGTTTGGAAAACTAGCAACTCAGCATATTTGACAGCTTTCCATCCTATATACTGAAAAAGTATTCTAGTGTGCTGCTAGTTTTATATACTAATTTATGTTTATTTAATAATATTCTTTATAATCCTTTAGTGCTAAGAAACAAAAACATAGAATAGGTATGAATGTATGTCATTCTCAACCTTTAGTTGATTCATAAATAACCATTCTAAAGTTAATAAGATATTCTCACTAATACTATTGGTTTAGAGAGTAGCTAGTAGCTTTAAATTTCTGGATGCATTTTGTAGTGCTGTATTTTATACAAAAGAATAAAAATTAACTTTCCAACATGGTCCCTGTGGGGTAGAGATTAGCCACAAAGAAGCCAAATTTAATGACAGTTGCTTAAGATTAAAGTTAAAAAGGAAAACTTGAGTCAAGAACTAACTTCTTCCTAATGTTCTCATTGTGACACTACTGACTCATTCATTATTCAGTTTGAGTAAGTCACTTAAATTTTTTGTGACTTAGATTCATAGATTATGAAATGGGGCTAATTTAATGATCGTATTTAATAGCTCTAGTAGAACTTAAAAGAAATAGTTGTTTTTATTCCAAATAAGTAGATTGTCATCTTTAAACTACTAACTCTGAAGCGATGTATATTTTTTTTCTACATAAAAGTGGTTTTTATGACAGGTTCGATAAATGTGCAGTATTTTGGTCTCTGTACCACCCATGGAAGATTGTTTTTCTCTGCACAGTAGTGCATTTCTCTACAGAATTATTGAGGAAATGGGGCTCATTTTGTGGTGCCTTCCCTGTCTCAAGACCTTACCTACTTACACCTCCCTCTCCCCATTAAGCCAAGTGAGCAGAGGCCAGGGCTTGGCACTTGATGACTCAAAAGTTGCCCATTTCTGATCTAAAGTAGTGAGAAATCCAGTCTGAAGAAATGAAACATCATTTTATTCATACGGGAAGTAACTATGCCTTGGAAATGTTCAAGACTTAATAATTAGCAAAGCTTGTGTAGCTTTGTGTGCAGGCCAATGTACTAGCAACACAGCAACAAAACAGAGGTGTGAGAATTTCAGTCTTATCCAAAGTGGTTAAAATAGGGCAGTAACAGAAAACAAGGCTTTTATTTCCAAGCAAGGAATGGCAGTGAGCTTAGAGCTTAATTATATGTGTTTAAGACACAGTCACATGTTTCATGTTTAAGGATGGTTTCTCATGTTAAATAAGTTAGTTCCCTATGTACCTTCTCCTTGAGGCATGGGCCAGATGGATTATGTCCCATTTTACAATGACTGATGGAGAATTACTACACTCTTTTATTGCTAAAAATGTCTCAGTGACTCAGTACTTTAGGGCTTATGCATAGATAATGTGATAAAATAAAGGCATATGGTAGATGAAAGGGTTTCACTCTCTTTGAGGTCTGATTTTCAGATTTTTCAATTGGTAACTTTCCCATGGTTTGAAATCCTGAACCTAATCCACATTTTAAAAATATCTATCTCAATATTTTCTCTAAAAAGGCAAAATGAAAGTGATTTGGAACCTTCAATATTTGCTTGATTAAATATTATTTTTTTGCCTTCTATTTATGAGGCAATTTTCTGATAGTGGGTAGAAAAATTATAGTTTTTCCTCTTTAAGATTTTATTGTTGACTTAGGAAGGAAAAAGTATTATAAAATACTGATAAATTATATAGGCAGGGATGTTGCAGATGTTAAGAGAAGACTTCTAGCTGGGATTCTCTGGGAATATTGGGCAGCGGGGTGGAGGGGGACTCAGGAAATGGAACTTCCATGAGCCTTGTAGACAGAAAACTATGAGTAAGACTGAATAAAGAGACATTTCACTGGTTGATGGTCATAGAAGCAGGGTCTTGCCTGGCATGATGAAGGGACAGTGAGTAACCTATAGCATAGTGCCTAAGAGGACTGACTCTTGAGCCAAACTGCCTGGGTTCAGGATTGACCTTTATTTGCTACATGGTCTTGGGCCAGTTTCTTAATTATTCTTTGCCTCAAATAGAATTTTTAAAATTATGCTAATCTTGCCTGAATTCATGGAGCTGTGCCTTCAAATAGTGATGGCTCAAATTAAATATTAAATAAGTATAATAGGTATGATGATAGACAGGGATGTGAGTGGGCATAGATGATAAGGTTGTAAAGAAGATTGGAGTGAGTTCCTTGAAGGACTGGTCTAACGAGACTGAATAAGCAAGAAACCATGATGAAAGTAGTATGAAAAATAGTCTAGCAGAGAAGGTTGAAAAGAGATTGGCAGCAGAGAGTCTGGTTAGGAGATTTGTGATTTTCCAGACTTGAGGGATTCAATACTGGGACTCAAATGATAGCCCAGGAGTTTGGATTGAAAAGAAGGGACAGACCTTGGGAGCACTTAGAGTCAAGCACTTGTTAAGGTCTGAGGACTGTCAGGCACACAGGAGACAGAGGGGTGTGCCTGAGTAAATGGGAGAATTCAAACATACAGGAGGGACTTCTTAGGAAGAGCTGGTAATGGATGTAAAAAGATCAAACCCATTTTGAATGTCTTGAATTTAAAGACAAGAACAGGATTTGGCATTGAAAATGCTTATCTGTTGCTCTAAGGGAAGTAGGGTCTGGATATAGAAATGGAAGACCCACAGAAGAGCAAATTGTGCAAGTGAATGAGGTAACAAGGAAGAGCATGTATACAGTAATTTTCTTTCCCATTTCTATAAGATAAAGTGTGACTTTAAGGGAATGAAACATGTTCTATCCCAGTTGAGTCACTTGAAACAAGGGCAATAGTAAAGCTTGCTGTCCTATAAAGTGCCATTTCACAGCTCAAGTGCCAGATGCAGATGTGCTAAGTATTATTAAAGCTGGGTTTCTGGATCTGTAATTGCACATCATTGCAAACAGGCTTTATTCAGGTAAGGGAGAGTAATCCTTTCAGTTATCCTAATTAACCATCTAATTCTAACCACACCTGTAATATGAATCCTGTCAATACAGATACATGCAGTTAATTTATATTATTATTTATTATAAACAAAAGTTGTCCTTTCTTAAGATTTTACTTATTTATTCATGAGAGACACACAGAGAGAGGGGGGTAGATACACAGGCAGAGGGAGAAGCAGGCTCCATGCAGGGAGCCCGACGTGGGACTTGATCCCGGGACTCCAGAATCACACCCTGCACCGAAGGCAGGCGCTAAACCGCTGAGCCACCCAGAGATCCCCTGTTCTTTCTTTTCTGCTACATTGTAATTGCCTGTGGGTAAGGAGCAGACTGCCTGTTCATTTCATTCCCTCACAGATATCGCATTCATTCATTTATGTATTGATTCCAGTTCATTAATTTATTCATTTGTTCCTTCATTCTAGATACTGTATTAGTTGCTAGGGTGAGGAATAAGGCATAGTTCCTGCTCTTAGGGAGCTTAACAATTTAGTTGGGGAAGAAAAGACATAGATATATGAAGTAGAAACAATAATAAAGTCTTTCACAGAAATTATGGTAACGTGAAAGAGAAACATTCAATCTGGATTATGTGGCATAGGCAGTGGGGGAGAGGTACTTCAGGGAAGATTTTTGGAGCAGTTGACTTCTGCTAAATCTTAAATGATATATAGTGGTTACTAGGTACACAGAAGAGGAGAGAAATGATAGTGAAGACAGCCTGTGCTTATTAGACTCACAGGAAAATGTGAAGCCTTTGATATTGCTGCAGCATGAAAACAGAGGCAGAGAGTGATGAGAGGTGAGGCTGTAGAGCAGGCATAGAGCCCTGGAGGGATCTGGATGCAGTGCTTAGAAGCATGGAATACATTCAGTGGTCAGAAATGAGGGGGATCCTTGATGTGGCCTATACAGCATTGTGATCTGATAAGATTTCAGTTCTGGGTGGCAGTTGGGAAGAGCCTTTAAGAAAGACAAGACGGGGATGCATGGGTGGCTTAGTGGTTGAGCGACTTCATTTGGCTCAGGGTGTGATCCCGGAATCCCAGGATCAAGTCCCACATCAGGCTCCCTGCATGGAGCCTGCTTCTCCCTCTGCCTGTGTCTGCCTCTCTCTTCTCTCTGTCCCTCGTGAATAAATAAATAAAATCTTAGGGGATCCCTGGGTGAGGCTCAGCGGTTTGGCACCTGCCTTTGGCCCAGGGCGCAATCCTGGAGTCCCGGGATCAAGTCCCACATCAGGCTCCCGGCATGGAGCCTGCTTCTCCCTCTGCCTGTGTCTCTGCCTGCTTCTCTCTCTCTCTCTCTCTCTCCCTCTCTCTGTCATGAATAAATAAATAAGTAAATCTTATAAATAAATAAATAAATAAATAAATAAAATCTTTAAAAAAGAAAAGATACAAGACATTTTGGCAATTAGCAAGACAGTTAGGACCTCAATCAGGACAGTATTGTAGGAGTAGAGATGAGTGGGCAAAATCAAGAAGTATTTGTTATATAAAATCAGCAGTACCCAATATAGCGGAAAGGTCCTAGGATGGTTTTTAGGTAGTTACCATATACTACTGGGTAATTAGAAAATACAGGGAGAGAGAGGATACAGTGAGTTCATTTTTATTTTTGTTATCTTCAACACATTAAGATTTTTAATACTCCTCTGATGTATTTGGAATTAAATCTATTGATGGTTAGCAGAGATGTCTAGATGACTAGAACTATCTCGCTGTCAATATTCACCTTAACTGTATCTCCTCTTGGAAGCAGAGGCGACTCTACTTTTCCTACAATAAATACCCTGTGCATTCATAGCTCTTTAAATGCGTTCATCTGTCATAACTCTTTCACTGTGTTGTAATCCTTGATTTTCTTTTCTGTTTATTTCTGTAGTCACAGTCCAGTGTTTGATACATAACCTCTCCGTATATGTGAGCAAATAAATCAGTAGATTTTGTTTGGTTATTATTTCTAATAACCAACGTATTATTTGGTTATTAGAAAAAGTCATATTTGGCTTTTTCCCCATCTAATTCTTCTATGTCTTAACTCCTAGTGCTTTCCCCTGGAAGAATCTCAAACAGTGCAGCTTCATCAGGAGCAGTAACACCAGCCAACTCAGCTGGGGGACAGCCCCAGCCAGGTGACCAGGATACTTTAGTGCAAAGAGCTGAGCACATTCCAGCAGGGAAACGAACTCCAATGTGTGCCCATTGTAACCAGGTCATCAGGTTGGTTATTCATTTTTGAAATTTTTTTGAAAGTACTTAATACCAATGTTGATTTTTTTTTTTTAGTATTCTGAAAGATTTGAAATTTTATTAGTGAGATTATTCTTAGTATATTTCTATGTAATAGTTATTGAAGTAGATAAATTGGAATATATATATTAGAATCTATCACAATGAAAAGTAATTCTGGACTCGGTGAAAATAAAACTAAAAATACCAATTTTCTGAGTTATTAATTCTTACTAGAACTAAGAAAAATAATTATTAATGTGGCCTTTCAGAGAATAATAAAATTTAAGACTTAGAGGGACCCTGAAGATCATTTATCTGAACTTCAATCTTTTACAAATTGTAAAAGTGAGGACTTTTCATTTAGATGAAAAATAACTAGTGATATAAAATAAAGAACTTTGAGCCCTAGAGAAAAGAAGATTGGATTTTTGAATACCAAAGCACTGAAAGATAAAATTACCTTCAGATATATTCATAAATACTTTTAATTTTAGATTAGGTCATAACCTGCTTCTTTAAAATATCTCTTATCCAAATCTGTTTTATTGTCTCTTAAGTTCTAAGAGGGGAAAAAAGGCCAGAGATCTTAAGTGAGTGCTCTATATTGACTCTTAATAAACCTCTGAGCATTTCTTAATAAGTGGTTTTTAAAATATTAGGAGGTATAGATAAGAATGTTGATTGCAGGGATTCCACCAACTGAACCTTATTGCCTCCTCTGTGAGTTGCCGTGTTGGCAACTCACAATGATAGTTTGAAATGATTGCTTAGGCGCTCTTCTTACTTTTAATTTATCCTTTTTGAAATAGTTGGAACAGTGGCTTCTTTAAAGTTGAATAAGATTAAGGCTTACTTGCATTTCCCCTACTCTATGATGTAGTTATTACTTAGGATAATGTTTCTACTTAATACTTAAAATGAAGCCCAAAAAGCCTCAGTACTTTATTTAAAAAACCAAATATAAATACTCTTTTCTCTGACCTACTATTAAATAATAAATGTGTCAAGGATACAGCACACAGTACATGATTAAAAATAAAACAGCTTATTTATTTTAAATGTTCATTGGTGGGATGCCTGGATGGCTCAGTGGTTGAGCGTCTCCCTCGGCTTGGGTCATGATCCCAGGGTCCTGGGATCGAGTCCCACATCGGGCTCCCTGTGCAGAGTTTTCTTCTCCCTCTGCCTGTGTCTCTGCCTACCTCTCTCTATGTCTCTCCTGAATAAATAAATCAAAAATTAATAAATAAATGTTCATTTAACATTTAAAAAATATAGTAAAACAGAAAGCAAAAATAAAAATTCATACATAACTCTATCTTCCAAGATAACCACTAAGAATATCTGGGTTCACACCTTTAAAACCCATGCATATAAGGACTGATGTTATTTTACAGAAATGGAATTATATATATAATATGTATTATCATTTATATATTATATATAAAAACATTATTATTTATATATTATAGATATAAAATATATTATAAAATATAACAGTATTTTGTAAGCTTTATTTTTCACTTAAACGTGTTTTCCACAGTGAATACCCATTTAATAAGAATTAGCCAGTAGCAGTGGTAGTAGTAAGAAAATTAGTAGAAGTTTTCCAAGTCTAGACAGTAACCAATATACAGAAGGCATTTGTGAATGTTTTACCTGAACAGATCACGCGTGACTCTAGACCCAAGTAGTCAAACCATATTATCAGTTTGGTTAAAGTCACTTTCCTAACAGTGGTACTATAAGGTTACTACCTTACAGAAATACATACATTAATTGACTCTAGAGTGGTACTGCTTTGTTCTAATAATTAAAAGTATGTTTTTAATTAACTGTACTTAGTAGTTTTTTAGGACTAATATTAATAAGGTGGTTAGGGATACTATATTCTGGATAAAAACACCAATAATGGAGACAAGAGTCACTGCTCTTTGTATGCTGTTGTAAGCAATTACTGGATAGGCTAACAAACTGTCAAATCCTATCAGTTGTTGGTTCATATTGTCTGATTATAAAATTCTGTGATATCCTATAATCAAAAGTACCAATGCATGTGTGGAGAAAATACAAAGATCTAACCAGGAAATTACATTCCCACCCCTCCCAACCTGCCTTGGTTTCAGTTTTAATGCTAGGCCAGGATATAATTTTAATGCACAATCTTTCTGTGATGTGAAATAAATATATATTATGTTAATAAGATAAGTGGCCATCACTTATTGTTCCCTCATCTGTTAAATTTTATATTGCTCTGGATTATCCCAGCACTGTTATCAGTTAAGCATTAAAGCTTCATTTACTGGGGAAGTTAATAGGAACAGGGATTAGTTCATGTCAAGATCATATAACAGTAATTAACATAGCACATTTGCTTGGTGTTCAAATGCTAACGTAGCTTGAATATACTGTGGTCAGTTCAGAGACCTAGTCAAAGCATAATTCTTGTTCTTGGCCTCAGTGTCAGTATCACTTACCAAAGCAAAGACTCGTTAGATCAAGTGACATTCTCTTAGACACCTGTTTCAAAAACGAGCTGAAGTTCCAGACTTGATATCTTGAATACAGAGTATTGTAACCTGATGAGTTTTGGGAAGTTTAGGATTGTTTTATATTTCTTATTTTCTACAGTATAATTTATATTATTTCTTTATAATTTGTATTGTTTTTTAATATATTTTCTAAACATCTTGAATTTTAAGAAACATTTTTAAGTAAAAGCAAACTAAGGCAAATTTTATTTTATTTTAATTTTTTTAGCAAAGTTAATTGTTTTTGGAAAACTTCAGAAAAATTACAGAATGTTAGTACTGAACTAGTTATCTCTTATAGAACATATATACCTTAAAACCGCATAGAACATTTTATTTGGATGTAATGCTTAACATGTTTTGGTTTATTTGAACTTTGAAAAGAGTTATGAATGTTGTACCTAAACAGACATTACTTTGATTAGTTAATGGCCTTTTACACTTGGATAAGAAATTCTGCTGAGGCTTTGATTAAGTTTGCCCTGGAACATTTGCAATCCATTTATGATAGAAGTACCATTTCTTTGATTCTTATACTCGTGAATTGATTGACAGTTGGGTGCTGGTATATTAAGGAAACAAAATCGGTTAATGTAGCCAAAACCACATTTTAGTTTTTCTGATAGAAGGAGTTTATGAAAACTCTATAGTTTATTTCTTGACTATTATATTTGGTGGCATTAAAATCTGTTCACTACTTGTATTACCTGGAGTTGACTAAACCATTCACTTTTAGCTTATCATCTTTGTGAAAGAAGTATAGGATTTATAGTGCTTGAATTTCTTCTTAGTTATGGAATGCTTAAAAGAAATAGCCACAGTGCTATTGTTCTGTATTTGCCTGCAATATAGCACCAGAACAATCACGTTAAGGCAACCCATTGTTTAATCCAGTGAGAGAGAGGTTTTTAACATTACTGGTCTGATTCTTGCTCAGTGATTTTCAAACTTTCCTCATACCAAGCCATCTCAGTCACCCCAAGGAGAGGTCAGCAGGGGTTTTTGCTTGTTTCACTGTGCATTTCAATCTCTCAGTGGTCCCTTATTAATAGATTTTATTCATTCTCCCTTTTGGTTAAAATTTCACTTGAAAATAGAAAGTTTCCTGGTTGTAATGCATTAGCCCCTGAATTTAAGGAAATAGCCAAAGATAAGACCAAGTTTTATGAGCAAGACAATATAGACCAAGATTTCAGATTTACTATAGTGAAAAATTGGAATGAACACAGATGTTCAGCATCTAATACTATGGTGCCATTAAGATCCTGGTTTTGGATAATAATAATTGTTTAATGTGTTCTTAGCATATGTCAAGTATTGGCTAAGAATTTTACTGAATTCCCATTTAATTCTTTATAAGCTTGTGAGACAGTTACTAAAATTGCCTCAATTTTGTAGAAGAGAAAACTGAGGCACAGAGAAGTCACATATTTGCCTGAAGTTACATGGTTGATAAATGGTAAGACCTAAATTTGAGCTCTGATCTAACTTTGAACATTTTATTCATGTTTCAACTGTTATTTAGGAAAATGTTTGTAGTATTTTATAAAGACTAAAAAAGAAATATATTTTTAAGTATGATTCTAATTTTGTATAAATAAAATATACTTCAAGGTATATTAATATATGAATATATAACTGTTATGAATACATATATGTATAGTCATATATGTTACTGTATTAAATCAAGAGAAAAACAGCTTAAACAGGCCTGCCATAACTGGAGTGCAGCAGTGTACTTATTCATAGTGTTTTAGTATATAAGTGAGACAGAAGGGAGTAAATAATAGATTGAATAATTAAAAATTCTTACCTCCCCATCAGAATGACTTTGTACCACATACATGCATTCTTAGACTCATGGATGACCCAGGGTTCACTGTTCCAGTTTCTTATCTAATGTAGAAATGTAGTCATTCTATAAGTAACACTCATGAAGTATTTTGTGTACCATCCCCTTTCAGCACCAGTGATACAGAAGTTAAAGACATAGTCCCTTCCCTTAAGGAAGTTACTGTTACAGACCAGATTGTATCCCCACCAAATTCACATATTGATATCATAACCCCTAATACCTCAGAATGTGATTATCTTTGGAGATAGGGTCTTTTAGGAGGTAAAATGAGGTCATTACAGTGGGCCGTAATCCAGTATGATTGGTGTTCTTATAAGAAGAGATTTGAACACAGAGAGATATATGGGGGAAGACCATGTGAAGACATGTGGAGAATATGGCCATCTATAAGCCGAGGAGAAAGACCTTAGAAAAGAGGAACCCTGCCAACACCTTGATTGTCTGTCTAACACTAGTTGAATAATTCTGGGCTCAAATTTAGGTTGTACCATTTATTATCTGTGTGACTTCTAACTTCCCAAATTTGAAAAAAGAAATTTGAGTTGTTTAAGCCACCAAATTTGTGTTACTTTAAGGTGGTCCTAGCAAAATGTTACAGTTATATTTTAGTAAAAAATACAAACAAGCAAATCAACAACCATATTGGTGTGGTATTAAGTTTAATAGAGAAACACATCCAGAATCCTTTTGGTACAAAGAGGAGTGGTGAGGATTATCTAGCTTCCACAGCCAATTTCTTTTATTTGAAAGGAATGACAAGCAATAAGGTTCAGTAGTCTGCTTATAAAATCAATAGTGTTATACAAGAAATATCTATTGAAAACTTGTGAAGTGTTAGCTGTTGTTAGTGTAGTAATCATAGTAGAATATATAAGCATATCAAGCCACTACATTATACATCTTAAGTTTACACAATGTTATATGTCATTTATATCCCAATTTTAGAAAATAAATATTAAAAAAGTTAAAGCTCATATGCAAGTTTCCATACTGGCACTAGAGTATATAAAAATTAAGAAACAGTTCCTGTTTTCATATATTTTATCATCTGATAGAAAAGCCAAAGCCCTGGGACCGATAACCATAATGTAGTAATATAAGCATTGTGAGAGGTACATCATACCCTACAGTAATACAAGAAATATATGTGTACTGCCCTTATATCCATAGTAAGGAGTCCTGAATCATGGTACTTAGGAAAATCATGAGATATCTATAGTGTTCTAAATTGTCACAGTTGTAAAATTGAAAAATTAATCTTGCCTCAGGAAAATATATTAACAATGGAAATCTATCTTGGTGATTTCATTATCTATATATATGGTCCTTCTGATATCCAGGTCTCTTGATTCTCTGACATTTTCTACTTTAGCGATTCCTCTAGTTAACTTAAGCCACCAATTTTCATTCATGTCCTAGACCTTGCCATTAACTACATTTCCTTCACAATCTTGTTTCTAAGCACCTCACTCTACTTCAAGAACCACTGCCTTTATCTCCACTCTCTCCCTACTACCTCAATTCCACCAATCCTTTAACCACTCCCTACCTATCTCCCAGCAACCTCAAATTCATTGATCCAAATACCTTTTCACTGTCCTTTGGGTCCCAATATCGTTACTTCCCTTATCTATTCTGAATTCCTTAGTCAGTTATTAGTCAGTATCCTTTATATACCCTCAGTTTCTTTGCTCATCTCTCATTTCATCATATTCACTTAACTGAAACCACTAGTTTGGATAAAATCTATTGATTTTATCCAGACTAGTGCCCACACCTGTGCCCACACCTGAAGGTGGATGTGACTGGAAGAAAACCCGCAACCATACTAATCAGTGTCACTTTAAATTCATGACTATTAATCTCAGATGTATTCTTAATAATGACAAAAATCTGCTGTATTTTTCTAGTGTGTTTACTTTTCCACTTTCCCAGAAAGCCACTTATATCTTCTTTTTTCTCCTTAAGCCTCTAATAACTTATTTCCCATTTTCAATGTCAGCTGATGACCTTGATTCCTCTTTCATTCTTTTATGTAGGAAATGTGACAGAAATGTAGGCCATAGAGAAAAAAAAAAAACAGAATGGCACTCATAATTCCTAATTTATCAGCAATTACATTAAATGTAAATAGATTAAACATTCCAATTAAAAGAATTGTAGAGTAGGGATGCCTGGTTCAGGGGTTGAGCAACTGCCTTCGGCTCAGGGCATGATCCCGGGGTCCAGGGATCGAGTCCCACATTGGGCTCCCTGCAAGGAGTCTGCTTCTCCCTCTGCCTGTGTCTCTGTCCCACCCCCCTGAATATTAAAAAAAAAAAAAAGAATTGTAGAGTAGATAAAATCATAATCTGGCTATATGCTGCCTATAACAGACACACTTCAGGTTAAAAGACACAAATAAATTTAAAATAAAAGTGTACAGGAAGATGCATCATGCAAACATTGTAACCAAATGAGAGCTGGAGTAACTGTATGTACTACTATTAGGTAAAATAGGCATTAAGAAAAAAGGTATTGACAGAGAAATTAAGGACATTTTATAATGATAAAAAGTTCAATCCATCAAGAAGGTACAATTATAAATATGTATTCACCTAATAGTAAAGCCCCAACATACATGAAGCAAAAACTGTCAGAATAGAAGGGAATGATGATAAACAATTTAACAATAATAGTTAGAAACTTTGGTATCCCAGTTTCAATAGTGTATATAACAACTGCACAGAAAGTCAACAAGAAGCCTTGAGCCACACTATGTACTAGACTCAACAGACCTCTATAGAATATTCCAGCTAACAACAGGAGGGTAGAAATTCTTTGCAAGCCCACATAGAACATTCTCCAGGATAGACCACATGTTAACCCATAAAACAAATTTCAATACTTGTAAAAGGACTGATGTCATACAGAGTATATTCTCTGACCAGAATAGAGTGAAATTAGAAATGTATAACAGGAGAAAATTTGGGAAATTCATAAATATGTGGAAATAAATGCACTTCTAAACAACAATCTCTTGATTAACTCAGTGTCAACTTAGGGAACTTACATTACATCTGCATAATCCTTATTGCCATATAAAATAAACTAGTCATAAGAGTGATGTCCCATCGTATTCATAGGTTCCACCCACACTCTAAAGAAGGAGATCATACAGGTCATGTATACCAGAAGGCGGGTATGTTGGGGGCCATATTAGAATCCTACCTAACATACCATCCCTTCTCCAGTCTTCCTCTCCTCTTCAGCTCTCTTCTCTCAGATGCCCAGACCTCACATGATCTATCAGCACATCCTTTTGACTTTGACTTCTGAAGGTACCCAGAATCTGAACCTTTCTTACTGTTTATACTACTGCTAATCCCCTGATCCAAGCCACTATCCTTTCTCACCTGGGATAATAAATTTGTTTTCTAATTAACCTTTTTGCTTTTGCCCTTGCCCTTTACCGGTCTGTTCTCAACACAGTAACTAGAGTAAATCCTGATTAAACATAAATCAGATCATGTCACTCTTTTGCTGAAACCCCATAATGATTCCCCTTTGGGTAGAAGCCAGAATCCTTACAATGGCCTAAAGACCCTACATAGTTACCCCCACCCCACCACCATCTCATTATCTCTTGCTGTTTCTCAGACTCCTCAGGTGCCTTTATCAGGCCCTTTGCATTTACTGTTTACCTTGCCTGGATTCTCTTCCCCTGGATATTTGCATAGCTCACCTTTGTCTCCTTCAGGTCAAATATCAGGGTATCCCTGGCCACCCTGCTTAAATTCCACTCCCCCTACCACCTTACACAGTACCCCCTACACCTTACACTTAAATTTGTTGTTTTTTGTTTGTCCCTCATGCTAGAACATAAGTTCTATGTGAGCAAGGCCTTTTGTGACTTTGTTTCCTGCCGTATTGTCTATACCTAGAGCAGTGTCTGGCATATATCATTGTATTTAGTAAATATCCATTCAGTTGATAAATGAACTTTTAAAAAATATTTGGAGGAATGTATGATAACAGTTTTCCCAAGTTGAAATTATCTCTCATTTGTCTTAATATATAGAAACATATGTCCTGTTTTGTAGATTTTATAATAATGAATATAAATAACCGAGTATAATTATCTCCAATAGGCTTAAAGAATTATCAATATTACCCTTTTTTAGAACTTGTCTTTTTTATTCACTGTTAAGTTCAGGCTCTTTTTACCCATGCATTTATTCTTGAACAGTGGGTCATTTAGGTCTTTAAAATTAAAAGCTAGTTGGCCTTACAAACTTTTAAATGCAGTATTTTAGGGACGCCTGGGTGGCTCAGTGGTTGAGCATCTGACTTTGGCTCAGGTCCTGATCCTGGGGCCTGGGATCGAGTCCTACATTGGGCTCCCCAAAGGGAGCCTGCTTCTGCCTCTGCCTATGTCTTTGCCTCTCTCTCGCACTATATCTCTCTGAATGAATAAATAAAATCTAAAATAAATAAATAAATGCAGTATTTTAGAGGGCTTACAAATTAAAGATGATGATACTCAGTGAAGGTAGAACTATATTATTTAATGCTCCAAATTGGGAAGTTTAGACATAATTTACTGGAAATGAGGAATTAAGGGTATCAAAAGTACAGCACT
The DNA here is from genome assembly GCF_048418805.1 of Vulpes vulpes. Taxonomy (NCBI): domain Eukaryota; kingdom Metazoa; phylum Chordata; class Mammalia; order Carnivora; family Canidae; genus Vulpes; species Vulpes vulpes. The sequence goes on along the minus strand of NC_132783.1, from coordinate 48,178,124 downwards.
TCTAATTTGAGGGTAAGTTTATTAATATTGCTAATTGTGAGTATTCTAAGTCTTGATAGTGTGCTTTACTATCATGTTCAAGGGTGTTTCATTCTCTCTTACTCTCTCTTTCTGCATGTGCCTTGTATTTGTGATTGTGTGTGTGTAATTTCTCCCAATAATCTTTTCTATTTCAGAAAACTCTTCCTTTGGTTCTTTGTTCTTGGGCTCTGTTCATGCCAGGCCCTACCCAAAACTTGACCATAATATAAAACTTGTTTATACATTTTTATTATTATATCTAATTAAGTAGAGTATCAGATTCTATTTTTATTTTTGAGCATGAGTTGGTTATTTATGTGACTTTTTTTTTAAAGATTGTATTTATTTATTCATAAGAGACACAGAGAGAGAGAGGCAGAGACATAGGCAGAGGGAGAAGAAGGCTCCCTGCGGGGAGCCTGATGCAGGACTCAATCCCAGGACCCCAGGATCATGACCTGAGCCAAAGGCAGATGCTCAACCACTGAGCCACTCAGGTGTCCCTTATGTGGCTTTGTTTTTAACTTTTGTTGATTAACTTCTTTTGTTTTTCTTAGCTTTTTTTGTTTTTAGCTCCTACTGATGTAGTAACTTTTGGTCAAATACAGTTTTTAATCTCAAGTAGCTGGGCCTTGGAGAAATCATCATATACATGTTCTTAGGAATGTTAAGTAGCTTCTCATATTTTCTTCATCTATTTATAGAGCTAATTTCTATTACTAAGCTTTATTATTTGAGTTAAATAATAAAGGGATGTAAGAAGCACACATTTGATTTTGAAACTGAATCCCTGTTAGATTATGCCTGTTGAAATTTGTAATCCCTTTCACCTTCTCACTATATAAGCTTTTCTTTTTTCTTTTTTTTAAATAATAAATTTATTTTTTATTCGTGTTCCTTTTCCTGTTCCTTTTGACATCTTTTCCTGCCTTTGTTACTTCCTTTTTTTTTTTTTTCCTCTCTCTCTCTTTGGCATGAGTCTCACAGAAGATAAACAGAGTAGAAGTTTCATAAGTAGAGTAACTTTTCTCTTTTTTTTTTTTTTTCAAAGTAGAGTAACTTTTCTCTCTCAGCCAATCAGTGCTTTAACTCTTGTTGTCCCCTCTTTTGTCAACCAAGGAGTACTTGGGAATGGCCATGGGAAAGAATATAGTAAGAGGTAGAAGCAGACTTAATTCCACGTTGCAGTTACCCATGCCTGTTGTTCCAGTTCACAAATGGAAAACCAGTCCTACCTGGAACAAGAAGAACTTCTACAGTATTAATCCTGTGTTAATGATTTTGTTAAATCAGTCTCTGCTAAGACAGAGAAGAGAGTACTTTGTTATATGTAAGAGATTTCATTACTTAATCTATACATAACTTCAAGGGCGTTATGGGAAAGATGCTCTTTCAACTGGACCAGGGAATATCCAGCTAGGCCACTACCTGCACTGAGCATGTTTAAGAAAGGAGATCTGGCAGGAGCAAGGGTCATTTTCAGTTCAGTTTTTAAAGGTGCAGAGGGAGTTTCTTTACTGTTAAGACATTTCACTATTCAAATTTGATAAGGAACTAAGGAAATATCTTGAAGTTATTCCTTTAATGGATGATTCAATTAAATTTAATCAATTTGTTTTTAGTAGACACTATTCTAGAAACCTTTTAAAACACTTTTAAGAATACATGTAATATAAGAAAATCTCCTAAATTCCAAAAGAGGCAAATGAAGAATGAAAATCATGAATGGGACCATTAAAAATGAAGACTGGACAAAAATTTGCCATCGAGACTGAACAAAACCTATTGTAATGACCTATATGCTTGCCTGGGGTTAGACTAAATTTGGCTTTAAACCTTCTAATGGTCAACGAAAAAATAAAGTGAATTTTTAAACTTACTATTAAATGAGTAAAAGAACAAACCTATTGCTCAGAAGAAGCGAAACTGTTCTTGTTACAAGAACCTGAAAGGACTTTCTTCAAGGAGTCCATGTGAAAATGACCCTGTGTGATCTAACAAGTAACACTCTCAATAGCAACTTAGAGAAAAAGCAAGGGTGACTATTACAGAGCTGTTTCCTATGACACGTGTCAGCGCAGACTGATGGTATCATGTGGAGCACTGGTTGTTAAGGGACTAATTCTGTGAAGTATGTTGGGCCCGGTATGCTATAAGTTGCAGACCCTCCTTCTCAGCTAGTCTGACTTGATTTCAACACATATTTTAGAAAATCTAGAAAATGGATTATATGTTCATCAATCAGTTCCTAAATGTTTTTTTTTTTTTTTCCTCAGATGAATTCTGTTAAATATTTGGTGGCACTGATGGCCATGTTCCAGGAGTAAACTTTTTTTACTCCAGGTGGATACCATACTTTTGTGGAGTGCACAGTGTGAGGTTGGATTGACTTCTTTTGCAATCTGGAAAGCTAAATAAGGGTACTGGCCTCAAGGGAACATCCAGCCTATGGAAGAGCTGAAGATGTGCCCTAATAAAAAAATTCAGCCTAACAAATTCTTTGGACTCTGCTTTAGTATTCAAACAAATGGTAGCAGAGTTCTATCACACCCTATCTTGTGGTCAGAGTAAATTTAACCTGGCAGATTTTTCAAGCTTATTTAACTAGATGCCCAATTGGTAGAAAAGCTTTGCACAGTCATAAAACTTTATCTAGCTTTGGGCATTGTGACGCCTTGGTTTATTTTTAAATCTACTTGCCAAATACATATGGAGAAAATGAGGGGGAAGAACTCACTGAGTATTGGACTGTTATTTATAATCCAGCTTAAAATTGAAGGACAACCTACCCAAAGTTTGGTGACAGAATAAATGATCTGTAGCCCTTTTCTTCTGGCAGGAAACAGTTAACAAAGACATTCCTTTTTAGTGATAACAAAACAAAACTTATGATGCCCTAAAGCTGAAAAAAATAATAATAAACTACTTGTCTCAAATGCTGAGAATTGCATGCTCTAGCCAATAAAAGTTGGGATGTTATTAATAAAAAAACAAAAACAAAAAAGCAAGTTAACCCAAAATGAGGCTAGAAAATACCCTCTTATACTTCACAGAACACATTTTTACCATTCATCAAGAGCCTTCTTACTTTTTTGACTTGCAGAATTAGATGCTGGTTCTGAGTAAACATCAGTGTATATCCAAAGAATTTCCCAATGGGAAATAGTTACAGAATACTAAAGTTTATGTTATTGTCAAAGACAAAAAAATGCTTCGATTTTGTGATGCTCATTACTCTGACTTTTCCTATTAATAATCTGCCTAGAAGTCAGGTATCCTTGCTTACTGACAATTACTCTGTGGTCACTCAGTGATGATAATTGATGGTAATGAGATGAAAAGCAGAATATCAGTTGACTACACCAGCACTAGAAATCAGGAAATTCAGCTTCTGACCTTCACTCAGTCAGTGATTTTATGATATTTGTCATATCTTTTGAACATTTTGTATCTCAGCTTCTCCATCTGTTAAACTGAGTTTGTAATAACTGCCCTGGTCTATCTCACAGGAATGTTGCATGGACAAATTGGATAAGTGTAAAAGTGCCTTGGAGGTAAAGCCACTCTGTGAATAAAAATTAGTGTGATGGAGCTACTGAAAAGTATGTTACAGAGGTTAGAATGGTTCGTTTCTGCAGGCTTCATGAGTAGATAAGGCTTCATAATGGATTCCTGTCAAGCAAACCAAACCCATCTTATCAGTTCATGACTGTATAATATTTAATGGAAAAAAATCTCTTTACAAACATTTGTTACCTTGATACAAATGTGCATTAAAAATCATTCAAGTTTTAATTAAATAAAACCTTTCTAAGTAGCTGCAAAGCAGTCTGTTAATATCCAGTTGACAGTTTCCATAGTCTATTTGGAGGGGTTATAAACATTTGATATGCTTAATAGAGTTAAGAAATAAGTAATGAAACAATGTGTGGGGAACAGAAATTGACTGCAGTGTTTCCTCAGGTAATAATTATTACCATTTTTAAGACTCTGGCATTACCAAATTAAGATTTCTCTTTTGTTTATTTTATAGAAATGTCAAATTCTTGTCTCTGCCTAAACCATATATTTTTTTCTGGTTACTTCATTTTCTGTTAGAGTTAACATCCTCATTCTCACTCATAATCATAATAGACAGAGCCACTCATTGCAGCTCAAAAAACATAACCACCAAATCTCTTGAAGATGGAAAAAAGTGGGGGAAAAGGCCTTTCTCGAAAGAATTCCTTAAGTGCTTTTTAATGCTCCCTCTTTTTCTCTTCACATAAATACTCAGAGATTTACTATGTAAATTTACAGCACCCATGTTTTCAACCCTTGAGAAGGATAAGTGAGCAAGTATTTAATTGTTTGGACATTCCTAAAAGAGGTTCTATTCAAGCTAACTTTAGAAACTTTTATTCCTAAGCCAACTTGATCTCTTTCTTTCTTCTGGCAGGGGACCATTCCTAGTGGCACTGGGGAAATCTTGGCATCCAGAAGAATTTAACTGTTCTCACTGCAAAAATACAATGGCCTACATTGGATTTGTAGAGGAAAAGGGAGCCCTGTATTGTGAGCTGTGCTATGAGAAATTCTTTGCTCCTGAATGTGGTCGATGCCAAAGGAAGATCCTTGGAGTAAGTTATCAGAAACATGTTTATTCTGAGTGAACTTTAAAGCATAATAATTTTTGGTTTTGAAACCTTTCCTTCAGTTTTCTTTTTATTTTCTTCTTGCTTGATCCCCTCTCTGTTTTCATCACTGTTTATTATTGTAAAGTAAAACTAAATAGACCTCTGTAGAAGTGTATCAGACTCAAGGAGTTAAGTTGTCTTTGGTTTTGTCTTACTGAGTGCTCGCTTGTCTAGTGAAAGTCTAGCCACTGTGGGGAAAAAATAATTTACTGTGGGTGTGCTACCTCAACAGGACCCTGTTTGCTCAGGAATGAAGAGGTCGCACAGGACCACACACATCAGAGTTCTCAGAACTGACACCTTCACTGTTTTAAATTAAATTCCATAGCTTTTATAAGAGCAGCATTTCCCCATTTGTCAGGGTTCAAGCACAGGGCACAGATCTCGTGAAATACATAAAACGTGAGGCTTATAAATGATATATTTTTCTTAAATGCATATAATGTTTAAAAATATAACCTATTTTATGAGCATATACATGTGATAGAAAAATAAGCACCTTTTTTTTCTTTTCAAAAAAGGAGTAATTTAGGAGTCAGATATATAATAAATAATGAATGAATGAATTTCCTGCTCTAGAATACCCTGTTTGCAATTTACAAATAAAGGGTCCGTCATTTCCTATGGGTGACCAGGAGTTGGAATTTTATTTTAGAAGCATCCAAGGTGCCTGATGTCATATGAAGCTCATACAGCTAATATAAAGGATAGAAATGGCATTGCTGAATTCTAATATTCTCTCTATAAAAATATAATAATGAAATTTTAATTCATATCTTGAGAGAAAAGCTAGTATGAATTTTGAATACATAGAATTTCAGATTACATCTTTAAATGGGTCTAAATCTTTGAGGACATTTAAATTGTAAATATACTACATGAAATACTTCTATATTATTAATTTGTACAATATATTGGGAACAAAAGAATAGAATGATATAGGCTGTAAATTCCCAAATGACAAGTAATAAGTTGAATATATATTAATATTCTTTTAGTATATAAATATATTCTATAAATTTTAGAATAATAACACAAAGTCAGGTAGCAGTCTTTGAACCAGATGAGGTTCTAGGAAATGGAAATCTTACCCTCATTGCCTTAGAGATGGGTCAGAAATTCACTACAGAGACAGATTCTCTGGATTGTGTTTTAGTTATTTGATTTCCTATTAAAGAAGGAATAGTAATCTGTCTCAAGGATAGAAAGGGAAATAAATGCCAAAAACCTTGAGAAATGATTTGGTTCAGTGTAATTTGTTGTACATGTTCATGGTGATCTTTTTTGGAGCTAAACCATCATTTCTCCTCAGTATCCTTCAGTGTGAATTTTGGTATGGCATTTTCTAAGGCTAATAATTTACTGTGTAATTTTATTTTAACAATTTTTTATTATGAAAAATATTTCAGTCTACAGCAGTTAGAAAATACCAGAAAATGTAAAAAAGAAAATTTAAATGGCCTATGTATTTAGGAATCCTAGGCAATTTTTATTACCTTAGGATATATTTTCTTCCCCGTTTGCTCTTTGTAAGTAATTCATTTACAAAGCTGTAACCATACTTTATCTGTAGCATCCTCTTTTTTATGATAAATATTATGGAAATAGTAAATTCCCATTTTGTTAACTATTCTTTAAAAATAATGTTAAACGGACTCTATCTCTCTCAATTCAAAGAAATGATTCCTTGCAAAACCAGTTTCTCAAGACTTCTTTTACTAATTAAAATCTGGCCCAAGTCTTCGATATTGCTATTTTTAACCCTAGCGCCATTGTTGACTAGAATCCACACTTTATAATTCAAATTTTAGACACTCATTTGAGTATGTGCTTAGCGTAGTCATAGCTGATTTCCAGAATCCTAAACATGTGCTAAACTGATTGGATTACACTGATTATGTTATTGCTTCCATAATGCACCAAAGCATAGGTTTGTTTTAATTTTTAAATGTTTTGCCCTTCCTCCACGACATTTTCTTTTTTTTCCTCCATGACATTTTCAAGATAATACTTGAAACCTTTGTAAGTTAATGTTCCCTGACACCCTTTTGAAAGAAAGCAGAATGTTTCTTAGCAAGCACTTAGGAAATGCTTATTACTTTATTCATCACATGTGTAATGTTTAAAAAACACAATAATCATTCTTTAAGTTTATTGATGTGTATTTATGGGAAACACACATATTATATAGTGTATCAGTTTAGATGATTTGTGAGTGTGTCCTTAAGTATCATCTGTTACTTAGAGGAAAAGCTCATAGTAAAGACAAAAGCATGTATCTACTTTGGGCCAGTTTAAAAGGGCTATGTTGGTACAACTAGTAAAATAAGCATTTTTGTATTGTCATCTTTCTTTACATCCAAATACCTTTCTCTAACAGGAAGTCATCAATGCTTTGAAACAAACTTGGCACGTTTCCTGTTTTGTGTGTGTGGCCTGTGGAAAACCCATTCGTAATAATGTTTTTCATTTGGAGGATGGTGAACCATACTGTGAGACTGGTAAGATCCTAAAGCCACTAGTTCTTAAGTTTTGAATAAAGATAAAACTTTAGCCCTTATATTCCTATAAAGCTGAAAGGAAATACTGGGCAAAATAGATTTCCTAACTATTTTTAAGGGACATTTAAAACTACTCTAAATATATAGCAAATATTATGTAAAATTTTTATGTGACTTCATCGAAACAGATATTCTCGACTTCTTTAAGAGAAATGAACATATAAGCACTACCTAGTAGGAAAATATCTTACTTATGGATATGAATGCTACAAAGTTGTGTAGCTTAAAGCCACCTCTTACACTGTAACAGTGAATTTTGAGTGGTTATAAACGTTAGAAATGATCAACTTTAAAAAAAGAAGAAGAAGAAATTATCAACTTTTGAATGTGATACTGATTTGCTCTTTAAGGCAACTGTCTTGACAATAAATTGGAAGTCCTTTGTTTTTCTTACTGAATGGGAGGGTAACCTTGACTTGGATTGTTCCCTAGTAAAATTATTTTTAATAAACTGGGCTCTAAGGACCAGTCTACTACATTTATCTTAATTACCTGAACTCTGAACACTTCTTTTCTTTCCCAAAGGCTATATAAAGTGAACTTTCATAACATTTATTAACATTACTCTTACTTAGATATTAGTACCACACATATGTTTCAAAAAATAAAATATTTTCCCTTTGTCATGCCTACATTCACTACCACAGCACTTCCATATGGAGTTTTATTGATGAGCTACCTTGAAATTCCAAGTGTGGTGCTGGAGGTTAAGGAATACAGCACACTATTAAAGGAGCAGTCACCTTCTGATTTGAGGCTAGTCAACATCACTTCACCCTTTATTGCTCACTCAATTCCTTTTAGCTCCTAGCTAAGACCAGTCCAGATCTATGCCAGACTATTAACCAGAAAGCTCTATGAAAATTCCAGTGAACTTATCCCATCTATGGGCTATTTGGGGACAAGATGGCTGTAACGCGCCTACCTTGATTCAATCGGAGTATTTCACATTTTGTAATTTCACCTAATTCTTCTGAAGAAAGAGCTTGTTTGTTTTAAAATTAAGCTGTGCAACTGTCTAACATTTGCATTTTGACTAACTGGCAGATGGTCCCTATCTAGTAAATACATATAAAACTATCTAGCTTTAATATCATATTTAGTGTAGTCTAAGAAGTCAGATTTTTTAAACTCAAATATTGCTTACAGAAAAATAAAAAATATTATTGTAGATTTATTTAAATGTCACTTCTAATCAACTTCATCTATTTTTGTTGTATTTCTTTAACGTCCTATTCTTATTATTTACTCAGCCTTTCCCATCTCAAATGCCCCACTATCCATTATCCCAAACCCCAGTATATATTTATTCATTCATTTCTCTCCACGTCAATAGTCACAACTAAATCCAACTCACTCTTTGCTGAATGGCTCTAATCACCAACTAAAATGGTCCATCTTCTTTTTCCCGACCCTCAAATAGCAGCTATGATAATATTTTGTTTCAATGTGACTCAGATTATGCTTGATACCTCTCAGCTTCCACTTGAGTACTATTCTCCTTACTAAGCCTGCTTTGCCAACCTTATCTTCTACCACCTTACCTTCTGTCACTGGATTCTAGGCATACCTGGCCCTTTTGCTTTTCTAAACATGCTAAGACCCTTCCTGCCTCAGGGCTTTTGTACTTGCTGTTTCTTCTGATATGTTCTTCAGCTTTTCTGTGGTGATATTTGCCTTTTTTTAGTCAAATCTCAGAACAACTGTTACTTCCTTAGAGAAGCATTTCCTAACTCACCTGTTTAATGGAGTGTTTGTTACATACTTATACCCAACTATTCTGTATCACATGACTGTTTTATTCATGGTTCTTGTCACAATTTGAAATTATTTATTATGACTTATTTTAAAAATACAATAAATGACAACACTTGCTCCCAATGAGAATGTAAGCACCGTAAAGAGAGTAGGCACATCTGTCTTCACCTCTATATCCCCCATCAGTGTCTGGCACATAGTAGGACTCTGTGTATATATGTTGAGCAAGTGGTGCTGAGGAATATTGAAGATTTTTAAGAAAGATAAATCAAGTTGGAAATGAAAATCTGCTTTCTATTGTGGAGTAAACACAAGTAGTAAGAATAGCTACATAAAAGAAAATTGTTAATAAGTTCTAATTTAGTAATAATAAAGAGACTTCTCATTAAAACTGCTTTCTTTAGAGGGAAATTCTATTAGTATTTTATAACTGTAATCTCTGTCAAGTAAATGGTGTGCTCTGGCTAAGGATTTTCAGCCTGAAGTCATAAAATTGAAAAGAAATGGCAGCAAAAGAATAGTGGCTTAATACCATTATGATAGAGTCCAGCTAGAAACTTAGTCATGGCACTTACTCATGGCACTTACTCATGGAAGTTTCTTGTGACTTTTTTTCTTCCCTACCAAGTCAGATACTCTATTAAATGTGCTAATATCAGATATTTCTTCTTGACTTACGTTCTTTAGTCTTAACTGTTGCTAGTTTTTGGAAGTTTTCTTGTCTTTTGTTAAAACAGTCATGTCTATTGATAACTTCTCAGGGAACAGAGTTGTTCTTGATACATATTTGGACATTTAAGCAGCTGGAGATAAGTGAGGAGTATTATGTGGAAAAATGGAATAAAGGGCGTTAAGTTATGTAAATAATATTTACCCCAAAGGTAACCTGAAACATGCTACACATATACCTCAAGCCAAACATGCCTTCTGAACATTTTCCAGTTACTAGTAACTTTATCTTCATCTTCTCATTTAATTCCAATTTTGTTGGTGCTTTCTAGGAACTATTATTCTAAAGCTTTCTCATGTTTAAATTATGTCTCCCCACCCCCCATCCCCGCCCCAATACAGATTATTATGCCCTTTTTGGTACCATATGCCATGGATGTGAATTTCCCATAGAAGCTGGCGACATGTTCCTGGAAGCTCTGGGCTATACCTGGCATGACACTTGCTTTGTATGCTCAGTAAGTTAACTCTTATTTCCAAATTAGAAGAGCACAATATGGCCAGTTTTAGCCTAAGCACTAAATGGAAATAACAGTTCTTGTGTCTTTCAATCCTTCACACCTAAAAGTATTTTTATGATGATTCTGAAAATTGTTCATTAAAATTTTTGGCATTTTTTGAATTATTTGGCACAAAATAAGATGCTTACCCCATTAGAGAAAATCCCGTTTTCAATAAATTTGTGTTTTGTAAGGAGAAACTATGTATTTCTTTTTTTTTTCTTTTTAAGATTTTATTTATTCATGAGAGAACAGAGAGAGAGAGAGGCAGAGACACAGGCAGAGAGAAAGGCAGGCTCCATGCAGGGAGCCCAATGTGGGACTCAGTCCCTGGTCTCCAGGATCGCACACTGGGCTGAAGGTGGTGCTAAACCACTGAGCCACCCGGGCTGCCCAAACTATGTATTTCTTAAAATAGCAAGAGTCCTTTACATTTCTTAAAAATTCTATTTTATTGGAGTATTTTTAGTAATTTTTTGAAACATTGGGTGCCTGAAGTAGAAATAAACAATTCTAAAAATCTATTGTTGAATTAAGAATGGAAGCAGACTACATGTTGATTTCACTTCCTTAGCAATAATACATGAATAATTTTTTGAGACTATAATAAACATGTAGTGATTTACCTATGTTGTTTGATATTTTAATATTTTTGGTTTTATTTTTTAACAATGAGGATAGTTGAAGAGATTCACATTTACCCTAAGACTTTTTTAATTGAGAAAGTACATATCCAATAAAGATATTTTGTTCAGATATTTGAATTTTTTAATTAGATTTAATATATCTAATAATTTTCAATACATGTTGTATGAAGGGGAAAAAGTAATATTAATTGAAATCAAATTATTTCCCCAAGCATTAGCTGATTGACCATTAAATTCATCTTGTTTATGTCATCCACCTCTTAGACTTCATGATATCTATAAAATGCAACAAGTTTTAGGGTTTTACCTTCTCCTGTTCTCTGGTAGAGCTGCTGTATTATGCTATTATACTTAAGAAAGGCAATAGGAAAGACAAGACATAAATGTGGTTAATAAACAGACCATATAATCATCCAATAGCCAGATTAAAATTAAGAATTAAAAAGAATTCTCAAGTATGCTATGCCTATGTGTTTGGGGGCTTGGGAATGTTTGGTACAGCAATTAAATGGCATTTTCATTTTGAGTACTTTGATTTCCTACAACAGGAGGCAAATTTAAAGCATCAATAAGTGAGAGAAGTTACATTTAATGTGACCTCTTCATGTGTCTATTTTTTTTTATTAGGGCCTAGTAAAAAAAATAATGATCAATGATTTAAATAAATTAAAATGCATTCTAGAAAAAGTCATTCTTTAATGCTTTTGAAAATTATATGAAGTATCAGTAATCATTAAATGTCAGTGTCTAATACAGCCAACTAAAGTGTTTTGTCTTATCCATCAAGTGAAAAATCATTTTCCTTTTTCAGGCATATTTGATAAAATAATGATATTCTTTAAATAATGCTTCTTTTTCAGGTATGTTGTGAAAGTTTGGAAGGTCAGACATTTTTCTCCAAGAAGGACAAGCCACTTTGCAAGAAACATGCTCATTCTGTGAATTTTTGAAAGTCAGCAGTTCAGGGGAGGAGAAGAAATTTGAAGAGAAAGAGGAGAATTAGAATTACCAATTAATTTTTAGATTTAATATTTATAGGAATTTCAAAAAATAATAGTGGCCCTGAAGGGATAAATTCCAGCTTTAAAAACCAAGTCAATGAGGAAATATTTGGCTTCATAAAGTAAAGAGACAGTTTGGCATTTATGATTACTTTTTTCCTGTATTTTCTGCTCATAAAATAACTTTTATAAAAACCAATTTCCTGGTTGACTATTAAATTCATCATAGAATAAATTAGTGAAGAATTAAATTTTAGAATAAAAGCCTCTAACATCTATGCTGAGTTAATTATATTTTCTTTCCTTGTTAGGTAGTTCTGAGTAAATCTGTTAAAGACAATGAAAATTGCCCCTACACTCTATCAATGAATAAAATGTATTTTTAATAGTGCTTATCTTTAAAATAGGAAGTAGTTTAAACACAATTTTATCAGTAGTAGGTGTCTGTTTTTAAAAAACTGTGTATGTACTTTTTTTGTCTTACACCTGACCATTCCAGTCGGAAAGACCAATGAGATTTTCCATCAAAATGTGCCATGCCAAAAAAAGATGTTATATATTTCTCTCATTCGCCCCACCAAAAAGTCACCACATAGCTTATGTTTCAAATTTTTACCTTTTATTACAATACGACCGTTTCTATTCATTGTATATGTTGTATCACCTGTATTAGTCAAACTCCCATTTTCACCCCTTCCCTCATACTTAAGAGAGTAAGTAGAAAAGAATGTATTTGAGAATCAGAGTAAATCAGAGGACTGTATCCAAAATTTTTAAAAATTTCCCCCCTTTTCAGACCCTGAAGCCATTAGATCAATTTCAAATTTGTACTACTGTCTGATAAAGGCTGAGAACTCTCCTTGCAGAATAATTTTTTCTTTAATTCTACATTAGAGAAGTAAAGCTTGGGGATATGATAAAATCTAAGGGTTTTTTTCCTTATAGTAATTCTCTCTGAATAATAAATGAACCACTTCCAAATGTGATCACAAATCTTAGAAAGCTTTTATTCCCAGAGGTTGGTAGTATAGGAGGGGAACGTGGTCAGTTACTCAGACTGGCTCGTTATTTATTTTCTTTATTTGGAGAAAAATTATATAGATAATACATGAAGGCAGAGCAAAAATTGAGGTGAAATTATGAATCCTATTGATATTTACCCAGTGAGAAAACAGATTATGACGTTAGATAGTTTTTCTCTATTTCCAAAACGGACAGAAGTAAAATATCAGTTCGTCTGGGGCAAGGTGCTTTTAAAGTTGAGACAGAATTCCAAGTCCTTCTTGCCCCGTAGCTCACTAACGACTTCATTTCCATTGTGTGCATGTTTGTTATAGAGGGAGGCTTTAGGCTCTAATATTTGTTTAACCTCCCTAAGAACTTTTCAAGGCATCTGTCCTGAAAGCTGTTAATTTATAGTCTAGGAGATTTATATTATATGCAGATAATAATTTAACTGGGAATAAAAGCATGAGAAGGGTGACATGAAGTGGCTTCACCAGTAGCAACTCCAAACTACCTCCTCACCCTGCATTTGTAGGGAGGCAGGAAGTTTTATTTTTGAAATAAAGTGCTGGAACTGAATTGTGCATTATTTCTCATTGCTGCTGAAACCACCTGTAGAGTTCATGCTGGCTGATGTGCATTGTCACATATCTTATTGTCGGTCTCCTGCTTTACACAGTATAAAGTAAATTGGTGGTTTTGTTTGGATGTAATAGAGATTTTTTTTGGTTGTTTAGTTTTACCTTTGTAGATTCTATGCCAAGATAGTATTTGAAAAGTCAGTTGCATTTGGGTATTTCCTTTCAAGAATTTTATTTGACCTGGATTTCTTATTAAGTTATCGTACATTAAGTAAGGATATCATTTTTATTAGACTTTTCTTTGTGTACATTATTCATGGAGCATAATGTTGCATTCCTCTAAATTTTATCCCTAAAAAGATAACATTGCTTCCTAATTTATCATTTTGTCTTTGTGCTTTGTCCTTCTTCTTTGTGGCAAAGCTTTATATCTGTTGCTAAAACAGTTAATCCTATGAAGTAAATACTGATTATAACCCAGAAGAATCTCTGTATTTTCCAGTAGGGAATGCCATATTTAATACACCAGCATTTAATAACAAGCAGAGCACTTTATTCTTCTGGTGAGCTCCCTGAATATTTATTTTTCTGATTATAAATATTCCATATCAGTAGCATGTTTTTAATTGTTACCTCTTTACTGTAGAGCATTTACTTTTAGTTTTTCTTGATGTATATTTTGGAATGCTGTACTTAGTATAAGACAGATTTAAATTACAGTATATGACTCTTAAACATCCCTTACTTGTATTTCCCAGATTCAAAATACTAATGATAGATTCCAGTTTATAACATTTTTCTAGACTTACAAAGGCTAAATGTTGCCTGCTAGAATGGCAGCCTAGAGAGGTCCCTGCTGCTTATGTTTATAGTAGCGTACATATTTCTTGTTGATTCAGGTTCCATTTAGAGTCTAAAACTAAAGCCTAGTCATTTGGTCACAGTATTAAGACAAATAGAAATAAGAATTTAAATCTTCAAAATATTAGTGTAGCCTATGATTAAAAATTATCTACAACAAAAATGTTTTCATGGTGCCATTTTCAAGGGGTAGTATAGTAGGACCACTTCTATAGAAAATAATTCCTTCCTCTCTCTTGTTAGTACGAATCTAGTGTTATATTAACATTTTTGTGATGTTTAGAGCTTTTTAAATAATCTCTATTGAAAAAAAGAGGCTTTTCCAACGTAAGGGAAGGGAAAGCTGAATAATTTCACACAAATCTAGTGCAGCTTCAGTTTGTCATCCTTTTCCTCCAGATGTTTTAAGGTATTGGGTTTGGATTCTCAGAGTATCATTTGCCTTATCTGTTCATCTCTATTTTCTGTTTCTTCACATTATTACGTTTGTATACATCTGTACTGTTTTGCTTTTGGATACATTTTCTAATTAAAAACCATGTGAGAAATGTAATCAGTATAGTAATACCTTAATGTGCACATAATAAATAAATGGCTGCAGTGATACAAACAAGTTCTCCTGGGTTTTCTTTTTTGGATGGCAAGTGGTTTCCAATGAAGGCATCATGGGAATGAAATAGTGTTACGGGATAGGAAAAGAAGTAATGATTCTCAGGAGAATCCCTCTTTTATGATATTTGCCTATCAAAATATCCCAGAAACAAAACATTTGAAAAGAGTGTCACATTTATTCTACTTTAATCTATTTTCATGCTCTGCATGTAGCATGTACACAATACATCTTTGTAAATTAATACATAAATAAGCCCCATTGTTTTAGAAAATATTTGCTGCTAAAACTGCTTGTTGGAATAACCTGTCATATCAAGAGCTGTATTATATCATATATCATACTAAAACAACTTAAGTCACCATCTACATTTTCATGCTTTAATCAACCAGGGTTCATTACTTCATAGTTAACTCATCCTGATCTCATTAGTTAACTTTTCTATAACTAGGTAGGCTCATCTATTCCTCATTTGTTTATTGGTTTGGGTAAGACTTTTTTCCAACTGTATAAAGAGGAATGTTTCTGTTGCAGGCTGTATATTGGAAATAAAAGACAAATTCAAGTCTATTTGCTCACAGTATATTAAACTCCAGAAGCCAAACTTATAAGGGCATCAAGTCTGCATTTGACATTTTAATAGCTGCTGTTTGGTTTCTATCAATCACGTCATTGCACATTAAAATGCACCAACAAAATAAGAGATCTGTCATTCCTTCGTTAAGAAACAGTAATCCAGTGCAAGATTTATAGGCTTAAGACTCAACAGTGTGTGTTCACAATAAATCCCCATTCAGTGCTCAAACCAGAAACAAGCCTCCCTGTCGTTCAGTGTTTTCTGGTCAAAATGTCCCCAATATAAGATTATCAAAGGTTTTCTTACAGAACTACATATAAAATCCTTTTTGCCAGCAAAAGCTTAATTTAGGTTGGCGGTTTCCCTTTTTGCGTACTCTCAGACAAGATCTTGATTATATCAGAAACACATAGGTACTGATGTATTATTAGCGGGCCTGGTGTTAATTAGGGAGAATTACCAGAAATAGTTTGCTTCGTGGGAATTTATTATAGAATCACACTTGACTGATGGCAGAATAGGAGTTGCTGAGAGAGAGCAGCTCCCACTCATAACCACTAATTAATAGGGTGCCAAAATTCCGCAGAGAAGGTTTCATCCCACGTGTGGGAGCCTCACGGGGAACATGGTGCCTTTGCAGTATTTAAAAATTAAAAGAGGAAAGGGGCTAGGACGCATGGCTACCCAACAGAAATCTCAGACTGATACAGTTTTGTGTTGTACTTATGAATGAGAGCATTTAACTCGGGAAGCCCCAAGCCCAAAAGTTTGTGAAAGAATCCCTTTCCCTCCAAAAGTCAGAAGTAGCCTGTATATTTATTACACTAAGGAGATACGCAAAGGCATTTTTTTAAAGATTTTATTTATTTATTCATGAGAGACACACACAGAGAGAGAGAGAGAGAGAGGCAGAAACACAGGCAGAGGTAGCAGCAGGCTCCATGCAGGGAGCCCAACATGGGACTCGATCCCGGGACTCCAGGATTGGGCACTGGGCCGAAGACAACGCTAAACCACTGGGCCACCCAGGGATCCCCCCCGCAAAGGCATTTTTAACGTGACAAGTGTCTGATTCACTCAACTGTTCATTTTCTGAGAATTTAGAACAAACCATTTGTCTACAATATTATATTACTGAACTTTTACTCTCTCTTCTATGATTTAGAAGCTGTCTGAGTAGGTGGCAAGATTACATCAATGATTAATAAGAAAGGTGTGGCTTCCACACCTTGATTGAACCCAGGGTTGAGGAAAAGCAAGGTGTGTTTAGTGATTGGCACTAATGGCAGAGCACTGGGGGAGCGCTATGAATAAAAGTTGGCCAAAGAGGCAATTCTTTTCCCTGTGCTTGTAATGGCGTGTAATCACACACAATAAAGCTTGGAGCCATTGCTTAAAGTGGAAGAATAAAGCATTTCCATGTCACAAAACCACTGATGACTGACCTCAGGGAGAAAAATAAAACAATTTATAATTCACAGAGAGTATAATTTTTCAATTTCTCTTCAGGCAATATATATGTTCTCAGGAAAATGACTTCTGTGCCAGGTCCATGGATTGACTGACATGGTCTCTAATGTGTCTGTGTTTCAAAGGACAAAGTTTCTGTTCAATAACTGGGCTCCAAATTAGTTTTTCATCATGTCCTAATTGTCACATTTGCTCTCTAGTTCAAATATACCTAGGTTTGTTTTTTTTCTTCTTTTTCCCTCCTTTTTCCCTTTGCTTGTAAAGCACACACAGCTGGTGCTATTCTGAGCACTTACCCAAAAATACCAGTGTTTGTTTAAAGCAGTTTAGTAGACTATGATATCTTCAGAGCTATCTTTTGAATTTTTTTCTCCCAAGTGTATCACTGATAGGCCAAACTTCCTTTGGTAAATAGGAAAGTAACTTGAACTCTTAGGACTTATCATACCAATATTAGTTTTGTGTAAATAGAAGTCTTTGCTTAGGTGACCATTTATTGATGTCATCTGACCTCAGACATTTTCTCTATTCCTGTTTGCTTGCGAATCCTGACAATCTCAAGCCTCTTTATGTGAATGAAATGGAGGCAGACAAATTCTTGGAGGTGACCAAGCATGAACCTTGAAATATAAGTTAAAGTAATTCTAGCTTTCTCAACTGAAACTTACCATTTATTCTGCTCTGTGAAATTATTACACTATTACTTAATATTTTGCTGGTACCATTATAAGTGCTGTAGAAAAAAAGGAACTTAATAAGTGGAGAGGCACCAAAGTGAACCTAGGAAGGACTTCTGTCCCAACAAAAGATATAAATCGATTATGTGAATCTATAAGTTTGCTTGTGCCTGAATACCCAGCAAGTTCTAAATGATCTTTAACAATATCAACATAGTATAGGTGGTGAGAGTATAAATTAGGGCTTGTGGGGAAACTGTTTGATTAGATAAATTAGGGCTTGGGGGGAAAGTGTTTGATTAGACCCTGGTGGATCAGTCTCGGTCCAATCGGGAGGATGAAATCACACCTAACTTAGCAGGAGAGGTTTAAAGAATGATTAAGCTATGATAGGAGAATAACCATGAGAATGTAAAGAGAAGTCAGGATAACCTAAGATTGAGAGAGAGGACCCAAGGAAGAACAACCTCTCCATGAGTGCCGTCCCCCACGTCTGGAGGTCACACTTTGTTGGAGAAAAGTGTGGTTGCCACCCACTGAATGACAGAGAAGTTCTCTGGTTGCTGAGGCCAGCCAGAGCTGTTCTTCAGTTGCCAGGAACAAGGAAACAACCCTCAAGAATGCAAGTGAACCAAGGTTAGATTACCAAGGTTAGGTGGATGGGTGTGCACAGGGAGTTGGAGTGTTGCTGTGGCCTAAAATACACAGTATCCACATCAAGAGGGCTGCAGCAAGGTGGTCACCAGCCCAGGCCAGGGATGAGAAGTCACCAGGGGACTGTGTGTTCTAGAAGGACAGCTGGGGCCAAGCTCCACCAACAACAACCCCCCCCCCCAGCCCCCCAAGGCACCATGGATGAACCATGCAGCTGGAGCAAGTAAAAGCAAAATGTAGCACTGGGACCAGGAAGAGAAGCTCCTGACTTCTGGCTTCTGCACTATTCCTTTGCTTCCTTGGCTGACAGTTGACAGAGTTTCATATGGCTCACTATAAGGGAGAAATGGTTTAAGAGTCCAGTTCACTATCACAGAACAGATTCTGAAGGATGAATTTGGAAGTGAAGATCAATACATTGGTAATAGGCACATCTGGGTACAAAATGAAAACTTGATATTCTTAACCAAATTCAAACCTCCTTTAACTAGAACCTGAATTGCCAGTATTCTTGGTGAACTGGAAACCCAAAGAAATTATTCTAACTTCATCCTTTATTGTCAAAAATCCTCTGATAATTCAATATGCAAAGTAAACGTAATGTACCATTGATTGTGTTTTTCAAGGCCTTACACCTAAACATCCAGTATAATGGAAGTTCTGAATATTTAAGAGATTTATCAGATGTTTACTAAGCTATAATCAAAGGGGTTTTTTTCCACTATGGTTAAAATGAGTAAGACATTCTTAATTGAAGGGTGAATTAATTGGGATTACTGTGAACAGAAGTTTCTCGATATAAACCTTAAACCCTATCATGTAGAAAAATAGATTATTTTCATATTCAGTAATGAAAAGCAAAGAGATTACTGATTTCCCCAAAGTGAGAGATCAAGCCCAGTGGATCTATAATAACTTATATTTCTGATACCGTCTTTGCACTTTGTGTGGTGTATTACATGCCATGCTAGGGCACACTAATTCACTGTGAGATTCTAATATTTGGAGAAACTGAGAGTCAAGTGCTTTTAATATTTTATTTATTTATTCATGAGAGACACAGAGAGAGGCAGAGACATAGGCAGAGGCAGACACAGGCTTCTTGCAGGAACCCCAATGTGGAATTCGATCCCAGGACCCAGGATCATGACCCGAGCCAAAGGCAGACACTCAAACACTGAGCCACCCAGGCATCCTAAGAGTCCAGTGTTTTTAACCCAAATACTAGAGATGAGAAAATGAAAACTCAGAGATAGGATTCTCTAAAAGCATAGTTATTAAGTGGCAAAGCTCACACTTGGACTTTTTGCTAGATTAGAGAGAGCATTTACTATGTCATTCCACATTATCTTAGAGTCCTTCTTATTAATAAGGGAAAATTATCATATGTTCAGTTAGTAAAGGACAAGTTTAGAAAGGACTGAATTTTGATAGAATGTGCACAACTTAAAAGCCGTATCTGTCTGACTTGCACCGTTGCCTGCTGCACAGACGTCAGTATTTGCGAGGTCTACAGTGGGACCGTGTGCCTCTTGCAGGCATTTGTATGTCCTCTCTGCAACGCACCATTTACTGTTCTTTGTGCTTTTGTTACATTGGAAAGAAGCACCAGGGTAATCAAAGTCAGTTTAAGGTTAAGGTGTGGATAACCCCACCCGCGGTACCAAACAAGTGAGAAGGCCGTAGGAAATGCGGTGAAAGTGACTTCTGCCCACAAAGGTCACAGCAGCGCCTATTTATAAGATGTTGGAAAGCAAGCAAGGATGGCCGGCACCCAGTTCTTCGCCGTGTGATGCAGTTAGTTCCAGGCTGTGAGTGGGAAGAGCGGAGGATGGAAAAGGTGAGGCCTTGGTGAGAAACTGCACACATGTCCAATTACTCTGACAAGGTTGCCTAAGATTCTTTTTTCACTCAATTGAAACAAAATCTCTCTGCTGCTCAGTAATGGCAGGCACCACTGCTAAGTCCACTAAAGCGTAGCTGGAAAATCCAGCTGCCCTCACATCTGTTTTGCATGACCTTTCAATCATCAGCAAATACTGCTGCCACTAGGGATGGAAGTCTGGGTAGGATATGGCTCTATGACTTTCTAAGCTATCACTATGGAAAACATATTGAAGCCAAGTTCACGCATGCCACGTACCATGCCCAGAAATTATAGACTTGTCTGGGTGGTGTTAAGGTTTTGACCTATCAAGAGTGCTCACACCTGCTTCTTACATTCAAGTTGTTAATCCTTTGTTCAGAAAATGAGACATATTATGAAATATGTGAATAGGTTTTTATGGCTTAAGACTTAAGTGGTTAGGCTCTTAACCTGGTTCAAACTAAAATAATGTTGGTGAAATAGTGTGTTTTAGACTTTCAGCGATTACATTCATTCTATGTCAGAAACCTGTGTGACTTGACTTTCAGATACTTTGAGAACCACGACTTGGTTACAGTGCTTGCTTGACCTCTGGGCTGTAATGAAGTGTTCTGAAAATAAAAAACAGGGGGAAAAATCACTAAGGAATCTCTCAAAAGGATTATAATAAAGTTCACTCTCACACAAATGATGATGGGAAACCAATGGAAAATGTGTGAGTACAGTTTATCTCAAGACCAACTTAAGCTGTTGCCAAAGTAGAGCATTAACGGCTATAATGAATTATATATAAATACACATGTCGTGTGCTTAAAGAGAGCAGACTGCTTAGGTGGACCCCGGGCATTGGTTTTGACAGACCTGTGTGAGGGTGAGTCTCCATTGAACTTACAGTGGAGTTATACAGGCAGGCTAATCATTTGGGTCACCTCCAAATCAGTGGTGTTGCATTTTCTGTTATTTTTATTCAACATTTAATGCAGAGGGAAGACTGACCCTGTTGTTGGCAGGCAAAGAGGAGGTGTCAGACCCCGGGGAGCAGAGATCCACTCCTAAAATGCTCTGGCCACTTAGCGCTCCCTCATACTCGTCCACTCAGCATTTAAGCTGAGGAGTCTTGCCATGAAGAATAAAAATAATTTTAACCAAGTATTTCCCAAATATATATTTGGCCATGACCCCCTTTATTTAAAGAAAATCTATGGATATTTTATTCTATATAATACAAGCTGGGAAATACTGGTTTACCCTTTCTCCTTTTTTCATGGTAAATGTCTTGAATTGTGCTTGTCTTCACATTTTAGACCCATGGTTCTCAAACTTTAGTGAGCATCAGAATCTTCTGGAGGGCTATTGAAACTAGGGCCCCACCCCCCACAGTTTCTGATTTAGTTGGTCCCGGGGCAGAGTGAAGAACGTGCATCTACCACATTCCAAGGCGAAGCTGATCCTGCTGGTCAGGAGATCACCTTTAGGGAAGCACCTGTCATGGATCTAGACCAGTGCTTCTCACTTTAATATGCAAATAACCTCAGGACCTTGAGATTGTGACTTGGTAGGACCGGAATGGGGCCAATAAACGTGCATTTCTGGTGAGCTTCTGGTAGATGCCACTGATGCTGTGGGTTCACCAACCACACTTGGAGGAGAGATGGTGAGCCTTCAGGGACCATACGTAGAAACCAACATCTCTCTTCTTCTTGGGTCTAAAATCAGAGACTAGTGCTTCAGTTTCTGAAAGTTAGATACATTAAAAAAAATCTACTTGGGGAATTTTGCAGGTTTCTTTCATCCTTCTCTCTTTCCAGGATTTCTCTGGCACTTGTGGAAAGTAGTGAAGATAGGGCACCCCCACAGCCCTGGCTGGTGCCCGAGCTAGAGCACCCAACGCCAGCAATAGATGTGCAGCCCTACAAGTTGAGTGAGTAACTAAATCTCAGATGGTAAATTTGTGTTTTTCTCCCCCATCATTCCAGATTAGGAGTGTTAGTTTTCCCGAACTTTAAAAATCAACTCTGATGTGGGGTGGGGGGCACACAGCGGCAGTAAGTCGGA
Organism: Vulpes vulpes; assembly: GCF_048418805.1. Classification (NCBI taxonomy): domain Eukaryota; kingdom Metazoa; phylum Chordata; class Mammalia; order Carnivora; family Canidae; genus Vulpes; species Vulpes vulpes. The sequence goes on along the minus strand of NC_132783.1, from coordinate 48,155,874 downwards.
GAATTGGTGCAGTGACTCAGGAGTCAGGGATTTGGGTGTTTAGCCAGGCTGATCGCTAATTATTTCTCTGACCCTGGAAACGGCACTTCACCAATCCTGACCAGACCTTCCTTCTCTATAAAAACTGGATCAGTGGTTTGTGCACTTTGTTTTGGTAACTCTTTTGAAACATCTTCAGAACCTCACACATACAACAGGCACAAGGTAAGCCTTGGGCACTTTAATTTTTTAGCAGAAATATTTCTAACTTGCAAAACCATCAAAGAAACTCTGGATTCCTCGGGTTCTCAGGAACGAGATTTGTAAATCACTTAGCTGGAAGGCTGCCGAAATTTCTTCCAGTCTGACATGAAACCATCTGTGGGGTTTGTGGGTCTGCGCTGATTGATGAGCATCCACTCACATTCCCTGCAATGACTTTGGCTTCTCCTAAACAATAGTTTGGTTTTTGTTTTGTGTTTAATCATAATTCATTTCTTCAGTGCTTTCCGCCCTAAAAGTAACAAGCAAGTTTGAGGGTTTTTTTTTTGGGGGGGGGGGGTTCTTTTCCTTTTTTTTTTTAGTGGTCTTCAAAGTATTGAAAACGACTTCGGTCTGGGAGGGGGAAGGGAAGAGGAAAGGTTGTCTGCAGCCACACAGGGAGGTCTGGGGGTTGCTTTGTTTTCTTAGCTGTGCTGTGCAAATGAACTGAAGGTTTAGCACTTAGGTGCTGTTTGAAGATCTAATACAACAGAGGCTGGAGTAGGGAGCCCAGGAACGCCATTGCCCGCCTTGCCCAAGGCCCCTCCGTACAGCTGTTCTGAGAGCTGCAAAGCTAAAATTTGTTGCCATGGCTTAGACCTAAACAAACCCGTGCCTGTTCTGGTATGTAGATTATGTTCTCCAAGGACAGCCCTGCTCGCTCATTTTGTGTCCATCTGTGGGACATACAGATTTCCATCACTACTCTACCGCCTGCCATTCTAAAGCTCAGTTTGTTACATGATACAGTGCCTTTTCACTTAACAGACACCTTGGTGTTGGAATCGGCCTATTCCTACAGCTTTTCCCCAGCTATACTGGAACTTCTGTCCTCAGGGACTTCGCCGTGGGACCACCTTGCAGGTGTTAATACTTTTCCCTCTAAACCAGCTTGGATAGCTGCCAACGTGAATGCTGCTCTCAACAGAGTAATGGAGATTCCAGGATACCTCTAGGTTAGTTTGGAGGCAAGGGAGCACAGGATCCCCCTCTCCTATTCCGTCCTTCTCTTTTTATTTCCCATCTCCTCTTGCCTCCCCCCACATTCTGGGAGATGACTCTTCCTTTGGTTTATTCTAGTAGGATGATATCTGGCCCTCTTTTAGGCTTCCCTCCACTTCAGAGGACTCGGAAGCAATTTTAAAGACCCAGGAGGTCTCCTAAGAAATAGTAAAATAACATTACTTCTAATTCCATGCAGCATAATAGGGAGTAAGAAAATACATGTATTCTTATATCAGTAGAAAGTAGAACAAGCAAGTAAAAACTCTAGAACTCGCAAAAAGCACAGACAATTTTAATTAAAATGACCTCCTGGGTGTGTGCACATGTGCACACATACACATACACTCTGCATATTAGTAACATCAGTGATATCAAGTTGTTTTCCTGGAAGCTAAGAGAAAGGTGCCACGTGGTCTGCATTCTAAGTTTTAAAAGCTGCAGAGAAGTGTCGCTGTGGAAAACCCCCCTGACCCTGGATCCTTGAAGGAATTTGTTGTATTGATGCTCATGTGAAAGAGGAGTTAAAGCCCCCGTCTTTACACTCTGAACAGGTAGGAAAGAGCATCGTTTGTATGAAGTCATATTTTATGTAAGTTCTTTCTAAAATATTAAATCTCATCCTGGACAACATTTCCGCAAGGGAGTTGAAAGGATATGGTCCACCTATGTTTGCTGTCTCCTCCACTCTTTCATATGTTCATTTATTGAACAAATATGCATCAGAGTGCCTAGAATTTACCATGCTTGCTGGAGATTCAGCACAGGTCTCTACCGTCCTCAAGCTTACATTCCAGTAAGGAGAGACACAATTAACAAGGTAGAAATTGAATCTAGAGAATACTGGATGGTACATGGAGTGTAATACAGTGGGTATGGGTGAACCAGACAGGAAGGAGAGGAGGGAAGGAGCCAGGCAGGTACTGGGGAGAAGGCTGTCCCAGGGAAAGGAAAAAGCCTAGTATGTTCAGACAACAGCGAAATGCCAGTATGGCTGGAGTAGTGAGGGACAGAGATTAGAGGGGTAAAAGCGGATAGAAAAGGCCCCAGAGGTCCTGGTAGGCCTTTTTAAGGACTTTGGCTTTAATGGTAAATAGTTAAGTCCTTCAAGTCAGTGCATGTAAGTCCCTGTCTGTCTCTGCCTGTCTCTCTGCCTCTCTCAATCCCCACTTCAGGGCAGGTCTTCGGCATCTGGTGGACCACATTCCACTGTGTGAATGAATGAAGGCCTGAGTGTGTCTATAGCGTTTCTCACCACCTTTGCTTTTCCTGTGATTTGCTCAAAGGGCAGGGCTTCCTGCACACTCTATTTTTGGCTTGTAAGAAAAATTATGTAGCTCTGATCTTGATGAAATCTCACAAGTCTGGACTCCCTCTAATTTCCATAACATAAAATTTAGAAGTCTCCAATTTTTCTTTCTTTGTTTCTTATGTTTCTGGATCTAAGGGAAGCTCCTTCTCTCAGGACCTGCCACGTGATGAGTTCCCTCGAAGCCTACAGAAGGTTTCATTCTCATCACAGTATTTACTCATTCTGGACTCAGGGTGCATTTTGGGTATTTGCCAATTTGCATGGCCAGTTCTTATGGCTTCAGAAGCCACAGGAACAATTAACAGGTGATCATTTATCATTAATCCCAAGTAAGAAAAGCCTACTACTGTTGTGTTCGCCATTCCCACTGGCCCTGACTGATGATTCATCAGAATCATCCGCCAAACCCTTCTCTCTAACTCTGTTTCCAGATCACCGCCTCTATGTGACATCATGGGAACTTAGTGCAAATAAATCTCCAGAGAAACCCATGCCGGACAGATATTGAAATGGATTGCCGCGGGACAGCATTAGTTATCTCCTTAGAGAGGGGGTTTATCACTAAAGCAAGGCTTTGACAAAAAACACTCCTGGGGCTTCCACTTCCACGGACCGTGGTGTATCTACAGCATTTTGCCATCGAGTCTGGACAGAGCCCAGAGCAAAATTAGAGCAGGATCTTATTAGCAGTCTGGGACCAGGGCCATGATCTGGGGTACAAGAGGAAGCAGCTGTGATCATCTGTTCTAGTTAGTATTATCGATGCTGTTGTTGTTATTTAACCATCAGAGTTTCCCGGTTGTGGCTATTGAAATCGTTCCATCTGGGTATCTAAAAAGCAACCATTAAAACTATACCTTATGGGATGCCTGGGTGGCTCGGTGGTTGAGCATCTGCCTTGGGCTCAGGTCGTGATCCTGGGGTCCTGGGATCGAGTCCCACATCAGGTTCCCCAGGGGAAGCCTGCTTCTCCCTCTGCCTGTGTTTCTGCCTCTCTGTGTATGTCTATCATGAATAAATAAATAAAATCTTTAAAATATATACACATACCTTTCATCTGAATTGGAATTATCCTGTGTGGAAGTTTTGTATCCCTGCTGGGGGGACATCTATGGCTTCTTTTATGGCATGGTACTCAAAACTAATTGAAAATTGAAACCTATGCAATTTCTGAGCATGTTCTCTTTTCAAATAATATCACCCTTTCCAACTAAGGTTAGAATTTGAAAACAGAAATTGATCATTTTCAATACATTCTCTGAGATCCAGAATGAGACAAGAAACAAGAGGGAAAGAAAAAAAGAGTTAATTCCTGGTGATAGCAAAAACAAATGTTTACAGAGGCTGAGGCAGAGCAGCCCCTTCAGACCAAGCTGATCTGAAAGGGCTGCATTGGGGAGCTGGATGCACATGGGGCCTGGAAGCTTCTGCAGAATCTAGGAGAGCAACCTATGGAGAAAAAGGCAGTGGGGGACGACAGACCTGTGTTCAAAGATATTCCCAGCCTAGAAGGAATACGGAGCAAGGCGGGGGTGGGGTGTGGGGGTGGGGGACCAACCATTTAACAACCCAGAAGGTAGGAATTTGTGACCATATTTTAAAGCTAGGGAAGTGGAGATACAAAATAGTTAAGGAGCTGTCACCAGGTAGCAAGTGACAGAATCAGAATTTGTATCAAGGTCTCTGTCTTCAAAGCCTGTGTTCCTATGCCCTCATCTCTAAAGCAGGAGTGTTGGACTCAATTACTGATTCCAAGAACGTGATAAAATAAGCCCAGGCCATTTGACAGAATCCTGACTATCAGAATTTTTATCCTTTCACTCAAACTGGAAGGTAGATACACCTGCCAGTTGGAATTGTTCTATGGCCACCAAGTTGTAAAAATGTTATATGTTGCCAACTATAAAAATTCTAAAGATGATATGCTCAAAGTCAGAATTGTATCTTGACTCAAAGATTTCACAGTTTTGGGGCACCTGGGTGGCCGACTCCTCATTTCGGCCCAGGTCATGATCTCAGGATCCTGAGATCCACCCCTAGACTGGCTCTGCACTCAGCAGGGAGTCGGCTTCTCCCACCTCCTCTGCCCATCCCCTGCTCCCACCCCCCCACCCCCCCGTATCTAAAATAAATAAATAAAATCTTAAAACAACAACAACAACAAGATTTGCAGCCTTTGCCCTTCTGGTTGGCCCTGCGCTCCTGGAGCTGAGTTGCTGCAGCCCCTTTCACTACGTGAACTTCCCTGTTGGCTCCTGGGCATAGCAGAGCCCTCCCTCATCTTGTCACCTGCTGACCTGGCCAACAATCCAGGACCACACCCCTGATTTTAAAAGGAAGAGGTACAGAGGGTTCTCAGTAGGAGAACAACGTGATGAGAGAAGAATTTTAAGAGGCAAGAAAAAGGACAAAGTAATACATTAAATTTGGTGCATATGATGCTTTTTGCAATTGGTAGTAATCCTGACCAGTCACTAGCTTCCATTCATCTCTTCCCATTAAACAAACTATTCTGGGGGAGCAGAGTCATATTTGGGAGCTGAAAGAGGCAATAAGTATGCAATATTAGTGTTGGGATGTACTTTAGCAACTGAGTGCAAACCTTGTGTTACAGTTGGGAACAGGAAGGCCCATCTAGGAAAAGCAATTTACCCAAGGTTGCAGGGCATAGAGCTGTTCTCTGGTGAATACATGTGAGAATGTTCATTTGCTGGTAAAGGCATGAAGTGACATCAAGTATTGGGTTTTGAGTAAAGGTCCTGGTGGAAGTATGCATTGCTTAGTAGAGCTTGAATTTTTTTGTAAGTTCTTTTCCCTCTATTTTCCATTCAAGAAACATGAAAGCCTTATAAACCTCCTCAGTGGATTCCTCTGTGGTGGGCCGTGCCTCTCCGTGCAAACCTGTTTGCCCTGAGATGGTGTCTGAGAATTTGTGGAAGGTTTTAGCACCACCGCCCCCCACCCCTGCAATTCTTTGACAGAGAAGTCAGCTTAGTCTATATGAGAGCAAACCAATGGCCTAGAAAATAGAAAATACAGTCACTTTTGGGTTCTGAAACTTTTGGATTTTATGTAAGCTTTAACATTTCCAAAAAAAGCAAAATTTAGAAGGTGCCTATTTTTAAGTTTTCCGCAGATTGACAACTATCATTTGCTATGGAAATCATTACATAAAGGAAGAACACTTCGACATCAAAGAAGTTAAAAGGACGTGATCTCAAAATAACTGACCATTTTTCCTGAGTAAAGATGGTGCCAATGTAGCTCTGACATAATACACGCATTTGTTTTTACATAGATAAATGTTACATATATACATTTGTCTGATCCTGTTCTGAACAAATGAAGATTTTAAAATAGCCTGGTATTTGGGAACATTTGTTCTAAATAGCACCCAACTACAAGCTGACTTTTTTTTGTTGCCACCGTGACTGAATTTTGATTATTGCTTTGTTTTCGCGCTAAACCATCTGCCAAGTTTTTTCATCTGAAAGAGGCTACAGGAGCCATCCTCACAGCAGATTTCTATGCTTGTAGAAATCAACCTATAGATATGTGAGTCTGAGCTTTGCCTTTTTTGAGTACATTCCCAAAACCTTGGAGAAAAGGCTCTGTCTGCCCTGGGTTCTCGACTTCACAGTTCTGTCTGTGGTTGTGGTTTGATGCCTTTTAATATAAGCAGCACAGTGGAGGTGAATTTTGCTTGCTGGTGGTCATGGGTAAGGCAATTATGAAGTCTGACATTATTCTTGGAATGATTTTAAGCAAAATATCATAGTTCATCAAGACCTGTCTGCAAAATGCCAACAAGTTAATAGTCATTTATGTACAGAAGGAAAAAATTATGGCTGCCAGACCACCTTCATGTGGGAGATTTGGCCATAAATTTTAAATATCCATTGTGAGAATTATATTATGTGTAAGGAAATCAGCATCCTGCAGTTTTACAAGTGAGCCTAGAAGGGAATAATGCACAAAGAAAGATTTAACAAGAAATGTAAGCAGAGCAAGCAAAGAAGAATCTCTGAAAATCTGGCACCTCCCACAAGGTTTTGGGGAAAGGTTACAGTTCCTAAAGACTTTTTTTTTTTTTTAAGACAAAATGATGGCGGAGGATCCTGAATGTTTTAAACACTTAAAATTGCTACCAGTTTTGAACACTTTCTCTGTGCTTAAGCGTCTCCTGTGGACTGTCTAACACAGGCATCAGAACAGCCCCACGAGATACAGATACTGATAATAAAGCTGAGGTTTAGTGAGAGACTGGTGACTTGCCCGAGATCTCAGCCTGGCAGGCTAGCCTGTACCTGGCCCTTGTGTCCAACCCCAAAAAAGGCACCAAGTAAGGGTGGACAAATTACAGAAAGGGGCCTTCCTTGGGAAAAGAATCATAAAAAGGTACCCTCTCTGTCTATATAGCCACCAAGGGGGAAATTCAGCCAAACCTTCTAGGAGTGTAGATGTCATCCTTGTCAGGAAAGTGGTGCCTCTTCTTCCGAGCAGACGCAGCCCCATGCAGGCAGATTTGGTGAGCGGTGGGCCCAGTTCTAACTCCAGTGCTTGCTTAACTGCCCCCAACCCCATGGCTTTGATGCATTACAAGAACTGCCCTGGGCCGGGGCAGAGAGGCCCTAGGCGTCAAACCCGGACACTGTGACTCTGGAGGCACACGGTCAGGTGCGATTGTCACTCCTCTTTAACCCCCAGTTCAGGGGTGCCTGGGGGGCTCAGCCGGTTAAGCACCTGCCTTCGCTCAGGTCATGATCTCAGGACCCTGGGCTGGAGCCCCGCATTGAGCTCCCTGCTCAGAGGGGAGCCTGCTACTTCCTCTCCCTCTGCCGCTCCCCCTGCTTGTGCTCTGTCACCCTCACTGCCTCATAAATGAATAAATAAGATCTTTAAAAAAAGGACCCGGTTCAACCCAGTGGGCAGGTGCCTGTGTCACCTGTGCAGAGGAGCGCAGCCTGGCTGCTTGTCCTTCCCTCCACCGCGGGCAGCTGAGCCATGTGTATGTTTCTACCCACAGAGGCCCGGAGACCCGGAGACCCAAAGACCCGAAGGCCTGGAGGTCTGGAGGCCCAGAGGCCCAGAGACCCAGAGGCCAGGAGACCGGGAGGCCCGGAGACCCCGAGACCCAAAGACCTGGAGGCCCGGAGGCCAGGAGGCCCAGAGACCCGGAGGCCCAGAGGCCCGGAGGCCCGGGGGGCCAAGAGGCCAGGAGGCCTGGAAGCCTGGAGATCCAAAGACCCGGGAGCCAGGAGGCCCGGAGACCCAAAGACCCGGAGACCTGGAGGCCCGGAGGCCAGGAGGCCCGGAGACCCGGAGGCCAGGAGGCCCGGAGACCCGGAGACCCAAAGACCCGGAGGCCCAGAGGCCAGGAGGCCGGGAGACCTGGAGACCCGGAGGCCCAAAGACCCCGAGGCCAGGAGGCCCAGAGACCCAAAGACCCAGAGGCCCGAGGCCCGGAGACCTGGAGACGGGGAGGCCAGGAGGCCTGGAGGCCGGGAGACCCATCAGCCTGAACCTGCTTCACAGAGGCACGTGCTGAAGACCTCAGTTTCCGACGCAGTTAACCCCAGTGGATGCCCATGGACGCGCTGGTGGAAGGAAGGTGAAGGGAACCTGGAGCACGCAGGGGGGCCGCGGGACCCAGATGCAGGCTCTGGGGAGACCTCAGGGACGGCCAGCGCTGCGCGGGCCCGGGAGGAAGAGGGGGCGACCGGGAGGGAAGTGGGGTAGATCCGGACCACGAGGGACCTTGTGGAGGCAGTGTCGAGGAGTCTAGACGTTATCCTGGGGCGAAGGGAAACCACGGGCCGGCTTGAGGCAGAACCGCCCTCTCTCAGGCTTCCTTTCAGAAACCTTATCCTCTAAGAGAACGAGCCTGTGTTCATGCAGTCGTGTTTTCATGATTTTTGAATTTGCCTTCGCTTCGCAGTCGCATTGTGTAAGATCTTGCCTGGCTTTTAAGGATTTCAAACCATCCTCAAAAACATGTTCTAACCTTCCACCAAAGTTTCAGTGTCTATATCCATCCATAGCCCCACTATGACTGAAGCAGGTATTATTAGAGATACCCATCAACCACTGAAAACTAGGGCTTGGGTAGAGGGATGCCCAACATCCTAAGTTTGGGAGGACCCAACAACTGGGGTCTTCACAATCCACAATATCTTGACAGCTCTTTACATCTCCTATTTTAGGGTTCATACCAAATTACACCGGACTCTGTGGATTCAATCAACACTTGCTAAGTATATGTATTTCTAGGCATTGAATCAGGTTCCAAATTAAGAGCCAATAGTCCTTTTGGGACATTGTGTTAGTTTCCTACTTCAGCTATAACAAAGGATCACAAACTGAGTGGTTCAAAATGATGTGATTTCATTATCTTTCGGTTTTGGATATCAGAAGTTATTATACTGGGACTTATAATAAAAAACACAGAATTGTTCTTCAAATGTTTCTAGGCACAGAGCTCTTGGAATTTCCTGAGGAGAGGAATAGAAGTGTCTTTTGTCATACCCCTAAAGATGAGGGGTGGCTGCCAGGGAGATTAACCAAGTGATTGGAGGGTTGGACGTTTCAGTCCTGTCCTTACCCCAGACTTTGAGGAGCGGGGAGGGGCTGGAGAATGAGTTCAGTGACCAATAGCCAATGATTCGATCAATTATCCCTCTGTAATGAAGCCTTCATAAAACCCCACCAAGGATGGGATTTAGAGGGTTTCTGGGTTGGTGCATATGTGAAGATTTGGGGAGAGCGTTATGCCCAGAATATAGAAGCTCCTCCTTCTTTCCCCATACCTTACTCTACCCGTATCTTCCAGCTGGTTGTTCCTGGATTGTCTGAGATAGATCCTTTTATTAAAAGCCTTGTAACCCAGTAAGTAAACTTTTTCTGAGTTCTGTGCACCTCTCTAGTAAAGAAATTGAACTCAAGGAGGGAGATCATTGGAATCTCTGATATGTAGCCAAGAAATCAGAAGCACACATGACATCCTGGACTTGCAATTGGCATTGTGAAATAGGTAAGGGGGCTGGCTTTGTAGGATCGGAACCTTTAGCCTGTGGAACTTGTCACTATCTCCAGGTCAGAATTGAGTTCAATTGTAGGGGACTCAGCTGGTATTGAATTGCTTAGTGGTGTGGAAAACACACGCGTGCATACAGATACCAGAATTTAAATTGGTACCACAATTATAGAAGTCCAAAATGGATCTTGGCTAAAAGCAAGGGTTTAGCAGAGTCGTATTATACTTTGGAAGCTCTAGGGAAGCATTTCCTTCCTGCCTTTTGCAGCTTCTGGAGGCTGGAAGCTTCTTTGGCTCTTGGCCCCTGCCAACAATCAAATCACTGTGACCTCACTTCCATCCATGCACCCCTCACTCTGCTGCCTCCCGTCTTTTGTGCATAAGGGTCATTGTTTTTACACTGGGTCTACCTTCCTAACCTAGGATAATCTCTCTATCTCAAGATCCTCATTTTAATCACACCTTCAAAGCCTCCCGTAGATACCACCTGAGGATTAGGATGTAGATATCTTTAGGGGCCATCATCTGCCTATCTCAGCTGCCAGATGGTGTTTCTACCCATTTAGTTTGGAAAAAATGGTGCAGGTTTTGGACACAAAGCAGACCTAATTCCAGTTCATATCTGCCACTTACTAGAACTGCAGCCTTTGGAAGGTTACTTAACTTGTCTCACCCTCAGTTTCCTCATCTGCCAAATGGAAAAGCTATAACCTTCCTGCATAGTCATGACCTCTGTAGGCAACGGCCCATATCACCACGTGCACTGGGTAACACAGCAATGGTGGCTGTCCTCGCCACGAACTCTTCCCCTTGAGCAGCTGTCCCTCACAGCACACCATTTTCTTTGAATCGGCGGGATTTTCAGAGGTCTACCATGGTGCATCACTATTTTCTTAAAGGTTTCTGTTAACCTGAAATCGCATAGTTTTCACAAAAGGAAGTTATAAAATGCTTAATGAAAGTAAATTCATAATTAGTAACTGAGAGCATACACATTTTCAAAAGCATTTTTTAATTGCTACAGAATTTTATTTAACTTGGGGACTGAGTATACCCTTGGAAATACTTAAATAGTACGTTGCTCCAATTTCATTGAGTTCAAGGATCTCATCAGCCTTGGGTGCTTGGGGTTTTTAGTGGAATCTACTTTCCTCTCTCCTTGAGCCTTGGCAGAAATTGCTTCGGGACCCTTACTAGTAGTCATCATGATATATTTAGGGCTAGCATTGTAAATTAGACCGCATACACCTTATTCTCCTCTCTAAAACTAAATTCCCATAGAATAAGACTCATTTCCTGCTGCTTTTTTCCCAACTGACTTTTGAATAATCAATTTCCCATAAATTCAAAATGAGATGCCAATTTGCCATAAAAATTTTAAAAAGATCCTTCACAGCCGCCTGAACTTGCCGTAGGGCTAGGTTCTATTATATCCTTTCATTTCCTTTCTCCTCCTTTTTGAGAGGTAGTCTGCCTCCTGTAGCAAGAGCTCTGCTTACTGACGACTGGCACTGAGTGTCTCAACACACTTAGGTCTGTGTGCCTCTTTTGAAAAACCTGAATAGGAAAAAAAATCTGAAAATGATAAATGCAATTTACCCTTACCTTAACCCCTCAGCATACATGCTCATAGTCTCTGTCTGTCTCTCTGTCTGTCTGTCTCTCTCTCTCTCACACACACACACACACACACACACACACATTCACAGGAATGTATGAAGAATTCCTTGCAGCCCAGTGCAGAAATGAACTGCCAGGACAAAAGGATTAATGCCTTTGAGGCCATTCATTCCTAGAAGCTCGGAGCTTTGGACAAGCTTACACACCTTTGCCATAAGAACTACAATTGAGTAATGAAGCTATTGCTAACAACCATGGCCAGAAATTCTACATCCAATGATTGTTGATCATTCATTCATTCACTGGACTCAATAGGCATCGAGTTCAATAGATATTGTTAAATGACCAGAGCTTTCACCCATGAGAAGTAAATGTTAAACACTATGATCACACAATAATGTAGCTTATGAATTTGACAGAATAGATGGTTCCTGAAATATGATGAGAGTTAGATTTTCACACTTAAGTTGTTAATGCCCTATAGGATTTAATCATTTTAATTCTCCTTGCAGTAAATCTTTGTGTATAACCACTATGTTCTAAAACAATAATTGGAGTATTGACACAAGGATAGACAAAGAGATCAATGGAAACAAACAGAAGGTCTAGATTCAAATCCAAGAACACACGAAACTTTGATCTATATCAAAGTGGCTTAGCTGATCAGCTGGAGAAAGCCATCTTTTCAATACATGGCACTGCTATTATTGGTTGCCTATAGAAGGGGAAAATTGGATTTATACTTCATACACAAAGATTTATTTCAAGTGTATAAAGATGGAAATGTGAAAAGTAAACCTTCAAAAGCACTAGAATAAAATATAGGATGAATTTTTTTTTTAATTTCGCTAAGATAGCAAAGAGTTTTAAAATATCACAGAAAAGAAAATATTGATAATTTTTTTCATTAAAATATAAAACCTAAGAAAAAATATAAGAACTATGTTGGTCAAAGACCATTTTTAAAAAATAAAAAGATAAGCCACAGTCTGAGTGAAGATGTTTGCAAAGCTTATGTCAACAAATCAATCAGAAAAAAAAATATTTTATACAGAGTAGGTATGTAATAAAAAAGCAACATGCATATGATACTATAAAAACACAATTTTAGGGGCTAAATATTTTTAAAAGAGGTTATGGGTGTTAAAGGCCTACATAAATTGACTTATATATGAATAAAGTGAGAAATAAATCTTGGTCCACTGCACATGAAATAAGAAGATTTTAAAATTGTGTTTATGAGAAGCATTTTATAATAAAGATTTAATTCAAACTTATTACATAGAAAAAAATCACAAATTAATTCTAACAGTTGCTACTACCTGCTACTTGTTTTGTCTACATAAGCTTCAATTATTTCTATTGACTCAAGGCTCCCTCATCTTTTCCTTCCTGTTGATTTCTTTCTTTCTTTCTTTCTTTCTTTCTTTCTTTCTTTCTTTCTTTCTTTCTTTCCTTTCTTTCTTTCTTTCTTCTTTCTTTCTTTTCTTTCTTTCCTTCTTTCTTCTTTTTTTATATATATTTTATTTATTCATTCACAAGAGACACACAGAGAGAGAGAGAGAGACAGAGACACAGGCAGAGGGAGAAGCAGGCTCCATGCAGGGAGCCCGATGTGGAACTCGATCCCAGGACTCCAGGATCATGCCCTGGGCCAAAGGCAGGTGCTAAACTGCTGAGCCACCCAGGGATCCCCTGTTGATTTCTGAATATAAGATTGAACAAAGCTGATTTAGGGTTCTCAAAATCACAATTTTACCATTAAGCACTATAATAGCTGTTTTTAATCACTTTCTATGTGCTTAGCTTTGTGCTAAGAATTTCATATGGATGATCTTTTTTATTTCTTACAAACCTATGAGATAGGTACTGGTTTTAACAACCCCACTTTACTGATGGAAAACCAGACCCCGAAACTATGAAATTTGCTTGCAATTAAACATCTAGTAAGTCTTATTTTTTAAACAAGTTTAGTCTAGAAAATATCAACTCCCATCATTGCATTCTCTGACATCTTGAAATGAAGGAAGTATAAATAGCTAACTGTTGCCTTCCCCATAAGTTTGTTGGCTCGATTTGACTTACCCTCCTTGCAAAACTGCTGATGGGCCTTGAGACACATTGAATTTCTGATTTTAAAAAAAATTAAGAAAATTTTGTAAAACTCATGCTTTCTAATTTCAGATGACTAATTACTAATAATTAACAGATGAGCTCTCTCAGAAAATTCATGTTTCAGATTACTCAAGTTGACCACAAAAAAGAGCAAAGGATAATGGCTTACCCTACTCTTCCCTAATTTCCTCCCATGGGTGATCAAATTGACTCTTTTAACACTGGGCGTTTTAAAGAGGAAGAGAGGCTCATTTAATGAGAGGAAGAAGAAAGAAGCTCCAAGTACCTTCCATCCTCCACGTAATCTCCCCTGAACGGAGGCTCAGCTCATATACCCCAAGTTGTGGCATGTATTCCTAAATTATCAAGTTTAGTTCCTACTGGTTGAAAAAGTAATCACGGCCCTAAGGCCTGCCTGTCCTCCCTTTGACTCAGTGCCCTCTGTTTCACAGAAGCCTCACTCTGCCCCGGGGGTCCCCCGAACTTCCCACTATCCAGCCACTCACAGAACTGGTATACAGGGTATTCTCAATCTTTGATTCTGAGCTACCATCAACATCCACTCAGATCAATTGGTGCCCGTGAGTTGTTAAATATATGGTTAGCACCCTTGCCTCTCCCATCCTTGATCTTATATCCCCTACATTTGGTGATTGATTCAAAAGAGCAAACTGCAGGTTTGAATTAGGAATTAATGACTATATAAATAAATATATGTGCAGAGTTCTCATATATTGCTACTGTAAAATCACCAAGACTTCCTTTATCATTAATGTTCCCGTTCCCCATTGTTCGATCTCCATTTACTAACGCAATTCACAGTGGCTTCCTTTTCATTTCCCTATTTCTTCCCATGACCCACTCAGAAGCAGGATCTTTATTACTAGCTCAACTGATTTACTTGGAAAGACACAATTTGCTAATGTATACAAAGTTATATCTCTGTGCTATACCCAGACAATAATTCTTTCACGACTTTTGTAAGATGATCATAGACCGTGTTGTTAGGGAAATTCCTTAGTTCCCCATCCTCATCTCTTATGGTGTAATCATTTTTTTAAAAATAAGACATCTCCACAGTAAAACATCTCTAACCAAAGGAGTGGCATTCTAGGATGACGGGCTACCTGTTACAGACAAAACTACTGATTGAAGGTTCCAATAGGCTCCAATGGCCCCCAGTTTTACAAGTGAATGAAAATGCTCACTCACTGTGATATTTAATTTTATGTGTCAGTTTGGCTAGGCTATGGTGCCCTGTTTGACCAAAAAATAGTCCACATATTTCTGTGAAGGTATTTAATTAGATGTGATTAATAGTTACATCAGTAGACTTTGTCTTCATGTTATAGACAGACCTCATCCAATCAATTGAAGGCCATAAAAGAAAAGCCTGGGGTCTCCTGTTGAGGAAGGATTTCTACCTCGAGCTGACCTTCTGACTTGAGGCTGCATCAGCAATAGCCAGAGTTTCCAGCCTACTAGCCTGACTTGTAGATTTGAGACTTGCCAGCCCCCCACCCCCCAAAATTGTGTGAGCCAGTTCCTTGAAATACATCTCTCTCTCTCCCTGTTATATGTCCTACTAGTTCTATGTTTCTGGAGAACCCTGATGACTGATAAACTTATCCACAGCAAAATTTTTTATTAGAGATAGGTTTGCTTTTTAAAAAGTAATGTCCATTTTGTGAAGTGTGAGGAATATAATTTCAAGAATATCAAGCAGATTTCAGTTCTTATGATGTAAGATGACTTTTCCCTGTCTCAGATGGCCAGGACTAAACCTATTCAGCAGCATGAAAAAGCTTAAGTTTGGGGGACAGCCCACAAACATTGTATACCAAGAACTCTCTTCAAGCAGCAAGAAACTTTGCTGCATATGTTTTTGGTAGTCATTGAGTGGACCCAATCCCTCCCTCCTCATTGGCTCCCAGATAAAAATCACCTCAGCCTATTGGTTTCAAGACTTCTAGGTTTCAGTCCCCAAATACTCCTGGGGCCATTGGTAAAGCATTCTGCTTAAGCTCATTTAATGATAAAGCTTCTTTCCTGGACTTAGTGGGTCTGAGAGTGGTAGATGGAGGCCAACCACTTACACTGAAGTGTATTTCTCGTCACTTCCCTTCTCATGTTCACATTACTGTGCTTCATCAATACCCAAGTCAAGACAACCCAGTCTATGAACATAGAATACCTCTCCATTTATTTAGGCTCTTTAAAAGCCTTTCCATAAGGTTTTATAGATTTTCACATAAAGTCCTTATATAGATTGTATTATATATACATTTCCAGAACTCTAAAATTACATTTTCTTACCTTTTTTTTTTTCTTTTGCTAGTGAAAAAGAACAAGATGGTTAGAGTGTTATTCTTTTTCTGTTGCAATAGTTTGTGTAAGGTAGGGTGATTTCTTTATTAAATGTTTGGTAGGTATTTCTGGTTAATCCATCTCCATCTAGAGGTTTAACTTTTTTTCATATTTTTTTGCAAAAATTTTTGATGATTTGATTTCTTAGCATTATAGAATATTTTAGGTAGCTTATTTTCTCCTGAGTAAATTTTGTGGGTTACATTTTTCCATAAATGCATTCATTTCATATATATTTTTAGGTTATTGGCATACAGTTGTTTTTAGTATCCTTTAATTTGTTTTTGCAGCCTATGTGGTAATATTTCATTTTCATTTCTCATAGTTTATAAATTGCGTCCTCTCTCACTTCTATTGATCAAAACCTCATCAGAGGTATGTCAGTATCAATTTTTAAAGAACAAATTTTTGTCTTTGTTGCATCTGTTGTATACTTTTCTATTTCATTGATTTTTGCTTTTGTTTTTGTCTCTGTGGCTCCTTTTGGATTTACATAACTTTGTTTTCTAACTTCTAGAGATGTGTATTTATCTCATTAATTTTTAGCTCTTATTTTTTGTAATATATATATTGGAAAATATATATATACATATATATTTGAAGCTCCATATTTCCTTGTTTTTTTGGGGGGGGTCTTGTTTTTTATCTATCTGTGTCTAACTTCAAAATTTCAAAGTGTTTTAATGATTTTGCCATTCAAGATACCTTTTTTTCCTTGTAATTTGGTTTTTTGTTCTGTTTTGTTTTTTAGATTCCAGATATAAGTGAGGTCATGGTCATATGGTATTTATCTTTCTCCCCCTGACTTAATTCACTTAGTATAATGCCCTCAAGATCTGTTCATGTGGTCACAAGTAAGAGTTTCCTTCCATACACACACACACCCCCATATGTACACACACACATATCTCCATTCATTTATCAGTGGACACTTAGGTTGTTGCCATGTCTTGGCTATTGTAAGCAACAATGCAATAAACATGGGGATGCAGGTATCTTTTCAAGTTAGTATTTTTGTTGCTTTTAGATACATAACCAGAAGTGGGATTGCTAGCTCATGTGGTAGTTTTATTTTTAAGTTTTTAAGGAATCTCCATAAAGCTTTTCATATAGGCTGCACTATTTTACATTTCCACATTCCACAAGGTTCCCTTTTCACCACATCCTTGTCACTGTTTTATCTCTTTGGTGATAACCATACTAACAGGTATGAGATGATATTTCATTGTAGTTTTTGAGTTGCATATCCTTGATGATTAGTGATGTTGAACACCTTCTCATGTACCTATTAGCCATCTATATTTCTTCTTTGGAAAAATATCTACTCCATTTCTCTGCCCATTTTTAAATTGGATTTTTCTGCTATTGAATTATGAGTTCTTTATATATTTTGGATATTAACTCCTTATCAGATATGCAAATACTTTCTTCAATTTTGTATGTTCCCTTTTCATTATGTTGATGGTTTCTTTTTCCATGCAGCAGTTTTTTTAGTTTGATACGGTCCCACTTGCTTGTTCTGCTTTTGTTGCCTTTGCTTCTGGTGTCACCTAAAAAAAATCATTGCCAAGACTAATGTCAAAGAGTTTATTCCTATGCTTTCTTCTAAAAGTTTTGTGGTGTCAAGTCTTATGCTCAGGTTTTTAACACATTTTGAGTTGATTTTTGTGTATCATGTAACACAGTGGTTCAGGTCCGGTTTCATTCTTTTGCGTGTAGCTATTCAGTTTTTCCAACACCATTTATTGAAGACATTGTCCTTTTTCCATTGAATTCTTGGTTCTTTTACTGTAAATTGATTGACTGTATATGCATGGGTTTACTTCTGTGTTTTCTATCCTGTTCCACTGATCTGTGTGTCTGTTTTCTACTATATTGTTTAAATTACTGTTGTTTTGTAATATAATTTGAAACCAGGAAGCATGATACTTCTAGCTTTGCTTTTCTTCTCAAGATTGCTTTGGCTATTTGGGGTCTTTTGCGGTCCTCTTCAAATTTTAGGATTGTTCTCTTTCTGGAAAAAATGCCAGTGGAATTTTGATAGGGATTGCATTGAATCTGTAGATTGCTTTGGGCTGTATGGATCTTTTAATAGTACTCTTCCAACCCATGACTATGGAATATCTTTCCATCTGTGTCATCTTGAATTTCTTTTATCAATGTCATAGTTTTCACCGTACAGATCTTTTACTTCTTTGGTTAAATTTATTCCTGGGTATTCTTAATACAGTTGTGAATGCAATTAATTTCTCTTTCTGCTTGTTTGTTATCAGTATAAATAAATGCAACTGATTTTTATGTAATGGTTTTTATATCCTGCAACCTTACTGAATTCATTTATTCTAACAGGTTTTCGGTGGAGTCCTTAGGGTTTTCTGTATATAGTATTATGTCATCTCCAAATAGAGACAGTTTTGCTTCTTCCTTTCTGATTTGGATGCTTTTATTTATATGTCTAATTGCTCTAGTTAGGACTTCAAACATTTTGTTGAATAAAAGTAGCAAGGGTGGGCATCCTCATTTGACACTGATCAAAGCTTTTCAGCATTGAGTATGATATTAGCTATGGGCTTTCAAGATACTTCCTAATTTGATTTATTATTTGACTCTTTAAGAAATTTTCTTTAGGGGAATCCCTGGGTGGCTCATCGGCTTAGTGCCTGCCTTCGACCCAGGACATGATCCTGGAGTCCTGGGATTGAGTCCCGCATTGGGCTCCCCACATGGAACCTGCTTCTCCCTCTGCCTGTGTCTCTGCCTCTCTCTCTCTCTCTCTCTGTGTGTGTGTCTCTCCTCAATAAATAAGAATTCTACTTCTAAATGATTTATTTTCAAACATTGTAGAATTCTAATTATCTTTGTGCTATTTATTTCTAGCTTAATTGCTAGAATTTATGGTTTGAGAACATACCCTAT
Source organism: Vulpes vulpes (assembly GCF_048418805.1). Lineage (NCBI taxonomy): Eukaryota > Metazoa > Chordata > Mammalia > Carnivora > Canidae > Vulpes > Vulpes vulpes. The sequence goes on along the minus strand of NC_132783.1, from coordinate 48,137,269 downwards.
ATGATTTCAATTCATTAAAATTTGTTGAGACTTGTCTTATGGCCAAGATATACTTAGCATTTGTAAATGTGCCATGTATCCTTGAAAAAGATATACATTCTACAAGTTCTTAATATATACATCTATCTGATCTCCACTAGGTCAAATTTGTTAATCAGGTCGCATAATCTCTCTTAATCTTCAATTTTTGTTCATTTATTCTGTCAAATTACTCATAAAACTGTCATTTTGACTTTATTTTTCCTTTTAATTCTGTCATTTTGCTTTATGTGTTTTGAAGCTATGAGGTATCTATAAATTAAAACTATTCTATTTTCCCAGGGAGTTAAATATTTTGTCTTTATTAAATTATCGTCTCTATTTCTAATAATGCTTCTTCTTTTTTCTTCTTCTTCTTTTTTTTTTCTTAATGCATTGTACAGTTACATCATCCTGGGAACACTGCAAATATAGAGCCACCTTAATTCCCTATACAATCCAGGTGGTGTGAACTTGGACTTCAAATCCAGACAAGGGCTGGTTTACCTGTGGTTCAACTTTATTCCAAAGATGTGGCCCATTCGTACCCTAGCTTGTTGTGGGGAGGATTTCCTATGAACAATTCTCTATTCTGTGTGGACCCAGGTCTCTGAGTTGTTCCCTTCATCTGGTAAGGCCATTAAAGAAACATTGGTAGATGGGAAACTCTTAAAGGAAAAGGCATTACCCATATACCCAAAACTATATAGAGGTTGAAGTGCTATTTCACTTGTGGATTTTATTTGGAAGTAGTTGGAAGAATAGCAGACGAAAACAAAGAATACAGTGCTGTTTCCTAACTATAGCTACACAATATTTTAATAAAAATATTTTGTGTTGCTAGCATGTGGTGAGCTCAGGTTTCAAATTCAGACAACCTGACTCCAGAGCTTATATAAGTTGGGTAGATACAAAGGAAAGTTAATTGAAGTAATTGAAGCAAGGCTTCTCCTTCCTGCCGGTAGGTCATGGCTATATTTCTACATAGCATGTGCCCATTCTGAGAATGCTGGTTAGAAAACCAAGATTCTACATCTGTCCTAACAATAAAGCTCTCCTTAATTGAATTCTCTGTTTTGAAATTCAAGTCTGATTAAAACAATTCACAAATATTAGAGAAATCTTTCATATTGTCAGTAAACATTTGAACAAATGACATGTTCTCTTTAACATTACATAAGCGTATCACAAATTAACATTTTGATTCACAAAGTACATTCATATTCCATACAACATGCTATATTTGAAAGTGATTTCATTTTCTTTGCCTCACTAAGAACACAATATGTGTTCCCTTTCTAACTTTGTCTAAAGCAAATAAACTTTGCATCGTATTCTTAGGTTTATATTTTCTTAGGCTTCTGTTAAGGAAGATTTTTCCTAATTCTTAATTTTTTCCTGAATTAAAATATCCTATCTTCAACCTTCACCTTCTTGCAACTATTATTTTGCTTATGGTGCACAATAATAAAAGTAGGTATAATGTTTAGAATACTAAATACATTTATTTTCTCATCTATAAGCCATTTTTACAATTTTTCAGTAAGTTTGTCCTTTAGAATTTTCCCATTTAATTTTGGGAACTTTGGTACTATTGACTCCTGATCTAATGCTTACAAGAGAATATTTAATAGGTTGATGGCAGTTTTATTGCCCCTTAAACATTTAATAGGTTTGCCGCATAATTTCTCAATTTCTTATTTGTTTACTTTTTTACATTTTTGGTATAAAATTGAAAACTTATGGTATTGAATTTTATGACATTGGCACAATTCTTCCTGCATGTTGTAGCTTATACTTCCACTATACTCTTATGTCTAGGGGCTAAAATATGAACTTAACAGTGCAAAACAGCCTTGATCCATAAAGTTTATATTTAGATCACTATTACAAATTAAACTTTTTCTTTATTAAATTAATAAGATCATAGATTCCTTTTATTTGTCAAATATATTGTCAGATATATATTACAAATACATTGGCAAAATCTGGAACTACATTTTATTGTAATTTTTTAAAGTTCAACATCAGTTTGATCAACTTTGTTTTACTTGCCTAAGTATGTTCTAATGGAAATGGCACCAGGATGGAAGTCAGGAAATTCAAATTCTAGTCATAACACTGCCGTTCGTTTAGTTGCTCTGTGATCCTAAGCCTCAGTTTGGACGAGGTCGGAGATTTCCAAATTTTTTAAGGCTAACAGTCTAATCAAAATCTTACAAAATGAAAATCAGAACACCATCTGGAAAAGAGTGGAATACATTATTTTTATTTAGTTAACTCACAATTCTAGAATACATAGTTTTCTTGAATCCTTATGAAACTGGAGAAAGGTTTTTTTCAATCGTTTGAGATAGTTTGCTTCTCATGGGTATTTAATTTACAAGCACAAAAACTATAAGCTTAGGAAGTAACTTTAACTTTCGCAGATAGACTGATGAAACCTTTCTATAACCCTGGGTAATACTCTCATTTCTATATTAACAGTTTAGTAAACATTTTTATTTTATTTTATTTTATTTTATTTTATTTTATTTATTTATTTATTTATTTATTTTTTTAGTAAACATTTTTAAAGAGGCAATGTTCAAACATTCATACTTTAAATGGGAATAATCCTGAGTGGTGATTAAGGCTGGAAAAAGGCTTTTAATCTGGTTTCTACAATTTACATAAAGTGAGAAAACACAAGTATTTTCTTAAATTCCATACATGAGAAAGTTCATTAGTGTCTCTTCTTTTGTCCTTTGGGAAATGCTCTGGAGCAACTGCATATCACAGTTGACTTCAGACAAACCATTTCATGCCTAAGTCCAAACCTACTGTTAAGAGACAGAATGACACTCTGGGATGTTACATGTGAATGTCCACCTTATTCTTCTGTTCTCATTCTCTGAACTTTAGTTGTGATCAGCACTCACTCATGTCACCGGGTATTTCCTTTTTGGCACATCAGCCCCAGCCTCAACCCGTGCCCCTGCAGCCACTCCCAGCAGGAAGTCCACAGCTCCCTCAACCCCAGAGCAGGTTGCGTGGGAGATCTATTCAGGATTTTACTACTAAGCCTCTGTACTCACCTCTCTTGTTCTCAATTTTGTAGCAAAACTTCTGAGGTTTTGGTGTCTACTCCATTGCATTGGACGTTTCAGGCCTACTTTTGTTCCTTGCTTTGTTTTGAGCAATGCTCTGTAGATCCAAGCCTTGGCACAGGCTCCACTTGCCCAGGCCTCCTGACCACTATCTTGCCCTTGATCTGACCCTGCAGAAGCAGCTCCATACCTGCCCTGGCAGCTCCCTACCCAGGAAGGGAGTCCCCATGGAAGTCCAGTGTCCCACTGAATCACACCACTTATAGTTATGGCATTTTTTTAATTGAATGAGTTCTCTCTTTTTTTGGTATATTTTTTTGTTGGAGTTTGATTTTCCAGCATATATAGTATAATACCCAGTGCTCATCCCATCACCCCATCACCCTGCCTACCTCCCCTCCACCACCCCTGTTCATTTCCCAGAGTTAGGAGTCTCTCATGTTCTGTCTCCCTCTCTGATTTTTCCCACTCAGTTCCCCTCCTTTCCCCTATAATCCTTTTCACTATTTCTTATATTCCCCGAATGAGTGAAACCATATAATGACTGTCCTCTGATTGACTTACATCACTCAGCATAATACCCAAAGATATAGATGCAGTGAAATGCCAGGACACCTGCACCCCGATGTTTCTAGCAGCAAGGGCCACAATAGCCAAACTGTGGAAGGAGCCTCGGTGTCCATCGAAAGATGAATGGATAAAGAAGATGTGGTCTATGTATACAATGGAATATTACTCAGCCGTTAGAAACAATGAATGCCCACCTTTTGCTTCAAAGTTAAATTCTAAATGAAATGAATTCTAAATGAAAAGCAGTTTATATTTTCAAGTCCTTTTATACTGGTTTAGGCTAGAATTCTCTTAGTCTAAAGAAGAATGGAAGAATCCCGCTCAAGATTATTTCCTTTTTTTCCCTGCTGGTGTCCAAGTGCACTACAACGCTGTAAAAGTTTGCTTTACCATAACCATTTGATACAAGTCCTCTTCAGATGAATCTGACCAATGCTTGGATAATAGTTTGGGACATGATTTTATGTATATACTGAACTAATTAGTGCTTAATATTTTTATTATTGATGCCTTCATTCTTACAATTGTAAGTTAGGAAGGGTTTTTGACTTCTGTAGGTGGGCAAATATCTGAATATATCAGAATGACTATTTCTTAATTTATTCTTTCATTGTTGAATGAAACACTCATAAAGCATTTATGCTTTATAAGATCCCATTAGAGGAAAGTTTGTAATCTAATGAACAGCTCAAAATAATACAAGTTCATACAAATATATTTCTTCTTTTGTATTCATTAAATATGTATTCATTCTCATGTGGTTATCATGCATGCTTCTATTTATATTCTTGTAGTAAGGACAAAATCCTTTTTAAATATACTGTTTTTACTAAATTGTGAAAGACGTTTTATGGTCTAATTCCACATAAAAGCTTCAATTCTGACACTGTAAAATATGGTATTATTCCTAAAATCCTAAACATTCTTGCTTGTGAGCTGAAAATTAAGAATCAGGATCCAGTCAAGTCCTTTCAATTGCTTTTGGAACAGGTGCTGGGGCAAAGCTGTGAAAACAGAAAGCTGAACGCCAAGAATTCCCATGGCCTTCAAGAGTGGAACAGACAAAACCAAAGGGTGGTCCAACGTTCATTGCCAAATGACATAGCTCGCTCTAATCACTGTATATTTTGAAAGCAAATGCGCTGGAATAACGAAACTTTTTTTCCTTTATTTTTACATTTTGAAAAATAGGAACTATGACAGTTGTGAACATTTTCTGTGTTGGAAAGAGCAATGACTGGGAGGGCTCTGAAGCTACGCTTTCTTGTCAGGAATGCCAAAGAAAGGCACAGGTCCCTGTTTCTCATAGTCCTGAGGCTCCTGGGCCTCGGTAGCCTGAGAGTCCTTGCAGCCAGGAGTGTTTCTGGGAGAACCTGGAAGGGCATCTTGCTGTGCTCCCACACAGTGCTCTCCCATGTCTGGGTCATATAGGTCACATAGGTGTGGTCCCTCAGGTGCCCCAACCCTGTGGACAGCCCCCCACTCCCAGCCCTGGCCCCAGGTGCTAATAGAGCCCTCCAAGTCTCAATGTGACAGGGGCTCAGTGCTTGGGAACCTCCAGGCTTTATTTGCTTCTCTGACCTGTCAGCACCTTTCGGACTCCATTTCTTTATTTGAACACAGGGTAAATCACAGAGCCAGGTAAATGTATATAAATGTACTTTTAAAAGTAGAAATTGAGGTATGAAGGTATTTTAATTTGTGAACTGCCGGTTGATGAGATGTGCTTAGAAGTTTGAGGGAGGGTTAGAAGGAGAAAGAGGAGGGGAGTCTCATGAGCACAGGACCGGTATTAAAGAAAACTACGAGAGGGTAAGACTAAAGTAAAAGAGAAAATAAAGGGGAAGAAAGGTAGACAAGAAGTCAGAAATGTGAGGTGAGCTCCAGTGCTGTCTTTCTACATGTTGTCTGGGTACAAACAACAAAACTAGGGTAAGGGAAGGCGATAACAGTGAGGGGCTAGGAGTGTGAGGCTGGGAGCGAGGGCTGAGGATCTGTAAGGGCTGCGCAGACAGCAGACATGTTAGGAAGCCCTAAAACAGGAGCCATTTCTATCTTTTTGCTTCCCCTTGCATGGACAGGTATTTAATCGGGTCTACTGGTTTTATAATGCTTGAAGTCTTAGATTAAAAAAAAAATACACCTCTGACAATCTTGAAAAAATCATTTATTGAAAAGACAATGAACAGCCAACAAAGATCTAAGGAAAAACTGAAGGCTCAGGTCTCGTTGCAAGAAGTACTGGAGAGACCCTTCAGGGCACCAATAGAGACAACCCTGTAGGACACTGGCCCTGCGCAGGCTCTTCTTCCTTCCATCTTAGAATACATGGAAAAGAAGAAATAGACCAGAGATCTTACTTGCTGGAATTTCATTATTACTTTTAACTTTTTATTTTGAAATAATTTAGACTTACAGGAAAATTATTCAATTAGTATAGTCAGTTTCTATCTACCCTTCACTCTGCTTCCCCCATGTGAGCATCTGCTGTAACCAGGGTGCAATTTCCAAAAGCAAGAAACTTTCATGAGTACAATACTACAAACCAAACTGCAGACCTTCTCTGGGTTTCACAAGTTTTCCCCTTAATGTGCTTTTTTCCTCCCCCACATTGCACACACTGTCATGTTTCCTCAGGCTCTGCCACTCAGCCATGTTTTTTTCAGTCCTTTCTGGTCTTTTGTGACCATGACACTTTTGAAGAATAATGGTCAACTATTTTGTAGAATGCCTCCCAATTTTCTAGGATGAGCTTGAAGTTATGCTCTGCTGGCAAGTCATGTCGTGCCTTGTGGGTGCATCGCGTCAGTTTATGTAACATCAGCGCATCTTCTTACTAGTGATGTTGACTTTGCTCATTTGGTTAATGTGGCGTCGGCCAGGCTTCTCCATTATAAAGTTAGAGTTTTTCTCCTGGTTATTAAAAACCTATCTTGTGAGGAGATACTTTCAGACAAGGCAAATATGCTGTTTCTCATTGCGTGTTTGCTCACTAAATTGGATATCCATTGACGTTTCTTGCTTTAAAACAATGTTTGCCTATGCTGATTTTCTATTTGTCTCCTTCCTTCTCCATTTACTAAGAAGTCCATAATTTCTTAATCAATACTTGGACCTGGAGAGTGATATTCAGGAAAATATTTTTACTAAAAACAACTTGGTAACGGAAATCCAGGCTGAATTACTGAGGCTTCCTACAGTTAATTGCTCCCAATTAGTGTCTAATCTACTAATTTACTGAACGCCTCCAACTGCTTTAGCCTTATGAGATTTCATTTAAAAAATCATATAGAAGCTGGAAAAATTACAAAACTATTTTGTGACAATTAAAAGACTTACAGAGCCAGTGTAATTTGGTAAATGAGATAAAAACCACAGAATTAGAAAACTGTTATAACTGAAGGAATCCTGATTAAATCAGATGATGCTTGTTTAAATAGCTAAGTGTTCAGAATGGTTGACATGGTGTTGGCAAAAAAAAATTTAAATAAAATAAATGGGTCCCTTTAATAAACCAGAGAGTGCCAAACGTAGGATTGTTGCAGAAAGGATTGGCTCCTTAAGAAATTATTTGCCACCATTTTGATAAAAGCACAAAGTGCACAGAGGCTCTGAGCTCTAGCCTCTAAGTGAGGAACAGCCCTGGGGGAGAAAAATTAAGAGCCTAGAGTAACCAGGAGGTGTTAAGGAGGCAATAAAACCTTTTCCTCTGCATGGCAGCCAGCAACTAGCTGAAAGAGAAGGTGCCAGGGGCCATGAAAAGGCCCAATAACTTGAACCTGTGGCATTATTTCAGATCACAAAGTTTAGTTGGTATAACTGATAAACACTGTACTTAAAATGAAGAAAATATTCCTAATTTATAGGGTCATGGGGAAAACGAAATAAAAGAAAGCATACTTCGTGATGGCTGGTATCCAGTAAACAGTGAATCAATAGTATTCATTTTCACAACAAACATCCATTGAGTTTTCATGGAGTTTTACACTTCACCATTTTGGGCCTTAGTTTTTTATACTCATAAAAGCAATTACACTAATGACTTCTGAAGTGCCTTTTAACCGAAATGCTATGACTGCATTGCTACAGGCGGGGAATTTAAAACACAAAACTGCACACTGAATTTTTATAAAGCCTGGCCCAGCTGCCTTCATTTACTTACTAAATACTGGCTATGTAACAGGCACTACACTAAAGGCTAGAAATTTGGGAAGTGGGGTCGGGTAAGATTTTATTTTTAAGCAAATCTCTACACACAATGTGAGGCTCGAACTCACAACCCTGAGATCAAGACTCACACGCTCCAGTGACTGAGCCAGCCAGGAACCCCAAGCCTAGAAGTTTTTAAGAAACCAAATATATAGCACTCATTCCTGGGCTTACTTCAGCCTTATATTCTATTTTGACAGATGACCAGGTAAACAAACGATTAATATGTAATATGGTAGAGTAGGGGGAAAGAGGGGTAGTTCTCTATGCATAGTAAAGGCTGCCCTCAGAGAAGTGAAGATACGAGACCTGGCCCAAGAAGAGTGAGAAGAAGCCTACCTAGCAGAGAATAGCACATAGCAGGTAGAAGAGTTGGTTTGAACAAAGGCTTGGAAGCATGGATGTACGTGGTGATTTAGGAATGAGCATTATACTTTAGTGTGTGGAGAGGAAAGTGGTTGAATATGAGTCAAGTAGAGTTGAAACAAGACTAGAGTTTGACCTTTGTAGGCAACAGGAAGCCATTGAATATTTGTAAGTAAAATAGTCACATGATAGATCAAAGTTTTACAAAATATTTGTTACCTAGGTAGAAAATTAAAATGAAATTAATGGGGAATGACCAGAGGTTGAGAAAACAGTCTAAAAGACACTCAAATGATTTAGGTAAGAAGCGATGATTTCAACTAGAGCAAGAGCCATAGGAATAGAGGGATTCTATAAATATTCTGGAACTACGGTAGCCTCTAGGGTTCCACATCTATAATATGGCTATCAAAGTATTTATACTAACCTCCTTGCTGGAAAGCACTACAAAAAGCTTATGCACGTGTATAATGTTTCTTTAAGCATCGACATGCTGAAAAAATGGTAAGGCAATATCAGGCCAAAATCCACCTAAAAGACAGTAAGCAGAAAGGTAAGCAGAGCTGTTATGCTGAACCTCGCTTAATTTATCAAGGCTCTGTGCAGTTGCGAAGGGCAGAAGATGCAGCCCTTCTAAGGTAAAGCCAGGCCGTCAAACAAATAAATTCCGAATATTCCTGGGATCTCAAAAGGTCATGCCGTGTGTGTAAGGATGTACGAGTAAAGTAATAACAAGCTCATTCTGCTCCTTCCATTCCTCCAGCCTCAGGAGATTGCGAGACTTGCCTAGAAAGTTATTGAGCAAAGCAGGATATAGGGGAAAAACAATAAAGCGATCCCTGAGAAGCTGCGACCACAAGCCTTGTTCTAAAAGAATTTTATAGGCAAAATCCACACCTTATGGGAGGTCCCCAAAAGTTCAAGCCTTGATTTTAACCTGAAGCGTTCCAGGACTGGTACTACCCCTGTAGACCTGCAGGAGTACATGCTGGCTCCCTATAGAGCACCTTCACCTACAGCCCACGCCTCACAGATTTCCCACATTGAATTTTTCAAGGAAAAAAAGTAGTTCACAGTCAAAGAAAATCAAGTACACAGGAAACAAGGTACCATGGGCAGAAACCCGAAACAACAGGCCACAGAAACAGACTTATACACATTTGAAATGTTCATTTGAGATTCCTATTTAGTATAAATTTTTACGTATAAATTTATGTTTAAAACAAGTTCTATCTGTGAAAAAGACAAACTTGAAAATGCCTGCACAGAACAAAAACTGTTTTTTAAATATCTTCGCAATTTTTTTAAATGAACCAAACAGAGCTAAACAAATTATAACCAGAACTAAAAACTCAGTAGACAGTTGTAACTGCAAGCACAGTTGAAGTAATAATTAGCAAAGTAGAGGTGAAGGAGGGCCCTGGGAAGAAGCAGAATTTGTGAAAATCCAGGACAAGGGTATTCCAGGCAGAGGGGTTGGACTAGAAGAGCAAAGAACCTGAGGAGGGAAGAAGCTTTCGTGTTAGAGGACAGAAAGAAGGCCCAGGCACTGGAGCATAGTAAAGGGGAGGAAGCAAGTGGTAGAAGCCCAAGGGGGAAGAGGCAAACACATAAAGACTTTGTGTGTCCAGCGGGCCTCCTGCTCTATGAAAAGGGATATTATAAACAACGCGATGGAAACCACTGGAGAAGAGATTTTAAGACAGAGTCTGAATTGCATTTTAAGAATGGCATTCTGACTATATTTGTGGGTAGATTGGATTATAAGGGGATGACAGAGGAAACAGGAAGACCATTTAGAATTCTACTGCAATTCTATTCTCTCCATGAGAGAGGAGGGCAGCACTGATTAAAGTAGAAGGTAAATATTTGAATATGTAGTTGATGGCAGAGAAGTGGGAGACACTTCTCTATAGGGGTCTCATATTTCTGCATGTCTTGCAGGAAGAGTCACTGGTGCTTTTTGTTTGGAGCTACCTTTTCTAAACTATATTCCTCTATATAGGGAAAAATCTTGGAGAACAGAGATAGTGTCTTCCTCTGGAGCAAAGGACAGGCTGCTTATAATAAGCCATTATAGGAGATTTCTTCTTCTGGAAAGCAACCCACCATGTATGCAAGTGTTATCTGGCCCTCGTTGCAGGGCTCTATAGGAATTGCAGCTTGGTATAAGAAAATACTAATATTGGGACACCTGGGTGGCTCAGTGGTTGAGCATTTGCCTTTGGCTTTGGTTGTCAGCCCGGGGTCCTGGGATCGAGTCCCACATTGGGCTCCCTGCAGAGAGTCTGCTTCTCCCCCTGCTATGTCTCTGCCTCTCACTCTGTGTGTCTCTCATGAATAAATAAATGAAGTATTTTTTTAAAAAGGAAAGAATATGCTAATATTCCAGCTATAATTATTGAGTAATAAACTCCTTGGTCTTTAACACAAAATTCTCATGTCTTTTGCCGGCATCCATGAAACTGAGGCAGGCTAACTAGGTAGCTTGCAAGTAGAGCAAAGTATTAGATCCTTCACAGTTTCTGGCAAGAGGTTTAGACCTACCGATGAACTATGAAGTGGATAGGACTCCAATAAGAAGTTGAGATCTTGCAAGAGGTGAATTCCCAGAACCAAGAACTCGAGACAGGGGATTCTTGGAAGTTTATATAAGAGATGGCTAGCCATAAGGAGAAATCAGACCCTGCTCAGGGGTATAAGGATGAAATTTTATCCTAGGGAAGATGACTGAGAAGATTAAGATAGGACTTCAGTACTAGGAATGTGCTGAAATATTACATAGGGTATCAGGTGTTACTTAAAGAAGGATCATGAGAAAACCCCAGTTACATAGATTAAAGCAGGCAGGGGAAGGAAAACTCACACAAGGAAACCCAGACCTAGAAATAAATGTAGGAATATGTGATGCTGAACTATTACAGTAAAACACTAGACAAAGAGGTTAACATATTTTTTTGTAATTTGATTTGGCAAAACCTAAAAGTGGAGAGCCAAAGGAACCCAATTGGCACACTAAGGGCAGAAAGTGGCCTGGAGCTCTGGAAGAGGGACACTGGCCCTGCTTCGGGTAAAAAAGGGAAGCACCTCAATATTTAGCTTCATCAGAGGGGAAGGAAGAATATGGCTAATGTTGTTTAAGTATTTACTACCTGCTTCAAATCCGCGTTGATCTTAGAATTAAGGGTGTGAAATGGGCATATCATTTGGGGGAGGGCTAAGGAAGCCAGAGGTATTGGAGGTCACACAAGAGTCAGAAAAGTCCTGCTTTGGTGATTCCATTCTGTTAGGTAAATGCCTTCACATTTCTTAGCATTGCATTCCACACATCTCCTGCATTCGCTTCTCATTTCTACCTTTCATGTGTTGTAAATGCTTGATAGATACAAAGACCACGTCCTAAGCCCTTTTGGACTGTTTCTAAGAACTTTTTCCCTTATAAAACCATATTTGTTGGTTTTGTTAGGCATCTTTCAACAAGAAGTAACCGAATACCCAACTAGCTGTGGCTTAAATAGTAAATACATTTGATTATTTCACACAACAGGAAAAGTGAAGGTAGGCAGTTACAGTTTTCATGACAACGTGACTATATCACCAAACACCCGGGTTCTTTCTCCTTTCCTATCCCACCACCTTTTTGTCATGGCAACAATTTGTCTGTCCCTGTTCTTCATCCAGCTCAAAGCAGGATGAGAGTGTGGCAGTTGAAGGCCTTTGCCTTATAAGGCTCAGTCTTTTCACCTGAGAAGAAAACCAGATTTCTAGAAGCAGTGAGCTATCTCTAACATCCCTTTGACTAGAACTGGGTCCATCCAATTTGCCAAAACTGGGCCACATGCCTACCCCAGACCACTCACTAAGAAAAGGAAAGGGATTTCCATTACCATAACTGACCTAGGCCAACATGTCTCTAATGTCACTGCACATTGAAATCACCCTGGGAGGCTTATATACTGATTCCTAAGTCTCCCTTCCAGAGATTCTGATGAAATTGTTCTGGAGTATGGCCTGTCATCAGATTTAAGTTTCCCAGGTGATAGGAAATGTGTAGCTGAGGTTGACAACTATTACCTAAAGCACCAGTCATGATCTCTTAAGAAAGGGCCTAAATTCATGAGGTTAGGGGATCCCAGCTGCCAAATGAATGAAACTGAGGTAAGCAAATAGCTGCTGGTGGCCTCAGATTCACTCTTTTTTTTTTTTTTTTTGTCCAACCTAGCTAACCCAATGAAAGAAAAGTTTTATTTGCCAATATTTCCAGGAAAAGTTTGGACCTGTCTTTGGGTCTGTGACATCTTTGAACCAATCATTATGGCCAAAGGGATAGAAAACACTAATGGACCAATCTTGGGTAATATGCAGGAAAGGAAACACACCAGTGGAACCAAGTAGACTGCAAGTGGAAAAGGGAAAGAGATTATTTCCTACAGGAACATAAAGCTGCTATTATTTAAAAAGCAGAGAGGAAAAAAAACTAGAGATGTACTAGTCCTCAATACATATTTATTGAATGAATGAAAAAAAGAATATTAATTCCTCTTGTCTACTCCTCAGTGAAAAGAAGGAATAATTTGTATACATCACTCATTCCATAGGAGTTCCACTCTTCACCGGAGCTCTATTCATTCTTGGGACACGTATCTTTCAAATATAATTCAGCTTCTCTTCATGTGTTAGCTGATTATTTCTAGTCCCAAGCAGTGCACTTTCTCCCACTAAACAGATAATGAGGTCAGCTGTAGGTCGAAGGTACATACATTTAGTAGCATATACAATTAAATATTTTTGCCCAAGTTCACTTGTGACTGTGCCATGACTGTTCAATCATGACTGTGCCAATTGTGCGTCTACAGTTGTCAAATATTTAGTATCAAAGAATAGCATATTAGGTTTTGGTAAGCAAAAGTACTTTTACCTGAAAGTTATTTTAAACTAAAACAAAGTATGACTTTATTGCTGACAGTTTTTTAAAAAAACCAAGTAGGTCCTGTGGTGGCTTATCATTCTGCTTTTCTAGTCCCTTTGATCATTAGCATAGCATGGAGTTCCAGCCTCCGCAAGTGCCATAGGAAAATCAGAGGACATATGATGAATAGTTAGAAAGAAAGAAATGTTAGGAGCCCAGAAGTGATTCACTCAATCTGTGTCTCGACTCTGACTCTCCACTGAAGGATGAACCATTAGCTTCAGGGGAATTGCTCTGCCTGCTGAGTTGTTTCAAGAGTTTTCCAAAGGATATTAACCATTTTCTTTTTTAAAAAAGATTTTATTTATTTATTCATGAGAGACACAGAGAGAGAGAGGCAGAGACAGAGGCAGAGGGAGAAGCGGGCTCCGTGCAGGGAGCCCAATGCGGGGACTTGACCCAGGACCTGGGGATCATGACCTGAGCTGAAGGCAGACGCTCAACAGCTGAGCCACCCAGGTGCCCTATTAACCATTTTCATAGCAGCAGCTTACATGAGGGGGGCAATGAGACGTGTCTTAAGAATCCCCAGGGAGAACAGAGAAGAAAATTTGGTCTTCTCAAACAGCGCTTGTGTGACTCTCAACCCAAGCCAGAGTAGGGAGAGAGAAATGATGAGCTCTGTGTTTTTGTTTGCTGGTTGTTTTTTCGTGCCTGATTTTAGTTTAATAGAACGTGTTCTTGCTCGTTTGCATCGGTCAGTTAACTCAGAGAAAACGGCAAACGAATCGAGGGTTTCATTGTCTTGTTTCATTCCCAACACCTTGAAAGGAAGGATTCCCTAGGGTCAAAGTTTCAGTACTTCCCAGGGGTATTTGTGGGAGCCATGGAGCTGTGACAGGTGGTAGGAGAAGCAGGCAATCATGTGGGGATGGTTAAACAACAATATGTAAAAGCACAGGGATTGAATTAGGTCTTCAGTCCCTGACATTCTAAAGTATAAGCAGTTAATTCCAACCAAGTACATCTTAACGCATAATCCTTTGACTTTATGTGTACGTGTGAGAACTTCAGTCTTACATATGGTACTTTTATTTTTTATTGGAAATTTAAGAAAGATAAAAGTGCACAAGGATATATTGTTTCACATTTTTACCACTGAGGATTAACAAATCTTCACAAATTTCCTTCTTTTTTTCATTCCGATTTTTCTTCCTTCATTTTCGTCACTCTTTCGTTTTTAAAAGAAATGATTCAAAAGTCATGATAAAGAGCTCAAATGGTACAGAGAAGTACAAAAGTGAAAGTGAGAAATCCAAACCCCATCCCAGAAACACCTATCACCAACATTAGGGGAGTATCAGTTGCAATATATTCCTACCCATGTGGATATATACAAGTCCCTTAATAAAACTGGAATCATACGGAAGATGCTGTTTTTTTTTTGACATAACAGCATTTTATTTTACTTGAATGTGAAGAAAAAAAGAAAAGCTGAAGTGGAAGAGAATGAACTGTTCAATACACACACACCTCAGGAGATCTTATTTTCTAAACTATGCTAACTCTGAAAAGTAACTTGCAAATAACTTTTTAAAGGTTGACATGGTCATGATTTTTCCAGACTTTTTAAATAGTAGGAACTGATCCTTGGTTATGAAAGATGGAATATAAGCATCCCATAGGACCTCTTTTTCTCTCCTTCACATTCTGATTTTTGTTGTGTATTATTTTTAAATTGCCCGGATTTATAATATTAATGTTGTGCTCTATAAAACATATGCCTAGTTTTTAACACCTATTTTTATATATTCTATGTTTACATCTACCTAGTACTATAATTTCTTATCATAACTTTCTTATTTCTATATTCTCTGTTTTGAATCAACTCTTACAAGGCTGATTTCATTGTCAAGTAATTTTTTTTTCAGGAGGGCGCATATGGCTGTATGCTTAAATTCCTGTCTCTACCTTCGAGAATCCTGTCCCCTGCATTTGTATTTGAACATCTTGACCGGCTGTAATAATTATGTCATAACATGCTTTTCTCTTCCTCAGAACTTGCCAAGCGTTGCTTCGTTGACTTGTAACATTTAACTTTGCTGTAAACTAGACTGAGTCTAGACTGATTTTTCTGAGAAGATTTGTGTGTTGGGGTGGGGAGCAGGGGTGAGGCTGGTTTGTAACCTGAAGCTCCATAACTTAACTGGGGTGTGGATCTGGCTAAAGATTTCTGTATCAGACTTTCCTGAAGTACAGTCTGTATCCAGCAAATATCTTTTTCCCCCTTTATTTTGGAGAAATTTTCTTGTATTATATTACCATTGAATAGATGTTCTATTCTTTTCCTGGGTCCTGCTTCAGAGACCTGAATCATCCTTATTTGGAAACTGTCTTCATTTCCCTAAGATATTAAATCTGTTTCATTTTAGCTGCCGTTTCTTTTCATCTCACTTTGTTATGTAATCCCATCCTTAAGCTCTTTTTTTATTACTGTTCTGATATTCTTATTAAGGTAGACAATGCAAAGTGCTTAGGAGGAATCTGTTGTGTTTTGGGGTGGTGTGTGTGTATGTGTGTGTGCTTGAATCTTGTGTTTTGAATTTCTTTCTGGGGCACCTAGCTGGCTCAGTTGGAAAAGCGTGCAACTCTTGATCTTGGTGTCATGAGTTTGAGCCCCATGTTGGGTGCAGAGAGTACTTAAATAAACTTAAAAAAGAAATGCTATGTGAATATTTTTTTCTGGCTGAGTGGTTTTGTTTTGTTTTTTTCCTTTTGGGTGGTTTGTTCCTTTCCTTTTCCTTCATTGTGGTGTTGTTTTGGGTTTTTTTCTTCCCTTTTCACATTTGCATGTTGCAGAGTTACTGTGCTGTTTCTTTTTGTATTGTTCATGCCTCAGTGAGCTCTATTCTATTTGCTCTGATAATGCATGAGTAATTTCCTACCTATTTCCACAGTATCCGAGGGCATTTTTTATTTTTTTCACATCCCATCTAAGCTTGAGGTTCTATATGTTCTCATCCTACTGTACCCAAAAGGGAGGGTGGAGAGGAGAGAAGTGTGGGGGCTCTGTTAGATGACCCAAGGTCCTGAAGTTTTATTACATCTCCTGTACAAAGAATTCACTCCAACTCATCAGGACTCAATACCATTCACATTGAAGAGTACTTCTGCACTTTAAATTGTTTTCAGTTTCGTTCCTCCTTTTCAGCCTTTTTCCGCTTTTCCACTGTCCCTTAGTCAGGAGAGGAATTAGATAACAAAACCAACTCAATTTCCTTTCTTCCATATTTGGAAGTTTTTGTAAGAATTCTCAGATTTTTGTGAACCTACCATCATGATTTCTGGAAAGCTGCGGGCTGGATTCTGAGCCAAGCTATGTCCTTTATCATTGCTTCATTCCAAAATCAGCTGTTTCTTGTTGCAATAGATTATGCCTCTTCCCTTATTTGGTGGTTTGATGAATTTTTCTTTTTGTTGACTTTTTACATTTCTCTTAAACTACAAAGGCAGATGGAATATGAACTCCTGAACCACACTGCCTGGCTTCAAGTCTCTGCCACTTGCTTGCTCGGAGACTTGGGGTCAGATGTTTGCTTTAGTGGTGTTAGTTTCCCAGACTGTCAAGTACCTTTCTGAAATGGTTGTGATTCAGTTTAATCAGTTAATATTGTAGTCAAGCTTGTAGAACAGTTTCTGGCTTATGGCAAATGTGTAATGAATGTCAGATAATCTTTTTATTTGTATTATGGCTAACTTTGTTGAGTACTCAAGCAGTGGGAAATTCTTTTCAATGTACCACCTTAGACCAGAAGTTTCTGATTCTATTCTTTAGGTCAATACTTCCGACTTCTTAAATCTCTGATACAGGGATGCCTGGGTGGCTCAGTGGTTGAGTGTCTGCCTTTGGCTCAGGTTGTGATCCTGGGGTCCTGGGGTCAAGTCCTATATCAGGCTCCCCACAGGGAGCCTGTTTCTCCCTCTGCCTACATCTCTGCCTCTTTTTCATGAATAAATAAACAAAATCTTTTTTTAAAAATCCCTGATACACATGTAGCTTGACTGAATTACTCAATGAAGTTACTCAGAGATCATACCGATTGGTCCAAATTTTTTTATTTATAAACTCAAATCTTATAAATATGCCCATTTTTTCTCTTTATCTTGGCCTTTTCTTAAAAACTTTGTCAAATGTCAGGAGTGAAGAAATCTATGACTTTTGGAGTTTATTAAACACTTAACAATATCTGAGGTGTGATGGGCACCAATCAATGTTTGATGAATAAAGATATGTAAGAATTGCTTCACAGTGGGGTGTTTTATGCTCTTCTAAGTGTTATCTGAGACTCCTTGCCATTTTTTATGTATTGTGCATAATGAAAAGAACCAGTTTAACTAGTCATCTAGACATCATCTTTCATTGTTGCATAAGTTAACATGATATATTTAAAAATATTTATTTTGGCTCTATATTTCAAAATACCTAACCTCTGCCAATGGTTCTTAAATAGTAGGCCCTGCAAATGTGCCACAAACCATTTATACATAGGCAGTAATATTGATTTCTCCTAGCAGCTGGGCCAAGTCTTAGAAGCTAAAACAACCTTCTCTCTGGCCTTCACCGATTAGCACAGCAAGAATGATCATTTTCTGTATATGCCATGATATTGAATAATTTAGGAAGAATGAATCTATGCAAAGAGGTAAATTATGGTGAAGAGTAGGACCCCCTAAATGGGCCGATGCACCATCATCCTAGAAGACAAATGATGGGTTTCAAAAGGCCCACAAAGCCCCTAAAACTATGTGCCAAGTTTGTGAGTATTTGAGGCAAGGCTCTATAATGTCTACAAAAGCCTCAAAAACAGTGTTTTCTAAAGTGCAATTTCAGATTAGGAATCATCCTAAAAGGGTGTTATTAACACTATGGGTTCCCAGGACACATCTTCCTGAATATTAAATTGTTTATTTTTTAAAAGATTTTATTTATTTATTCATGAGAGACACAGAGAAAGGCAGAGACACGGGCAGAGGGAGAAGCAGGCTCCATACAGGGAGCCCAGTGTGGGACTTGATCCCGGGACTCCAGGATCACACCCTGAGCTGAAGGCAGACACTCAACACTGAGTCGCCCAGGCACCCCTGAATGTTAAATTCTTTAAAATGACCAAAGTAAAATCCTCTCCTTGTGTACAAAATATTTGAATTTTTTTCTGTACATATGTTAATTATTTCTAAGGTAAGCTTAGAGGCAGTGCTTGTAGCAAAATTGGGAAGAATTTATGGTTAGCATTTGACAGTAAGCTCTGAATATATTGATAATATAAAGACTTGACCAGAAGTTAATAAGGTCTTATGCTTCACTGGTAAGTTTAAGTGAGGAAAGAAAATATAAATTTCCTTTTGTTCTTCACAAATTGTATCACACATAGGGTGTGTTCCCTCTCAGAAACTTGGAATGGAAGTTATAGAAAAGCTAATTTCATATCATATAAAGAATAATTTTCTCTCAAAGCTGCTTAATGATGGAACTGGTCATTTTGGAGAAGGGTAATTTTGCATCTCGCTGGAGGGGTTGAACTTGAGGAGCAGATTCACTTCTAGGAAGACTGTAAAGAAGATCCAAATATCAGAAGTATTAGGATTCCACTGCTGCAATAATTTAACTTGCCCTTCCATCCTGATTGTTTTAAATGTCTTTATTTGATAAAAGTAACACCAGCTTATTGCAGAAAATTTGAAAAATATAGGCCAGCAGAGGAAAGAAAAGGACAAAACAACTTTAGTTCTATGCTACTCGTAGACGATGCTACTAACATTTTATTTGAGTCTTCCAGACTTTTTTATAGACATATAAATATATAGAATTGTTTTACAAAATATAATTATGCTGTGACTAATAGTCTATAAATTACCTTCTCATTTCATGTTAATAAAAATATCCAATGTTAGTAAATCTTACTTAGAATGTAATTTTAATGTCTCTTATTTCTTTTTTTTAAATATTTTATTTATTTATTCATGAGAGACACAGAGAGAGAGAGGGAGAGGCAGAGACACAGGCAGAGGAAGAAGCAGGCTCCATGCAGGGAGCCTGACGTGGAACTCGATCACAGGTCTCCAGGATCGCGCCCTGGGCCAAAGGCAGGCGCCAAACTGCTGAGCCACCCAGGGATCCCCAATGTCTCTTATTTCATCTTATGAGTAGTCCTATGATAATAGTCTAATCATTCTCTGATAGTAAATGTTTAAATTTTTTCATACTCATTATTACAGACAATATTGCTCTACATGTCCATGTAATTGAAGTTTTGTATATATCTGTATTGTCTATTGCTGCATTAACAAATTACTCCACACTTAATGGCTTTTAACAACAATAAATACTAATTAATCCTCATATTTTCTATGGGTCAAGGAATTAGAGGTATAGCTGGATGGTTTTGGCTGGAGATCTCACTTAGGTTGTAGTCAAGATGTCAGCCAGAGCTGTAGTAATGTGAAGTCTTTTATTAGTAGTAGTAGTAGTAGTAATAGTAGTAGTATATTATACAGTATTAACTATAGTCACTACACTGTACATCAGAATTTATTCATCTTATAACTGAATTTTGTACTCTTTGACAAACATCTCCCTGTTTCCCCCACATTTCTAACCCCTGGTAACCACCATTCTAGTCTGTTTTTCTGAGTTTGGCTTTTTAGAGTCCACATATAAGTGTGATCATATGGTATTTGTCTTTCTCTGTTTGACCTCACTTAGCATAAGGCCTTAAAGTTCTCTCCATGCTGTCACACATGGCAAAATGTCTATCTTTCTCATAGTTAAATAATATTCCATTGTGTATGCATATTCTTTTTCTTTTTTTAATTTTTTAAATTTATTTTTATTTTTTTATTTATTTTTATATTTTTAGCATATTCTTTTTCTTTACTCATTCATCCATCAATGGACATTGAAGTTGCTTCCATCTTGCTATTGTGAACAATGCTGCAACAAACATGGAAGGGCAGGTATCTCTTTGTGATCCTTTGGATATGTATCCAGAAGTGGGATTGCTGGATCATATGGTAGCTCTTTTTTTTTTTTAAAAGATTTTATTTATTTATTCATGAGAGATACACACAGAGAGAGGGGCAGAGACAGGGGCAGAGGGAGAAGCAGGCTCCATGCAGGGAGCTTGATGTGGGACTGGATCCTGGATCTCCAGGATCATGCCCTGGGCCAAAGGCAGGGCTAAACCTCCAAGCAACCCGGGCTGCCCTGGTAGCTCTATTTTTAACTTCTTGTCTTCCATAGTGGTTGCACCTATGGTGAGTTACATTCTCATCAACAGTACACAAGCACTGCCTTTTTTTTTTTCCATTTATTTTTTTAACTTAAAAAAAATTATTATTTTTTTTTTAAATTTATTTAAGTAATCTCTGTACCCAACATGGGGCTTGAACTCACAACACCGAGATCAAGAGTCACAACGCATACCTTTTCTCTACATTGTCACCAACACTTACTCATCTTTTGTTTTTTTTTTAAGATTTTTATTTATTTATTTATGAGACACACACACACACAGAGAGAGAGAGAGAGAGAGGCCGAGACACAGGCAGAGAGAGAAGCAGGCCCCACGCTGGGAGCCTGGTGTGGGAATCAATCCCAGGTCTCCAGGATCAGGCCCTGGGCCGAAGGCGGCGCTAAACCACTGAGCCACCTGGGCTGCCCACTCATCTTTTGATGATAGTCATTTTAATAGGTGTGAGGTGGTATCTCATCATGGTTTTGATTTGCATTTCCCTAATGATCAGTAATGTTGAACATCTTTTTTTGTAGCTGTTGGCCATTTATTTGTCTTCTTTAGAAGAATGTCTATTCAGATCCTCTGCCCTTTTTAAAATTAGATTGTTTGGTCTTTGCTATTGAGTTGTATGAATTCTTGATATGTTTTGGATATTAGCAAATACATGCCTGGAAAATATTTCCTGGCACTGGGAGGTTATTTTGTTGACTATTTACTTTGCGCAGAAGCTTTTCAGTTTAATATAGTGCCATTTGCTTCTTTTCTCTTTGTTGTCTTTGCTTTTGGTGATCAATCCAAAACAATCATTACCAAGACTGATGTCAAGAGCCTACACCCATGCTTTCCTCTAGGTTTATGATTTCAGTTCTTATGTTAAACCCTTTAACCCACGTTGAATTGACTGTTGTGTGTAGTGTCAGATAGGGGTCCAGTTACCTTTTTTTTTTTTTTTTTTGCATGTGGCTGTCTAGTTTTCCCAACACCATTTATTGTTAGAGGCTGAAGGCTTGCCTTCAACGGCTTACTCTCATGGCTGGCAAGTTTCATGTTGGAATTTGGCCATAGACCTCAGCTCCTCCTCATGTGGCCCCCTCTAAGGCTGCTTGAGTGTTCTTACAACATGGCAGCTACTTCCACCCAAGAGCGAGCCAGACAGAAGCTGTTCTTCTTATGGTTTAGTCTTAGAATTCATATAGCAGTTCTTCTGCCACCTTGTTTGTTAAGAAGTGAGTCTTCACTAAATCTGGTTCACCTTTGAGGTGAGGAATTAGGTTCCATCCTTTGAAGGGAGGAGTGTTAAAAGTTTCTGTGGACACATTTGAAAAACCACCACAACTGACCTTAAAATAAATTCTTAAAGATAAGACTTGAAGGATCAAGGGATTTGGAACATGTTCAGGCTTATATATATTCCTGATTTTCCGTTTAGGTACTTTACACTAATTTTATTCTCTCCAGCAGTATATGTGATTTTTATTTTCCTGAGCCCTATAAAACACCGAGCATTTTCTACAAAGCAGGGCCACTGTTTTTTCAAAGGTTGCCTTTGTCAGAACTAGAAAAAGATGGCCCCATCTCTGAGAGGCACAGAACCCTACCAATGTAACGTGGCTGCTGGATTTCAGTTCAGCCTTGCCTCCAGGGCTGGGTGCACTTGCACAAGCCACAACCTGCACAATCACACTCCCTGGCCCTGTTGAGAGGGCTGGTTGTGTTTTGTTTTGTTCCCTGAACTAAACCGTAAATTTATCTTTTTCTTCTCATGAAAGCAGACCTGGTTTTTCTTCTCATTTGAACCATGAAAGAATGGCCCTGTATAACTTTCAGTTTAAATTGCTTATGTATACCTGAGAATTAGAAACTTTACTTCCTCAGCTTTTCTGTACATGTTGTATTACATTGGGCTGGGTTTCTCATCCCTGCTTGTGTGTCTGTGGCCATGCTCCTATATAAGGATAGGACTCTGTCACCATCTTATAACAAAACTGTCTGTAGAAGTGATTTTTCAGTTTGCTATGATGCAGGCAAGATTGTAAAATTCTAACCTGGAAAGTTAAGTATGTGCTTATAAGCATCAATTGCCCTTGACCATAATGACAGTTTCTGCCCCTCTCTCCCACCCCTGACCATTTTCATTCCCTGTAAGGGCAGATGTGATAAACCACAAAACTGGCTATGAATCCTACACCTACTACAAGTTGCTATTTGGATCCTGGCACTTACCTTTCATAAAACATAAAAGTATATTTATGAGAGTTTCCATGAAAATACATAACCTATTTACATGTTTTCTACTAAAAATATTCATACTATGTTTTTTATGCTGCCTAAATCAGGTCATAATTATCAGCCACAGTGATGTAACCCCTCTGTTCTTGTACAACATCAAGCATCGATTTCTCAGTTTTTTGCTGTTACTTTCAATTACCGCTCATTTCATGTCCGGTTAAGATTGCAAATTTTGTTCATTAACTGGTAAAAGAAAGATTTTAAAGTTAGAGTTTTGGGAACGTTAATTAATATAAATGTAGATGATACTGTTAAACAGTTTGATTGTTTTAAGTAATCTGACCACAGTTGCTTTTTGTATTAAATTGACCATCCAGTTTAATCATAAAGAGTAAAACTGTTTATGTGGTTCATGTAGTTGAAGCCAGAAACATGGTTGCTGTTTTTCACCTCCAATATTTGGGCACAATATAATGATATTCATTTCTTCATTAAATTTATGTTGGTAGTAGGTGTTAAGAAGCAAGAAGAGCTCAAATATACTGCCATGGGAATCATGGAAAACACAATTGAAATATTACTTAAAATGTAATTGCTTTTCCATCAGAAAATTTAAAATTGAGGGTTCACTCTTCCAGGTGTCAAATAAGCATTGAATTTTTTTTAAAGGTGGCAGTGTCACTAATATATCAAAATATATTCTTCACATTAAACCAAAAAAAAAAAAAATGACTTCCACTATCTCAAAAGTATACCAGCCCACTCATTAAAAATATATGGCTACCTCAAATAGATATATGAAGTTATTTTCATGAAGGTGAATAAGTTCTAATATGACTAAAACAGGAAGCCTACTGATGGTTAGAATCCATTCCGAAATAGTCCCATTTGATCATTAGATCAAGAGAATCTATTTTAATTTTAGTGAAAATCTCAATTCTCATGATCATCTTTATTACTTTGTAAGAAATATTTTTGCGTCTAAAATGTCCCTGTCCTGAGTCATACACCTGGACTTTACATCAGTTGAGAGAATGTGTGAGAAAAAGCTTTAAGTGGGCCAAGAGTTCTGCTTAAATCAATTTCTGGTAAAGTGCTTTCTCATTTATCACCTCTGAAAGGACATTTAACAAAGGCCCTCTGATGTAACTTTTGTCAGAGGACCAGGTAAACTGCTGCTTAAACATTAGCTTAGTCAAGAGACTGAGACTTGGGGAGGGAGGGGCAATTTTCAAACTTTAATCTATACGAGGAAATTCATTTATTTTGTTAAGTAGTGAGCTGCTTTTCCTTAAATAAAAATCTGTCACATAGAGCTTAACAGTTTCATGTCCAGGGTGAGAACCATGGTGTGAAGCAAGAACCAAGGGATTAAGATATTTAAAGGTTAAAAAAAATTAGATGGGTGGATCACTGGAAATATCCTTTCCGATGCAAGAGGATGAAAGGTTTTATGTGTACTGTGAACCTGGAATATTTGGATCTTGTCGGGGAAAGTTGACTTTGCTGGCAGAGTTTCCTGGGGTTTTTTTCTTCTTGTTTTTATTGATGTGTAGCACTGAGGTTGAACATCAAACTAAAGTGGAGATTTTACATATGTGGACAGTAAATCATTTCTACGAGGCATTTTCACAGGTTTAGTTATATTCATGCAAGTGATCAAAGTCCATGGGCAAAATAAAAACAGTTAAGTGGAGATGACGCTTTTTAAAATGATCTCGATATTTAGGGGGTAGTTATTTTGAGGGCAAAATGTATCTTAATTAGTTCCTCCATTCTCAACACCACCTTTCTGGCAGTGACCTGCGGGTAGACCAAATTAGGGGTAGTCAATAAATTGGAACACAAAAGGAAGGATCATTCCTCCACCAAACCTGGCCACACTACCAATGTTTATGGGAACTTTTTTTTTTAATACCACTCGGAATTTGGAAGGAAAGAGAGAAAATATTTTCTGTTTTATCACTTACGCTGGATGTAGTCAGGAAAAAAGAGAGCACCCATGGGGATTGTAGTATTCCTGTTTAAATTAAAACTAGAGCAAGAAAAACCTGAATGTGTATTTCTGTGTGTGACCAGTCCCCTTAACCCTTCAGAAGTGGCTGTTTTACAGAATGAGGGGAGCACAGGATGGGATGCTGCGTATAGGGAATTGAGGATTGCAGACAAAGTTCCAGGGTGAACCACATCGACTTTGTCTCACCTGGTGGTCTCTGGAAAGGAACATCTTATTTGAGCCAAAAAGTAAGTCTGTCATGTTCTCTACTCCAGCCCCCTTCTTGATTTCTGCCCATTGGAAACTGCTTGAGAGGCTCAAAATGGCAATACTAATAATTACGCTAAGCTCCAGCCTACCCATCTTCTGAACAGGGCTGCCCGTGGGTCCCTCCCTGTAGGACCCTAAAGGTGATGCCCAGCACAGCCTGATGGAGCACCGTTTCCGTAACTCCAATGTAAATGGCACTTGCTGGAACTGTGCTACAAGGTGCCTTTGCTTACACATCCCTTGGATATGAAAAAAAAATGGTCTGTGTTCCCTGGAGTCCATGATGTGCCCACAGCAAGTGTGCTAATGCTCTTTGCCCCTGTGCTCTGACTCCCTTGATCACCTGACCACTGAAAGGGCACTGCTTGCATCCTGTCCCTTCTGAAAACAGCTTCAGCTTCTGCCTACAGCCTCTCTGTGCACAAGGCCCATTCAAGGGCAGTGGGACTGAGGCATCGTGAGGGTAGATCCCTGACCCCTTTCCTTGTTCTAATGCCATGTGCCCATAAAAAAAAACCTTCACACAACTCTGAAGGCCCCTAACACATCAATTTATTAGGCAAGCTTGCAATGCTCAATTTCTTTTTTTTTTTTTTAAGACTTTATTTATTATCTACTCATGAGAGACACAGAAAGAGAGACAGATACATAGAGGGAGAAGCAGGCTCCCTGCAGAGAGCCCATTGGGGGACTCAGTCCCAGGACCTGGGGATCACAACATGAGCTAAAGGCAGCCGCTCAACTGCTGAGCCACCCAGGCATCCCTCATGTTCAATTTCTTATTTGAGACCAAGCTTGGACCCTTGCATTTAAAAAAAAAAAAAAAGAATAAATGACTAGATTTTGGTCTCTCTCTCTCTCTCTCTCTCTCTCTCTCTCTATCTATCTATCTATATATATCTATATATATATATATATATATCAGGGTAGGTGATATCTATATCTATATCTATATATAGAGAGAGAGAGAAAGAAGAGAGAGATCTATATCTATCTATCTATCTATATATATATCTCAATTTAGTTATTAAACTTGGTGCGATGTAAGAAGAATAAAGCCTATCTGTAGTTAGTTGCTATAGTGGAGTTTGAACCTGAGCTCTTTCATTAATGTCTGTTGGAAAGATAATTATTCCTGTGTTTTCTATTTATTTAGACCATCTCTGTAT
Source organism: Vulpes vulpes (assembly GCF_048418805.1). Classification (NCBI taxonomy): domain Eukaryota; kingdom Metazoa; phylum Chordata; class Mammalia; order Carnivora; family Canidae; genus Vulpes; species Vulpes vulpes. The sequence continues at coordinate 48,111,149 of NC_132783.1, read as the reverse complement.
GATTGAATGGAAGAAGTTTTGACTTTGCTATAGAATCCTAACAATTTTCTAACGAATAAGCCATTAAATGGACAATAGAAGACAACCACACATACTCTCTAGAGGAATTTTGATAATTTCAGTGTTCTGTTTGGTTTGCTTTAAATGATGGATGCCTACTGGTCTTTAGGGCATCTTTAGCATAAGTAATTCACCTCTCATTTTTATTTTATTTATTTATTTATTTTTAAATTTTATTTATTTATGATAGTCACACAGGGAGAGAGAGAGAGAGAGGCAGAGACACAGGCAGAGGGAGAAGCAGGCTCCATGCACCGGGAGCCTGACGTGGGATTTGATCCCGGGTCTCCAGGATCGCGCCTCGGCCAAAGGCAGGCGCCAAACTGCTGCGCCACCCAGGGATCCCTCACCTCTCATTTTTAAACAAAACTTTGATTACCTCTAGGCCACAGGGAGAATTGTGGGGTTTTTTGTTGTTTAAGATTTTATTTTACTTATTTTTGTTAAAGATTTTATTTATTTATTCATGAGAGACACAGAAAGAGAGAGAGAGAGGGGAGGGGGGCAGAGAGAGAAGCAGGCTCCATGCAGGGAGCCCGATGTGGGACTTGATCCTGGGTCTCCTGGACCAGGCCACAGGCCAAAGGCCAAAGGCAGCAGTAAACCACTGAGCCACCCAGGCTGCCCAAGATTTTATTTTTAAGTAATTTCTATGCCCAACACGGGACTCGAGTTTACAATCCTGACATCAAGAGTTGCAAGCTGCAGGGACTGAGCCAGCCAGGAGCCCCTGTGGTGTTTTTATTGAGAGCGAATTAACAATTCAAAACACCCTTTTTCCAGGGGCTCCCTGACGGGAAGGAAGGACCAGAGCTGGTCGCCAGAATGCAGTGATCTATATGCACACAGGTGTCCAGCCTGCGGTCTTGCATCCAGGAAGTCTGTGGAAGCAGGTTATGGAGGATATGAAGTATTTTGCTCTCTCATGTAGTCTCTCTTGTGAGCATAGTGGTTCTAACCAATCTACCATTTCTTTAAGGTCTCCCAGCTTACTGTGGAATACACTGAGTTGATTGCAAGCTTTTGATAGGTACTATTACTGAAAAGTCTAAACTCTTTAACCTGTTAACAAGGCCCTTAATAATATGACTTCAGCCTACCATTCCACTGTTTTTTTGAACTTCTTGGGCTGGATAGCCTAAGGCTTGGCCAACATTGAGCTTAATGTTGTTGCTCACGTACATCAAACAGCACACTTCTGTGACATCGTGTCTGCCATTCCTTCTGTCTAGAACCATCTGCTTTCTTTTCTCCGTGTAAGATAATCTCATTAATCCTTAATAACTGGCAGTCTTTAGGGCTGTTTATGGATGGTCCCTTTCTTCTGCTTTCAGGCACTTGGGAGGATTGTTCTCCCTCCATCCTAGCTTAGAAATGAGGTCACATGACTTGCTTTTTCCAAAATGTGTGAGCCCATGTGCTGTGTATTGGACAAGAAATTCCATGAAAGAGATATTGAGAGGGATGAGCATTCTGGTGTTCCCTCCCCTGTTGCATATATCAGCATGTATTAAGGTGCAGCCTCTCATCTGATCACCGAGAAGCTGTGCTGAGCAGCAGTTCCCAGCTAACCAGAACTAGATAGCTAATGCAAGTAGGATAGAAACCTTTGTGTCTGTGTGGAATCAACAGACATTCGGGGGGGAGTTAGTTTGTTACCATGGCTTAACTTCACCTACCCTGATAAACTAACATTTGAACTGGGTTCAGTTCTTGTGTCTAGAACCTATTCTACACGTCTCCTGCAAAGGCACATTAATCATAACTCCCCTGGTGCTTCCACAATGCTTTGCGCATAACTTGGTTATTACATTTGCCACACTGCAGGTGGCTTTGTTTATGTGACAGTCATACTTTGAACACCCCAAGGGAAACACCATATCTTCATCTCGATTATTATCTTCTCTTGCTTTCCACCTTTTCCCATTTTCTAGCATATTGCTTGGCATATGGTTGATACTTAATGAGTATTTTTAAATGAGAAAAAGGATGGCAGGAAACCCACTTGCCTCTTATGATTAAAAGAAGGTCGAGTTTTTTTTTCTTTTAATAGCATTCAGAGAAAATAAACTCATCAAGTTATCAGCCCATGCATTTTTGTTGTTGTTCATTTAAAGTCAACAATAAGGGTGCCTCGGTGGCTTAGTTGGTTGAGCATCTGCCTTTGGCTCTGGCCATGATCCTGGTGTCCTGAAATTGAACCCTACACCAGGCTTCCTGCTCCACAGGGAGCCTGCTTCTCCTTCTCCCTCTGCTGCTCCCTCTGCTTTTGCTCTCTTGCTCCTTCTGTCAAATAAATGAATGAAATCTTAAAAAAAAAAAAAAGATAAAGTCAACAACAGATTAAATTTAAATGTCTATTTTGTCCAAAAATAATTACAAAGGATAATAAAATCAATCATTTTATTAATAATTTTTAAAGATCGGTACCAAACTCTGCATCTGATATAATCAAGTTATTTCTTACTTTACTCACATTAAGTTAATCATCAATATTATGATTGCATATGAATATTTCATTCAGCAAATATTTATTGACTGTCTAAACCAACTGGGGAACATAGAGATAAATAAAACACAATCCCTATCACCAAAAATCTTAAAGCTTAATTGAACAGAGGTGTAAACAAGTAATTAAAACACAGTGTAATGCAGGCCATGATTGAGTTACACGCAGGGCATTATTTATAAACACAAAAGCATTAGTTCAGCATGAGGAATATAAATCAAGGGCAGCTCAGGTGGTTTAGCAGTTTAGTGCCGCTTTCAGTCTGGGGCCTGATCCTGGAGACCCAGGATAGAGTCCCACGTAAGGCTCCCTGCATGGAGCCTGCTTCTCCCTCTGCCTGTGTCTCTGCCTCTCTCTCTCTCTCTCTCTCTCTCTGTGTCTCTCATGAATAAATAAATAAAATCATTAAAAAAAAAAAGAATGTAAATCAGGAGAATGACATGTCTCATGCACATCCCAGGTATTTCACTCTGGTTGTAAGATGGCTATTTTATGTATGATGAGGGCCTGATCTTGTGCAATGGTCATAGAATAGAAAGGAGGTAAAATCAGAAGGTCTTAGTGATTGGATTGTTGGTAAGGAAGGGAAGAAACAGAGATGAGACCCATATATTAGTTTGTGTGATTGGATATATATGATAGTGCCACAGATTAAGACCATAGAAAAAGCAATACATTTAGATAAGAATTAACAGAATGATGTCGATGTGTTGACTTTGAGACATAAGGAAGATATTCAGGAGTCTTTGGAGATGTAGGTGGGATATCCTGTGTCTATAGCCTGCAGAAGTTTGAAGATATGAGCCTGAGTTTAAGAGATATCTATGCTGGAGATACAAATTTGAAGTTGTCAGCATGTAAAGAGTGGTAGAGGAAATTGGACAAACTCAAACATACAACAGATGCATGGTTCTCATCAAAGGAGAAGGCAGATACTGCCTCAAAGGGGAATATTTTTAGTCATTATAATAATTGGAAATCCTGCTGGCATTTAGTGTCCTACAATGAAAGGAGAGTTCTACACAATATATAGCTATATTATTATGCATGACTTTTGACTATCCTGCTGGACACTGATGCATCTAGAAGCTTGTTCTAGGTCCAGAAATGGACTCCATTTTAAACAGAAGATTTTCTTATGGTTTCAATATGCATTGACCTTTTCCCCCCAGAAATAGAACTACCTGATAAATAATTGCGCTGTCTTACGCTTGGGACTTTACCAAGAGTTGTTTACCATTTTAGAAAATCATACAGTTGATGACAACATCATTCATGATATTTGAATTACACAACTAGTATCAATCTATTGTAGTCATCACACCAGTAGTTAGAAACAGGGATTCAAGAATCTAATTACTGAACTATGTCTTAGTATAGTTGAATCAAAATATTTACATAGTGAAATATGTACTAACTTATTAAAATTACTCTCTTCTTATGTTACAACATTTTACTGAATATTTTTAACACATGTGTTGTGAATATACATTAGCAATTAATCTAACTTCAGGTTCCTAAATGGAGCATTGGATAATGTATGTTTTAAGAATGGGCACTGGGGCTAAGAGAGTTGACAAGCTATCTCTAAATTTCAAAAAAGCCAACAAAGTACCATGCTTCTTTCTCAGTGGCAGCAGATATGAGATACGACAATTTGTCCTTTATTCCTTAGTGGATTTCTCTGGATGCTGTAAAAAAAAATGTCCCTGATGTTGCAGACTCCCAAACCTTCACTGGGATCATCTCCCATTCTCTGTAGCACATGTATCATGCATGGCAGAGGCTTCTGTATCATCTTTAATGAAGGTTAGGAGTGCAGCAGAATCTGAGGTTTCAAAGTTCTTGAGTTCACTGACTGAGATGTTTCTATCCCAAGTCTCAGGGCTTTCCCTAACAGGGTGCTAAAATCAAGCTGCTTGTCACACTTGAGGATACAGCTTCTGAACTTCACTCTCTAAGTCTAAAGCCTCATCTTTTTCTGCCCTTCAGCTGGAGGAGCTCAATCTTTTCACATGCTGTCATGGATGGTCTCTAATTCATATATTTATTTAAAGATTTATTTATTTAAAAGAGAGAGAGCAGGGGGTTGTGGAGGGGCAGAGGGAGAGGGAGCAAGAGTCTTAAGCAGACTTCATCCTGAGTGTGGAGCCTGGTGGGGCTCAATCCCACGACCCTGAGATCATGACCTGAGTTGAAACCAAGAGTCCAATGCTTAACTGACAGAGCCACCCAGGAGTCACTGTAACTCATACTTTTATTTTTTATGTATTTTATTTATTTATTTATTTATTTATTTATTTATTTATTTATTCATGAGAGACACAGAGAGAGAGAGAGAGAGAGAGAGGCAGAGACACAGGCTGAGGGAGAAGCAGGCTCCACTCAGGGAGCCTGATGTGGGACTCGATACAGAGACTCCAGGATGAGGCCCTGGGCTGAAGGCGGCACTAAACCACTGAGCCACCCGGGCTGCCCTAACTCATACTTTTAAATTGGTGACCAACCACCATAGTCTTCCTTGTTTTCCTAATGCATTGATAATACCCTAGCATAGCCATCTAATTCCATGATCTTGGGCAGCCCAGGTGGCTCAGAGGTTTAGCACCGCCTTCAGCCCAGGGCCTCATCCTGGAGACCCAGGATCAAGTCCCACATCAGGTTCCCTGCGTGGAACCTGCTTGCCCTCTGCCTGTGTCTCTGACTCTCTCTTGCTCTCTCTGTGTCTCTCATGAATAAATAAATAAATAAATAAATAAATAAATAATCTTAAAAAATTAATAATTCCATTATCCTTATAATCACTACCAACTACATACTTTGCAAATGCCGTAGATAACATTCCCTTCAGCCAGCATCCTGCACTGTTCACGACACTGTTGAACAATTGCATTGCTATGCTATGCTTGGGGCTTTTGTATCCCACCTCTGGAATCATCCAGATATAGTGGAGAAAGCACGAGTTTTGAAGTCACACTTGCCTTCAAATTATGGTCTGGAATTTGCAAGCTGTGTGCCCCTAGACATGATATTTAAACTTATATTTTAGCATTTTTATTGGTAAAATAGGCTAAGAATACTTCTAATGGGATTATCATAAAGATTGATGAATAGTTTATTGAGTTTTTACTATGTATTAGGTAGTCTTCTCAGTGATTCACATGTACCAACTTATTTACATGTACTAACCCTGTGAGGGAGGGATTATTACTAGCTATTTCACATAGAACAAAATGGAAATGCAAAGATGTTCAATACCTTGGCCCAGACTTTAAAGCCAATAAATTGGGGATTTGAACCCCACACAGTTGTCCCCACAACATTGGCCTTTAACTATTATTCTGGATTGCTTTGATTTCTTTAAGTAAAATATTTTATTAAAAGAACTCAGATATGAGGTGCTTGGATGCTGATTGGGCATCTGCCTTCGGCTCAGGTTATCATCTTGGGGTTCTGGGATGGAGCCCCACATTAGGTTTCCTGCTCAGTGGGGAGTCTGTATCTCCCTTTCCCTCCAAACCCCCTCCCACTTGTGCACTCTTGCTCTCCCTCTCTCTCAAATAAATAAATAAATCTTTAAAAATAATAAAAGAACTCAAGGATGTAGAGTGCCTACCACAAAGTAGGCATTCAATAAGTGCTAATTTCTTCCAGTTTCTTCTTGGCTGGATTTCTGGAATTGTCTTGTCTAGATTGGTCTTTGGACCCCATTCTCAAAGGCTTCGTATAATATGTTATCATGAGCACTTGGGACCAAAGCCCATGTGTTTTATTCATGCACTGTATTCCTAAATTGTACTCATACTGTAACATAGATGCTCAAAAACATTTATTAAAAAATGAAAGAATAAATGACCATAACATGATTGTGATAGTGGCAACACTACTATACATATTTGTCCAAAACTTACTGTATTGTATATTTAAATAGGTAAATTTTATTTTATGTGAATTCTTCAATAAAGCTGATTAAAAAATAGTTTCACCTTTTAGAGAAATGAAAAATAAGCTCCCTATATTTAATCCCAATGGCATGCTAAGAAGACTTTTCTATCACTAGGAGGGGATTCTGGTAGTACAATTAGGTCCTCCATTGCAGAAAGATTAAGTTTCTGGTTCAACCAAGATAATATAACAACTTGGGTTTAGTGTTTCTTTAATTGATATATTGTTTCCTCTCTGTTGCTTCTGTTATTTTGAGAATACTTTGAGTAGATTTTAATATTAATTTTAAACATGATTTACAAAGTTTTCTAGGAAATTGAACTCCAATAGCACTTTTATATGGTCCATATCCACAAAGCACAATGGACAGGAAACAGCAGTGTTTTATAATCTAAAGTAATCATATGCGGCAAACCCAATCGGGCATGTTCACACAGGAAGAAGTTCTGCATTAATGATATGAAGTCTGGAGTAAGAATACTCCTTTAGATAATACTCTTATTATCTTTCATTTTCTGAAGGTTGGGGACTAATTTCAATAAGTAAATGTGTATGTTTATTTTCTTAAGTCGTCAAACCCTAAATGTTAATTTTATGTTATAGCTACAGATAATATCACTTAAAATCATGTCATTTGGTTTGGAAATACAAAAAGATCTATAGTTAAAATAATGACCTATGGAAATAAATCTTGAAAGTTTTGAATATGCAAGAGCACCTTAACTTGGTTTTCTAGAGTACTAATTCCTCTTGGTGTTTGAAATCTTGCTAATAATAAGATAAAACACTTTATTGGCTTTTTCCAGAAATTTATAGTAATAAGATTTTAGATATAACTCTGCTAAAATAATGTAGGCCAATAAATGATGTATCATGTACCAAATTATTGGTTTATTGGAATTGATTCTCAAGTTTGTTTTTAAGCAACAGAATTAAATACCTTGCATCTTTTTTTTTTTAAGATTTTATTTATTTATTCATGAGAGACACAGAGAGAGAGAGGCAGAGACACAGGCAGAGGGAGAAGCAGGCTCCATGCAGGGAGCCCAATGTGGGACTTGATCCGAGGACCCCAGGATCACACCCCAGGCCAAAGGCGGTGCTAAACTGCTGAGCCACCCAGGCTGCCCGAATCTTTGTTTTTTAAGCCCTATTAGAGTGGCTAGCAATCAGTGAATGCCTGCACACTGACTGCAGGTGAACAAAATATGCTGTTCAGTGTTATATCAAGGCTAGCCATTAGGCCTGTTGAAGGCCACAAAGGCAATTCTTCCAAATGAAGGTGAGAGTTATAGCCGGAAGAAGCTTTACAAATTTGTCTACCGAGTACAGGTAATAGAAAACGAGACTGAGGTCCAGAAAGGTTGTGGTGATTTGTTCAAAGTTATCTGGAAGAACCAGATCTGGAATTTAGAACTCCTACATTCTACTGCATTTCTCCTTCTAATACGTAGTACAGGTCCCATGGATTTTGAAGTCATCAGATGAGCATTCACTCGTTCAACTGTGAGCACATCCTTAATGCACTCCTATTGTGGAGTAAATTTTCAGAGTGTTGAGAACTCCTAAAAGCATTGAGAATAAAATAGTGAATGGTAAGTGTACCCTACTCTCATGAAACTTCGAGCAGGGGTCAATATAAATATGTAAACAGATCAATTATTAAATTTTACTTTATTATAAAATTATTATAGGAAATATTTTTGTCACCCATTCATTTAATTACTGTACATTCCAGGGACGATGCTAATATTCATATGCCTTGTTTAGTCTTCCCCAAACTCTCTAAATACTATTATCCCCACTTTTTTGTTTTATTTCAAGTTTTTATTTAAATTCTACTTAACATGTAGTGTAGATTAGTTTCAGGGATAGAATTTAGTGATTCATCACTTATATATAACAACCAGTGCTCATCCCAACAAGTCCCCTCCTTAATGCCTATCCCTCATCTAGCCCATCCCCCACCCAGCCCATCCCCCACCCATCTCCCTCCAGCAACCCTCAGTTTGTTCTATAGTTAAGAGTCTGGGGGGATCCCTGGGTGGCTCAGCGGTTCAGCACCTGCCTTCGGCCCAGGGCGTGATCCTGGAGACCCTGGATCAAGTCCCACTTTGGGCTCCCCGCATGGAGCCTGCTTCTCCCTCTGCCTGTGTCTCTGACTCTCTCTCTCTCTATCTCTCTCTCTGTCTATCATGAATAAATAAATAAAATCTTTTAATAAAAGAAAAGAGTCTGTTTTACAGTTTACTTCCTTCTCATTTCTAAAAATTGTTTCCTTTCCCCTATGTTCATCTATTTTGTTTTCCTAAATTCCATATATGAGTGAAATCATATGGTACTTGTCTTTCTCTGACTGATTCATGTTGCTTAGCATAATACACTCTGGTTCCATCCATGTCCTTGCAAATGGCAAGATTCTTAAGGGACAGGCAGGAAGCTTCCTGAGGATGGGTAAATGGCCCAGGTCCTTCAGTGTCCTACCCAGAGGGTCCAAGCCTCGGGTCAGCATAAAACACCTGAGTAGAGAAGAGGGCTGGTGGCCTCTGCCTCCAGTGTGAATATTCACTGAAGCCACCAATTGTCCTGTGCCTTCAATCCCGAGAGCCTGTGCTTCTGTCCTTTCTCCAGAGCAAATATGACCATTTTGGTTTACAGTGTAGTTTTTTGTTTGTTTTTTGCAACGTGAGGAAAGAACAGTTACCTAAATAAGCGGTGGAGGGGATGGAAACCTGGAGTGAGCCGACTCCCCCCAGGCTTCCCTGAGGCTGCAGCCCCTCGCCCGCTACCCTAGATCACAGGGATTGTGGCCACTGCAGGTAAACATTGGGTGGGGCTCATTTTTTTATTGCTGGAAAATCAAGCTTCCATAGATGTACAGGTTTACTTATGGATTCTTTCATTATGTTCCACGGGTCAGTTGGTCTACCCTTGCATCAGTACGAGACAATAATAGTTATTGTGACTCTATTAATATTACCTGGTGGACGAACCCCCATGCCCTGCTCCAGTCTTCCACTTGTTCTTTTTTGTAGCAACAAGGCCTATTTCACATTCATATAAATTTAGAAATGGTATGTCAAATTCCACATAACCTATAATATTTTAAATTTTGATTAGATTTAATCTATAGGTCAGCTTGGGAGAAATTAACATCTTTATGATAACTGAAGCAATCCATGGTCATGGTATAATTTTAAAATTTTTTTTTGGAAATTTTATAGTATATTTTTAAAAATTTTCGAAGATTCATTTCCAGGTACTTTATTTTCCTGATGGTATTGTAACTGGCTTCTTTAAAAAATTACATTTCTGTTTGTTGCTGGCATATAGAAATATAATTGGCTTTTTTATATTTGCTTCGTATCCACCAGGCTCACTAGTTGAAAACTTCTAATAACTGATCTGAAGATTCTTTTGCAATTTTTAAATGTAGGTAATCATAGCATCTATGAATAACCACGTTTTTCTTTCTTTCCAACTCATTCTTTTTTTTTTTTTTCTTTTCTATTGCTTTATTCTGCTGGCTTGGACCTCTTAGAAGTATGCAAAAAAGTTTTTAATTTTAAAAATTAAAAATTTTTACCTCTCATGTAAATATCTAAAATTTAAAGTGTGATTACATGAAATCATTGAACTGTGATTTCTGATTTCTGAATCTGATTTCAGAATTATCCTATTAATTTGGAGGTCCCTATCTAAAGAGAATGTGGTAAATCAAATTAGACATAGCTCAAAAACCACATAAAGTCTCTTATCTTTTGCAAATTCAGAAAAGGTTGACATAATTTAAAATTCACTTCTAATAAAATTCATTTGACTAAAATATGTCTTTAATGTATTTTTAAAAATTAATATGCTCCTTGATTTGTCCTGTCCTTCCCTACTTCTGAGATTTTTCAATTGCTCTTTCTTCTAAGAGGTCTCTTCTCTCTTGCTTCCCATTATCACTACTGTTCATTTAGAACTTTTATGTATCCCAGAGGTAGGTATCTGCTTAACCATCATTTCGTATGAGAAACCTTCCTGGTCTCTGGATTATATGCAGTCATGGAAATCTGTTCTCCAAAGTTAGCTCAATCTTTATTGAGGAGTTACTGTATGCCGTTCTAGGCATATATGTTTTAGAAGTAAATATCTATTAATGTAGTTCTTTAATTGTTGGCTTAAATAACAAATCTCAAGCTCCTTGAATGGTAGGGTTTCTGTTTTGTTCATCATTGACTTCTCCAGACTCTAGATGTATCTGGCCCAAAATAAACCTCTAAAAAATATTCATTAAATGGATAAAGTAGTGCATGCAAGAGTCATTTTTGAGGTAGATAATTAGATGTTTGGCTTTGTGGCCTACATGAATGCCATAGATGTATCCTACTACTTTTATCTGTACAACTCAGATGAAGTCTCTGGGCCAACAGTATCACCACCATCTTGGAGCTTATTAGAAATGCAGAATCTCCAGTTGCCTGGGTGGCTCAGTGGTTGAGCATCTGCCTTTGGCTCAGGTGTTGATCCAGGATCCTGGGATAGAGTCCCATATCGGGGTGCCCACAGGGAGCCTACTTCTCCCTCTGCCTACGTCTCTGCCTCTCTCTGTGTCTATCATGAATAAATAAATAAAATCTTAAAAATACAAAAAAGGAAATGCGGAATCTCAAGAACTCAGAACTGTTTAATTTGCATTTTAACAAGACTCCTCAGATGGTATGTGTGCACATTTGTGTGGGAAGCCTTGCTCTCTGTGATGCCTATGGAGTTGCCTGACTTAGGATCTTTTCAGGAGTTTAAGGCTTTTTAGGCTGTACATGATTGTAAAAGGCTTGGAAATCCTGCTGCATCCAGTCGCTCTGCACCATCTGTCATTATAGGCTTAATGTCCTGGAAGTTAGGTAAAAGCTTTTGTTTCCCTGCTTAAAGGGCAAGGATTTTCTTTAGGAGCACTGCCAGTCCAGGATGTAGATGATCCTTTTAGAGAGGCCTGAAAACATCCCCTTCCTTTTTTCACCAAGGAAATGCTGGGGATATTTAGCAGACAGTGTGTTCAAACTCATCATGGTCTGGGTGATACCAATTCTTTGAAGTGAATTAATATTTGCATTAAGTGGTAAAATGTTGGCAATCCTTTCTGTGCGCTTGAAATAATGTATATAGTATGTTTGTTGAGTGCAAAGTTCCATATATGCTCCGATCATACTTTCAAGTGGTCACACATTCCAGGAACAGTGAGGAGGAAAGTAAAAAGAGGGTTTCTCCAAACTTAGCTGCTTTTCTGAGGTCTCGCTAGCCTCACACAACACTTGCACTTATATCTCAGTGGCCAGGAATTAATCACATCTTACAGGAAGCTGGAAGATACAGGATTTGTCTGGGTGGTAGTATGTCCACTTAGGAATTGGGATTTTTATTTCTGAGGAAGAAAGAGGGATTAGACACTAATCAAGGCAACTAGTACACTTGTTAAATGTAGTGCAGAAATTCCTCCCCTTGTTAACATGACGTTTATATCTCTATTACTTGCTAGCTAAAACTCGGCTCTTCAGGTAGACACTGGTTGTCCAACAATCTCACATAAATGCTGCTTTCTCTTCCAAGTACCACCCACTGAGGTAGTGGAGGTATGACCTGAGTTGCTCTCATTTCCCAAAACTATTTCAAGACTACTCATTCATTAATTCTCCTTTTTATTCTAAGAGCTTTTTGTCCACTTGAGCCATACACTGTTTAGCCACATCATACTTCCTCCCTGTCACTGTCAACTGCCGTTTCCTAATCCCCTTGCTTTCTCCATTGAAAATTTGAATTTCTGAATCTTCCTCTCCACTCCCATCCTGAGCATCAAACCTTTTGACTTAGTGTTTACAACAAACAGTGGTTTTCACAGTGTGATCCTGAGTTTCTGTATTTCTCAGAGACAACTTTTCCAGGAAGTCCATGAAGTCAAAATTACTTTTGTAATACTTCTAAAGATGTTACTTTCCCTTTTCACTATCATTCACTCACAAGTATGCAGTAGAGCTTTCCAGAGGCTACATGATGTGTGATATTTCAACAGATTGAATGTAGAAGCAGATGAGACTCCAGCTGTTTCCTATTAGGACAGATATTAGAGATTTATAAAAAGTAAATGATGGCACTTTAAAAAAAGATTTATTTATTTTTTTGAGAGAGAAATTGGGGGGGGGGGGCAGAGAGAAAGAATCTCAAGCAGATTCCCTGCTGAACTCGATCCCATGACCCTGAGATCATGACCTGAGCCAGAACCAAGAGTCTGATTGCACCCAGGTGCCGCAATGACAGCACTTTAATTTCCAATTTTTTTTGTTTTAGAAAAATTATTTTTTCACAAGAATATGTTCTTTATGTTAATATGTAATGGTTTATTATTTGGAAATGAATTAATATATATATTTTGAATTAAAATCTCTAGTTTAAATTTCTTACCCATAAATACATGAACAAAATCTATTTAGGAACCTCAGAGTTTATGAGTGTAAAGGTTTCCTGAGACCAAAAGGCTTCAGAAATGCTGAGGGAGACAAAAACAAGAATCCAATATCTCAGCCTCTAGCTCTTTGCCTTTATGGAAAGCACATCTCCATGTAAGTATAGTGGATGAACAAAAGGCAACAATTCATGTCTGAACTCCATGTTAAACTGTCTATCATAAGCAACTTCCTTGTTTGTTTTATGCATATATATAAGTATATTATATTAATTATATTAAATTATATTATATTAATTATATTAAATATATATTATATATATAAAAATTTTAAAAATTTAGGGGTGCCTGCCTGTGTGGCTCAGTTGGTTAAGCATCTGACTTGGTTTCACCTCAGGTCATGATTTCGAAGTTGTAGGACCCTTGTCAGGCTCTGTGCTCAGTGGGAGTCTGCTTCAAATTCTCTCTCTCTCTCTCCTCCCTGCTCTCTCTCTCTCTCTCTCAAATAAATAGATAAAATATTTAAAAAAAAACAATTAAAGTATAGGTGATACACAACGTACCTTAGTTTCAGATGTATGACATAGTAATTCAGCAACTCTATATGTTATGCTATGCATGCCACAAATGTAGTTATCAAGGTACAGTACAGGCAATATAGTCAAAGGTATTGCAGATGGTAGCAACTCCTTAATATTTCCAATTAGATGTGTCATGGGCCCTTTAGGCTTATCATGTCAAAGCAAAATCTCATCACTTTCTCATCAAACAAGTTCTTCCTCCACTTTTACCATTACAAAAAATGGTATCATGATTCACCCAATGTCTTAAGCTGGAAACATGAAAGTAATGCCTCATGACTTTCTTTCCTCTGTTCCCATATTAATAATTTACCAAGTTTCATAATTTGATAGATTGGTCATATATCTTGTTTTTTGGTGTTCACCTTTTTTCAGCTTGAAATTTTTATTTTAACTTAATTTATTTTTGATATATACTGCTGTGTAAGTTTTAGGTATATAGCAGGTTGATTGATTTATATATTGTGATGTGACTGCCCTTGTAGCATTAGCTAACAACTCATGTCACATAATTAGCATTTTTTTTTTTTTGTGGTGGGAATAATTAAGATCTAGTCTCTTAGCAGTTTGATGTTTATAATACAATATTGTTATCTATAATCACTGTGGGATACATGAGATCTTTAGGACTCATCTACTAGTTGCGAGTTTATTCCCTAAAATGGCATCTCTCCTGTTCCCTTCCCCCCATCTCATTCTCTGGTAACCACCACCATTTTACTGTTTTTATGGATTCAGCTTTTTTAGATTCCACATATAAGTGATATTATACAGCATAAATCTTACCATTTGTGACAACATGAATGGGGTTTGGTGATATTATGCTGGTAAATAAGCCAGAGAAAGACATTTCTAGTTTCTTAGTGGCTTTGGAATCTGTCCACTGACCTCCAATCCCAGTGTCACTACCTTAATTAAGACCACTAACATCTCAAACTCAGATTACTGTATAAGACTTCCAAGTGTCTCTTTGCAACCTTCAAATCTGTATTATAAATCTCACTCCAATAGAATGTTCTGAAACAAGTGTGGTCATGTCACTTCCTCACCAAAAATCTTTTACTGACTTTCGACTTACCTCAAAGGAAAGTATAAACTCCTTAAGATAACTATCATTTAGTGAGCATACATTATTTTCTCAAGACAATTCCATAAAGCAGATACTATTATACTGATACCATCCTTTTTAAAGATAAACTGAAGTGTGGAGAGGTTATATAACATGCCCAATGTATTAGGGAAACAGAGCCACTGTGAGTTACTAGATAAGGGATTTATTATGAGTATATATATATATATGTGTGTGTGTGTGTATGTGTGTGTGTGTGTGTATACAGTATTATATTTGAAAGGAAGGTAATAAAGGAGAAACTGGGAGATCAGAGGAATCACTGGCTAGTCCATAAGAAAAGCCAAGTACATCTAGCTACCCAGGTGGGACTTTAAGGGTGGCTGGCAGATAAGTTTGTGGGAGGTACTATCCTTGCAAGTTTGTAGTCAAGCCATCTGGTGATGGTCCTATGGCTGCTTTTGGTCAGAGGAAGCAAAGTTGAGGAGGAGAGGAGCTGGATGTGAACAAAGGAGAGTGAAGACAAGCTGATTCCCTCCAGGCACCTGTGGGTCTTTCCATCACTTTCCACCAAGGTGAACTTCAGAGAGTATGGATGCTGCTTTACTTCCACTGACTACATCTTATACAATTTCCTTATCTGGCTAATGCTAATAGAACAATCCAGGGAAAGAGAATATGAAATATGATTCTCAAGTTAACCAAGTTGCTACTAGAATGATTCAGCACACCTAAGACACAGCTTGTGAGTGCCCAAACTGGGATTTGAACCCAAGCAGACTGCCTCAGATTCTGTAAGAGGCAACTTTACAACCAGCCTTCATGATTTGGTTTCTGATTACTTTGCTTACCTCTGCTTTCTCAGATATCTGTGCTGCATCCCCTACCTCAGCCATCCTGAACTCCCTCTAGTGCTCTGGCTCTGAGATGATCTTTCTGACATTCATACACGTGCACCAGAACGCTCAGCCTTTCCTCGCTCTTTGTCTGGCTAAGTGTTGTTTACCTTTTGGGTCTCAGCTAAGCTGTCACTGCCTCCAGAATGACTTCCTTATCCTCTAAATGCTGGTTTAAGTACTCCCTGTGTGATAGGATCTGATGTTTGATGCTATCTTAGAACTCAACACACACCCTCTATCAGGGCAGAAGCCTGTCTGTCTTGCTCACTGCTGTATAACTAACACCTAACACAGTGGCTAATAAATCATAAATAACTGCAATGTTTAGTAACTTGTTTAACTTTCTTTTGGGACTGTGAACTCAATTGAGACAGAGAGTTTTGTCTTGCCTAATGAATCCTCATTATATACTATGTGCTGAATTAATGAGGCCAAAAATAATTGGGAAAAGCTTAACATTTAGATAATCAATTGAATATGTTCTTCACCTGGTAAATCAGGTGGACAAAGACCTTGTGAGAATTAACTTGGAAATGAATGTTCTTCAGCTTCAGTTCATTAGGCATATTAATCACTCTTCTCTGTTCATCTTTTCAGGCATAGTTACTAAAGTAAATTTGTACCATGAAATTCTAGGTTATTCCTTTTGGTGTAAGTGACACCACAGTAAAACTGCAACTTCTTCAAAAGATTAAGAGGGGAAGCCAATAATAAAGGATGGGAATAAATTATCATTATTGGGGAATGAGGAAAACACTCTGACTTCCCTTAAAAATTTTTGCCGATTATCCTATTGGGCTTGATTATTGGCGGAGCTGCCTTTAACAGTTTTGCTTGCTCATGAGTTCTGATAAAGTGCAGGCAATGAAGTAATTATGGTGCTCATTCAGAAGGAGGCTGCATTCCAGATGTAGTGCATAGCAAGGTAGAGTTACTAATGTGTTTTCTATGAAAATACACTGGTTTCAATAGGAAAACCAAAGTGAAAGAATATGCTGTACATTAAAGTGAATCCTAAATCTTATAAATCCCTTGGAGAAAAAAAAACATGGAGGAGGAAATTACATGAACTAGAATATGATCTAGGAAAAGATATGTAACATATACTTAACGGGTGTATTGGCATGCCATAGGTGAGGGATATGAACTTTTTTTTAAATATAAAAAAATCAATAATATCAACCACCTAAGGTAAACATGAGGAGATAATCCTTTGAGAGTTAATGGAGAAAGTTGTAAATGATTCGCATGTCATGAAGGTTTACTGATTTTAGCAGAACTGTTAGTTAATACATGCAACTAAAAGTGTTAATTAGTAAATTAACAAACCAGGATTCTGTCGACATTCCTTTATGATGAATAATTATTTGTTAGTACAAGATTTTCTTTCATCATGAGTGTCAACACATTCATGTATTGGTTGAGCCTGGATGAAAGACAAGATGTTTATAATATGCAAACAATTGTGGAGGTTCAAATGCAGAACTTTTTGTTTAAACAAATGATTATGGCTAAAGTAGGAGTGTAAACAGGGCCATAATTCATGACACATCAGTTCTTTTTCCTGCTGCAGTCATGAGTTTTTCACCTTCACAGTAACACCCATATGACTACAATGAAATAGCCCATGTCCAAAAGATTTGGTAAGACCTTGCTTTACAAGAAAACAAAAACAGGTAAGATGCTACGAAAGTCCTGTGAATTGCTGTTTAATGAATTCCCTCTATTTATAGAGCCACATCGCTAAGCTATGGGGACGTCAGCTTTCTGAATCTCCTTTCACTTCCAAATCTGTTATATTTTTATTGACATATTCTAGTTCTACATGACATGATCACTCAGACAGAGGACCTAAATAATATTCTGGGAATTAATTTTAAAGAAATGGAAATCTGGACATCAGGCTGTTCCAACTGCTACAGTTAGATAGAAATGAATGCTGCTTTTTAACAACATAGCAGAATTTAGGAATCTTCAATTCAGAACTCAATTCACTCATGAGTGAACCGAGATTAAAGCCTTTAAACTGTTATTCATTAATTGGGAGGTAAAGTGATAATAGAATGGCTGGGAATGCTGAGGTACATCTCCTTTTGGGGTAGCAGGTGGTAAAGCTTGTAGGTACTTAGATTACTAACCTTGGCAGCTCCCCATGAGGACCACACACATACACTATTCTATCACACTCCTAATAGCATGTCATCCTGGAAAGTGAAGGTCATTAAAATAACAGCAATAGCCACAAAAACAATATCTTGGTTGATACCTTGGACATTTCTATATTAATTTTATGTATGTTATACACTTATGAGTTTTCACAAGTTCTGTGCTCTAAACACAAAATTGTTAGATGGTTAAATATAAAAATACAATTGTCAGTGATTTTGAAATTGAGTAGCAAATACAGTGACAATTCATGTGAAATATTCTGTTGAATGATTTGAAAATCATTCAAAGCCCTCACAGTCATTAACTTTTTGGTCAGTTGTCTCAATTGCTTTCTCCTCAAAAGAGTATAGTGATGGAGGTGACTGGGTGGCTCAGTTGGTTGGGCATCTGCCTTCAACTCAGGTCATGGTCCTGCAGTCTTGGGATCGAGCCCCGCATTGAACCCCGTATCAGGCTCCCTGCTCAGTGGGGAGTCTGCTTCTACCTCTCCTCCCTTCTCATGCTCTCTCTCACTATCTCTGTCTTTCTCTCTCAAATAAATAAACAAAATCTTAAAAAAAAAAAAAGAGTACAGTGATGTGGGCAGCATAAGGTAGCAACTTTATTATCAAGTGTTCAAATGCAAAAGTTTCCTTTCTCCAAGTACATTTCTCGCTGCCAAGAGAATATTCTTCATGTTCAATCAGTGTCCTTTGGCTTGCTAGCATGATTCAAAATATTGCCTCTGGTTTCTGTATAATGTACGCAGTAGACGATAGTCACCAATGTACCAGGCTTCTTAGCTTTGAAACCTCTCTCTCTTAACAGAGCTGAAACTTGGAATCTGAAGAATGATCTGCCCCTGTTTCAGGACTCATGTAAGAGTATCAACATGATTTAATTTCATTAATTCCTTAATTCTGACATCTATCTATTTCTAATACATATATAGGTCAGAAAAACATAGTATGAATCAAAATAGGATAAGAATCACATGATATAACTATTCATTAAACAGGTATTAATGTCAATTAATATGCTATAGAATGTGCTGAATGCTGGGGAAACAAAAAGTTGAGTATGTAGTTTCAACCTAAAGAGGTTTAGCAGCAAGTAGAAGAGAAAGATTAAATAAAAGCTTAAAAGTCAATATAATTTCAATGCTTTAAGGGGCAGCCTGGGTGGCTCAGCGTTTTGGTGCCTGCCTTTGGCCCAGGGAGTGATCCTGGAGACCTGGGATCGGGTCCTGCGTCCAGCTCCCTGCATGGAGCCTGCTTCTCCCTCTGCCTGTGTCTCTGCCTGTCTCTCTGTGTGTGTCTCTCATGAATAAATAAACAACATCTTTTTTTAAAAAAATAATTTCAAAGCTTTAAAACCTTCAATAGAAGAAAAAGGAGGGATGCCTGGGTGGCTCAGTGGTTCAGCGTCTGCCTTCGGCCCAAGTCGTGATCCCGGGGTTCTTGGATCCAGTCCCACACTGGGCTCCCTGCATGGAGCCTGCTTCTTCCTCTGCCTATTTCCTCACTCCTTGTTAATTCTGGAATTTCAGTCAAGCATAAAAATTTTATCTTTAACAGCAAGTGATTTTGAAAGTCCTCTGTGGTATCCTCTGTGAGTGATAGCTTTGTCATCAACATTTCAGTCTGTGGCATTATGTACATAGATAGTCGCAACGAAATAACTTTAAGGCAGTGAAACAAATGGTACAGTATCTTTAATCATTATCTGTTTCTCTTTTTCTTTCACAAAAGAACAACTGTCTAAGGTAAGTTCATGGTTCAAGAAAGATCTATTACTAACAGTGGAAAGAACAAAATGATAAATTTGGTTAGAAGTACATAAGTTAATTCATGCATTAGCTTACACTTTTAACTGTAGGTAACATATGGTAGTATTCGGAAGATCTAGGAGGATGTTCTGATCAAGAATGTGAGCTGATATCCTGAGCTTAAGTGTCTACTCCATCATGTATTAGCTCTGTACTTTAGTAAGTTAATTTCTCAAATTTTGAGAAATCTTAATTTCTGAAAACCTCATATTTTTCATCTGTAAGATGATGATATTAATAGCATCCATGATTAAATTAGGCAACAAAGTAAATGCTATGGTACCTGGTACATAATAAGCAATGAACAATTAGCAGCCATGAATTCTAGCATTTTATTGTTCTTACTTCAGTTCACCCTAAATTTTATTAATTTGATCTATAATAGGAATGTGTGTGAGAAGAATCATTAGTCCTTATTTTGCTTTATTAGTACTTGGTGGGTGAAACAGTAATGCTATAAAATACAAATACAGAGTCACATTACGTTATTCATTCATTCCTCTAGGTTTATCAAATCCTTAGTAAGTGCCGGGTGACAGATTATTAATTTTGTGTTTTTGTCCTCAAGAAGCTTTCCTTTTTTTTTTTTTTTAAGATTTTATTTATTTATTTATTTATTTATTTATTTATTTATTTATTTATGAGAGACACACAGAGAGAGGCAGAGACCTAGGCAGAGGGAGAAGCAGGCTCCTTGCAGGGAGACAATGTGGGACTCAATCCCAGGACCCTGGGATCACATGCCCTGAGCAGAAGGCAGAGGCTCAACCACTGAGCTACTCAGGTGCCCCTGTCCTCATGCTTTCATTTGCATCAGAAAACATCTTGAAATACTCTGTATTCAGATATGGATGCCCTGAAAATCTGACCAGTAATCTTAATAGTATACAATTGATGATCCTTTTCTACTGTTTAGAGATGATAGCTTTTATGGACTGGACGTTTTTGTCCATTCTTTTCCCCCAAATTCAGACATTGAAATCCTAACCCCACAAATGATAGTATCAAACATTTGGGCCTTTCCAAGATAATTCGGTCATGAATGGGATCAGCACCCTCATAAGGGGATGAAGTAATCAGAGGTTGCTTTTTCTGCCATCTGAGGAAAGAATGAGCAGCCAGTCACCTGCAACCTAAAAGAGGGTGGTCACCAGAACTGGATCATGCTGGCACCCTGATCTCTGACTCCTAGCCTCTAGAATACAAGAAATAAATGTATTGTTTAAGCTACCCAGGCTATGCTATTTTTGTTAGAATAGCCTGCATGGATTAAGACAGTAGCCTTTTGAATTCCTGGCCAATTATGGAGCAATTTTACCTCTGAGACAGTGACTCCCATGCCTGATTGCACTTCTATCCTCGGGGCCCTCCCTAACCTATACCCAACAGAAATTACTATTCAGGTTGGTCTGGCCATTTCATGCTAGGCTCTTGCTTGCCCTGACATTATAGTAAATAAACTCGTGTGGCTTTTCCCTTCATTAAAATTTTTTCTTCTGTTTTTTTCTTTCTTTCTTCTTATATATTTTAAACAAAACCCCATGTCTCATACTACTTATATGTTGTATATGAAGGATGTTAATTGTTGTTTCAAGAGACCTTTTTTGAATGGTCTATACAGTTGGGAATTTAGAGATGGTTCTAACTTAATTGTGAAGTTTTATACTTCTATCCTCCAACAGCAAAAATATAGAGAGCACCTATTATGTGCTGGGGACTGTGTTATGTGTTAAGAATATAAAAATCATAAAATAGAGTGGCAATGCGGAAGTGTGGGAGGGAGTGACTAATATGCCTGGAGAAATGAAATATTTTATGAAAGAAAAGACATTTGACTAGGGTCTAGAAGATGAATGTTAGATGATGAAGGGATACTGGTCAGGGGGCCAGATGGCATACCAGCTAGGAGAAATTGTCAGGATGTTTGGCAAGCAGTCTGTTAGTCTGGAGTGTTTGGCAGATTGGCTGGAAAGGGATGTTGAAGCCAGATTATCGTGGGCCCCTAAGGTCCCACTGGGATGCATGGATTTATTTTGTAGGCAAATGAGAGCCTTAAAACTTTTAAGCAGATGAGTTATAATTAGATCTTCAGCATTTCATTTATTTTGACTTAACTATATAAATATCCAGCTCCATTTAATGAATAGGGTTACTTAACAAAAATCACAAATCTGATTTATTAAACAATTCCGCTGGCAGAAGGAAAAAAATATATTTTTGAATGTAATTTCCTTAAATTTTCTCCTTGATCTTTTGCTTCCTCATTCCTGCTTTTTTTTTTTTTTTTTTTTTTCTGTTACTTGGAGGACTTGTTTTCTCTTTTGGTTCTTTCCTCCTTAGACTTCAATTCTGTCCTTTCCTTTCCATTAATAGTAGCGTAAAATTTGCAAGATTTGTTGAATATTCAAAAAAAAAAAAAAAGATTTGTTGAATATTGCCAAGGAGTTCTGTGGCTTTCTCCTCCAGTATGCCCCAGAGATCATCAATTTGTATTTTGTACTATGGAAATTTATATAGCTTTCAATGTTCTAGTATGAATATTTTCTCTATCGCTTCAATACATACAATATTTTTGTAATTAGAAACATCAACAAGGAATTCCTAAAATGTCTTTTTAGTTATAGTCAAAATTATTTCTAGCATGAACAGTGTCAAATCTTTATGGTTTACATAAGGCACAGTCTCTGAATTCATGGAACAGAAGTTACACTCCTTTTCTTCACTAGTTTAAAACAATTCTATAACTTAAGAACAGATGATGGGAAGAATAGGCTTTTAGTAAGAGTCAAACCCATTTTTTTCCCCAAATAGTTTAATTGAAGACTTGTTCTTCATGTGTTTTTGCTCTTTTAACTTTTCTGTTCTTTTTTCTAGTACAGAAAGAAATAGTTGCCGTATATTTCTTCCCGAGGCCCACACTGTAAATATACTGAGGCAGGAAAACACAGAGAAGTTCCAAGGTTGGCAAATCATTTTAGAAGGAAAAAGTCATCAGGAACAAGAAACTCCAAAGAAACAGATGTAAGACTTGCTTTTTATAAGTTGTGTTGCAAAATTTTTTCCTAATTTTCCAGTTTTAGAAAATATGTAGGTGTATGGATCAGGACAGTTCAGAAAAAAAAACGATGTGTAGACCTCAGAAATTTAGAAAAAATTTTAAATATTGAAGTGAAATGACATTGCCGTCAAATTCGATTCGATTTTAAAAGGGATTAATTTATGTTACAACCTGGATAATTTGGCGGCATATAAATAGATATTAATATCTGCTTAATATCTGTTTTTATTAAGAAAACTGGAACAATGTTGATGACACAAGAAAGCAAAAATCATTTTAGTATTTTTACTTCAGATTTATTTCATGGCTTGTTCCTGTTTCAGTTGAGGAATTCTGTTTTTCTTGAACTTTCGTATTGAACAAAATTAGTTTGTTATTGAACTAGAATCTGTGTTAGTTTTCCCTGTATACAGTCACAGTTGCTTTATATAAAATAGAGAACACAGAAATAGAGTAGAAGTTTTAGGTTAAGAGTTTGGGAGTAATTTGATGTGTATTTTAGTTGTGAGATTATGACTGACATGTTATGGACCAGACTGAATTGCTAGAAATATATTCATATTTGTTTATTAAATATGTTTAATTATATATTAATATTTATGTTTAGATAAATTATATTAATGTTGATATTTCTGTTACTATTTTGAATTATTCACATTAGCTATGTTGAATGTAGATTTAGGAAGCAGATAGGGTAGAGATTTCTGGTCTACCTCCCACCCACTTGTAGGAATACCTTCCATAATAGTCAATCATTACCTCTGATTGAATATTTGTGATGGAAATCTCACGACTTTATGATCAATCCACTATATGACATGAAAAAATATGATTTTTAAGCTAAACTCACTCATTTCTATCTAATAAAAGTGGTTGTATTTAAAAGTAAAAGTGGGTTGGGCAGAGTAATAAAAGACAGAAAAGCGATCTTTAGGAAGTTCACAACTTGGCAGAGGGCCTAGCCAAGGGTTTTAAATGCTGACCAGAGAGGGAAAGTTTAAAAGCCATGAACCCTATTGCTTCCCATGTACCTGGCATCACCAGATTTCCCCCAGCTGCCACCTTTCCAAGGAGCTCAGGAAACCACATAACAAAATAGAAAGGACTCAAGTATTTTGCCTTTTCATACTTTCTAGGATCAGGCTCAAATATTAGATTCAAAATCTTTTTTTTTTTTTTAATTTACTTATTTTAGGGAGAGGAGAAGGGCAGAGGAAGAGGGAGAGAGAGAATCCTGAAGCAGGCTGTACCCTAGGACCCTGAGATCATGACCTGAGCTGAAATCAAGAGTCAGCTTCTTCACTGACTGGGCTGCCCAGGCATCTATAGATTCAAAATATTAAGGTATTTTTCTCTGGTATCTGTTTGTTGGGTACTGAAAAATATTCTTACTACTACAGAGTAGTTTAGTACACTGGAAAAGGCTGAGGTTTATAGCCATACTGCCTAAGTTCATATCCTGCTGCTTCTACTTTGTTGCATGGCCTTGAAGATTTTAGCTAACTTCTCTGTTCTTCAGTCCTCATCCATAAAATGGGAAGAAAGTAGTACCTACTTTATTATGAGACCTCAGTATGTTAATACGTTCGAGGTACTTAGTAGTGTGCCTAGCACAAGGTGATCATTCAATATGGCTTTTATTATAGAAGCTACATATTTCACCAATACTTATATATTCTTATATTAACAAGTGAGGATTTAAATATTTCAATTGTTGAGAGATTTAATCTCTTTATTTTGTGTGTATGCAGTCAATACATTAGCAGTGGGTCAAAAGACAGCCACAGCTATATGAATTGCGGAGAAAGAAAGATTGCTTGCTTCCGCTGAAATATTTCTTTAATCTGATTCCCCAAATACCTAAAAAATGAGAGATTTTATTCCGTATTTAGAGAAAAGTGATTTAAAAGCACATGCCCTGGAATGCTATTTAACATAGTATATATTGATTTATGATAATATATTAATGGTTGTCAGATCCTTTATAGTTTTTTTTTTTAAGATTTTATTTATTTATTCATGAGAGACACAGAGAGAGAGAGAGAGAGAGAGAGGGGCAGAGACACAGGCAGAGGGAGAAGCAGGCTCCATGCAGGGAGCCTGACGCAGGACTCGATCCC